>NW_024543078.1:6279615-6905384 GCF_018167655.1 Microtus oregoni | reverse complement strand
AAAGCCAGTGGTTTTGGAGATGGCTCAGTCAATAAGATGTTTGCTGCCCATAAATAACAAGCTGAGTTTAAATCCTCAGCATCCACATAAAAACTGGGCACAGACACAAAGAATGCACATGTCACCCCAGTCCTGTGGGTGGAAGAGACAGGCTAGCATTTGGGCTTATTGGCTGCCAGACCAGCTTCAGGGTCAATCAGAGATCTTATGTCAAGTGGATAAGTTAGAGAATGATACAAGACACCAATATCCTCCTCTTTCCTTCATGTCTGCACAGAGAAATATGCAAAGCACAGAAAAATATGTAAAGTACAAACACACACAAAATGAAAAACACTAAAAATTTCAGTGTTGAAAATAAAGTTGACACTTTTCAATGTAAACAACATTAATGTGAAGTTTCCTTAACTAGTAGAAAATTGCCAATCAAATCAGATTAGAAATGACAAACTTGTTTTTAAATGGGAAGTTGAGCCCTCGTACACACTGTTCCTTTGTTTATGTTGGAAGAGTCTCTTTTCTAGTTCATATTCTCTATGAGCTAGGCTTTCTCAATATGTGCTTCTGAGTTGAAGCCATATTCCCTCTACTACTTTAGTGTTCAGTACTTAAGCAATGTCACCCTCAAGAACAGCACTAAGATTGTAAAAAGAAGAAACTGTACCTATTTGGCTTCATCCCCAAATGTGCCTCTGCCCCGTTCTTTATTAAAAACTCGGCCATTTGGTGTTGCCTTCCGTATAGTGCGAGTTTATATGGGGTCATCCCATACTGTAAAGAAAAAAATTAATTTTAGAAATTGCATGCTTCTCAACTGAAAAAGTATCACAGATTTTGTAAACAAAAAGTCACAAAAGGATAGATTTTCCTTCAGCCCTTGCTGCAGATTCATACACACAGGGGCTCTCTTCCCTTTGACACACCTTCCCCTTTCCAACACTGCCCGTGAACACCACTCATCTCCAGAACTTCCCACAAATGCTCGCTGGTTCCAAGCTTCTTAGCTCCATGGAGATGTGCCTCCATTTCCCAACCCTAAAACATTGAGTTAGATTTGGTGTGCCTCTGTTGAATGAGTGGACTCAAGTGGCATCTCTGGAGCAGTTTCTCAATCTGTCTTTCAAAACTATGTTTTTCCCTAAACTAAAAATTATCTCACAAACCAAACATCATTCCCTATTGTAGTGGTCCAAAAAATGCTGGAGGAAGACCCCAGACTCAAATGGTATGTAAACCAAAAGACTGCTTATTCTTCAGATATAGCCAGCATGCAGTCTATCACCCATATAAAATGTTAACATATAAAATGTTAATGAGGACCAAGGACAAAGACATGGATGCCCTTTTAAAAGGGATATGGGGAATTCTAAGTATCTTTTTTATGATTGGGCAGTCAGGGAGTAGTTATATGAGGTGCACGTTGATTTTACAGGACTAGTAACAGTTTCATCCATTGTTGGATTTTTCTGTCACATATGGTCAGTAGCAGCTGGATCCTGCAACTCTGGGTCTCCCAGCCTTATAAGTCCAGGCTTGAAACTGTTTAAGTGATTGGCTAAACTTGACTGGGGAACTTCCTGGATTCAGGCTTAGATCATTAATCAAAATGGAGTCTAAGATGGAGTCACATTTTGGCCCCTTCATTATGAACATAGAAAATTTGAAAAAGTTAAATAAAGATGTCTTCTCAGTATGTTTTCTTCAATGATCCAATTTCCACATTTGCCTGTGTGCATGTGACCTTTTCACTCTATCCTCATCTCTGGGAGACAAACCACATCAGTAGCTTCTTAACTTTAACAGATTTCTGGTGTTTTCTACAGACATTTACCTTAACATTTTTTATTGTTTGTGTGTATGTGAAGTACGTGTGGTCCCAAGTACTTTACTTGTTCAATTTTAAAGTAAAGCCCAAGTCTGAAACAAAATGTGCTGTGCTGAGCTCCTTTAAGTTACCTGCAAAACTGTAAAAATACAGATTGGGAAAAATGTTTGAATCTGAACAGATTTAGTGAGTCTGCCTGAGCTTCAGAATGTGGAAAGTGATCTGAGTGTCATTGCTGGAAGTACATTGCAAATGAAGTTGAATGATTTTTACCTCTGTTTTGGCATCAATATTTGCCTTATATTTAAGCAGTTTTCCAGCAATTGTTATATTTCCTCGGACAACTGCATGGTGTAAAGCTGCATCCCCACCGAAATCTACGATGTGGGGATCAGCACCCTGCTTGAGAAGTATGGAGACGCACTCCACGTTGTCCCTCTGGGTCGCCTGTGGGTATTGTAGAAAGAAAGAAATACTGAATTCAAGAAAGTCAGGATAAGCATTCCAACAATTGCATTGAATAGTTACTCTTGGATCAGACCAATTGTTTAGGTTACGCATATTATCTCTTTATTGAGACTGGGGCCTCTCAAGTACCCCAGGCTTGCCTAAATTCATGACCTCCCCACCAGAGTTTTCCAAGTGGTAGAATTTCAGGCGTATGCCAATACACCTAGATATTAAAGCATTTCATCAGCACTGTTTGGCCATTGTTGCAGTGGGGGAGGTTGCTTGCTCATTTGCTTGTTTTGATAATTTGACACAGGCTGAAGACACTGGGAAAGAAGGAACCTCATTTGAAGGATCGCCTCTACCAGACTGGACTCGGGGAAGTCTGTAGAGCATTTTCTTGATTGAGGTTGATATGGAAGGGAGGTGGCATGACTGGGCAGGTGGTCCTGGATAGTATAAGAAATCTAAGCAAGCCTTGGAAAAAGCCATGGGAAAGCAGCATCCCCCCATGACCTCTGCTTAATTTCCTGCCTCTAGTCCTGATTGAGCTTCTGCCCTGGTTTCCCTTCATGACTGACTGTGATGTGGAATTGTAGGCCGAACAAATATTTCTTTTCTCAAGCTGGTTTTGGCCAGTGTTTTATCACAGTAACAAAAAGCAAACAAGGAAAATATCTAATCAATTTTATACCAAAACTCTTGCCCGATAGCTACCTTTATTAATGGTGTGCTGCCTTCGTCATCCTGAATATTGATGTCCGTACAGTCGTTGGATACTAACCATGCTACCACGTTGGGATGGTTATGGGCACATGCGTAGTGTAATGATGTCCTACAAATTGAGAGGACATTTTAGCAAATTAAAGATTACTATGTAAAGGTACATTCATGTGTAAACACTATATGGCAAAGTGCAGTTCCTTCTGATGTAAAAGAAGAAACTAAAATTTTCTTATTTACTTATTTCTCTACTTAGGTGTTCATTTGCTGGGCTAGGCATATAGTGCATTTAGTGCACTATATATATAGTGCATATAGTCTCAGTCAAGGAAAGTGCTCTATCACAAGCTTCATCCTTCCTCAGAGCAGCCTCTCTGGATTACAGGAGAACACCTCTTAGAATGAACTCAGCTTGGATTTGAATCCTACCCTAATCACTGTTGGTTACTAGTTACCACTTAGACTTCCTATGAGCTCCATGACTCAATCTCTCCATCTGTAGAATGGGGATTCAACACTGTAGCTGTCTTACACAGTGCTACAGCTATCTTACACAGTGCTGCTGTGATGCTAAAACTTACATCTTCAAGAGCACATACAAATGCTTCCAGCACCTGACACCTCAGTGTTTGCTGGTTATAATTATGATTGGTCTTCCTAATGGTAACAAACACAGTATTTCAATGAAGAGAAATAACAGAATTGTACCTATAGTAGTGCGGGAGAATTGTCTGTATTCTGTCAATCATGTTTTAAATTTTTTAAAATATTTTTTGATTTATTATGTATACAATATTCTGTCTGTGTGTATGCTTGAATGCCAGAAGAGTGTACCAGACCGCGTCACAAATGGTTGTGAGCCACCATGTGATTGCTGGGAATTGAACTCAGGACCTTTGGAAGAGCAGGCAATGCTCTTAACCTCTGAGCCATCTCTCCAGCCCCTGTCAATCATGTTTTAAATTAATGCTGATTGGCCAGGCAAGAAGTATAGGCCGGTCAACCAGACAGGAAGCAGAGATGAGGAGATGAGAGCAGGAGTATTCTGGGAAGAAGGAAGCCTATTCTTCCCCAGTCCAGCCCAGACCACCAAAGAAGTAACATGTGACCTGCCCCATTGTAAAAGGTACCCAGCCATGTGGCTTGCACAGATAGGAATAATGGGTTAATATAAGCTACAAGACCTAATAAAAAGACTGAGCCAATGGGCCAATCAGTTTTATAACTTATGGTGATCTCTGTGTTATTTTCTCTGGGACTAAATGGCTGGGGGACCAGGTGGGACAGAAACCCCAATGAGCACAGAACTCATGGTATACTACAGCAGATGCAAAATTTTTTATTCAAATACCTTTACAATATTTTAAAACTCTATTACCTAAGCTGGCCTTGAACTTGGCAATCCTCCCAGTAGGTAGGAATGCAGGCAGTGCCACTGCACCTACCTTACTCTTTATTTCACACTTTAGCATCACTGACATCTGCCACTTATGATTCATGATATTTTATGACTATAATCAGCAATGCTTTCTACTTTGCTGCCATACAAAATAAAAGGTCATCATGTAATCCACTGTGCGTTACACCAAATGAAACGACGCAATCCACAGGCCCATGATAATTCTAAAGGTCACATGTATCTATGTAAATTTCAGCTCTTAAGACTATGAAATGTAAACAGATTTAGAACAGAAATAACAACAAAAATCTAAATCCTCAGTCATCAATACTTTGACGTTTTCATTTCTCAGTGCCCAGATGTAATGTTTCTGTTTACTACCAACAGAAACACAGCATAGTCCTCAGACAATAGACAGACTATCCATGTTAATACAGACACCGGAAGGTAGCAAATACCTTTGTCTTAAACCTTTTAATGTGTCCATGATCTAGCACCATAATTGAGCAAATCTCTCTAGAAGGAGATAATCCATGGCTTCATAGCTCTCTTGCTTTGATTTCCAAAAAGCTTTTAGCCAAAAAATACTAGGGATGCAATTGGGCATCTTTCATTTTATTCAATATTTAAATTTATAGAATGTAAAGAAAGCTGACTGGGCAGAGAAATGTGAAAATTTTCAGAATGAGAGGATCTTGAGAGCTAGTAGATGTGTATGCTGTACAGTAGATATCTAAGTTACACGTGGGGAATAAATGGATTGGCAGAATGGATAAATATAGCTGGAAAATTCAGTGTTTTGAATGGATACATTTATTAAGCAAAAGAATACTTTGAAACAATGACTTACTATTATTTGTATGACACTCTAATTTGGAAGACTGAATAACTATAGACTAAATAACCTCACAACTCCAGACATGATCAAGAAGCATGTGAGCTCTGGGGAATCTACTGTTGAGGGCCATTATTTCCTGCCTATGATCTAGTGAGAAATAAGAAACAAGGACTAGGAAAGAGGGCTGCAGTGATTGTTTAAACTCAGTTGCTAAGCACTCACCCTGCAAGCCTGAGACACCGACTTCAGAACCCCAAGCACCTTGAGAATCTGGTGCTGGAGATGTGGATCAAGGAGGATCCCCAAAGCTTGCTTGCCTGCAAGTCTAGGTGAGTCAGTATACTCCAAGACAATCAGTCAAACACAGTGGGGATTTGGGTGAGAGAATCTGTCTCAAAAACTGAGATGTTGAAACCACAGGGTGGTTCATTAAGGTGATGGCACCCACTGGCAGACCCAATGGCCTGAGTTCAATTCCCAGAGCCCACAACATAGAAGAACACAACTGTAAATACAGTTGTCTCCTGAACTTCACACACTTACTTGTCATGGTTGGGGCACATGAGCCAGACACACTTATGATTTTTGTAATGTGATGAAAAGAAATTTTTGAAGAGAATTTCAACCACTAGCCTTCACGTATATACCAAAATCAAAGCACACACAACAGGTATATAAGGGGCAGGGAGACAGAGTTATAGTTCAAGTTGAAAATTTCCTTATGAGATTCCTCAGCGAGCATGAAACTGACATAAGCTATCTTGTTGATTTTTTTTTTTGGCTTCTAGTTGACATTTTATGTGAAAATTTATCTCATGATACAATTTTCTGTGTTGCATATAACAGCATTAAAAACATATACATTAAGGGCTGGAGAGATGGCTTGGCATTTACAAGCTCTAGTTTTTCTGTAGAGGACCTGGGTTTGATTCCTATCACCCAGATAGCAGATCACAACTGTCCATAACTCCTCTTCCAGGAGATCCAACACCCTCTTCCTATGTGTGTGTGTGTGTGTGTGTGTGTGTGTGTGTGTTATGTTGAAAATACATTCAGGCAAAACACTCAAACCTATAAAATTTTAAGTGCACACATAAAAAAATATACATGGTTTTCTTAGCTAAATCCCTTTAAAGCACCCAATAAAGTGCTCTAAAAGAGACAATGTAAAAGGATTTGTAAACTAACTGAAGTTTTCTGTTTTGCTTTCTTAAAGAAGGCCTCAAAGCTGCCCTTCCAAGGTGAGCAGGTGCCTATGAGCCTAAAGCAGGCACAAAGCCCAGTGGTCTCCATGAAAGAAGAGCCTTAAGCAGTATGACCTCTGCCCTCCCTCAGGCTGCAGATCTAGAAAGTATGTTTCTCCCTGGCAGACCGTGACTGTCCCCAACATTTTCCACCCCTCCTGCCCCTCACCATCCCTGGGCCCCATTACCTTCCTCTCCTGTCGAATTCATTTATGTGGTGTTCGTTGCCATTGATGAATTTTTGAACTAATGCCACATCACCCACACCGGCTGCCCTTTGTAGCTGCCCCACAGGGTCATACCCAACTAGATACAGTTGAAATTTCGGCCGTTTCCGACCAAAGCGCCCATGACCCAGGCATGCGGGCCACAGGCGGGTGTACCAGTGGGGCTGCTGAGGGGCTCTAAAAGTCAGGGCATCATATACGAAGTCGTCCTGCATGTTGAGCCTCAAGGCTCTGCAGGCCCTCCCGGCCCTTCTGGCCCTTCTGGACCTCCGGGCCCTCCGGGCCCTCCCGACCCACCCTTCCATCCCCTTTAACCACCCGTACCCTCCCAAACCCAATAAGAAATGTGCAAAATCCTGGTTAGGTTTCCCCACTGAACCAAATAAGCGTCCTGCTAGGGCAGATCCTTGGTTCAGTGTGAGCTGAACTCTGCTTCCTCCTTAGCAACACAGTTCCATGGGCATAGTGATGCGCTGTGAGCACACAATGGTGCTCAGCAGCTGTGCACTATGAGTATTCTGCGCATGCGCATTTCAGACTCCACCAACAAAAGCATCCAGTACTTAGCACAGGTAGACAAATATTGTATGTTTTCTCTTTTAAGGATGTTCCCTTTTAAGGTTCTGATATGGCAACTACAATCATAATACACAGAGGTTTGGAACCTACAAAGGGACCAGGAGGGAGGAGAGTATCTCTCAAGGAAAGGAAGTAGTCTATAGTGTTTGGAAGCTAAAAGGAAAACTAGAATTGGATGGTTTAATAAAAGAGGGATGGGACAGAAAGGCAAAGAAGGGAAAATAGAGAGGGACAACCAATACTAAAGGTTCTTTGAAAAACTGTATGGAAACCGAGTACCCTAAAAGCTTCCTATACACATGTGAAAGGAGCACACACTGAGACAAAAAACACCAGGGTTGAGAAAAGGCTTCCGCTAGACATTTGTGCCACCAAATGAAACCTCCAGTGCCAGGAACAGGTTACCGCCTGTTGAGTCATTAACCAAAGAGACCCATGGAAAACAGCAAACAGCACAGCTATTGCCAAGGCTCTTGATTGCTCACAAAACCTGATGTTAGGGTCTTGTTTCTAAAGGTGACACTTCTGTCACTGAATATGGAGAAGTTGAGCTGCTGTCTAACTAGATTATTCACCTACTAACCAGAGTTCAGGGTACTGGAAGGTACCACTAGCCTTCACGTATGTAGCAAAATCAAAGCACACACAACAGGTATATATAAGGGGCAGGGAGACAGAGTTATAGTTCAAGTTGAAAATTTCCTTATGAGATTCCTCAGCGAGCATGAAACTGACATAAGCTATCTTGTTGATTTTTTTTTTTTTTGGCTTCTAATTGACATTTTATGTGAAAATTTATCTCATGATACAATTTTCTGTGTTGCATATAACAGCATTAAAAACATATACATTAAGGGCTGGAGAGATGGCTTGGCATTTACAAGCTCTAGTTTTTCTGTAGAGGACCTGGGTTTGATTCCTATCACCCAGATAGCAGATCACAACTGTCCATAACTCCTCTTCCAGGAGATCCAACACCCTCTTCTTATGTGTGTGTGTTATGTTGAAAATACATGCAGGCAAAACACTCAAACCTATAAAATTTTAAGTGCACACATAAAAAAATATACATGGTTTTCTTAGCTAAATCCCTTTAAAGCACCCAATAAAGTGCTCTAAAAGAGACAATGTAAAAGGATTTGTAAACTAACTGAAGTTTTCTGTTTTGTTTTCTTAAAGAAGGCCTCAAAGCTGCCCTTCCAAGGTGAGCAGGTGCCTATGAGCCTAAAGCAGGCACAAAGCCCAGTGGTCTCCATGAAAGAAGAGCCTTAAGCAGTATGACCTCTGCCCTCCCTCAGGCTGCAGATCTAGAAAGTATGTTTCTCCCTGGCAGACCCTGACTGTCCCCAACATTTTCCACCCCTCCTGCCCCTCACCATCCCTGGGCCCCATTACCTTCCTCTCCTGTCGAATTCATTTATGTGGTGTTCGTTGCCATTGATGAATTTTTGAACTAATGCCACATCACCCACACCGGCTGCTCTTTGTAGCTGCCCCACAGGGTCATACCCAACTAGATACAGTTGAAATTTCGGCCGTTTCCGACCAAAGCGCCCATGACCCAGGCATGCGGGCCACAGGCGGGTGTACCAGTGGGTCTGCTGAGGGGCTCTAAAAGTCAGGGCATCATATACGAAGTCGTCCTGCATGTTGAGCCTCAAGGCTCTGCAGGCCCTCCCGGCCCTTCTGGCCCTTCTGGCCCTCCGGGCCCTCCGGGCCCTCCCGACCCACCCTTCCTTCCCCTTTAACCACCCGTACCCTCCCAAACCCAATAAGAAATGTGCAAAATCCTGGTTAGGTTTCCCCACTGAACCAAATAAGCGTCCTGCTAGGGCAGATCCTTGGTTCAGTGTGAGCTGAACTCTGCTTCCTCCTTAGCAACACAGTTCCATGGGCATAGTGATGCGCTGTGAGCACACAATGGTGCTCAGCAGCTGTGCACTATGAGTATTCTGCGCATGCGCATTTCAGACTCCACCAACAAAAGCATCCAGTACTTAGCACAGGTAGACAAATATTGTATGTTTTCTCTTTTAAGGATGTTCCCTTTTAAGGTTCTGATATGGCAACTACAATCATAATACACAGAGGTTTGGAACCTACAAAGGGACCAGGAGGGAGGAGAGTATCTCTCAAGGAAAGGAAGTAGTCTATAGTGTTTGGAAGCTAAAAGGAAAACTAGAATTGGATGGTTTAATAAAAGAGGGATGGGACAGAAAGGCAAAGAAGGGAAAATAGAGAGGGACAACCAATACTAAAGGTTCTTTGAAAAACTGTATGGAAACCGAGTACCCTAAAAGCTTCCTATACACATGTGAAAGGAGCCCACACTGAGACAAAAAACACCAGGGTTGAGAAAAGGCTTCCGCTAGACATTTGTGCCACCAAATGAAACCTCCAGTGCCAGGAACAGGTTACCGCCTGTTGAGTCATTAACCAAAGAGACCCATGGAAAACAGCAAACAGCACAGCTATTGCCAAGGCTCTTGATTGCTCACAAAACCTGATGTTAGGGTCTTGTTTCTAAAGGTGACACTTCTGTCACTGAATATGGAGAAGTTGAGCTGCTGTCTAACTAGATTATTCACCTACTAACCAGAGTTCAGGGTACTGGAAGGTACCACTAGCCTTCACGTATGTAGCAAAATCAAAGCACACACAACAGGTATATATAAGGGGCAGGGAGACAGAGTTATAGTTCAAGTTGAAAATTTCCTTATGAGATTCCTCAGCGAGCATGAAACTGACATAAGCTATCTTGTTGATTTTTTTTTTTTTGGCTTCTAGTTGACATTTTATGTGAAAATTTATCTCATGATACAATTTTCTGTGTTGCATATAACAGCATTAAAAACATATACATTAAGGGCTGGAGAGATGGCTTGGCATTTACAAGCTCTAGTTTTTCTGTAGAGGACCTGGGTTTGATTCCTATCACCCAGATAGCAGATCACAACTGTCCATAACTCCTCTTCCAGGAGATCCAACACCCTCTTCTTATGTGTGTGTGTTATGTTGAAAATACATGCAGGCAAAACACTCAAACCTATAAAATTTTAAGTGCACACATAAAAAAATATACATGGTTTTCTTAGCTAAATCCCTTTAAAGCACCCAATAAAGTGCTCTAAAAGAGACAATGTAAAAGGATTTGTAAACTAACTGAAGTTTTCTGTTTTGCTTTCTTAAAGAAGGCCTCAAAGCTGCCCTTCCAAGGTGAGCAGGTGCCTATGAGCCTAAAGCAGGCACAAAGCCCAGTGGTCTCCATGAAAGAAGAGCCTTAAGCAGTATGACCTCTGCCCTCCCTCAGGCTGCAGATCTAGAAAGTATGTTTCTCCCTGGCAGACCCTGACTGTCCCCAACATTTTCCACCCCTCCTGCCCCTCACCATCCCTGGGCCCCATTACCTTCCTCTCCTGTCGAATTCATTTATGTGGTGTTCGTTGCCATTGATGAATTTTTGAACTAATGCCACATCACCCACACCGGCTGCCCTTTGTAGCTGCCCCACAGGGTCATACCCAACTAGATACAGTTGAAATTTCGGCCGTTTCCGACCAAAGCGCCCATGACCCAGGCATGCGGGCCACAGGCGGGTGTACCAGTGGGTCCGCTGAGGGGCTCTAAAAGTCAGGGCATCATATACGAAGTCGTCCTGCATGTTGAGCCTCAAGGCTCTGCAGGCCCTCCCGGCCCTTCTGGCCCTTCTGGCCCTCCGGGCCCTCCGGGCCCTCCCGACCCACCCTTCCTTCCCCTTTAACCACCCGTACCCTCCCAAACCCAATAAGAAATGTGCAAAATCCTGGTTAGGTTTCCCCACTGAACCAAATAAGTGTCCTGCTAGGGCAGATCCTTGGTTCAGTGTGAGCTGAACTCTGCTTCCTCCTTAGCAACACAGTTCCATGGGCATAGTGATGCGCTGTGAGCACACAATGGTGCTCAGCAGCTGTGCACTATGAGTATTCTGCGCATGCGCATTTCAGACTCCACCAACAAAAGCATCCAGTACTTAGCACAGGTAGACAAATATTGTATGTTTTCTCTTTTAAGGATGTTCCCTTTTAAGGTTCTGATATGGCAACTACAATCATAATACACAGAGGTTTGGAACCTACAAAGGGACCAGGAGGGAGGAGAGTATCTCTCAAGGAAAGGAAGTAGTCTATAGTGTTTGGAAGCTAAAAGGAAAACTAGAATTGGATGGTTTAATAAAAGAGGGATGGGACAGAAAGGCAAAGAAGGGAAAATAGAGAGGGACAACCAATACTAAAGGTTCTTTGAAAAACTGTATGGAAACCGAGTACCCTAAAAGCTTCCTATACACATGTGAATGGAGCCCACATTGAGACAAAAAACACCAGGGTTGAGAAAAGGCTTCCGCTAGACATTTGTGCCACCAAATGAAACCTCCAGTGCCAGGAACAGGTTACCGCCTGTTGAGTCATTAACCAAAGAGACCCATGGAAAACAGCAAACAGCACAGCTATTGCCAAGGCTCTTGATTGCTCACAAAACCTGATGTTAGGGTCTTGTTTCTAAAGGTGACACTTCTGTCACTGAATATGGAGAAGTTGAGCTGCTGTCTAACTAGATTATTCACCTACTAACCAGAGTTCAGGGTACTGGAAGGTACCACTAGCCTTCACGTATGTAGCAAAATCAAAGCACACACAACAGATATATATAAGGGGCAGGGAGACAGAGTTATAGTTCAAGTTGAAAATTTCCTTATGAGATTCCTCAGCGAGCATGAAACTGACATAAGCTATCTTGTTGATTTTTTTTTTTGGCTTCTAGTTGACATTTTATGTGAAAATTTATCTCATGATACAATTTTCTGTGTTGCATATAACAGCATTAAAAACATATACATTAAGGGCTGGAGAGATGGCTTGGCATTTACAAGCTCTAGTTTTTCTGTAGAGGACCTGGGTTTGATTCCTATCACCCAGATAGCAGATCACAACTGTCCATAACTCCTCTTCCAGGAGATCCAACACCCTCTTCTTATGTGTGTGTGTGTTATGTTGAAAATACATGCAGGCAAAACACTCAAACCTATAAAATTTTAAGTGCACACATAAAAAAATATACATGGTTTTCTTAGCTAAATCCCTTTACAGCACCCAATAAAGTGCTCTAAAAGAGACATTGTAAAAGGATTTGTAAACTAACTGAAGTTTTCTGTTTTGCTTTCTTAAAGAAGGCCTCAAAGCTGCCCTTCCAAGGTGAGCAGGTGCCTATGAGCCTAAAGCAGGCACAAAGCCCAGTGGTCTCCATGAAAGAAGAGCCTTAAGCAGTATGACCTCTGCCCTCCCTCAGGCTGCAGATCTAGAAAGTATGTTTCTCCCTGGCAGACCCTGACTGTCCCCAACATTTTCCACCCCTCCTGCCCCTCACCATCCCTGGGCCCCATTACCTTCCTCTCCTGTCGAATTCATTTATGTGGTGTTCGTTGCCATTGATGAATTTTTGAACTAATGCCACATCACCCACACCGGCTGCCCTTTGTAGCTGCCCCACAGGGTCATACCCAACTAGATACAGTTGAAATTTCGGCCGTTTCCGACCAAAGCGCCCATGACCCAGGCATGCGGGCCACAGGCGGGTGTACCAGTGGGTCCGCTGAGGGGCTCTAAAAGTCAGGGCATCATATACGAAGTCGTCCTGCATGTTGAGCCTCAAGGCTCTGCAGGCCCTCCCGGCCCTTCTGGCCCTTCTGGCCCTCCGAGCCCTCGCGACCCACCCTTCCTTCCCCTTTAACCACCCGTACCCTCCCAAACCCAATAAGAAATGTGCAAAATCCTGGTTAGGTTTCCCCACTGAACCAAATAAGCGTCCTGCTAGGGCAGATCCTTGGTTCAGTGTGAGCTGAACTCTGCTTCCTCCTTAGCAACACAGTTCCATGGGCATAGTGATGCGCTGTGAGCACACAATGGTGCTCAGCAGCTGTGCACTATGAGTATTCTGCGCGTGCGCATTTCAGACTCCACCAACAAAAGCATCCAGTACTTAGCACAGGTAGACAAATATTGTATGTTTTCTCTTTTAAGGATGTTCCCTTTTAAGGTTCTGATATGGCAACTACAATCATAATACACAGAGGTTTGGAACCTACAAAGGGACCAGGAGGGAGGAGAGTATCTCTCAAGGAAAGGAAGTAGTCTATAGTGTTTGGAAGCTAAAAGGAAAACTAGAATTGGATGGTTTAATAAAAGAGGGATGGGACAGAAAGGCAAAGAAGGGAAAATAGAGAGGGACAACCAATACTAAAGGTTCTTTGAAAAACTGTATGGAAACCGAGTACCCTAAAAGCTTCCTATACACATGTGAAAGGAGCCCACACTGAGACAAAAAACACCAGGGTTGAGAAAAGGCTTCCGCTAGACATTTGTGCCACCAAATGAAACCTCCAGTGCCAGGAACAGGTTACCGCCTGTTGAGTCATTAACCAAAGAGACCCATGGAAAACAGCAAACAGCACAGCTATTGCCAAGGCTCTTGATTGCTCACAAAACCTGATGTTAGGGTCTTGTTTCTAAAGGTGACACTTCTGTCACTGAATATGGAGAAGTTGAGCTGCTGTCTAACTAGATTATTCACCTACTAACCAGAGTTCAGGGTACTGGAAGGTACCACTAGCCTTCACGTATGTAGCAAAATCAAAGCACACACAACAGGTATATATAAGGGGCAGGGAGACAGAGTTATAGTTCAAGTTGAAAATTTCCTTATGAGATTCCTCAGCGAGCATGAAACTGACATAAGCTATCTTGTTGATTTTTTTTTTTTTTTGGCTTCTAGTTGACATTTTATGTGAAAATTTATCTCATGATACAATTTTCTGTGTTGCATATAACAGCATTAAAAACATATACATTAAGGGCTGGAGAGATGGCTTGGCATTTACAAGCTCTAGTTTTTCTGTAGAGGACCTGGGTTTGATTCCTATCACCCAGATAGCAGATCACAACTGTCCATAACTCCTCTTCCAGGAGATCCAACACCCTCTTCTTATGTGTGTGTGTTATGTTGAAAATACATGCAGGCAAAACACTCAAACCTATAAAATTTTAAGTGCACACATAAAAAAATATACATGGTTTTCTTAGCTAAATCCCTTTAAAGCACCCAATAAAGTGCTCTAAAAGAGACAATGTAAAAGGATTTGTAAACTAACTGAAGTTTTCTGTTTTGCTCTCTTAAAGAAGGCCTCAAAGCTGCCCTTCCAAGGTGAGCAGGTGCCTATGAGCCTAAAGCAGGCACAAAGCCCAGTGGTCTCCATGAAAGAAGAGCCTTAAGCAGTATGACCTCTGCCCTCCCTCAGGCTGCAGATCTAGAAAGTATGTTTCTCCCTGGCAGACCCTGACTGTCCCCAACATTTTCCACCCCTCCTGCCCCTCACCATCCCTGGGCCCCATTACCTTCCTCTCCTGTCGAATTCATTTATGTGGTGTTCGTTGCCATTGATGAATTTTTGAACTAATGCCACATCACCCACACCGGCTGCCCTTTGTAGCTGCCCCACAGGGTCATACCCAACTAGATACAGTTGAAATTTCGGCCGTTTCCGACCAAAGCGCCCATGACCCAGGCATGCGGGCCACAGGCGGGTGTACCAGTGGGTCCGCTGAGGGGCTCTAAAAGTCAGGGCATCATATACGAAGTCGTCCTGCATGTTGAGCCTCAAGGCTCTGCAGGCCCTCCCGGCCCTTCTGGCCCTTCTGGCCCTCCGGGCCCTCCGGGCCCTCCCGACCCACCCTTCCTTCCCCTTTAACCACCCGTACCCTCCCAAACCCAATAAGAAATGTGCAAAATCCTGGTTAGGTTTCCCCACTGAACCAAATAAGTGTCCTGCTAGGGCAGATCCTTGGTTCAGTGTGAGCTGAACTCTGCTTCCTCCTTAGCAACACAGTTCCATGGGCATAGTGATGCGCTGTGAGCACACAATGGTGCTCAGCAGCTGTGCACTATGAGTATTCTGCGCATGCGCATTTCAGACTCCACCAACAAAAGCATCCAGTACTTAGCACAGGTAGACAAATATTGTATGTTTTCTCTTTTAAGGATGTTCCCTTTTAAGGTTCTGATATGGCAACTACAATCATAATACACAGAGGTTTGGAACCTACAAAGGGACCAGGAGGGAGGAGAGTATCTCTCAAGGAAAGGAAGTAGTCTATAGTGTTTGGAAGCTAAAAGGAAAACTAGAATTGGATGGTTTAATAAAAGAGGGATGGGACAGAAAGGCAAAGAAGGGAAAATAGAGAGGGACAACCAATACTAAAGGTTCTTTGAAAAACTGTATGGAAACCGAGTACCCTAAAAGCTTCCTATACACATGTGAATGGAGCCCACATTGAGACAAAAAACACCAGGGTTGAGAAAAGGCTTCCGCTAGACATTTGTGCCACCAAATGAAACCTCCAGTGCCAGGAACAGGTTACCGCCTGTTGAGTCATTAACCAAAGAGACCCATGGAAAACAGCAAACAGCACAGCTATTGCCAAGGCTCTTGATTGCTCACAAAACCTGATGTTAGGGTCTTGTTTCTAAAGGTGACACTTCTGTCACTGAATATGGAGAAGTTGAGCTGCTGTCTAACTAGATTATTCACCTACTAACCAGAGTTCAGGGTACTGGAAGGTACCACTAGCCTTCACGTATGTAGCAAAATCAAAGCACACACAACAGGTATATATAAGGGGCAGGGAGACAGAGTTATAGTTCAAGTTGAAAATTTCCTTATGAGATTCCTCAGCGAGCATGAAACTGACATAAGCTATCTTGTTGATTTTTTTTTTTTTGGCTTCTAGTTGACATTTTATGTGAAAATTTATCTCATGATACAATTTTCTGTGTTGCATATAACAGCATTAAAAACATATACATTAAGGGCTGGAGAGATGGCTTGGCATTTACAAGCTCTAGTTTTTCTGTAGAGGACCTGGGTTTGATTCCTATCACCCAGATAGCAGATCACAACTGTCCATAACTCCTCTTCCAGGAGATCCAACACCCTCTTCTTATGTGTGTGTGTTATGTTGAAAATACATGCAGGCAAAACACTCAAACCTATAAAATTTTAAGTGCACACATAAAAAAATATACATGGTTTTCTTAGCTAAATCCCTTTAAAGCACCCAATAAAGTGCTCTAAAAGAGACAATGTAAAAGGATTTGTAAACTAACTGAAGTTTTCTGTTTTGCTTTCTTAAAGAAGGCCTCAAAGCTGCCCTTCCAAGGTGAGCAGGTGCCTATGAGCCTAAAGCAGGCACAAAGCCCAGTGGTCTCCATGAAAGAAGAGCCTTAAGCAGTATGACCTCTGCCCTCCCTCAGGCTGCAGATCTAGAAAGTATGTTTCTCCCTGGCAGACCCTGACTGTCCCCAACATTTTCCACCCCTCCTGCCCCTCACCATCCCTGGGCCCCATTACCTTCCTCTCCTGTCGAATTCATTTATGTGGTGTTCGTTGCCATTGATGAATTTTTGAACTAATGCCACATCACCCACACCGGCTGCCCTTTGTAGCTGCCCCACAGGGTCATACCCAACTAGATACAGTTGAAATTTCGGCCGTTTCCGACCAAAGCGCCCATGACCCAGGCATGCGGGCCACAGGCGGGTGTACCAGTGGGTCCGCTGAGGGGCTCTAAAAGTCAGGGCATCATATACGAAGTCGTCCTGCATGTTGAGCCTCAAGGCTCTGCAGGCCCTCCCGGCCCTTCTGGCCCTTCTGGCCCTCCGGGCCCTCCGGGCCCTCCCGACCCACCCTTCCTTCCCCTTTAACCACCCGTACCCTCCCAAACCCAATAAGAAATGTGCAAAATCCTGGTTAGGTTTCCCCACTGAACCAAATAAGTGTCCTGCTAGGGCAGATCCTTGGTTCAGTGTGAGCTGAACTCTGCTTCCTCCTTAGCAACACAGTTCCATGGGCATAGTGATGCGCTGTGAGCACACAATGGTGCTCAGCAGCTGTGCACTATGAGTATTCTGCGCATGCGCATTTCAGACTCCACCAACAAAAGCATCCAGTACTTAGCACAGGTAGACAAATATTGTATGTTTTCTCTTTTAAGGATGTTCCCTTTTAAGGTTCTGATATGGCAACTACAATCATAATACACAGAGGTTTGGAACCTACAAAGGGACCAGGAGGGAGGAGAGTATCTCTCAAGGAAAGGAAGTAGTCTATAGTGTTTGGAAGCTAAAAGGAAAACTAGAATTGGATGGTTTAATAAAAGAGGGATGGGACAGAAAGGCAAAGAAGGGAAAATAGAGAGGGACAACCAATACTAAAGGTTCTTTGAAAAACTGTATGGAAACCGAGTACCCTAAAAGCTTCCTATACACATGTGAATGGAGCCCACATTGAGACAAAAAACACCAGGGTTGAGAAAAGGCTTCCGCTAGACATTTGTGCCACCAAATGAAACCTCCAGTGCCAGGAACAGGTTACCGCCTGTTGAGTCATTAACCAAAGAGACCCATGGAAAACAGCAAACAGCACAGCTATTGCCAAGGCTCTTGATTGCTCACAAAACCTGATGTTAGGGTCTTGTTTCTAAAGGTGACACTTCTGTCACTGAATATGGAGAAGTTGAGCTGCTGTCTAACTAGATTATTCACCTACTAACCAGAGTTCAGGGTACTGGAAGGTACCACTAGCCTTCACGTATGTAGCAAAATCAAAGCACACACAACAGGTATATATAAGGGGCAGGGAGACAGAGTTATAGTTCAAGTTGAAAATTTCCTTATGAGATTCCTCAGCGAGCATGAAACTGACATAAGCTATCTTGTTGATTTTTTTTTTTTTTGGCTTCTAGTTGACATTTTATGTGAAAATTTATCTCATGATACAATTTTCTGTGTTGCATATAACAGCATTAAAAACATATACATTAAGGGCTGGAGAGATGGCTTGGCATTTACAAGCTCTAGTTTTTCTGTAGAGGACCTGGGTTTGATTCCTATCACCCAGATAGCAGATCACAACTGTCCATAACTCCTCTTCCAGGAGATCCAACACCCTCTTCTTATGTGTGTGTGTTATGTTGAAAATACATGCAGGCAAAACACTCAAACCTATAAAATTTTAAGTGCACACATAAAAAAATATACATGGTTTTCTTAGCTAAATCCCTTTAAAGCACCCAATAAAGTGCTCTAAAAGAGACAATGTAAAAGGATTTGTAAACTAACTGAAGTTTTCTGTTTTGCTTTCTTAAAGGAGGCCTCAAAGCTGCCCTTCCAAGGTGAGCAGGTGCCTATGAGCCTAAAGCAGGCACAAAGCCCAGTGGTCTCCATGAAAGAAGAGCCTTAAGCAGTATGACCTCTGCCCTCCCTCAGGCTGCAGATCTAGAAAGTATGTTTCTCCCTGGCAGACCCTGACTGTCCCCAACATTTTCCACCCCTCCTGCCCCTCACCATCCCTGGGCCCCATTACCTTCCTCTCCTGTCGAATTCATTTATGTGGTGTTCGTTGCCATTGATGAATTTTTGAACTAATGCCACATCACCCACACCGGCTGCCCTTTGTAGCTGCCCCACAGGGTCATACCCAACTAGATACAGTTGAAATTTCGGCCGTTTCCGACCAAAGCGCCCATGACCCAGGCATGCGGGCCACAGGCGGGTGTACCAGTGGGTCCGCTGAGGGGCTCTAAAAGTCAGGGCATCATATACGAAGTCGTCCTGCATGTTGAGCCTCAAGGCTCTGCAGGCCCTCCCGGCCCTTCTGGCCCTTCTGGCCCTCCGGGCCCTCCGGGCCCTCCCGACCCACCCTTCCTTCCCCTTTAACCACCCGTACCCTCCCAAACCCAATAAGAAATGTGCAAAATCCTGGTTAGGTTTCCCCACTGAACCAAATAAGTGTCCTGCTAGGGCAGATCCTTGGTTCAGTGTGAGCTGAACTCTGCTTCCTCCTTAGCAACACAGTTCCATGGGCATAGTGATGCGCTGTGAGCACACAATGGTGCTCAGCAGCTGTGCACTATGAGTATTCTGCGCATGCGCATTTCAGACTCCACCAACAAAAGCATCCAGTACTTAGCACAGGTAGACAAATATTGTATGTTTTCTCTTTTAAGGATGTTCCCTTTTAAGGTTCTGATATGGCAACTACAATCATAATACACAGAGGTTTGGAACCTACAAAGGGACCAGGAGGGAGGAGAGTATCTCTCAAGGAAAGGAAGTAGTCTATAGTGTTTGGAAGCTAAAAGGAAAACTAGAATTGGATGGTTTAATAAAAGAGGGATGGGACAGAAAGGCAAAGAAGGGAAAATAGAGAGGGACAACCAATACTAAAGGTTCTTTGAAAAACTGTATGGAAACCGAGTACCCTAAAAGCTTCCTATACACATGTGAATGGAGCCCACATTGAGACAAAAAACACCAGGGTTGAGAAAAGGCTTCCGCTAGACATTTGTGCCACCAAATGAAACCTCCAGTGCCAGGAACAGGTTACCGCCTGTTGAGTCATTAACCAAAGAGACCCATGGAAAACAGCAAACAGCACAGCTATTGCCAAGGCTCTTGATTGCTCACAAAACCTGATGTTAGGGTCTTGTTTCTAAAGGTGACACTTCTGTCACTGAATATGGAGAAGTTGAGCTGCTGTCTAACTAGATTATTCACCTACTAACCAGAGTTCAGGGTACTGGAAGGTACCACTAGCCTTCACGTATGTAGCAAAATCAAAGCACACACAACAGGTATATATAAGGGGCAGGGAGACAGAGTTATAGTTCAAGTTGAAAATTTCCTTATGAGATTCCTCAGCGAGCATGAAACTGACATAAGCTATCTTGTTGATTTTTTTTTTTTGGCTTCTAGTTGACATTTTATGTGAAAATTTATCTCATGATACAATTTTCTGTGTTGCATATAACAGCATTAAAAACATATACATTAAGGGCTGGAGAGATGGCTTGGCATTTACAAGCTCTAGTTTTTCTGTAGAGGACCTGGGTTTGATTCCTATCACCCAGATAGCAGATCACAACTGTCCATAACTCCTCTTCCAGGAGATCCAACACCCTCTTCTTATGTGTGTGTGTGTTATGTTGAAAATACATGCAGGCAAAACACTCAAACCTATAAAATTTTAAGTGCACACATAAAAAAATATACATGGTTTTCTTAGCTAAATCCCTTTACAGCACCCAATAAAGTGCTCTAAAAGAGACATTGTAAAAGGATTTGTAAACTAACTGAAGTTTTCTGTTTTGCTTTCTTAAAGAAGGCCTCAAAGCTGCCCTTCCAAGGTGAGCAGGTGCCTATGAGCCTAAAGCAGGCACAAAGCCCAGTGGTCTCCATGAAAGAAGAGCCTTAAGCAGTATGACCTCTGCCCTCCCTCAGGCTGCAGATCTAGAAAGTATGTTTCTCCCTGGCAGACCCTGACTGTCCCCAACATTTTCCACCCCTCCTGCCCCTCACCATCCCTGGGCCCCATTACCTTCCTCTCCTGTCGAATTCATTTATGTGGTGTTCGTTGCCATTGATGAATTTTTGAACTAATGCCACATCACCCACACCGGCTGCCCTTTGTAGCTGCCCCACAGGGTCATACCCAACTAGATACAGTTGAAATTTCGGCCGTTTCCGACCAAAGCGCCCATGACCCAGGCATGCGGGCCACAGGCGGGTGTACCAGTGGGTCCGCTGAGGGGCTCTAAAAGTCAGGGCATCATATACGAAGTCGTCCTGCATGTTGAGCCTCAAGGCTCTGCAGGCCCTCCCGGCCCTTCTGGCCCTTCTGGCCCTCCGAGCCCTCGCGACCCACCCTTCCTTCCCTTTAACCACCCGTACCCTCCCAAACCCAATAAGAAATGTGCAAAATCCTGGTTAGGTTTCCCCACTGAACCAAATAAGCGTCCTGCTAGGGCAGATCCTTGGTTCAGTGTGAGCTGAACTCTGCTTCCTCCTTAGCAACACAGTTCCATGGGCATAGTGATGCGCTGTGAGCACACAATGGTGCTCAGCAGCTGTGCACTATGAGTATTCTGCGCGTGCGCATTTCAGACTCCACCAACAAAAGCATCCAGTACTTAGCACAGGTAGACAAATATTGTATGTTTTCTCTTTTAAGGATGTTCCCTTTTAAGGTTCTGATATGGCAACTACAATCATAATACACAGAGGTTTGGAACCTACAAAGGGACCAGGAGGGAGGAGAGTATCTCTCAAGGAAAGGAAGTAGTCTATAGTGTTTGGAAGCTAAAAGGAAAACTAGAATTGGATGGTTTAATAAAAGAGGGATGGGACAGAAAGGCAAAGAAGGGAAAATAGAGAGGGACAACCAATACTAAAGGTTCTTTGAAAAACTGTATGGAAACCGAGTACCCTAAAAGCTTCCTATACACATGTGAAAGGAGCCCACACTGAGACAAAAAACACCAGGGTTGAGAAAAGGCTTCCGCTAGACATTTGTGCCACCAAATGAAACCTCCAGTGCCAGGAACAGGTTACCGCCTGTTGAGTCATTAACCAAAGAGACCCATGGAAAACAGCAAACAGCACAGCTATTGCCAAGGCTCTTGATTGCTCACAAAACCTGATGTTAGGGTCTTGTTTCTAAAGGTGACACTTCTGTCACTGAATATGGAGAAGTTGAGCTGCTGTCTAACTAGATTATTCACCTACTAACCAGAGTTCAGGGTACTGGAAGGTACCACTAGCCTTCACGTATGTAGCAAAATCAAAGCACACACAACAGGTATATATAAGGGGCAGGGAGACAGAGTTATAGTTCAAGTTGAAAATTTCCTTATGAGATTCCTCAGCGAGCATGAAACTGACATAAGCTATCTTGTTGATTTTTTTTTTTTTTGGCTTCTAGTTGACATTTTATGTGAAAATTTATCTCATGATACAATTTTCTGTGTTGCATATAACAGCATTAAAAACATATACATTAAGGGCTGGAGAGATGGCTTGGCATTTACAAGCTCTAGTTTTTCTGTAGAGGACCTGGGTTTGATTCCTATCACCCAGATAGCAGATCACAACTGTCCATAACTCCTCTTCCAGGAGATCCAACACCCTCTTCTTATGTGTGTGTGTTATGTTGAAAATACATGCAGGCAAAACACTCAAACCTATAAAATTTTAAGTGCACACATAAAAAAATATACATGGTTTTCTTAGCTAAATCCCTTTAAAGCACCCAATAAAGTGCTCTAAAAGAGACAATGTAAAAGGATTTGTAAACTAACTGAAGTTTTCTGTTTTGCTTTCTTAAAGAAGGCCTCAAAGCTGTCCTTCCAAGGTGAGCAGGTGCCTATGAGCCTAAAGCAGGCACAAAGCCCAGTGGTCTCCATGAAAGAAGAGCCTTAAGCAGTATGACCTCTGCCCTCCCTCAGGCTGCAGATCTAGAAAGTATGTTTCTCCCTGGCAGACCCTGACTGTCCCCAACATTTTCCACCCCTCCTGCCCCTCACCATCCCTGGGCCCCATTACCTTCCTCTCCTGTCGAATTCATTTATGTGGTGTTCATTGCCATTGATGAATTTTTGAACTAATGCCACATCACCCACACCGGCTGCCCTTTGTAGCTGCCCCACAGGGTCATACCCAACTAGATACAGTTGAAATTTCGGCCGTTTCCGACCAAAGCGCCCATGACCCAGGCATGCGGGCCACAGGCGGGTGTACCAGTGGGTCTGCTGAGGGGCTCTAAAAGTCAGGGCATCATATACGAAGTCGTCCTGCATGTTGAGCCTCAAGGCTCTGCAGGCCCTCCCGGCCCTTCTGGCCCTTCTGGCCCTCCGGGCCCTCCGGGCCCTCCCGATCCACCCTTCCTTCCCCTTTAACCACCCGAACCCTCCCAAACCCAATAAGAAATGTGCAAAATCCTGGTTAGGTTTCCCCACTGAACCAAATAAGCGTCCTGCTAGGGCAGATCCTTGGTTCAGTGTGAGCTGAACTCTGCTTCCTCCTTAGCAACACAGTTCCATGGGCATAGTGATGCGCTGTGAGCACACAATGGTGCTCAGCAGCTGTGCACTATGAGTATTCTGCGCATGCGCATTTCAGACTCCACCAACAAAAGCATCCAGTACTTAGCACATGTAGACAAATATTGTATGTTTTCTCTTTTAAGGATGTTCCCTTTTAAGGTTCTGATATGGCAACTACAATCATAATACACAGAGGTTTGGAACCTACAAAGGGACCAGGAGGGAGGAGAGTATCTCTCAAGGAAAGGAAGTAGTCTATAGTGTTTGGAAGCTAAAAGGAAAACTAGAATTGGATGGTTTAATAAAAGAGGGATGGGACAGAAAGGCAAAGAAGGGAAAATAGAGAGGGACAACCAATACTAAAGGTACTTTGAAAAACTGTATGGAAACCAAGTACCCTAAAAGCTTCCTATACACATGTGAAAGGAGCCCACACTGAGACAAAAAACACCAGGGTTGAGAAAAGGCTTCCGCTAGACATTTGTGCCACCAAATGAAACCTCCAGTGCCAGGAACAGGTTACCGCCTGTTGAGTCATTAACCAAAGAGACCCATGGAAAACAGCAAACAGCACAGCTATTGCCAAGGCTCTTGATTGCTCACAAAACCTGATGTTAGGGTCTTGTTTCTAAAGGTGACACTTCTGTCACTGAATATGGAGAAGTTGAGCTGCTGTCTAACTAGATTATTCACCTACTAACCAGAGTTCAGGGTACTGGAAGGTACCACTAGCCTTCACGTATGTAGCAAAATCAAAGCACACACAACAGGTATATATAAGGGGCAGGGAGACAGAGTTATAGTTCAAGTTGAAAATTTCCTTATGAGATTCCTCAGCGAGCATGAAACTGACATAAGCTATCTTGTTGATTTTTTTTTTTTGGCTTCTAGTTGACATTTTATGTGAAAATTTATCTCATGATACAATTTTCTGTGTTGCATATAACAGCATTAAAAACATATACATTAAGGGCTGGAGAGATGGCTTGGCATTTACAAGCTCTAGTTTTTCTGTAGAGGACCTGGGTTTGATTCCTATCACCCAGATAGCAGATCACAACTGTCCATAACTCCTCTTCCAGGAGATCCAACACCCTCTTCTTATGTGTGTGTGTTATGTTGAAAATACATGCAGGCAAAACACTCAAACCTATAAAATTTTAAGTGCACACATAAAAAAAATATACATGGTTTTCTTAGCTAAATCCCTTTAAAGCACCCAATAAAGTGCTCTAAAAGAGACAATGTAAAAGGATTTGTAAACTAACTGAAGTTTTCTGTTTTGCTTTCTTAAAGAAGGCCTCAAAGCTGCCCTTCCAAGGTGAGCAGGTGCCTATGAGCCTAAAGCAGGCACAAAGCCCAGTGGTCTCCATGAAAGAAGAGCCTTAAGCAGTATGACCTCTGCCCTCCCTCAGGCTGCAGATCTAGAAAGTATGTTTCTCCCTGGCAGACCCTGACTGTCCCCAACATTTTCCACCCCTCCTGCCCCTCACCATCCCTGGGCCCCATTACCTTCCTCTCCTGTCGAATTCATTTATGTGGTGTTCGTTGCCATTGATGAATTTTTGAACTAATGCCACATCACCCACACCGGCTGCCCTTTGTAGCTGCCCCACAGGGTCATACCCAACTAGATACAGTTGAAATTTCGGCCGTTTCCGACCAAAGCGCCCATGACCCAGGCATGCGGGCCACAGGCGGGTGTACCAGTGGGTCTGCTGAGGGGCTCTAAAAGTCAGGGCATCATATACGAAGTCGTCCTGCATGTTGAGCCTCAAGGCTCTGCAGGCCCTCCCGGCCCTTCTGGCCCTTCTGGCCCTCCGGGCCCTCCGGGCCCTCCCGACCCACCCTTCCTTCCCCTTTAACCACCCGTACCCTCCCAAACCCAATAAGAAATGTGCAAAATCCTGGTTAGGTTTCCCCACTGAACCAAATAAGCGTCCTGCTAGGGCAGATCCTTGGTTCAGTGTGAGCTGAACTCTGCTTCCTCCTTAGCAACACAGTTCCATGGGCATAGTGATGCGCTGTGAGCACACAATGGTGCTCAGCAGCTGTGCACTATGAGTATTCTGCGCATGCGCATTTCAGACTCCACCAACAAAAGCATCCAGTACTTAGCACAGGTAGACAAATATTGTATGTTTTCTCTTTTAAGGATGTTCCCTTTTAAGGTTCTGATATGGCAACTACAATCATAATACACAGAGGTTTGGAACCTACAAAGGGACCAGGAGGGAGGAGAGTATCTCTCAAGGAAAGGAAGTAGTCTATAGTGTTTGGAAGCTAAAAGGAAAACTAGAATTGGATGGTTTAATAAAAGAGGGATGGGACAGAAAGGCAAAGAAGGGAAAATAGAGAGGGACAACCAATACTAAAGGTTCTTTGAAAAACTGTATGGAAACCGAGTACCCTAAAAGCTTCCTATACACATGTGAAAGGAGCCCACACTGAGACAAAAAACACCAGGGTTGAGAAAAGGCTTCCGCTAGACATTTGTGCCACCAAATGAAACCTCCAGTGCCAGGAACAGGTTACCGCCTGTTGAGTCATTAACCAAAGAGACCCATGGAAAACAGCAAACAGCACAGCTATTGCCAAGGCTCTTGATTGCTCACAAAACCTGATGTTAGGGTCTTGTTTCTAAAGGTGACACTTCTGTCACTGAATATGGAGAAGTTGAGCTGCTGTCTAACTAGATTATTCACCTACTAACCAGAGTTCAGGGTACTGGAAGGTACCACTAGCCTTCACGTATGTAGCAAAATCAAAGCACACACAACAGGTATATATAAGGGGCAGGGAGACAGAGTTATAGTTCAAGTTGAAAATTTCCTTATGAGATTCCTCAGCGAGCATGAAACTGACATAAGCTATCTTGTTGATTTTTTTTTTTTGGCTTCTAGTTGACATTTTATGTGAAAATTTATCTCATGATACAATTTTCTGTGTTGCATATAACAGCATTAAAAACATATACATTAAGGGCTGGAGAGATGGCTTGGCATTTACAAGCTCTAGTTTTTCTGTAGAGGACCTGGGTTTGATTCCTATCACCCAGATAGCAGATCACAACTGTCCATAACTCCTCTTCCAGGAGATCCAACACCCTCTTCTTATGTGTGTGTGTGTTATGTTGAAAATACATGCAGGCAAAACACTCAAACCTATAAAATTTTAAGTGCACACATAAAAAAATATACATGGTTTTCTTAGCTAAATCCCTTTACAGCACCCAATAAAGTGCTCTAAAAGAGACATTGTAAAAGGATTTGTAAACTAACTGAAGTTTTCTGTTTTGCTTTCTTAAAGAAGGCCTCAAAGCTGCCCTTCCAAGGTGAGCAGGTGCCTATGAGCCTAAAGCAGGCACAAAGCCCAGTGGTCTCCATGAAAGAAGAGCCTTAAGCAGTATGACCTCTGCCCTCCCTCAGGCTGCAGATCTAGAAAGTATGTTTCTCCCTGGCAGACCCTGACTGTCCCCAACATTTTCCACCCCTCCTGCCCCTCACCATCCCTGGGCCCCATTACCTTCCTCTCCTGTCGAATTCATTTATGTGGTGTTCATTGCCATTGATGAATTTTTGAACTAATGCCACATCACCCACACCGGCTGCCCTTTGTAGCTGCCCCACAGGGTCATACCCAACTAGATACAGTTGAAATTTCGGCCGTTTCCGACCAAAGCGCCCATGACCCAGGCATGCGGGCCACAGGCGGGTGTACCAGTGGGTCTGCTGAGGGGCTCTAAAAGTCAGGGCATCATATACGAAGTCGTCCTGCATGTTGAGCCTCAAGGCTCTGCAGGCCCTCCCGGCCCTTCTGGCCCTTCTGGCCCTCCGGGCCCTCCGGGCCCTCCCGATCCACCCTTCCTTCCCCTTTAACCACCCGAACCCTCCCAAACCCAATAAGAAATGTGCAAAATCCTGGTTAGGTTTCCCCACTGAACCAAATAAGCGTCCTGCTAGGGCAGATCCTTGGTTCAGTGTGAGCTGAACTCTGCTTCCTCCTTAGCAACACAGTTCCATGGGCATAGTGATGCGCTGTGAGCACACAATGGTGCTCAGCAGCTGTGCACTATGAGTATTCTGCGCATGCGCATTTCAGACTCCACCAACAAAAGCATCCAGTACTTAGCACATGTAGACAAATATTGTATGTTTTCTCTTTTAAGGATGTTCCCTTTTAAGGTTCTGATATGGCAACTACAATCATAATACACAGAGGTTTGGAACCTACAAAGGGACCAGGAGGGAGGAGAGTATCTCTCAAGGAAAGGAAGTAGTCTATAGTGTTTGGAAGCTAAAAGGAAAACTAGAATTGGATGGTTTAATAAAAGAGGGATGGGACAGAAAGGCAAAGAAGGGAAAATAGAGAGGGACAACCAATACTAAAGGTACTTTGAAAAACTGTATGGAAACCAAGTACCCTAAAAGCTTCCTATACACATGTGAAAGGAGCCCACACTGAGACAAAAAACACCAGGGTTGAGAAAAGGCTTCCGCTAGACATTTGTGCCACCAAATGAAACCTCCAGTGCCAGGAACAGGTTACCGCCTGTTGAGTCATTAACCAAAGAGACCCATGGAAAACAGCAAACAGCACAGCTATTGCCAAGGCTCTTGATTGCTCACAAAACCTGATGTTAGGGTCTTGTTTCTAAAGGTGACACTTCTGTCACTGAATATGGAGAAGTTGAGCTGCTGTCTAACTAGATTATTCACCTACTAACCAGAGTTCAGGGTACTGGAAGGTACCACTAGCCTTCACGTATGTAGCAAAATCAAAGCACACACAACAGGTATATATAAGGGGCAGGGAGACAGAGTTATAGTTCAAGTTGAAAATTTCCTTATGAGATTCCTCAGCGAGCATGAAACTGACATAAGCTATCTTGTTGATTTTTTTTTTTTGGCTTCTAGTTGACATTTTATGTGAAAATTTATCTCATGATACAATTTTCTGTGTTGCATATAACAGCATTAAAAACATATACATTAAGGGCTGGAGAGATGGCTTGGCATTTACAAGCTCTAGTTTTTCTGTAGAGGACCTGGGTTTGATTCCTATCACCCAGATAGCAGATCACAACTGTCCATAACTCCTCTTCCAGGAGATCCAACACCCTCTTCTTATGTGTGTGTGTTATGTTGAAAATACATGCAGGCAAAACACTCAAACCTATAAAATTTTAAGTGCACACATAAAAAAAATATACATGGTTTTCTTAGCTAAATCCCTTTAAAGCACCCAATAAAGTGCTCTAAAAGAGACAATGTAAAAGGATTTGTAAACTAACTGAAGTTTTCTGTTTTGCTTTCTTAAAGAAGGCCTCAAAGCTGCCCTTCCAAGGTGAGCAGGTGCCTATGAGCCTAAAGCAGGCACAAAGCCCAGTGGTCTCCATGAAAGAAGAGCCTTAAGCAGTATGACCTCTGCCCTCCCTCAGGCTGCAGATCTAGAAAGTATGTTTCTCCCTGGCAGACCCTGACTGTCCCCAACATTTTCCACCCCTCCTGCCCCTCACCATCCCTGGGCCCCATTACCTTCCTCTCCTGTCGAATTCATTTATGTGGTGTTCGTTGCCATTGATGAATTTTTGAACTAATGCCACATCACCCACACCGGCTGCCCTTTGTAGCTGCCCCACAGGGTCATACCCAACTAGATACAGTTGAAATTTCGGCCGTTTCCGACCAAAGCGCCCATGACCCAGGCATGCGGGCCACAGGCGGGTGTACCAGTGGGTCTGCTGAGGGGCTCTAAAAGTCAGGGCATCATATACGAAGTCGTCCTGCATGTTGAGCCTCAAGGCTCTGCAGGCCCTCCCGGCCCTTCTGGCCCTTCTGGCCCTCCGGGCCCTCCGGGCCCTCCCGACCCACCCTTCCTTCCCCTTTAACCACCCGTACCCTCCCAAACCCAATAAGAAATGTGCAAAATCCTGGTTAGGTTTCCCCACTGAACCAAATAAGCGTCCTGCTAGGGCAGATCCTTGGTTCAGTGTGAGCTGAACTCTGCTTCCTCCTTAGCAACACAGTTCCATGGGCATAGTGATGCGCTGTGAGCACACAATGGTGCTCAGCAGCTGTGCACTATGAGTATTCTGCGCATGCGCATTTCAGACTCCACCAACAAAAGCATCCAGTACTTAGCACAGGTAGACAAATATTGTATGTTTTCTCTTTTAAGGATGTTCCCTTTTAAGGTTCTGATATGGCAACTACAATCATAATACACAGAGGTTTGGAACCTACAAAGGGACCAGGAGGGAGGAGAGTATCTCTCAAGGAAAGGAAGTAGTCTATAGTGTTTGGAAGCTAAAAGGAAAACTAGAATTGGATGGTTTAATAAAAGAGGGATGGGACAGAAAGGCAAAGAAGGGAAAATAGAGAGGGACAACCAATACTAAAGGTTCTTTGAAAAACTGTATGGAAACCGAGTACCCTAAAAGCTTCCTATACACATGTGAAAGGAGCCCACACTGAGACAAAAAACACCAGGGTTGAGAAAAGGCTTCCGCTAGACATTTGTGCCACCAAATGAAACCTCCAGTGCCAGGAACAGGTTACCGCCTGTTGAGTCATTAACCAAAGAGACCCATGGAAAACAGCAAACAGCACAGCTATTGCCAAGGCTCTTGATTGCTCACAAAACCTGATGTTAGGGTCTTGTTTCTAAAGGTGACACTTCTGTCACTGAATATGGAGAAGTTGAGCTGCTGTCTAACTAGATTATTCACCTACTAACCAGAGTTCAGGGTACTGGAAGGTACCACTAGCCTTCACGTATGTAGCAAAATCAAAGCACACACAACAGGTATATATAAGGGGCAGGGAGACAGAGTTATAGTTCAAGTTGAAAATTTCCTTATGAGATTCCTCAGCGAGCATGAAACTGACATAAGCTATCTTGTTGATTTTTTTTTTTTTGGCTTCTAGTTGACATTTTATGTGAAAATTTATCTCATGATACAATTTTCTGTGTTGCATATAACAGCATTAAAAACATATACATTAAGGGCTGGAGAGATGGCTTGGCATTTACAAGCTCTAGTTTTTCTGTAGAGGACCTGGGTTTGATTCCTATCACCCAGATAGCAGATCACAACTGTCCATAACTCCTCTTCCAGGAGATCCAACACCCTCTTCTTATGTGTGTGTGTGTTATGTTGAAAATACATGCAGGCAAAACACTCAAACCTATAAAATTTTAAGTGCACACATAAAAAAATATACATGGTTTTCTTAGCTAAATCCCTTTACAGCACCCAATAAAGTGCTCTAAAAGAGTCATTGTAAAAGGATTTGTAAACTAACTGAAGTTTTCTGTTTTGCTTTCTTAAAGAAGGCCTCAAAGCTGCCCTTCCAAGGTGAGCAGGTGCCTATGAGCCTAAAGCAGGCACAAAGCCCAGTGGTCTCCATGAAAGAAGAGCCTTAAGCAGTATGACCTCTGCCCTCCCTCAGGCTGCAGATCTAGAAAGTATGTTTCTCCCTGGCAGACCCTGACTGTCCCCAACATTTTCCACCCCTCCTGCCCCTCACCATCCCTGGGCCCCATTACCTTCCTCTCCTGTCGAATTCATTTATGTGGTGTTCGTTGCCATTGATGAATTTTTGAACTAATGCCACATCACCCACACCGGCTGCCCTTTGTAGCTGCCCCACAGGGTCATACCCAACTAGATACAGTTGAAATTTCGGCCGTTTCCGACCAAAGCGCCCATGACCCAGGCATGCGGGCCACAGGCGGGTGTACCAGTGGGTCCGCTGAGGGGCTCTAAAAGTCAGGGCATCATATACGAAGTCGTCCTGCATGTTGAGCCTCAAGGCTCTGCAGGCCCTCCCGGCCCTTCTGGCCCTTCTGGCCCTCCGGGCCCTCCGGGCCCTCCGGGCCCTCCCGACCCACCCTTCCTTCCTCTTTAACCACCCGTACCCTCCCAAACCCAATAAGAAATGTGCAAAATCCTGGTTAGGTTTCCCCACTGAACCAAATAAGTGTCCTGCTAGGGCAGATCCTTGGTTCAGTGTGAGCTGAACTCTGCTTCCTCCTTAGCAACACAGTTCCATGGGCATAGTGATGCGCTGTGAGCACACAATGGTGCTCAGCAGCTGTGCACTATGAGTATTCTGCGCGTGCGCATTTCAGACTCCACCAACAAAAGCATCCAGTACTTAGCACAGGTAGACAAATATTGTATGTTTTCTCTTTTAAGGATGTTCCCTTTTAAGGTTCTGATATGGCAACTACAATCATAATACACAGAGGTTTGGAACCTACAAAGGGACCAGGAGGGAGGAGAGTATCTCTCAAGGAAAGGAAGTAGTCTATAGTGTTTGGAAGCTAAAAGGAAAACTAGAATTGGATGGTTTAATAAAAGAGGGATGGGACAGAAAGGCAAAGAAGGGAAAATAGAGAGGGACAACCAATACTAAAGGTTCTTTGAAAAACTGTATGGAAACCGAGTACCCTAAAAGCTTCCTATACACATGTGAAAGGAGCCCACACTGAGACAAAAAACACCAGGGTTGAGAAAAGGCTTCCGCTAGACATTTGTGCCACCAAATGAAACCTCCAGTGCCAGGAACAGGTTACCGCCTGTTGAGTCATTAACCAAAGAGACCCATGGAAAACAGCAAACAGCACAGCTATTGCCAAGGCTCTTGATTGCTCACAAAACCTGATGTTAGGGTCTTGTTTCTAAAGGTGACACTTCTGTCACTGAATATGGAGAAGTTGAGCTGCTGTCTAACTAGATTATTCACCTACTAACCAGAGTTCAGGGTACTGGAAGGTACCACTAGCCTTCACGTATGTAGCAAAATCAAAGCACACACAACAGGTATATATAAGGGGCAGGGAGACAGAGTTATAGTTCAAGTTGAAAATTTCCTTATGAGATTCCTCAGCGAGCATGAAACTGACATAAGCTATCTTGTTGATTTTTTTTTTTTGGCTTCTAGTTGACATTTTATGTGAAAATTTATCTCATGATACAATTTTCTGTGTTGCATATAACAGCATTAAAAACATATACATTAAGGGCTGGAGAGATGGCTTGGCATTTACAAGCTCTAGTTTTTCTGTAGAGGACCTGGGTTTGATTCCTATCACCCAGATAGCAGATCACAACTGTCCATAACTCCTCTTCCAGGAGATCCAACACCCTCTTCTTATGTGTGTGTGTGTTATGTTGAAAATACATGCAGGCAAAACACTCAAACCTATAAAATTTTAAGTGCACACATAAAAAAATATACATGGTTTTCTTAGCTAAATCCCTTTACAGCACCCAATAAAGTGCTCTAAAAGAGACATTGTAAAAGGATTTGTAAACTAACTGAAGTTTTCTGTTTTGCTTTCTTAAAGAAGGCCTCAAAGCTGCCCTTCCAAGGTGAGCAGGTGCCTATGAGCCTAAAGCAGGCACAAAGCCCAGTGGTCTCCATGAAAGAAGAGCCTTAAGCAGTATGACCTCTGCCCTCCCTCAGGCTGCAGATCTAGAAAGTATGTTTCTCCCTGGCAGACCCTGACTGTCCCCAACATTTTCCACCCCTCCTGCCCCTCACCATCCCTGGGCCCCATTACCTTCCTCTCCTGTCGAATTCATTTATGTGGTGTTCGTTGCCATTGATGAATTTTTGAACTAATGCCACATCACCCACACCGGCTGCCCTTTGTAGCTGCCCCACAGGGTCATACCCAACTAGATACAGTTGAAATTTCGGCCGTTTCCGACCAAAGCGCCCATGACCCAGGCATGCGGGCCACAGGCGGGTGTACCAGTGGGTCTGCTGAGGGGCTCTAAAAGTCAGGGCATCATATACGAAGTCGTCCTGCATGTTGAGCCTCAAGGCTCTGCAGGCCCTCCCGGCCCTTCTGGCCCTTCTGGCCCTCCGGGCCCTCCGGGCCCTCCCGACCCACCCTTCCTTCCCCTTTAACCACCCGTACCCTCCCAAACCCAATAAGAAATGTGCAAAATCCTGGTTAGGTTTCCCCACTGAACCAAATAAGCGTCCTGCTAGGGCAGATCCTTGGTTCAGTGTGAGCTGAACTCTGCTTCCTCCTTAGCAACACAGTTCCATGGGCATAGTGATGCGCTGTGAGCACACAATGGTGCTCAGCAGCTGTGCACTATGAGTATTCTGCGCATGCGCATTTCAGACTCCACCAACAAAAGCATCCAGTACTTAGCACAGGTAGACAAATATTGTATGTTTTCTCTTTTAAGGATGTTCCCTTTTAAGGTTCTGATATGGCAACTACAATCATAATACACAGAGGTTTGGAACCTACAAAGGGACCAGGAGGGAGGAGAGTATCTCTCAAGGAAAGGAAGTAGTCTATAGTGTTTGGAAGCTAAAAGGAAAACTAGAATTGGATGGTTTAATAAAAGAGGGATGGGACAGAAAGGCAAAGAAGGGAAAATAGAGAGGGACAACCAATACTAAAGGTTCTTTGAAAAACTGTATGGAAACCGAGTACCCTAAAAGCTTCCTATACACATGTGAAAGGAGCCCACACTGAGACAAAAAACACCAGGGTTGAGAAAAGGCTTCCGCTAGACATTTGTGCCACCAAATGAAACCTCCAGTGCCAGGAACAGGTTACCGCCTGTTGAGTCATTAACCAAAGAGACCCATGGAAAACAGCAAACAGCACAGCTATTGCCAAGGCTCTTGATTGCTCACAAAACCTGATGTTAGGGTCTTGTTTCTAAAGGTGACACTTCTGTCACTGAATATGGAGAAGTTGAGCTGCTGTCTAACTAGATTATTCACCTACTAACCAGAGTTCAGGGTACTGGAAGGTACCACTAGCCTTCACGTATGTAGCAAAATCAAAGCACACACAACAGGTATATATAAGGGGCAGGGAGACAGAGTTATAGTTCAAGTTGAAAATTTCCTTATGAGATTCCTCAGCGAGCATGAAACTGACATAAGCTATCTTGTTGATTTTTTTTTTTTGGCTTCTAGTTGACATTTTATGTGAAAATTTATCTCATGATACAATTTTCTGTGTTGCATATAACAGCATTAAAAACATATACATTAAGGGCTGGAGAGATGGCTTGGCATTTACAAGCTCTAGTTTTTCTGTAGAGGACCTGGGTTTGATTCCTATCACCCAGATAGCAGATCACAACTGTCCATAACTCCTCTTCCAGGAGATCCAACACCCTCTTCTTATGTGTGTGTGTGTTATGTTGAAAATACATGCAGGCAAAACACTCAAACCTATAAAATTTTAAGTGCACACATAAAAAAATATACATGGTTTTCTTAGCTAAATCCCTTTACAGCACCCAATAAAGTGCTCTAAAAGAGACATTGTAAAAGGATTTGTAAACTAACTGAAGTTTTCTGTTTTGCTTTCTTAAAGAAGGCCTCAAAGCTGCCCTTCCAAGGTGAGCAGGTGCCTATGAGCCTAAAGCAGGCACAAAGCCCAGTGGTCTCCATGAAAGAAGAGCCTTAAGCAGTATGACCTCTGCCCTCCCTCAGGCTGCAGATCTAGAAAGTATGTTTCTCCCTGGCAGACCCTGACTGTCCCCAACATTTTCCACCCCTCCTGCCCCTCACCATCCCTGGGCCCCATTACCTTCCTCTCCTGTCGAATTCATTTATGTGGTGTTCGTTGCCATTGATGAATTTTTGAACTAATGCCACATCACCCACACCGGCTGCCCTTTGTAGCTGCCCCACAGGGTCATACCCAACTAGATACAGTTGAAATTTCGGCCGTTTCCGACCAAAGCGCCCATGACCCAGGCATGCGGGCCACAGGCGGGTGTACCAGTGGGTCTGCTGAGGGGCTCTAAAAGTCAGGGCATCATATACGAAGTCGTCCTGCATGTTGAGCCTCAAGGCTCTGCAGGCCCTCCCGGCCCTTCTGGCCCTTCTGGCCCTCCGGGCCCTCCGGGCCCTCCCGACCCACCCTTCCTTCCCCTTTAACCACCCGTACCCTCCCAAACCCAATAAGAAATGTGCAAAATCCTGGTTAGGTTTCCCCACTGAACCAAATAAGCGTCCTGCTAGGGCAGATCCTTGGTTCAGTGTGAGCTGAACTCTGCTTCCTCCTTAGCAACACAGTTCCATGGGCATAGTGATGCGCTGTGAGCACACAATGGTGCTCAGCAGCTGTGCACTATGAGTATTCTGCGCATGCGCATTTCAGACTCCACCAACAAAAGCATCCAGTACTTAGCACAGGTAGACAAATATTGTATGTTTTCTCTTTTAAGGATGTTCCCTTTTAAGGTTCTGATATGGCAACTACAATCATAATACACAGAGGTTTGGAACCTACAAAGGGACCAGGAGGGAGGAGAGTATCTCTCAAGGAAAGGAAGTAGTCTATAGTGTTTGGAAGCTAAAAGGAAAACTAGAATTGGATGGTTTAATAAAAGAGGGATGGGACAGAAAGGCAAAGAAGGGAAAATAGAGAGGGACAACCAATACTAAAGGTTCTTTGAAAAACTGTATGGAAACCGAGTACCCTAAAAGCTTCCTATACACATGTGAAAGGAGCCCACACTGAGACAAAAAACACCAGGGTTGAGAAAAGGCTTCCGCTAGACATTTGTGCCACCAAATGAAACCTCCAGTGCCAGGAACAGGTTACCGCCTGTTGAGTCATTAACCAAAGAGACCCATGGAAAACAGCAAACAGCACAGCTATTGCCAAGGCTCTTGATTGCTCACAAAACCTGATGTTAGGGTCTTGTTTCTAAAGGTGACACTTCTGTCACTGAATATGGAGAAGTTGAGCTGCTGTCTAACTAGATTATTCACCTACTAACCAGAGTTCAGGGTACTGGAAGGTACCACTAGCCTTCACGTATGTAGCAAAATCAAAGCACACACAACAGGTATATATAAGGGGCAGGGAGACAGAGTTATAGTTCAAGTTGAAAATTTCCTTATGAGATTCCTCAGCGAGCATGAAACTGACATAAGCTATCTTGTTGATTTTTTTTTTTTTGGCTTCTAGTTGACATTTTATGTGAAAATTTATCTCATGATACAATTTTCTGTGTTGCATATAACAGCATTAAAAACATATACATTAAGGGCTGGAGAGATGGCTTGGCATTTACAAGCTCTAGTTTTTCTGTAGAGGACCTGGGTTTGATTCCTATCACCCAGATAGCAGATCACAACTGTCCATAACTCCTCTTCCAGGAGATCCAACACCCTCTTCTTATGTGTGTGTGTGTTATGTTGAAAATACATGCAGGCAAAACACTCAAACCTATAAAATTTTAAGTGCACACATAAAAAAATATACATGGTTTTCTTAGCTAAATCCCTTTACAGCACCCAATAAAGTGCTCTAAAAGAGACATTGTAAAAGGATTTGTAAACTAACTGAAGTTTTCTGTTTTGCTTTCTTAAAGAAGGCCTCAAAGCTGCCCTTCCAAGGTGAGCAGGTGCCTATGAGCCTAAAGCAGGCACAAAGCCCAGTGGTCTCCATGAAAGAAGAGCCTTAAGCAGTATGACCTCTGCCCTCCCTCAGGCTGCAGATCTAGAAAGTATGTTTCTCCCTGGCAGACCCTGACTGTCCCCAACATTTTCCACCCCTCCTGCCCCTCACCATCCCTGGGCCCCATTACCTTCCTCTCCTGTCGAATTCATTTATGTGGTGTTCGTTGCCATTGATGAATTTTTGAACTAATGCCACATCACCCACACCGGCTGCCCTTTGTAGCTGCCCCACAGGGTCATACCCAACTAGATACAGTTGAAATTTCGGCCGTTTCCGACCAAAGCGCCCATGACCCAGGCATGCGGGCCACAGGCGGGTGTACCAGTGGGTCTGCTGAGGGGCTCTAAAAGTCAGGGCATCATATACGAAGTCGTCCTGCATGTTGAGCCTCAAGGCTCTGCAGGCCCTCCCGGCCCTTCTGGCCCTTCTGGCCCTCCGGGCCCTCCGGGCCCTCCCGACCCACCCTTCCTTCCCCTTTAACCACCCGTACCCTCCCAAACCCAATAAGAAATGTGCAAAATCCTGGTTAGGTTTCCCCACTGAACCAAATAAGCGTCCTGCTAGGGCAGATCCTTGGTTCAGTGTGAGCTGAACTCTGCTTCCTCCTTAGCAACACAGTTCCATGGGCATAGTGATGCGCTGTGAGCACACAATGGTGCTCAGCAGCTGTGCACTATGAGTATTCTGCGCATGCGCATTTCAGACTCCACCAACAAAAGCATCCAGTACTTAGCACAGGTAGACAAATATTGTATGTTTTCTCTTTTAAGGATGTTCCCTTTTAAGGTTCTGATATGGCAACTACAATCATAATACACAGAGGTTTGGAACCTACAAAGGGACCAGGAGGGAGGAGAGTATCTCTCAAGGAAAGGAAGTAGTCTATAGTGTTTGGAAGCTAAAAGGAAAACTAGAATTGGATGGTTTAATAAAAGAGGGATGGGACAGAAAGGCAAAGAAGGGAAAATAGAGAGGGACAACCAATACTAAAGGTTCTTTGAAAAACTGTATGGAAACCGAGTACCCTAAAAGCTTCCTATACACATGTGAAAGGAGCCCACACTGAGACAAAAAACACCAGGGTTGAGAAAAGGCTTCCGCTAGACATTTGTGCCACCAAATGAAACCTCCAGTGCCAGGAACAGGTTACCGCCTGTTGAGTCATTAACCAAAGAGACCCATGGAAAACAGCAAACAGCACAACTACTGCCAAGGCTCTTGATTGCTCACAAAACCTGATGTTAGGGTCTTGTTTCTAAAGGTGACACTTCTGTCACTGAATATGGAGAAGTTGAGCTGCTGTCTAACTAGATTATTCACCTACTAACCAGAGTTCAGGGTACTGGAAGGTACCACTAGCCTTCACGTATGTAGCAAAATCAAAGCACACACAACAGGTATATATAAGGGGCAGGGAGACAGAGTTATAGTTCAAGTTGAAAATTTCCTTATGAGATTCCTCAGCGAGCATGAAACTGACATAAGCTATCTTGTTGATTTTTTTTTTGGCTTCTAGTTGACATTTTATGTGAAAATTTATCTCATGATACAATTTTCTGTGTTGCATATAACAGCATTAAAAACATATACATTAAGGGCTGGAGAGATGGCTTGGTATTTACAAGCTCTAGTTTTTTCTGTAGAGGACCTGGGTTTGATTCCTATCACCCAGATAGCAGATCACAACTGTCCATAACTCCTCTTCCAGGAGATCCAACACCCTCTTCTTATGTGTGTGTGTTATGTTGAAAATACATGCAGGCAAAACACTCAAACCTATAAAATTTTAAGTGCACACATAAAAAAAAATACATGGTTTTCTTAGCTAAATCCCTTTAAAGCACCCAATAAAGTGCTCTAAAAGAGACAATATAAAAGGATTTGTAAACTAACTGAAGTTTTTTGTTTTGCTTTCTTAAAAAAGGCCTCAAAGCTGCCCTTCCAAGGTGAGCAGGTGCCTATGAGCCTGGAGGAGAAAGACAGTCCTCAATACCTCTCAGCACTAACCCTTCAACCTAAATCCACACCTACATGGAAGGAAGCTCACAGACATCTGTAAATTTATTTCTATGGGATCTAGCACCCTCTTGTATCTTGCAGGCACAAGACATGCACACATACATGCATGCAGACACACATGCATCCACAATACATACATGCAGACAAAACATACATAGACATGAAAGAAATGTGATCTTTAAATATTGAGACATAATTTATGTAGTAAGTTCACTCTTTTAAAGTATACAACCTAGTTGTTTTTTTAGTATGTTCTTAAAATTATTCAACCATCACCCTATTTATTTTTTAAATATTTTCATCGTTCGAGACAAAAACCTTTTATTCGTGAGTGGTTACTCTTCGTTCACCCAGACCCCACCCCCTATCAGTTACCAATATAACTTTTTGCTTCAAGTGTCTCATTCTGTGTAGTTAATAGAAATCAAATCATCTAATAAAGAAGTTCCCATTCTTCAGTCCTTTGGCTACTTTCGACTGAGCTTAAGGTTTGTGATATTTATTCATGTTATAGGATGTATCAGCTCTCTACCTCTTTTCATGGCTAGAAACTAGACCATTGTATTAACACACCACCTTTCGTTTACCCACTCATCAAGCAGTAGGTAATTAGGGTTTCACCCTTCTTTCTTTTGTAAATGATCAGGTGCTAGTGGCTGCACTATCTTTATCTACAATTTCACCAATAACATAGGAGGTTCCTGTTCTCCAGTATCTTTACATTTTCACATGTATCCCAGCATCTGTGCATGCTAGACAAGTGCTCTACCTGTGACCTCAGCATGCAACATGTACTTCTTAATTTAATACCAGATTTTGTTGTCCAGCTTCAACCTCATATATGTGACACACACACACACACACACACACACACACACACACACACACGCACGCTTTCCTTTACCAAGTGCTGGGATTGCAGAGCTGTGCCACCATGATTGACTTATCCTTTGTATTTTCACCATCTTAATGATATCAAGTATCATCTCATTGAGCTTTGATTTGCAGTACTTGAGGGTTGATGGTGTTAAAGAACTCCCGGTGTGCCAATAGGACATTTGGAAATCTTTCCCAGTCCCATAGGTTCAAACCACGGCTCATAAGAGAAAGACAAATATGCCATGCAGATGGAAGGGGAGTGTAAATGAGAGGAAAGGACAGGAGGAAGGGAGAGAGAGAGAGAGTGAGGAGGGAGAAAGGAAAGAGGCTGAGACCTGCTTGCCTCAGTGGGGAAAAAAGAGAAAAAGAGCGTATGGGAAGGGAGGGAGGGAAGGAGGGAAGGAGGGAGAAAGAGAGAGCACTAGAGAGACTTGGAGTAGCCAGAGCATCTCTTAATGGGACAGGGTACCATTTGCTGTACAGCCAGGCATAGGGCATGAGGTGCTGTGACAGGGTGTGCCTAAATACTAACAAAATGTCTCTTGAGATCTATTGCCCCCTGTGACACTGGGCTCTGATTCAAGTGTTGAGTCATAACAAATCTATACATTCTGAAGAAAAATTTTTATAGGCCTATATATGGTTATATACAACACATGGGAATAAATCCAACAGCAGGATTTATTCTGGACCCAATGGAATAAGGAAAGCAGGGACTTATGTTTTATACAATTACTGACTGTACTGAAAAATATTTAGTTACCTTAAAATGTTCTTGCTTTTTCTTAGTGTTAGAGAGAAGACCTGGAGCCTTCCTTCCATGTATGAGGCAAGCTCACACTATGCCCAAGCCACATGCACATCTGTATGTTCTCCTTAATAGCTATCATCTTACAAGCATTTGCTTATTTAAGAGGTGAGAAGAATATAAGAAACACTTCTCTGTTTTACTTTTTAATGGAAAGAATGTTACCAGGAAGAAACCCTGAGAATAGGGCCACTGAAATGTCTCGGGAACTAAGACCATTTTCCATACAAGCCTGATAAGTTGAATTCCATCCCTGGAATCAATGATAGGAAGAATTAAACCAACTCCCAGATGGTGCCCTCTGACCTCTACATTTATACCTTGTCTTTCAACACACACAAACACACATATGCACACACACAGAGAGAGAGAGAGAGAGAGAGAGAGAGAGAGAGAGAGAGAGAGAGAGAAGCCAAGGAGAATCACTACTTATTGGCCTGTTCCCTATGGATTTCTCAGTCTGCTTTCTTATGGGAATGAGGACCCTATGTACAGATTGCTACTACCCACTTGCCTTGCCAACTCTACTAAAGTATTTGGTGATATGGATAATATTTAAAGAGGTAGCACTTGGGCAGAAGGACTTGTCCTGAGGTAGGAGCTTGAAAGGAACAAGGATGCACTAGAGCAGAAACTAGACAGAAAAGCTCAACCTCAACACTGCATCACAAAATGAGAAGAATGCAATGTGCCAATGGTTGCACCCAGACTTTGTTATCATCTAGCTAAATGCCGGATCGTTTTCCATTGTTATCTATTCAACAACCATGTACTATGAGAAGCAGTAGACTCATGACATGATCCACTATTAAGCAACCATAAGATATGAACTGAGCAAGTGGATTCAAGTGCACCACGACACCTACTGGCAGGCAACAGTTATTGCATCTACTCCAGCTGATTAGACCACAGGTGAGATTTATTATTCTAACTATAATCTATAAGTTACTGATCTAAAACGAGCAATATGTCAGACAATCTAATCATCCAAGCTTTCAATAGCCTTTTCATTTACAACATGTGTGAGGTCTTACAAGTATGCATATGATGTCCCTCCTACATTGCCATCCCTATTTCTAGGGTTTAGTTTTGTACTCAAATTTTTTTTCTGAAAAATATGGTTTGACAAAAGGATAAAGGTGCAGTCTTCACAGACTGAATCCTGGCTTCTTAGGAAAGAAGTTGGAAATATGAAAAAAGACACAATCACCTCAACTAACAATTGTCAAGTCAGCCGAGGTACTTTTAATCACTGTACAGACTGGTACCAAGCTTCTTAAAGAGGACGTCGTAAATCTACAAGAGAAAACAAACACTTTGAATACCAAAACCCAGTTGAATGAGGTACTTTTAGAAGTGGTACAGATTAATAACAAACTTTTCGAAAAAGAGATTGCACATCTGAAGGAGAATACTAGGACTTTGCTTAACAAGACTCTGTCAACTGAGATATCTTTGAAAATGGTAGAGTCCGACAGTATTTTATTTAAAGAGAGATTCAACACTCTGGAGAAAGCAAAAGCTAATTTGGCATATAATAGTAATTCATTTAAAGAGAAATACAGCATTCCAGAGGAGGAAACAGCTGATTTGACACATAAAGGTAGTTCATTTAAAGAGAGATTAAGCACTCTGGATAAGGAAACAGCTGATTTGGAACATAAAAGTTAGTCATGGCAGGGGGTGCTGAAACATTATTTGAGAGAATTGGCACTGTTGAATGTATTAAACAGACTCTGTTGAAGTGGTATGACAGATTGACTTATAGAATGTCTCTCCAAGAAGGCAAAATGCATGCCATGGCAATTATGTCCAAGGATGAGACATTATCTCTACTGGACAGACTTTATACCTTAGAATCCTCCATGAGGGCATTAGAGCAGAATACTGGACAGGAGGTCTAGACTTTCAAAATGCAGTGGTAAACAGATTTGAAAAGATTGAGGGAATTATCAACTTTGATGACCAGGAGCAAAAGGTATAAATGCAAATTTTAACTTCATCAGTATGTAAAACTCTCCAGGATAGCTTTCCCAGAGTTATACCTGACTTTCAGTAGTAACATCAGAAAAGGTATCCAGCTCCAAATACCTTAAGCTTGTCAAGGAATATACAAGGGAGCCCATACGTAACACCGATTAAAAAGAAATTAAACAAGCAATTGTAGCTTACAGACTACATTCATCTTATGTTAGGGAAATGGTTAAAATATGGGCTTTCAGTAGCAAAGCCACAACTCATGATTGGGCTCAGTTAAGCTAAGCTGTTCTAGAATGTGGACCACAATTGCATTGGAGATGCTTTCTTAAAGAGGAAGCAAGAATTTTAGAGCAACAAGAAAAAGCAAAAGGAACTGAAATTTCCCTAGATCAAATTCTAGGTGAAGGACTTTACTCTGATCCTCAGGATCAAGATCTCTCTAATGACCACATCTTGTCCCTATGGACCACAGCAGCTTTAAAGGCTTGGGATAGAATTCAGGAACTAGGAAAGGGAGTTGAATCATATCTTATGGCTAAAAAGGGTCAGAGAGAATCTTTTGTTGAGTTTTTGCAAAGATTAACTAGGGATGTAGAAATAAGTATAACTGACCCAGAAGCTAGACATATAATAATTGAATCTCTGGCTTATGAGAATGCCAACATAGAGTGCAAAGAGATCCTGGGGCCTTGAAAGATCAGATCAGCACCCATGGATGAATGAGTTTTACAAACATTGAATGTCGAGACACTTGACTATGGTACTGAAGCGTGGGTAGGAGAATCAATTTACAATGGTAAGAGAAGACATCAACATACCAGATGTTTTAGCTGTGGTAGAATGGGACATATGAGAAGGGAGTGTAGGCAATGGGTTTCCAGGAATAATGACTCTTCTGGAAATGACAAAAATAGGAGGTCTCGGCCTTCAGGCATATGCAGGAGGTGTGGCAAAGGCTGACATTGCACCAATGAATTTAGGTCAACAAAATATAGACAAGGCAATCTGATGTTGTTGGGAAACAGCATGGGGGGGGTGGGCTCTCGCAGGCCGCCATGACAAATGTGGTTCAGTCATTTCCAGTTACTGTGGAGAATGAGTCTCGTCAGGAAAATTAAACAGTTTCATGATTGCTGTCATAAGCAATACTGGTCTGAATGATGAGATAAATGTGGAGAATGAGTCAAGAGCTCTGCTGAGACAGAGGAAAGTTATATTCTGGCAGACTTCTAGAAATGACCAAAGACCAAAGCTAAAAGTGTGTATAAATGGCATTTTTATTGAAGGCTTATTAGACATAGTGTGGATGTAAGTATCATTAATACAAAATCTTGGCATCCGAATTGGCCTCTTCAGGAGGTAGATGTTCAGTCCATGGGGATTGGAACCCTATCTTGGCTAAGACAAAGCACAATATGGGTTGAATGCAGAGGGCCAGAAAGGCAAATAGGAAAACTAAGGCCATATATATCCAATATTGCAGTAAATGTGTAGGGTCATGACCTACTGCAGCAATGGAATACCCAGATTAATATTCCTGAATCCCCTAAAGCTTATGTTTCTGAAGAAACTGTTAAAAGATATTACAGACGATGAACAGTGGCCTTTTGGGCTGTACAAGGACACAAAGCAATTGATAACCCTTTAGATGTACCAACAGCCCTGCCTTTAAAATGGTTGACTGAGAAACCAATATTGGTTAAGCTATGGCCCCTAGATGAGGAATAGTTTCAGGCTTTAGAACAGCTGGTACAACAGCAATTTGATGCCTGGCATATAGAAGAATCTATCAGCCCTTAAAATTCTCCTTTATTTGTTAAGGAAAAAATCTGGAAAACGGAGAATGGTGACAGATCTTAGAACTATCAACAAGGTTATTCAATCAATGGGCCCTCTGCAATCTGGAATTCCTCTGCCCTCTCCATTACCAAAGTGATGGCCTCTCATAGTTATTGATTTAAAGGATTGTTTCTTCACTATACCTTTACAAGAAAAAGATAGAGAAAAGTTTGTCTTCACAGTGCCTACTTGTAATAATTCTCAGCCTACTATGAGGTACCAGTGGACTGTCCTCCCACAAGGAATGCTCAACAACCCCACCCTGTGTCAATACTTTATAAGTCAGCTATTCGAAATAATATGTAAGCAATTTCCTATAATTTACCATTACATGGATGTCTATAACACTTTAGAAAGAATTTTTGAAGAAATAAAGATAGTTTTACTTAAATAGGTATTGTAGATTGCTCCTGAAAAAAATACAGAGAAGAGATTCTGTCAGTTATCTAGGTTATAAAATAGGTTTACAAAAAATTAGGACCCAAAAGACACAAATTAGCAGAGACCAGTTACGGACTCTTAATGACTTTCAAAGATTGTTAGGAGACATTTCCAGCCTACTACTAACTGTTGCAATAACACCTGATCTAATAATTCATTTAAACAAAGCATTAGATGTTAATAAAGATTTGAATAGTCCCAGAGAATCACAGCTGAAGCAGAAAAGGAACTGACAATTGTTGAGAAAGAATTGCAGGAAGCACATGTGGATAGGGTGAATCGAAATCTTAGTTGTATTCTTGTCATACTGACTTCCAGAATTTCTCCTATGGGAATTTTAATGAAGAGGAAGATATTATTTTAGAATGGATCTTTTTACCACATAAACCAAGTAATAAATTAAAAACTTATGTGGAAAAAGTCTTTGAATTAATTATAAAAGGTAAATTGAGACCTTGTCTGCTAGCAGGTATAGACCCAGCAGAAATTATAGTGCCTTTCACTACTGATGAAATAAAAAGTTATGGGATGAAAATGAACTATGGCAAAGAGCTTGTGCTAAGTTTTTTGGAGAAATCAATAGCAACTATACCCAAAGCGATTGACTTAACCCCAGAAAGAGGACTTCTTGGATTCTTCTTCATATCATATATGATGTTCTGGTAACTGGAGCCTATACATTTCATACTGATGGTTATAAATCATGGAAGGCAGATTACAAGTCAGACTAATTGAGTAAGGTGGAAAAAAGCCCTTATAATTCTGTCCAGAAGGTGAAATTATTTGCCATTCTTATGGTGATAAGGGATTTTATAGAATTTCTTAATATACTTACCAAATTACAATATGTGAAAAGGGTTATCTTGCATATTGAAACTGCTGGATTTATACCTATTAATAGAGAATTGACTTCATTTTTTATCCAGGTGCAAGACATGATCAGGAATAGACTTTGTCTTTGTACATAGCACACATTCAATCCCATATGGGTCTGCCAGGTCCTCTAGCACAAGATAATGCAGAAATTGATCAATTATTGATTGGAAACCTGTTGCAGGCCTCTGAAATTGATAAAAAAAAATCACGTCAATAGAAAAGGTTTAAAGAAAGCGTTTTTTATTACATGGCAACAAGCTAAGGAGATTATAAAGAGGTATCCTACTTGCTCTTTCTATAATCTGCTGACAGAAGGAAAAATGATTATCCACTAAGAGGCATCTAGAAAACAAAATATGGCTTATGAATCCAGGTACTGTTTACACTTAAAATTTATACACACACACATATGTGTGCATATCTGGTTTTGAAGTGGCTTTGTACCTCTCTAAATCCAAGCTTGTTGTTAAAATGAACGTTCAGAGTTTCTGTCTCATATCACGAGCCATCTGTTATAAGACAGAAGGAAGACTTTAGAAAATAATTTACCTTCTCCATGCCTATTTTGTCTATATCATATTCTTCATTGTATGTATGTTTATATGAATGATGTTTAAGTTTTCCATGATGAACAATAGATTTTCCTACAGATCCTTTTCCTGCTGTAAACTTAGAGGAAGAAGATGAGGCCCCACAGCAACCATTGCACCTAATTGAGATAACATCGTGATATAGACAGCGCTACTATAAGACCGCTTTTTTGGGTAACAGCTGCTGAAATGATGCACCTTCTTATATTCTGGCAGAACTCCAAATGAAAACTTTGAAAATAAAAACAAAAACAAAAACTAACCAAAACCCATTGACTGCTCAGAAATTGTTTGCAACTATGCTAGACAGTAATTTTGGAGCTTAAGCACCACTTAATTTTTACAGGATTCTTTTCAGAGAATATCACCCCCATGACAGCAGAAGTAATTCTAAAAGATGACATTCCCCTTTCCCCAAAGAATTTGTCCTTAGAGTTGGGAAAACTGTTTAGGGGTTGATATTATTACTCATACAAGACAGAGGGTTGGGGTGAAATCTATATTTGTTCAAAGAAAAGGGGGGGACAGTAATAGTGGGTAATAGAGTGAATCTTGTGACCTATTATTTATGGATAATTTACATTGGTATAGTTTTTGTATATTGATACAAGCTTAAATTGTATTTGTTACTTTTGTTTACATTATTTATACATCTATACAAAGTTCTTTTGTCACATTGTAAGTATGTGTGTTTCTGTCTCGGTTTAGAACATTTTGTATACTGATACAACTTTTAGGGTATATTTTCATATTGTATTATATATGACTGCTACCCCTGATTAAGATACTTATAGATTGTTTATATTTTGAGGTCATCATTCTCATTTGTTACATATTTGTTTACAAATTATTTAATATTCTGACATGAAGTTTTAGTCTTTAAGTTATACAAGTATTAATTATTATAGGTCAACAGTTGTTCATGTTTGTTATACATACAGTCAGATAAATTAGGTTATTTAAATACATAGAGATTATATTATGTTCAGTTAGGTAATCTTCAACCACTTCAAGGATCTGTGGAACATGGCATTTTAATAATTTAGGGTTCTCTTGACATGAGACATGATTGCTTCTGACAGCACCAATCTATTCCCGTGAGAATGTCGAGCACTGAAGACAATCCACTTGGAGTTTGTTTTCTTCTTGGCAAAACTGGCCTTTGGACAAGGAACTGACGCTGCCTCAACTACTGACAAGTTACATAGTATCCGAAAATGGATAAGAAGAACTGTCAAATCTTACTAAGACAGGGTAAGAGGGTTTTGAAAACTTTCCTGCCTCTGAAATGGTCTGTCAGTTAAGTTAGGCCTTAGCCAAATTTGGTTGCTTCAATGTTGCAAAGTGAGACTTTGGGTGATTGCTCAGTCGGCTAATTATCTCTGTCATATATCACTTGCTTTGGAAGCTACCTGATTGTACTTCCTGCCTGCTCAAGTAATATTATCTCCCTTCTCAGGCCTTTGATGAGGTTGAAGATTAGATAGTCTTAGTTACTGTACTCTTATGATCTAGCCAAGCCTTTCCTATAGAAGACTTAGACTCCATTGTAGTAATAAGGGCAGCGGGGCTGCTTCCCCAGCAACCCAGCTGCCCACACGGCTAGCTTAGCTTATGCCCGAAATAACAACACACAAACTGTATTCATTTAAACACTGATTGGCCCATTCTCTTCTAGGCTAATTCTCACATATTAATTTAGCCCATTTCTAATCATCTGTGTGTAGCACCCCAAGGTGCACTTACCACCGAGATTCTAGCCTAGTCCATCCTGGGTCAGAGCTTCATCCCAGGAGCGGGGCATGGCGTCTCTCTCAGGCGTCTGCTCCCGAGAGGAGAGCTGTCGAGACTCTGAGGTCATTTCCTCTTCCTCCCAGTATCCTGTTCTGTTTACTCCTCCCACCTATCCTCTAACCAATAAAATGGACCAAGGCAGTTCCTTTAATAGCCAATGACCTTCCTCCCTCATTTCCCCTTTTTCGATTTAAACAAAAAAAAAAAGCTTTAACTTTAACATAGCAAAATTACATATAACAAAACAGTTATCAAGTAAAAGTTACAATAATCTTTATCATAACTAAGGAAAACTATAACTATATCTAACTATTCTTAACTCCATCAAAGACTCCAGAAAGATACAATACTACCTAAGCAAACAAGAAAAAAGCAACTTTTAAACTCTAGAAATGACAGAGACAACTTGCTGCCTGGACAGTCACCCAAAGTTCCTCTGTACCGTTGGGGCATCCATCTTCAGCCTTCAGGCCCATGCTATCCAGCAGACATTTCCATAAAGCAGGAAAATTCAAAGTCACTTCAGTCACTATCTGTTGTGTCCTGCAGAATGTCTTGCAGACTCTTTCATGAATCAGGAACCCCAAAAGATCATCTCACCTTAGGTAAGTTCAGTAGTCCTCTCTCTGCGGATTCTCTGTGTCCAGTTTATGCAATAGTCCAGGCAAGAGCACTTTCTTGCCCAAATGGCTATCAAACTCCATAAGGTGCCTCTTCGATGCCCATCTTCCTCTTGAAGTACATTGGTGCTGCCAGGAGCAGAGTGTCTCATTGTCATGAAAAGTCCTCAGTTATTAAAACATTTAAAATGCCATATTCTGCAGACTTTGAGAGATATGAAGAATGTCTATCTAAAATATATCTCTATATATCTAGAAAATCTAACTAACATGACTACAAGCTTTACTATTATCGATGATTATCCATTAACAACCTATATTTCTTCATTATACAGTACATATTTAAATGAACTACACAATCACAATACCTTAATCAAAATCAGAAACACTTATACATATAACAAAATTGACCTTAAATCTCTATCAATAAAGCAAAATCTATACTAATGTAAATTATTCATACCTATATCATATCCCCCTTAAAATGTAAAAGGACATTTATAAACCATATTTGGGAACATGGGCGCAGTTTTTTCTCTCGAAACTGCTTCCTGCTGAATGGGGGCATCATTAATTAGGTCTTTCATGGTATAACCTGTGTGCTAGTTTCATCTCAGTTGGCAGTTGAGCGCAGCAATTTTTTGAAGGCGTGCACAGGAACCATTCAGGAGGACGTGGTCCGTCATACCAAATTGGAATAGAAGAAATGAACAGCGTCTCATCCTCTGTGAAAACAAAATAAGAAACTCCTTTCCAAAGTATCATATCCTTAGATCCAAATTCAAAATATCTATGTTGGATTAGTTCAGCAGTATTTATAAATAAATATCTTTTAGCATCTGTTGCTCCTTCCTCAGCATTCAAATAATTCAAAGAGAGCATAATAACATACAGTATCAAGATTCTCTGTGTATTTTTCATCTTTGTACAGCTTTGTTTTAACCTCTATTTCGTTTATTTTTACTTTTAACTCTTTGCTTTTTGAGACAGGTTCTCTGTATCTTTGACCTGAAGTAACTCTGTTGACCAGGCTGTCTTTGAACTCTCAGAGATCCACCTGTCTCTGCCTCCCAGGCATTGGGATTAAAGGTGTAAGCTACTACACCTTGAACTCACAGAGATCTGTTTGCCTCTGCCTTCTAGGCACTGGGATTAAAGGCGTGTGCTGCCACACACAACAACTCTCTTCCTTTTTTTGTTTTTTTTACTTTAAGAACTTCAACTTTTAGTCTGCATATATTTTTAACACACTGTAAACCATTTAAAAAATTTCTTTGTTTTTGAATCTCTCTTTACTGTATATCTCTCTTTTTCTGACCACATGAGTCTTTAATTTACCAAGCAATATCAGTAGGATTAAAGGCATGGCTTTGCCAGCTAGATCCAGTCCATTCCTTAGCTTTCCAGCCTCATGGCGGATATACAGGCTGCAGCCATGTTTATAGCCTCTATGGCGTTTCAAGGTCCCTGCCAGCCAGCGAGCTACAACAGACAACACTCAAGTCCTCTCTCGGTAGCCAGCCCTCCTGCCTCAAACAGTCAGAGTTTTCCCTGGCAGGATAGCCCAGAAAGCCGGCATTTTTAAATGGCACAGCTTTTTTCCTGCTACGGCTGAAAACCGAAAAGCATGCGTTCAGCTTTTCGTCAACACCGTTTAAGTGTTTTGTGGCAGGACCTCTTAAGAGCTGCAGGGTTTTGCAGCTGAAGCTGAGACAGGAAACCGCTCTTAGATGAGGCACTTGCTTGCCTCTAGCAAGCAGAGCAGACCCGAGAACACAGCGAGTCTAGTTGCCATCAAACAAATCGTAGCACTTTACTCCAAATGCTCTATTCAAAAGCTCTGTCTCCCGCAGGATCCAGACAGAGATCACAATGGCGGCACAGCCCCAGGAAGTCGCGATTTAAAATGACACAGCATGTTTTCTGCTACTGTTGCCGAATCAGGAAATCTCTCTACAGCATGCCACCAACAGCAAAAATCTGTGTTAAACTCTCTCTCCCTTATTTTTAAGCCTTCTCAGGTTTTTTAAGTGGGTTTAGTCCATCACGTTAGGCGCCAATCTGTAGTAATAAGGGCGGCGGGGCTGCGACCCCAGCACCCCAGCCGCCCGCATGGCTAGCTTAGCTTATGCCCGAAATAACAACACACAAACTGTATTCATTTAAACACTGATTGGCCCATTCTCTTCTAGGCTAATTCTCACATATTAATTTAGCCCATTTCTAATCATCTGTGTGTAGCACCCCAAGGTGCGCTTACCACCGAGATTCTAGCCTAGTCCATCCTGGGTCAGAGCTTCATCCCAGGAGCGGGGCATGGCGTCTCTCTCAGGCGTCTGCTCCCGAGAGGAGAGCTGTCGAGACTCTGAGCTCACTTCCTCTTCCTCCCAGTATCCTGTTCTGTTTACTCCTCCCACCTATCCTCTAACCAATAAAATGGGCCAAGGCAGTTCCTTTATTAGCCAATGACCTTCCTCCATCACTCCATAAGATAGAATGTTTATTAAAACATTTAGCATATGTTCCTTGCTTAATATTGTTTATGCTGGGTGTAATTCTATTTATTCTTGATATCTGTTCCTAGTGTACATAGTTTTGTATTGGGTTTGGAACTCTCTTATTTAAATAAAAAGGGGAGGTAATGTGGGAGCACATTCTGCTCCTTCAGCCAGTAGCCTTTAAGATACCAGCCCATTTGAGCATCTCCATGGGTTTGCCACCATCGATGTGCTGAATCTTCTCTGGTAGGCCATGACCTCATGGTGATACACAGATTAATGAAGAAGGGTTAAATTAATATGTAAGAGTTAGCTAATAACAAGTGAGAGGTAATGGACCAAGCAGTGATTTAATTAATATAGTTTCCGTGTGGTTTTTCCATGCTGCAAGTGCAAACTCTATCTATGGAGCTTTTAATGGCATTTGTAGGCTCAGGTGTTTGTGTGTCTTCTCAGTGTCTGGAGGAAAGAAACTGCGACCATGCCCATGGCTCAATGCTCTCCTCCTGGGCAGTTGGTAGATCAGTTCTACTAGGTGTGCACAAGCAGGAGAGCATGGCAGATTCCTGTCACCATACACAGAGATATTTCTAGGTCGTGCAGTGCGCTGTATGGCAGATTTAGCTATTACTCAGATAAAAAAAGGTTCATTTGCTGCACATTCATTCTCAGAGTTAAAGTGCTAAGTGCAGCTCTTCTGAGACCTGGCAGTAATGGCATGTCTACCATTTTGAAAGTGGAGTGAGGCACAGCCAGTATCCAGAGCAACTGAAACTGATCTGCTTACCATTTTAAAAGCTCTTCCAGACAGTAAAGAATTACAGATAAGGCAATAAAGACAGATTCAGACATAAAAGAAATCTAAATGGGTCACAGTGTTGGATAAATGTATGTAGGCTTAAAAGAGAGAAAAAAGAGTATGCTTGGAAGAGAGAAAAAAACAGAGTTGAAAAAGAAGTGAAAATGTCTTTAAAGAGACAGAGTATAGACAGTCATAGATTAAAAGGAGTAAAGAAAAATAAGCCACGTAATGATGGAAAATACACAAAGAGTTTAGATTATGTATATTAGTGTGTTTTCTTTGAATTTTGTGACTGTGAAAGAGCTAAGTACAGAGAGACATTTCGTTGTATGGACTGTTAAGTTAAACCAACAAAAAGGTCTCTTGATTCAAAAATTTTAGTCTGAGGATATGTTGCTTTGGAAAGGAGGTTCTTCTTTAGTTTTCACAGAAGATGAGAACATGTGGATTGCTTCCAGACCAATATGGTTTAATGGATCAAAACCTCCTGAAAGGTTGCTGTAAACACCCCTCACAAAGAAAATTCTTTTCCCTATAAAATGCAGAAAGGAGTTCGGACAGTACTGTGCCCATATTCTCAAATATTGTTTGTAAATGCTTCTTTACACTTAGAGGGGTTTAAGCTATAGAGGGGGGTAGTTTGCATTTGTATGGATCTTGCTATATTGATTCAAATTTAAGGTAAATTTATTATATATAGCTGATCTTGATTAAGGTATTGTTTTTGCGTAGCTCATTTAAAAATGTAATGTATAATTAAGAAATATATGTTAATAGATTCTTATCTATAATAGTCAAGCTTGTAGTCATGTTAGACTTTCTAGATGTACAGAGATGTATTTCTGTTAGATAGGTATTTTTCAGATCTTTCAGAAACATTTAAAATGTAAATGAACTTAAGATTTTTCATGACAGTGAGATACATCTGCTCCTGGCAGCATCAGCTTCTTTAAGAAAATGATGGGCATTGAAAAGACTCCTTATGGAGTTTGTTAGTTGAACTGGACATGCAGAACCCATCAAGAAATGACTGCTGAACTTGCCTAAAGGTAAGACGATCCTTTGGAGTTCCTGCTTCATGAAAGAATCTGCAAGACATTCTTCAGAATACAGAAGAAGGTGACTGGCAAACTACCAATATAGGCAGAATTGTCTTTGAAATTTCATGCTTCATGAAAAAGTCTGCTGGATACTATCGGCCTATAGGCTGAAGATGGATGCCACAATGATAGAGAAGAACTTTGGTAACTGACCAGACAGTGAGATGTCTCTGTCATTTCTAGAGTTTTGGAAGTTGTTTACAATGTACTTCCTATTTTCTTAGGTAATATTCTATCTTTCTGGAGTCTTTGATATAGTTGAAGAAAAAATAGATAGTTATAGTTTTCCTCACTTATGATAACAGGTAAAGTAAATATAAATATTGTAATTCTTGCTTGATACCTGTTTTGTTATATGTAATTTTATTATGTTAAAGTTAAACGGTATTTTAAAGTTAATAAACAATATGTTCATTCCCCAAAGATTAATTCATTCTAGAAACCTCCATGATATGTAGCCATAGCCAATTTGCACTGTTTTGTATGTGGTCATGAACCATACCTATCACACAGGAAAGCTTTTCCGATGAACATAGTTTAACTTATAATTTAATCTTACTTATCATGTACTTCCAGGGAATAAACATGTATCACTTTTGTCTATTAAATTTAGTATTAAAAAAGATTATTGGATACTAATCGTTACAATGAAATTGACTGAAAACAGGTGTGATACTCATTTGAAAGAGCCACTTGGCAAGATCATCAAAACAGGTAGGATTACAAAGAAAGCTGAGACCCTGGAGCCACCTAGCTGTATGACTCTGAGTTATTTTACTTGTCCGCCACTATTTGGTATTTATGAGAACAAATAAAATACCACATATGTAATAAATACATTTATTTAGCTAAATATATTTCTACATATTTAAATACGCTCATTCAAATAAATATAAAGTATATATATACATATGTATTAAAATATATATTAAAACTTTCAGACTTTTTATTCAGTAATATATTCTTTGGAAATTTGTCCAAAAGATTTAAAGTAAATTTCAATCCATTTGTAGAAATGTTTTTATCAGTATTCTCCTCCAAAAGATTCAAAGTAAATTTCAGTCCATTTGTAGAAAAGTTTTTATCAGTATTCTCTATAGCAGACATTAGAAACAAACTAAATACTCAACACAAAAAAACAGGTGATAAGCATAATATATTACAGTCATCAAAAACTAAATTTGAATTACATGCTCATATTTTTAAAAATGTTCATAATGTCAAATTTAAAAAGAATAATAAGCATATATGTTCACTGTGCACATAACTGAAAAAGAAGGCATATAGTAATAAAGTTATTCTCCATTTGAACTTGGCATTATATTATTTATAAAACTATAAACATTGAAATGTTTTCAATAATAATAATATGGAATCTAGAAAAGAACAAGATTTTTAAATCAAATAAATACAAAATATCTAATCTAAATTCATGTGAGAACAACTACTTCTCAAGACATCTAAAACTTGACAAATGTGGTAGCTTATACCTTTAATCCCAACACTTGAGAGGCAGAGGCATTTGGATCTCTGCGAGTTGCAGCCAGCCTGGTCTCCTTAGCAAATTCAAGGTAGGTCAGAGCTGCATATTGAGACCCAGTCTCAGAAAGAAAAAAATTATCTAATGATATTTAAAAAAAAACTGAAAAAAGCTTATAGTGTATACAAGCCTAGAAAAATCTAGGTATGGGACAAAGTTATTTTTAAGCAAATTATACACTAAATGCTCATCAATCTCTAAACGCTTTTCAGAAGTATGTTTAAATTCAAGCAATAGGCCTAATCATTAATTTGAGGGAAGTATAATAAGAGTATAAAATTCCTTAAAACTCTATAATGCAGGTGTAATGACATATTTATTGTTAATATAAACTTATCCTAAGTTTCCAGATTTTTCAAACATTTGTAGATCCATTCATCCCTCTACAATGCCACAAGAAAAATTCCCAGAACACTGCTTAACCTTACATGTTCCAAGTTTAACTATAAAATTACTTTCGCCCAATGTATTTTCTCTCTATTTGTATACTATATAACATGCTTAATAAGCAAGCCCCAAACTTCTCCCAATTACTGTATTCACACTGTCTAGGTTAAATGAAGAAAGAGCACACTCTCAAAAGGCTTATGGCCAATGCTACTATATGTCATCCCTTTCCATCAAAAGTACCATTCCGAAGGAAAAGACTGAAGAATCACAGAATGTTGTCAGCACTCTCTGAGAATCTGGGACAATTACTGTAAAGCTCTCAAACACAAAGGCATGCTCAGAGATGAAAGCAACCTTAGTGCTCTATATGACCTTGATCATTGCATGCCATTTGAGCATAGCAAATTCTCCTAGTCAGGTAACCACAGGTTAAAATATAAATAATATGGGCAAATCTATATATTTTTCTTAAAATACATATTTCTCTCTATCTCAAGGCCTGATGACAAATTTGGGAAACACTTCAGATCCTAGCAGGAAAAAAAGTCTATCCTGCAGACACAAACACCAAGAATCAAGTGTGACATACAGAGACAGCTCATCACCTAAACGGTGAACAATCTGAGTAAGTGACTCATCTGAGCAAGAGAGAGATTTAAAGGCTAAAGCCCAGTAAAAACCTTTCTCGGGGGACCGGGATCATGGGTGAGGCAGCGGTGGAGGCAGTGGAGGCTTGGCAGGCAGGTTAAAGCTTCAGGGGCAGCCTCCGCCATGACCCTGCTGGAGGTGAACAATCGCATCATCGAGGAGATCTCACTCTCCTTCCAGAACACGGCCTTTGGAAACAAACCAGAAGCTGTAGAAGTAACATTTGCAGATTTTGATAGTGTCCTTTATCATATTTCAAAACCAAATGGAGACAAAACAAAGGTGATTGTAGCGGCGAAAATAAACGCAGGCAGATTGTAAAGAAATATATACAGCTTTAATGAAGAAATAAACTTACAGAACCGAGGTTCCCACGTAGCACAGGAAGCAGGAAAAGGGACTCACAGGCTCCTACAAGCTCAATTTATCAGTCAACATTCGCCCGAGGCAAGCCCGCCCCTAAGGGGCTGGCTTAACCCTACAGGTGATGGTCAGTATTCCTTTGAAATTCTACAAGGAACTTCAGGCACATGGTGCTGATGACTTATTAAAGAGAGTATATGGGAGTTTCTTGGTAAACCCAGAATTGGGATACAATGTTTCTTTGCTATATGACCTTGAAAATCTGCCTGCATCCAAGGATTCTATCGTGTAGCAGGCTGGCATGTTGAAGCAAAATTGCTTTGCCTCTGTCTTTGAGAAATACTTCCAGTTCTGAAGGCGTAAGTCACAAACAATGCCACACCAGTTTGGAATTATGATTAATAGGGTGGTATTTATTTAATGGGGAAAAAACTTACAGATCACCGTCCAAGACAACAGCCCTCTACGCAACAAGGAAGGGAGTCTAATCGCCAGCGGAGCAGGAAGTGAAGAGAGAGAGGGAAGTGGCTGCTTTTTTAAATGGAGAGAGACCACGCCCCAGTGGGCTGGTATCTCAGCGGCTATAGGCTGGAGGAGTGGGAGGACCTCCGCAACACCTCCCCCTTTTGTTTAAATAAGAGAGTTCTAAACCTACTATGAAATTATATACAATAAGTACAAATATCCTATTCTAACTAGCTTAGGTCTTGTATAATAAATAACTTGGCCAAGTCATGAGAAAAAGTAACTACATTTATATAGTCTTCAACCCCATCGAAGATCTGAGAAGGGAAATAATGTTACCTGGGTAATTAGGAAGTTCAGTAAAACAACTTCCAAAACATGCAACAAATCACAGAGACAACTAGCTACCTGGGCAATCACCCAAAGTCACGTTAGCAGCGTTGAAGCAACCAACTTTGGCTAAGGCCTAACATAACTGACATACCATTTTCAAAGGCAAGCAACTTTTTCAAAACTATCTTACCCTGTCTTGGCAGGATATGACAGTCCTGTTTTATCCATTGATGCATGCTCTGTATCTCTGTCAGTGGTTGAGGTATGGGCATTTCTTTGCCCAAAGGCCAGTTCTGCCAAAAAGAAAGGCTCCAGGTGGAGTGTCTTTGGTGCTCAACATTCTCTCGGGAATAGAGTGGTGTTGCCAGGAGCAATTGTGTCTCACTACCACAAAACTCTGAGTTAGAATAAAGGCCATTTTCTACAGCTCTTTGAAGAAGTTGAAGATTATCTATCTCTACTGAATATAATCTCTATATATCTAAAGAACCAGATTAGTCTAATTATAAATGACAAACTTAGATGACTATTAATCTATATAATTCTCAATATCTATCTAACTTAAAGGCTAAGACAATTAACAACTGTGAAACAAATGAGGACAATGACCTCCAAATATAAACAATGTACAAATATACATTGCAGTAGGTAAATATATATCATACACAAACATTATATAAGTATCTTAATCAGAGGTATAAATGTACACTGCAATATGGTAAATATATACAATATATATATATATATATCAATACAATATATGTCAATACATAAAAAATGTTTTAAACAGAGGTAGAAACATGCATGCATACAGTAGTCAATATAATTTAACTTTGTATCAATATACAAGAATCTATACCAATATATTTGTCTAAAAACAGTAACTCACAATTACAAATCTATTATCCCATCATCCCTCTTTTTTTTTTTCAAAATGATCCCTGAGCTTATAAAATTCCTTCCCCAACCCTCAATCATATACCAATTATAATCAACCCCTAAATGATGTCCCTAAACCCAAGGGCAAACTTTACTGGGAGAGGGGACGTCATCCTCTAGAATTACTTCCAGCTGTCATAGGGGCGACGTTCTTTCTGGTGGATCCTTTGAAAATAAAATGATGGTTAAATTTCAAGATCAATGTCTTTTAAAATTGCCAATAGTCTCTGAGTATTTTGTGCAGGTCTGGCCAAAATGTTGTATAAGATGTGCACCATTTCAGCTAACCAAGTTGGAACTATCTTGTGCAGCTGGTTCCCAAAGCAGGTCTTGTAGTACCGCTATCACTATCATGACGTCATTTCAACCAGGTGGAGTTGTTGTTATGGGGCCCCATCTTCTTCCTGGAAACTTCAAATGTCACTTCAGGAAAAACTCATTGTTCATTGTGAAAAACTTAAACATTAATCATATAGACATATATAGACACACACACACACACACACACACACACACACACACACATATATATATATTCACTAAAAGGCATGATAGATATATTCAATGAAAAGTATGATAGATATGAAGAAAAGCAAAGATGTTTTCTAAACTCATATTTCTTTCTGTCCCATATCATGGCTCTTGACATGAGACAGAAACTCCAGAAACTCTGGGTTTTTCTCTTACTAACTGGCTTGGGATTGGAGAGGGACTGAGCCAGAGTCCAACTTCAAAACCAGCTTTATAAATTTAGAAATATGGTTTAATATATTTTACTTACACAACTCATTCAGTTTTCTTGATAATTCCTATTGGGCAGGTATTTTTCCATCTGTCAGTATCCAAACATCCAGGGTCGCTTGAATTTTTCAAAGATGAGTGTTTTCCTGTGGAGATAAGAACAGAACCCTGCCCCCATTTTATGTTTTTCTTACCACCTGTATGAATATCATCATTATGGATGAGTTGTCATTTCTCCTTTCCAAGAGGCTTCTCTTCCTCAAATGGAAACTTTATTAATTTTGATGGTATCCACAATTTTTCTTCTCCTGTGGAAACAAGAGCAAAACCCCTTCCCCAATGTAGCACATCTCCTGGCTTCCATTGAGAGGTCAGCTCATCTTTGAAATAAATCAGTTGATTTAGTTCAGCAGACTTTTCCATTATCCAATGTCTTTCTGCTGCTGTCGTTCCTTTCTCATTAGCGTTAAGAAAATTCAAGGTTAATAAAGCATTATGTAATCTACTTCTGGGGGTATTTTCGGTCCCTTTCTGTTTGTTCAGCATATCCTTTATAGTACGATTTGATCTTTCAAATCCTACGGCCTGACCTGTAGGATTATTTGGTACACCTGTAATGTGTTTTATATTATAATAATTAAAAAAGCATTTCATTTTTTTAGATACATATGCTGGACAATTATCTGTCTTTATGTGCAGGTATACCCATGATAGCCATAACTTCCAATAAATGTGTGATTACTGAATCAGCCTTTTCTGAGCTCAGGGCAGTAGCCCATTGAAAACCTGAATATGTGTCTATGGTATGGTGTACATATTTTAATTTACCAAATTCCATAAAGTGGAACACATCCATCTGCCAGATTTCATTTCTCTTAGTACCCTTTGGGTTACTCCCTGCAGGCAATGGTGTTTGATTATAGAAAGAACAAGTAGGACATCTCTTTATAATGTCCTTAGCTGTTGCCAAGTAGTGGAAAATTCTTTCTTTAGGCCTTTACTATTGACATGATGCTTCTTATGAAATTCTGAGGCCTGCAACACACTTCCAATCAATAATTGATAAATCTCAGCATTGCCTTGGGCTAGAGGACCAGGCAGACCTGTATGGGACCACATGTGTGTTATGTACATCGGACAAAGCCTGTTCCTGATTATGTCTTGTACCTGGATAAACAATGAAGTCAACTCTGTGTCATCTGGTATAAATTCAGCGGTTTCAATATGCAAGATAACTCTTTCTGCATATTGTGAATCTGTAACTATATTAAGAGGTTCTTTAAAATCCCTTAGCACCATAAGAATGGCATATAATTCTGCCTTCTGGACAGAATTATAAGGGCTTTGTTCCACCTTACTCAATTCATCTGACTTGTAACCTGCTTTCCCTGATTTATTTGCATCAGTATAGAACGTATGGGCTCCAGTTATTGGAGCATCACGTACAATTCTAGGAAGAATCCAAGAAGTTCTTATTATGAGGTTAAGTCTACCAGTTTTGGGATAGTTGCTATTAATTTCTCCCAAAAAATTAGCACAAGAAGAGGACAAGGAAGGAGGGAACAGAGTGGTTATCCATTGTCTGTTGAATCTAAAAAAGGCAGAGTCACAGTAGTCTTCAGCACAGTGTTTAAGGATGATGACGATGTTGTCATTGGAAAGGTCTTCATGCAAGAGTTCAAAGAAGGACGAAGAGACCAGCCCCCCAGGTCCTTTTTAACCACAGGAAACCTCCTCTAGAGCTGAAAGACACAGATGCTGCCGTGGGTGACAACACTGGCTACATCACCTTCGTGCTCTCCCCTCACCACACCAATGCCACTGCTCGAGACAACACCATCAACCTGATCCACACGTTCTGGGACTATCTGCACTACCACATTAAGTACTCAAGGCCTATATTCATACACGAATGCGAGCAAAACCATCTGACTTCCTTAAGGTGCTCAATCGTGCACACCCAGATGCAGAGAAAAAAGTAATGAAAACATTCATGGGGAAGACATTTTCATCCCGCTAACACTTGGAAACTGAGGAAGAAGCTCTGTTGATGGAAGGCTGGACCGTTTGCTACTGGATAATTGTAGCCCTTCATGTTGCACCTCTCCAGGTTCTTAAGGGATTCTCCGTTTGGGTTCCATTTTGTACGAGTTTGGCAAATAATCTGCAGAAACGAACTGTGCTTGCAAGGACTTCACAGTTCCCAAGAATTTAAGAAAAGAAAAAAATTTCCACTTGATCAACTTATTTCCCTTCTTTTATTTTTCCCTTTCTCACTCCCCTTCCTTTTTCCCTTTTCCAAGCTGTTTGCTTTGCAATATGTTACTGGTAATGAGTTGCAGATAATGCAATCTTAACTTGTATTCTTCTAAGTATTTGAGTTCAAAACTCCTGTATCTAAAGAAATACAGTTGGGGTCATTAATAAAGAAAATCTTTCTATCTCAAAAAAAAAATCAAAACAAGACAAAAACCCTTTCTGAAGGCTATTTTTTCACCACTGTGGTGCTTCATGTTAGAAACAGACAAAAATATGGTATCTACAAGAAAGAAAACTCAGGTTGCCAGACTTGGTGACAAGTGTTTTTTTTATCTAGTCATCTGTCTGGGACAGTGAAAATGTTTGGACAGACTTAAGTTATATCACAGCTAGCTATCCATAACAATGAGTTCAAGAAAGTCAATGAAATTTGTAGTATGTTAGTAGCCACTTCTGCAGCATTAAAATGATAGCATCTATGGCCACAGGAGTCAGGGGTGGGGTTACAAGGAGAACTGGAGATAGAAAGCACCAATCTGTTAGTGATGTATTGTGGATATTCCTGAACTGAGAGATATTACCATTCCTTAGTGGTCGGGGATGTCACCAATTTTTGTCAGGAAGCCATAAATAAATAGACTTAGGAGGGCGGAGGAAGATGGCAGTGGGGGCTAGGTGAGGAGTTGGCAGTGATGAGGGGCTCAGGCACGAGGATGTGGGATGGAGGGGAAGGAGGAGACGGTGTCCCAACGCCATGGGAGAATGACCGGGCTGTGGGAGCTGGTGTGGCAGGTGCTGCAAGTGCTGCTCTACCTGCAGAGTGCTCACTTCCTGGCTCTGCCTTTGCTTCCCCTGGAACTGGATCTGGAGCAGCTGCTGTTGTGCTGCCTCCACTGTGGTCCTAGTGCTGCTGGGCTTCAAGCTGAGCAAGCCCTGGCCATTGGCAGGAACCAGCATCATCACCTGCACCCTCACTGGGCCCCAGGCTGGCTGTCACCCCACCCAGGCTGTGCTGGTCTTCGGAGGGCGGGTCCCTGCAGAAGCAGCTACTGTGTATGGGCCTGGTGGTCACTAAGGAGGACCATGAGCCCAGCTTCTCAGACACCGTGAGCCTCAGTGGTGTGGTGTATGGCCTTGGGGATCTCTACATTAGTGTCTAAGACCACCAAGGCCTGTTCAAGAGAAATAACTCCAGATTGATGGATGAAATTGTGCAACAACAATAGGAACTTTTGGGCCGAGATTGTTGCAAATAATAACCAGAATTTGCAAGTAGTAATGACAAAGACCACCAAGTATTAAATTGCCCTTCAGCGGTGAAGGTGCTGTCCCCAGGAGCTGAAAAAGTGTATATTCTGAGAGCTGCTCAGGACTTTTGCTCAGCAGCAGAGGACACCCAGAGATTTGGATGGAGATCTGCTAGACGGCTTACTTAGTTCACATGGTTTCCCTGACCCTGAGTTAGTATTGAAGTTTGGTCCTGTGGACAGCACCTTAGGCTTCCTTCCCTGGCAAATCAGATTGACTGAGATCATCTTTCTGCCTTCTCACCTAAACATCAGTTATGTGGATGTTTTCTCTGCCCTTCATCAGAGTGCCTCGGAAAGTATGGTTCCTGGTTTTGTAATATGACATCAGGCTTTTGTAGAAAAGGACCCAATTGATTCTGATGTTTACAAAGTACCTATAAAACCTTGTACACACCTAGAAAAAAATCTAAGAAACCCAGGACCAAAGCCCCCATGATTTAGGCTTTTGTTATCCAAGTGTACTACAACATAGATGCCAACCTATTGCTCTGAAGGAATAACACACAAAGACAGTAAGAGGAGGCTGCAGAATATGATAAACTTTTCGCCAAGAGAATGAAAGAAGCCAAGGACAGATTGTCAAGAGATATAGGTTGTCCTCACTGATAGTTTCTACGTCTAAATCTCAGACCAGTCAAAAGTAAGATTACTGGGGCCAGAGAGATGGCTCAGCAGTTAAGAAGATTGGCTGCTACACCAGAGGACCCAGGTTCGATTCCCAGTATAGCAGCTAACAATGATCCGCAGCTCCAGTTCCCTTTTCTGGTCTCTGTGGACATTATGTGAATGCAGTGCATAGACTACATGCAGGCAAAATACCCATGTACATTAAAAAGTAATAAAAAAGTACCTGAAACCAAGGTTTTATTGTAAGGGTTATAAAATAATAAATAAATAAAAAGTTTTATACTTAAAACACCTGAAGCAGTTACTTCCTTACTTGATAAGTACAATTTTGAATCTTGAATTATTTCAAAGACATCAGAGTAGGCCTAAGCATTTATATTAATATATTTAAAGCATTTCCCAACATTGTTATACTAAAAGGATAATGCAGTTTCAAGAAGAAAAAGGTAAATATCCTGGTGTTATCAACCTCACTTCCGCTAGATTGAACAACATATCCTGAAGCAGGCCTTTTGTAGATTAGCAACTTAGTGCTAAAAGAGACACCAAGTGTCACTATGAAGAAAAGTCACTTGATTATTAAATATAAGCAAAATGTAACAAATATACTTACTCCTTTTGAAAGCTGTGCACAGAGGGGAACTGAATCCAAAGACCAAGCACATCTGTGCATCTGGGCTGTAACCATTCTGCAGTAACGTTTCCACGCACTCTTCCCATCCTCCAAACACTTCCCAGTAAACAGGGCTCACTTTGTCTGGACCAGCGTCACAAGCCCGGTTAGTAAGCGGTATTAACAAGTCCAAGATCCTTCAAATACACAAATGGGAGGAATATTTACTATAGGAGATTTGTCTGTTGTCCTTGTTCACTATTATTTGTCTTACCACCATCATTACCTATGCTCCCAAATCCAATTTTATGTTTAATATTTCAGAATCTAATAAATCATTAAAAATTAAAAATTGATGACATCTTGATATATGCATGCAAATGGATGGAACTAGAAAAACCAATACTGAGTGAGGTAACCCAGACCCAGATATATAAGCATGGTATGGACTCACTCATATGTTGATACTATCTGTAAAGCAAAAAGTAGTGAGCCTATTGTATGTTGAAAAAAAGAACATAACACACCATATTTTTCAGCCTGAAAAAAACTCCAATCCAAGTGATTCAAAAGCCTCACATAAAACCATATATAGTGAACCTGATAGAAGAAAAGCTAGGGAAGAGCCTGGAATGCATTGCCACAGGAGACTCCTTCCTAAACAAAGCAGTGATGGTGCAGGCACTAAGATCAACAATTCATAAAAGGGACCTCACAAAAACTAAAATCTCCTGGAAAGCAGAGACCACTGGCAGGCAAGAGGACAAAACAACTGCTTACAGCCTGGAAACTGATTTCCCCTAATCATACATCTAACAGTTGGATCAATCACAAATCTAAAAAGACTGCAAGTCCATGTAAAAGTCTGCAAGTCTGCAAGTCTGTGATCCCTGCTGCTGCCAGTTTTGGGGGCAAGGAAGCTTCTTCTGCGTAATGGAGAATGAGAGACATTGAAGGCTGCTGGGACAACCTCTTCCACCGAACAAACAAATCAAAATAAAGACAGTCCAGAGAGGGAGCCTTTGAAGAGAGTCTAAAAATTGTGATAAAGATGCTGTAGGATATAGATCTTCACAAATGATGGGATTTCCTGTGTGACAGGGGGATGGGAAAGGACTCAGCAATCTTTAAGGATATGGCCACTGGGAGTTTGACCATGTTCCAATGAGTATACAAAAACACAAATTTGGCATCCTCTCTCTCTCTCTCTCTCTCTCTCTCTCTCTCTCTCTCTCTCTCTGGAAAGGCATAAAGTGAAAAGGGTAAACCTTGGAGGAATGGGAAGAGAGTGTGAACAGTGTAAATTGATAAAATTCCCAATAATTAACAAACTAATTGTATTGAAGTAAAAAGAACTCAAGACATTAGACATCAAGAAATCCACTTAAAGATGGGGTACAGGGCTGGAGAGATGGCTCAGAGGTTAAGAGCATTGCCTGCTCTTCCAAAGGTCCTGAGTTCAATTCCCAGCAACCACATGGTGGCTCACAACCATCTATAATGAGATCTGGTGCCCTCTTCTGGCATGCAGGCAGGCATGGAAGGAATGTTGTATACATAATAAATAAATAAATAAATATTAAAAAAAATAAAGATGGGATACAGATATAATCATAATTCTCCTTAGAGCAATCTCAAATGGCTGAGAAACACCTAGAGAGATGTTCAAAATTTATAGCAGTTAGTGAAATGTAAAATCAAAAGTGCTTTTTTTATTTTTTACATATGTCAGAATGATCAAGATCGATAGCACAAGTGACAGCTCATGCCGGTGAGGATGTAGAGCCAGGGGACCATTCCTCCACTGCTTGTGGGAGTTAAAATTTGTACAACAAATTTGGAATTCAATATGGATGTGCCAGGCTTTGTTGACTCTTCATGAAGGCCTTACCGTTTGTGGGGATTGAATAGGGTTTGGTGCAGTGAGGTAGGGAGAACAGGAGAAGCTGGCCACTGGAGTTACTATGTCATTGGAGTTGGAGGAGGTGCTCCAGTCCGACTTAGAGGCCATGCAGCCCAGGTATTTGAAGAGCACAAGAAGCAGGCATCCGTGTTCATTGTTGTCTGGATGGAGATTGAAGGCATGTTTGCAATAACCTGCCACAGAGGGATGGCCTAGAGGCAGAGGACCAATTCCCTTAAAGAGATGGCTACTCCTGAGCCAGATGGAAGTTGCCACCTCTGCCATGGGGCTCCAGAGCTCCTGGATGCAGAAGAGTCAGGCCTGAGGCAAGGAAGGCTCTCCTCTCAGAGCACAGAGCCCCAGGGGGATCCTCTCCTCCTGGAGTCCCAAAGGCAAAGGAACATAAAGTGCCCTCCATAGTCCCTAGCAGGGCAAGGCCAGCCTGCTTTGGTGAGGCAAGGAATCCCTAGAGGCAATTGTGGCTGCCATGCCAGCAAGGCTGGCACCCCAGGTGTCCTTTGTTCTGAGTACCTGCTGGGCCTTCTCCCTGAAGATTGGGGCACTGGAAATGGTGAGAGACAAAGAGGCACCACCATTGCTAAATGACTATGTGCCACCTCAGCCCTCCATCCACTGCAAATTTAGAGTTTCCTGCTGAAGAGTGCAGCTGGGATGAGCTCTTCTCCTTCCAGATTCTGCTGTCCATGTACCAGCAGCTCTGCTTGGTAAACTCACAGCTGGAGCCATGTCTGATGGTCTTTCCCAAAGAGCCCTCTGACATAAGCATTGTGCTGTTCCAGGACATCCCTGAGATGACCAAGCAGATAACTGATGCTCTGTGTTACCAGCTCCAGATCTACCTGGGTCATGGCCTGGACAAGTGCAGTTGGAAGATCCTTGCCCAGGTGCTCTTCACTGAGACACACAGGGAGAGACAGACAGGGAGTGTAGCTTAGGGCTCAGGGCTTAGGGATTGGGGCATTTTAGTTGGAAGACTAGCTACTCAATTTCTTCTTCCAATTGGTTTAGGTGGTGCTTATACCTGTAGGGGCTATTCTTTTTCTGATTCATTCAGGTGGTGCTACCTATAGAGTTTTCTATGGCCTAACATTGATAATGTACATGAATAGTATATGTGCACAGTAACTCAAATTAAATTGAAAGGCATAAGCGTCTCTCCATAGGCAGCTTCTCTTCTTTCCTAGGTTGCTTCTCCAGAAGTCATGATACACATCAGGCATGGACCAGTAATTACACATAACTTATTTGAAAGAGTAACTACACATCAATATAAAATATTTTCTCTTCAGGTAATAGTGACACAATGCAGAGAAAATGCAGGCATTCCATGAATAGTGCACAAGGTACTAGAAATTATATCCCATAGCTATAGTAACAAAACCCTAATGATATTGTCAAAAATAAACATGTTAATCAAGGGATTTGAATCAAAGACCCAGATACAAATCTGCATATATATGAATACCTGATATTTTAAAGAAGCCAGAAATATACAATGGGAAACTGAACTCTACAATGGGAAACAGTGCCACTCTAACCGGATTTAAATGTGGAGAAAAAAGTAGAGCGTGCCATATTCATCAACCTGAAGAAAACTCCAGTCCAAGTGGTTCAAAAGCCTCACATAAAACCATTTGTAGTGAAGCTGACAGAAGAGGAGCTAGGGAACAGCCTTGAATATATTGAAACAGGAGACTACACTAAGGTCAACAATTAATAAATGGGACCTCACAAAACTGAAAATCTCCTGGAAAGCAGAGAACATGTGGCAATAGGAGAAAACAGCTGCTTTTAGACTGAAAAAATGATTTTCCCTAACTACATAACTAATAGAGTGCTCACATCCCAAATACATAAATATGGAAGTCCATGTGAAATTTCGTGATCCTTGCTGCTGCCAGTTGTTTGGGGCAAAGAAGCTTTTTCTGCAGAACCATGATTGAGAACGAGAGACATTGCAGGTTGGTGTAACACCCACTCCCCCCCCCCCAACTAACAAATCAAAATAAAAACAGTCCAGCCAGGGAGCTATTAAAGAGAGTCCTTAAAATTGTGACAAAAATGTTGAAGTATATAGATTTTCATAAATGATGGGTTTTCATGTGGGGAAGGGGGCTGAACAACAAAAAATCCTTTAGCTACATAATAATCAAAACAATATACATGCAGAATTAAGAAAGAATACTAACAGCTGCACAGGTAATAGGTCTAGGAACATATAAATGCAGACCTGCTAGAATACACCTGACTTTTCAATGGAAACAATGTAAGCCAGAAGGTCCCAGTTGAGCCCTATGAAGACATTAATAGGCCATGGATGCCAGCTAGTATACACAGTGAACTTTCATTTACCATAGATGGAGAAAAGACAGGAACAGATTTAAATAATGTGTAGCTACAAATCTATACCAATGGAAAGCACTAGAAGTAAAATTTCAACCCAAGGAAGTCAGCTACATTCACAAAATCACATAAAATAGATGATGTCACAGTAGTAATAATGTCACCAACAACAACAAGTAAAATAACAGGAACTAGCAATCACTTGTCATTAATATCCCTTAATAGAAATGGTCCCAAGTCACTTATAAAAGGACAAAGACTAGCAGAATGGATACAAAAACATAATTTATTCTTCTGCTGCATACAAGAAGCACATTTCAACCTCAAAGACAGACATCGCCTCAGAATAAAGGGTTGAGAAAATTTTCCAATAAAATGGACCTAAGAAACAAGCTGGTGTAGCTATCTAAATATCTACAGGCACCTACTCAGAGTAAAGGGCTGGGAAAGGCTTATCAAGCAAATGGACCTAAGAAACAAGCAGGTGTGGCCATACTAATTTCTAACAAAGTTGACTTCAAACTTAAATCAATCAGAAGAGATGGAGAGGGACATTTTATACTCATAACAGGAACAATTCATCAGGATGAAGTCTCAATCCTGAATATCTATACCCCTAATATAAAAGCACCCACGTACGTAAAAGAAACATTACTAAAACTCAAGACTGCCATCAAACCGCACACACTAATAGTAGGAGGCTTCAACACTCCTCTCTCACCAATGGACAGGTCAATCAGACAGAAACCTAACAGAGAAATTAGAGAATTGATGGAGGTAATGAAGCAAATGGACTTAACAGACATCTATAGAAAATTCCACCCAAAGAGGAAAGAATATACCTTCTTCTCTGCAGCTCATGGAACCTTCTTGAAAATTGACCACATACTCGGTAACAAAGCTAACTCACACAGTTACAAAAAATATTAGTAACCACCTGTGTCTTATCAGATCACATGGACTAAAGTTAGAATTCAACAACAATGCTACCCCCAGAAAGCCTACAAACTCATGGAAACTGAACAGTCAACTACTGAACCATACCTGGATTAAGGAAGAAATAAAGAAAGAAATTAAAGTCTTCCTTGAATTCAATGAAAATAAAGAAACAACATACTCGAACTTATGGGACACTATGAAAGCAGTCCGAAGAGGAAAGTTCATAGCACTAAGTGCCCACTTAAAGAAAACAGAAAAAGCACATATTGGAGACTTAACAGCCCACCTGAAAGCTCTAGAAAAAAAAGAAGCAGACTCACCTAGGAGGAGTAGAAGACTGGAAATAATCAAACTGAGGGCTGAAATCAACAAAATAGAAACACAGAAAACAATCCAAAGAATCAATGAAACAAAAAGCTGGTTCCTGGAGAAAATCAACAAGATTGATAAACCCCTATCCAAACTAATCAAACGACAGAGAGAGAATTTGCAAATTAATAAGATCAGAAATGAAAAGGGGGACATAACCACAGACACAGAGGAAATTCAGAGAGTCATTAGATCTTACTACAAAAGCCTGTATGCCACAAAACTGGAAAACGTAAAAGAAATGGACACTTTCTTAGATAAATACCATTTACGGAAATTAAACCAGGACCAGGTGAACAATCTAAACAGACCTGTCAGTCGCGAAGTATTAGAAGCTGTTATCAAAAACCTCCCTACCAAAAAAGCCCAGGGCCAGATGGTTTCAATGCGGAATTCTACCAGAACTTCCAAGAAGACCTAATACCTATATTCCTTAATGTATTCCACAATATAGAAACAGAAGGGTCATTACCAAATTCCTTTTATGAAGCTACAGTTACCCTGATATCAAAACCACACAAAGACTCAACCAGGAAAGAGAATTACAGGCCAATCTCACTCATGAATATCGACGTAAAAATCCTCAACAAAATACTGGCAAACCGAATCCAAGAACACATCCAAAAAATTATCCATTATGATCAAGTAGGCTTCATTCCTGAGATGCAGGGCTGGTTCAACATACGAAAATCTATCAATGTAATCCAGCATATAAATAAACTGAAAGAAAAAAACCATATGATCATTTCATTAGATGCTGAAAAAGCATTTGACAAAATTCAATATCCATTTATGTTAAAAGTCTTGGAGAGATTAGGGATACAAGGGTCATACCTAAATATAATAAAAGCTATATTCAGCAAGCTGACAGCTAACATCAAATTAAACGGAGAGAAACTCAAAGCCATCCCGCTTAACTCAGGAACATGACAAGGCTGTCCACTCTCACCATACCTCTTCAATATAGTGCTTGAAGTTCTAGCAATAGCAATAAGACAACATAATGGGATCAAGGGGATTCGAATTGGAAAGGAAGAAGTTAAACTTTCGTTATTTGCAGATGATATGATAGTGTACATAAGCGACCCCCAAAACCCCACCAAAGAACTTTTACAGCTGATAAACAGTTTTAGTAATGTGGCAGGATACAAGATCAACTCCAAAAAATCAGTCGCCTTCTTATACACAAAGGATATGGAAGCAGAGAGGGAAATCAGAGAAACTTCCCCATTCACGATAGACACAAACAGCATAAAATATCTTGGGGTAAATCTAACCAAGGAAGTGAAAGATCTGTTTGACAAGAACTTTAAGGCATTGAAGAAAGAAATTGAAGAGGATACCAAAAAATGGATGGACCTCCCTTGCTCTTGGATTGGGAGGATCAACATAGTAAAAATGGCAATTCTACCTAAGGCAATTTATAGATTCAATGCAATCCCCATCAAGATCCCATCAAAATTCTTCACAGATCTGGAGAGGACAATAATCAACTTTATATGGAAAAACAAAAAATCCTGGATAGCCAAAACAATCCTATACAATAAAGGATCTTCTGGAGGCATTACCATCCCTGACTTCAAACTCTAGTACAGAGCTACAGTAATGAAAACAGTGTGGTACTGGCATAAAAACAGAGAAGTCGACCAATGGAATTGTATCGAAGACCCGGATATTATCCCACAAACCTATGAACACCTCATTTTCGATAAAGGAGCTAAAAGTATACAATGGAAGAAAGAAAGCATCTTCAACAAATGGTGCTGGGACAACTGGATGTCAACCTGTAGAAGAATGAAAATAGACTCATATCTATCACCATGCACAAAACTCAAGTCCAAATGGATTAAAGACTTCAATATCAGTCCAAACACACTGAACCTGATAGAAGAGAAAGTGGGAAATACCCTACAACAGATGGGCACAGGAGATCGCTTCCTATGTATAACCCCAGCAGCACAGACATTAAGGGCAACATTGAATAAATGGGACCTACTAAAGCTGAGAAGCTTCTGTAAAGCAAAGGACACTGTCACTAAGACAAAAAGGCAACCTACTGACTGGGAGAAGATCTTCACCAACCCTGCAACAAACAAAGGTCTGATCTCCAAAATATATAGAGAACTCAAGAAAGTAGACTGTAAAATGCTAATTAACCCAATTAAAAAATGGGGCACTGAACTGAACAGAGAATTCTCAACAGAAGAAGTTCAAATGACCAAAAGACACTTAAGGTCGTGCTCAACTTCCTTAGCAATCAGGGAAATGCAAATCAAAACAACTTTGAGATATCATCTTACACCTGTCAGAATGGCTAAAGTCAAAAACACCAAGGATAGCCTTTGCTGGAGAGGCTGTGGAGGAAGGGGTACCCTCATCCATTGCTGCTGGGAATGCAATCTTGTGCAACCACTCTAGAAGTCAGTGTTTCGGTTTCTCAGGAAATTCGGGATCAACCTACCCCTGGACCCAGCAATACCACTCCTGGGAATATACCCAAGAGATGCACTATCATATGACAAAAGCATTTGTTCAACTATGTTCATAGCAGTATTATTTGTAATAGCCAGAACCTGGAAACAACCTAGATGCCCTTCAATGGAAGAATGGATGAAGAAAGTATGGAATATATACACACTAGAGTACTACGCTGTGGTAAAAAACAATGACTTCTCGAATTTTGCATGCAAATGGATGGAAATAGAAAACACTATCCTAAGTGAGGTGTCCCAGACCCAAAAAGATGATCATGGGATATATTTACTCATAATTGGTTTCTAGCCATAAATAAGGTTCACGGAGTCTACAAAAGGTGAACCTATAGAAGCTAAGTAAGATGGTGAACCCAAGGAAAAACATATAGTTATCCTCTTGGCTAAGGGAAGTAGACAAAATTGTCGGGGAGTAAATTGGGATCTTGGTGGTGGGGTGGGATGGGGTAAGGGGAGATGGGGAGAGAAAAAGTAGAAGGGAAGGAGGGGGGGGCTCGGGGTAATAGGAGGATTGGGATAAAGGAAGGGTGGATAGGGGAGCACAGAACCACAATTCTCAGTTAAGGGAGCCACTTTAGGGTGGGCAAGAGACTTGACCCTAGAGGGGATCCCAGGTGCCCAAGCTGAGGTTCCCAGTTAGTTCCTTGGGCAGCTGAGGATACGGAACCTGAAATGACCCTATCCTATAGCAATACTGACGAATATCTTGCATATCATCATAGAACCTTCATCTGGTGATGGATGGAGATAGAGACAGAGATCCACACTGGAGCACTGGACTGAGCTCCCAAGGTCCCAATGAGGAGCAGAAGGAGGGAGAACATGAGCAAAGAAGTCGGGACCACGAGGGGTGCACCCACCCACTGAGACAGTGGAGCTGATCTACTGGGAGCTCACCAAGGCCAGCTGGACTGTGACCGAAAAAGCATGGGATAAAACCGGACTCTCTGAACATGGCGAACAATGAGGGCTGATGAGACGCCAAGGACAATGGCATGGGGTTTTGATCCTACTTAATGTGCTGGCTTTGTGGGAGCCTAGCCAATTTGGATGTTCACCTTCCTAGATATGGACTGATGGGGGAGGATCTAGGACTTACCACAGGGCAGGGAACCCTGACTGCTCTTTGGACTGGAGAGGGAGGGGGAGAGGTGTGGGGGGAGGGGGAGAAGGGAGGGAGGAGGGGGAGAAGGGTGGGAGGAGGGGGAGAAGGGTGGGAGGAGGGGGAGGGAAATGGGAGGCTGGGAAGAGGTGGAAACTTGTTTTTTTTATTAAAAATTTTAATAAAAAAGAAAAAATAAAAAAAGACACAGAATAACAGATTGGCTACAAAAACATAATTTATTCTTCTGCTGCATACAAGAAGCACATCTCAACCTCAAAGACAGACATCGCCTCAGAATAAAGGGTTGAGAAAATTTTCCAATAAAATGGACCTAAGAAACAAGCTGGTGTAGCTATCCAAATATCTAACACAATAGACTTCAAACTAAAATCAATCAAAAGAGAAAAAGAAGGACATTTAATATTAGTCACAGGAAAAATCCATCAAGAGGAAATCTCAATACTGAACATGTATGTGCCAAATACAAGGGCACCTTCATATGTACAAGAAACACCTCGAAGGCTTCCATCACATATTATGCCACACATACTAATAGTGGGTGGCCACAACACTTTACTCTCACCACGGGATAGGTCTGACAGACAGAAACTTAACAGAGAAATAAGGGACTAAACAGATGTTATGACTCAAATGGACTTAACACACATCTATAGGATATTCCACCCAAAGATATAAAAGCATACCTTCTTTTCTTCTCTACACCCATGGAATTTTCTCAAAATTGACCATATACTCAATAAAAAAGAAAGCTTCAACAGATTCCAAAAATAATTGAATAACCCCATGTGTCTTATGGGATAACCATGAATAGAAGTTAGCATTCACCACCCACACTAATTTCCTAACCCACAAACATATGAAAATTGAGTAATACTCATCTGAATTACAAATGGGTCAAGGAAAAAACAAAGAAAGAAATTAAAACTTTGTAAGGTTCAATGAAAATGACCACACAACGTCCCCAAAGTTATGGGACACAATGAAAGCAGTGTTAAGAGGAAAGTTCATACCACTAAATGCCTATATAAAAAAGCTGGAAAAATCCCAGATTAGAAAGTTAATAGACCACCTGTAAGCTCTAGAACAAAGAGAAGAAAACTCACCCAGGAGGACTAGATGACAGGAAATAATGAAATTGCGAGATGAGATTAGCAAACTAGAAAGAAAGAAAACAGTACAAAGAATCAATGAGACAAAGAGTTGATTCTTTGAGAAAAATCACAAAATTGAAAATGTCATTCCAAACTAACCAAACTTCAGAAAGAATATCCAAATTAAAAAATAAGAAATCAAAAAGAGGACATAAATCAGACATGGAGGGAATCTAGGGAATTATGAGGTCATATTTCGAATACCTCTACTTCAAAAAAATATGGAAAACTTAAAAGTAATAGAAAATTTTCTGGTAAGTATCACATACCAAAATTTAATTAAAAGCAGATAAGCAAAATCAATCGAAATATAACACTCGGGAAATAAAAACAGTCATTAAATGTCTCCCACCCAAAAAGTATGTACCAGATGGTTTCAGCTCATAATTTTACAAAATTTTTAAAGAAGAACTAATAGCAATATTCTTTAAATGGTTCCATACAACAGAAACAGAAGGAACAATGCCAAGCTCTATTTGTGAGGCTACAGTCACCCTGATTCAAAAACCACAAAAAGACACTATTAAAAAGAATTACAGATCAATCTCACTCAAGAACATTGATGCCAAAATACTCAGTAAAATCCTGGCAAACCAAGTCCAAGAACGTATTAAAAATATCATCCACCATGACCAAGTTGTCTTCATCCCAGAGATACAGGAATGGTTCAACATATGAAAATGTATTAACATAATCCTCCATATGAACAAACTGAAAGAAAAAAAACCACATGATCATCACAATAGATGCTGAAGAAGCTTTCCTCAGAGTTCAACACCCCTTCATGATAGAAGTCTCGGAGAGAGCAAGGATATAAGGACACAACTAAACATAATAAAGGCAACGTACAGCAACACAACATCCACCATCAAACTCAGCGGAGAGGACACAAAGCAGTCCAACTGAAATCGGGAACAAGACAAGGTAGTCCACTCTGCATATCTATGCATAGAGTAATTAAAGTTCTATCTAGAGCAATAAGACTGCATAAAGACATTAAGGGGAAACAAATTGGAAAAGAAGAAGTTAAACTCTCATTAAAAAGAAGGAATGACAAGGAGAAATGGAAAGGGCACCAAATTACACAGCCTGGCAGACAGAACCTATACATGCCTGCCGACTTTGGAAATAGAAAACACTATCCTGAGTGAGGTAAGCCAGACCCAAAAAGAGGAGCATGGGATGTACTTACTCATATTTGGTTTCTAGCCATAAACAAAGGACATTGAGTCTATAATTTGTGATCCTAGAGAAGCTAAATAAGAAGGAGAACCCAAAGAAAAACATATAGGCATCCTCCTGAATATTAACCTTCACCAGGCGATGAAAGGAGACAGACAGAGACCCACATTGGAGCACCGGACATAAATCTCAAGGTCCGAATCAGGAGCAGAAGGAGAGAGAGCACGAGCAAGGAACTCAGGACCGCAAGGGGTGCACCCACACACCGACTTCCCATCTAAAAGAAAGAATACACGCGCTGTTTTTCAGGGCAAACAGCGGCATTTTGGAAATACTGGCTCTCAGATCAACTCCAAACTTAGGTGTGAGGAGACATTGGCTGAACGTGAATGTTCGGTCTGGCCCTAGCATTTCTAAATCTACTTTTAACCAGATGCCAGTGGAGTCTTACTGTTAGGAAAACTGAGCCGCACTTCAGTAAGTCTTTCTGGGTGAAGTTTACTGCTCTCCCATGGGGGAAACAGGGCTCACCAGTGGCTGCCTCCAAGACAGGAAAAAGAGGCGCTTTTCTCATCATGCAGGTTCCTCATACAGCACTGACCCCAGTGCGAGGCAGACAGGACAGCTGACAGCAAACTGAACCTCAGGTGTCGGGGCTCAGAGACCACAATTCCTGCTCTCCCAACTGTCTTCTGGACAGTTGTCCGCACATGCCTAAGTACGCATGCGCAGAGCTCCTGGGGATGGCTGGGCTCTGCACGGTCCTGGGCACTCACTGTACAACCTCAGAGTGTGAGAAATCAGCCTAGCCATGAAGGGTGGGCCCTTGAGAGCCAAGCTGGGACTGATGAGGGTGGTGAGGGAGAGAGTGAGGGTGGTGAGGGTTAAGGTGACAGGGGTGGGGGAGGGGTTTAGAGGGATCCTGTTGGAGGGTTGGAGTGAGATGTTTGTATTTGGGAGGACTGGCTGCCAGCTCAGTGGGTGGAATTGAGCCATGGGTCAGTTGAATTCCCAGTCCTCTTTGCATAGCACAGGCTGTGAAGTGACAGGGAAGCTAATACTACTGAGAGACTGTTTGGCTTTTCTTTCTTTCGTTCATGATCTGAGTGACATTTTGACAATCATTTTCTTTTCGTCACTACTAATAAAGGTTAAAACTTACAGTGTTTTAGACTATGAGATACCCGTCTACAAGTGCATGCATAGTCCTCTATGGTGGTATCTAGAAATCCTTAGGTGTACTTCAAAAAGAATTTGAAATTTTCATTTATTTGTGTGGAATAATGTAACGAAACAGCAACAGAGCACAGAACAGTAAAACTCCAGCGTTGCAGGGCCTTTGAAAGGGTATCACCAGATGCAGATGATGTCAAATGAGGTGGTTTGCTGTTTTTGTGGTGTGTGTGTGTGCTCTGAGGAGTGAATGAGTCCCAGCCCTAGAGTAATGAAGATCATTGTGAGCAGCCCCATGAGTCTCGAGGAACTGTCGGTGACTTGGTAATTAGGTTTTTATAAGAATTGCAGTGCCAAGAGTTGCACTAAAATAGCAATAATAGAGAAATCGATTCACATCTTTTCTTCCCTTCCTTGCTGGAAGGATCATCCAGGCAGGGTGTTTCAAATAATTATTCTACACTTTGATGAAGGGGAATTTCAACCAATCACCATGTTTGGGGGGGGGTGTTTGCCCCGGGGCCCCCAAAAGTTTATAAAACCTTCCATGTGCGCTTGTTTGTCCTTTTTGTTTCCTGCTCTTTGCTGGAACCTTGGCTTTGTAAGCTGAATATATTATATTGTGCTTGCCTGGCTAATTCTGTTCACCATTCATTTACGCTGTAACATTATGGCGCCCTAATGTTTGGTTTTTTTGGATATCCGCCTCTGAGCCCGGCCACAGCGCCGGGGCCTCTCTCCCCTCCAGTGCACCGCGGATTCGGCTTTGAGGTTTAGATTGAGAGAATGCTTGGATTCAGCGGATCTCCCAGTGCAGTTTTTCCAGGAGATGCCTTTGCCTCAGCTGCAAATGCACGCACGTGCGCGCACTGTACTCTCTCCCTGAGGGCCGCTGCTGAATGAGTGCAGCCGCTGAACGTCCTAGCTAGTTCCCCCTCTGTCTCAGCTCCTGTTCACCGTGCCCTTTCTGCCGCACCGCGCTTTCACTGGATGCTCACCCGGCCCAATTGCCAGGCGCCCCGTGGCTGCTCACTACACAGCCACGGCTGGGCAGCTCCAGCCCCGCCAGATCTTTCCCGGTGCTTGCGAGCAAGTCAGCTAACCGAGCTCAGGCCCCTGCCGCTGGGCGGCACCAGGGTGGTCCCCCATTTGCGGCCCCGCAGCTGCCGCAGCAGCAGACTTGGCCTGGCGCTCCCACCATCAAAGGCTGAGCAGCCCGCCTGCCCACGATCGTGGAAGTAAGGCAAACGGACTGCAGGGCACGTGATTTGATCCGTGACTCGATCTGACCGCGCTTCCGCGGGCCGAACCATCCAGGCCTAATCAGGCCTTGGCCCTTTCCGGTTTCCTGGCCCTCCCACTGCTGTTTATAGGCCCGGCGCCTGCGTTCTATAGCCTTATTCTAATTCACACAGCACAGGGTTTGTGGTTTAACCTCTGGTTTTGAGTATTTATTTCAGGATTTTCCCATGGGTTCTGACTTTCCGGGCCACTTGAATTAAGGTGCACCCCGCCACCTACTGGCAGGAAACTGTCATTACAGGTAATTTTAATAAATTAAAAAAAGATAATTAAAAATAAATAAAGATAATTAAAAATAAATACAGATTTGATTGAAAATGTCTGACAATACCACCATTCAAGGCTTCTACAGCCTATTTAATTACACCATGGCTGAGATATTTCAGGATACAAATGAGGTTTCCCTTGGTTGGATATCTTTAGGGCTTAGAATTATTCTCGTTTTTTTTTTCCTTTATAATACAGTTAGACAATAGACAAATGATAAAGTCCTTAAAGGATGAATCCAGGATTCTTTGGGCAGAGGTTGAATGCTTAAAAACAATTCAGACTGACAACAACCTCCTCAAGAAAGAGTTTGAAGTTCTCAAGGAAGAGAATAGATCTTTGTCTAACATGACTCTGTCAACTGAGCAAAATTTAGAAAAGGTACAGTCGGGTATTAAGGAGAGATTCGCTACTGTGGAGGAAGGGACAGCTGATCTGGACCGTAAACTTCAGTCCCTATCTGTAGGAACTAAAACATTAACTGAGAGAATTAAAACTGCTGAATGTGTCCGGTTTTATCCAAGGCTTTTTCAGACCCAGGCCAGCTGGCCTTGGTGAGTTCCCGACAGAACATCCCCATTGTCTCAGTGTGTGGGTGCACCCCTCGTTGTCCTGAGTTCCTTGCTCGTGCTCTCTCTCCTTCTGCTCCTGATTTGGACCTTGAGATTTATGTCCGGTGCTCCAATGTGGTCTCTGTCTCCTTTCATCGCCTGATGAAGGTTAATATTCAGGAGGATGCCTATATGTTTTTCTTTGGGTTCTACTTCTTATTTAGCTTCTCTAGGATCACTAATTATAGGCTCAATGTCCTTTATTTATGGCTAGAAACCAAATATGAGTGAGTACATCCATGTTCCTCTTTTTGGGTCTGGCTTATCTCACACATAGCGGACAATGAGGACTACTGAGAACTCAAGAACAACGGCAATGGGTTTTTGATCCTAATGCATGTACTGGCTTTGTGGGAACCTAGGTAGTTTGGATGCTCACTTTACTAGACCTGGATGGAGGTGGGTGGTCCTTGGATGTCCCACAGGGCATGGAACCCTGACTGCTCTTTGGGCTGAGGAGGGAGGGGGACTTGATTGGGGAAGGGGGAGGGAAATGGGAAGCAGTGGTGGGGAAGAGACAGAAATCTTAAATAAATAAATAAATAAATAAATAAATAAATAAATATATCTGCTGAATGTGACAATAGGATTTTGTCTAAAGGATATGAGAGATTGGCTGACAGATTTTCAATACAAGAAGGCACAATTCATACCAAGAAAATTTTATTCAAAGATGAGATATTATCTCTAATGGACAAACTTCATACCTTAGAATCCTCAGTGAAGGCTTTGGAACATAATTCTGGACAGGAGATTCAGGCCTTGCAGAAGGCAATGGTAAACAGATTTGAAAAGATTGAGGAAATTCTAAATTCTGATGAACAGAAGCAAATGGTAGAAAGGCAAATTTTAACTCCATCAGTGAGTAAAACTCTCTGGGATAATTCCCACAAAACTCTACTGCCTTTCCAGTAATAACAACAGAGAAGGTGACTGGTTCCAGAAACCCTAGGGTCATCAAGGAACATACATGGGAGCCTGTCCATATGAATGATCTGAAAGAAATTAAACAGGCTGTTATGAGTTTTGCACTACACTCCTCCTTCTTTAAAGAGATGCTAAAAATATGGTCTATCAGCAAAAAGGTCACGCCCCACGATGGGATTCAATTGGTTTCAGCCGTCCTAGAGAGCGGATGGCAATTGAATTGGAAATGCTTCTTGAGACAAGAGGCTAGACTTTTATAACAGCAGAAAAGAGCAAAGGGAATTGCAATTTCCCTAGATCAAATTCAAGGTGAGGGGCTCTTTTCCGACCCTTTGGAACAAGCCAGTTATGATGAACACACCCTATCCATATGTACTACAGCAACCTTAAAGGTTTGGGACAGGGTTCAAGACTAAGGACAGAGAATGGAATCATATATCAGAGTTAAACAGGGTCAGAGAGAACCCTTTAGTGAATTTCTAGGAAGACTAACTAAAGCTGTACAAATAGGGATATCTGATCCAGAAGCAAGACATATAGTTATTGAGTCTTTGGCTTATGAATGCCAATGTGGAATGCAAAAGGATCTTGGGGCCATTAAAGATCAGATCAGCACCCTTGGATGAATGGGTCTTGCATACACTGAATGTTGATACATTTGACTATGGCACAGAAGCATGGGTAGAAGAAGCAATTTCCAATGGTAAAAGAAGGCATCAGAATACCAAATGTTTTAATTGTGGCAAAATGGGACATATGAAAAGGAATTGTAGACAATGGATTTCCAGAAATACTAGTAATGCCTCTTCTAGAAATAACAGAAATAGAAGGACTCAGCCTTCAGGTTTATGTAGGAGATGTGGGAAAGGCAGACATGGGTGAATGAGTGTAGGTTAACAAGAGATAGACAAGGCAACCTGTTACAATTGGGAAACATAACAGCGGGCCTCTCACAGGCCCCCACGGTGAATGTGGTTCAGTCATTTCTGGTTACTGCAGAGAACGTGCCTCATCAGGAAAATTAGGAAGTGTCATGCCTACTGTTTCAAGCAATAATGGCCTGAGGGATGAGTTACATGTATTTTGGCAAACTTTATAAGTGATCAAAGACCAAAGCTAAGAGTGTGTGTAAATGGCATTTTTATTACTGGCCTGCTGGACACAGGTGCAGATGTAAGTATCATTACTCCAGAATCTTGGCATCTGTATTGGCCTCTTCAGGATATAAATGTTCAGTTCCTGGGAATTGGAACCCTATCTCGAGTAAGGCAAAGCCCGAGAGGGGTTGAATGCATAGGGCCAGAAGGACAAATAGGAAAACTAAGGGCATATGTAGCCAATATTGCAGTGAATTTATGGGGCCGTGACCTATTAGAGCAATGGAATACCCAAATTAACATTCCTGCTGCTTTTAGAGCCTATTTTTCTGAGAATAATATTAAAAGATATTACAGACGGTGGAAACTGGCCATTCGGGCTGTACAAGAACACAAAGCAATTGATGTCCCTTCAGAGATACCAACAGCCCTGCCTCTAAAATGGTTGACTGAGAAACCAATATGGACAAAGCAATGGCCTTTAGATGAGGAAAAGTTGCAGGATTTAGAACAGCTGGTAAAAGAGTAATTAGATGCTCGACATATAGAAGAATCTACCAGCCCTTGGAATTCTCCTGTATTTGTGGTTAAGAAAAAATCAGGTAAATGGAGAATGGTGACAGATCTCAGGGCCATCAACAAGGTTATTCAACCTATGGGCCCTCTGCAATCTGGAATTCCATTGCCCTCTTTATTACCAAAAGGATGGCCTCTCATAGCTATTGATTTAAAGGATTGTCTCTTCACTATACCTTTACAAGAAAAAGATAGGGAAAAGTTTGCCTTCATAGTGCCTACTTATAATAATTCTCAATCTTTGAGGAGATACCAGTGGGCCATTCTCCCCCAGGGCATGTTAAGCAGCCCCTCCCTGTGCCAATATTTTGTAAATCAACCATTACAAATAATACACAAGAAATTTTCCAAGTCTATAATCTATCACTATATGGATGATATTTTGTTATCTGATTCAAACATGGATACCTTGGAAAAACTGTTTCAAGAAATAAAGATAGTTTTACCTAAATGGGAATTGCAGATTGCTCCTGAAAAGATTCAGAGAGGAGATTCTGTTAATTATTTAGGTTATAAAATGGGTTTGCAAAAAATTAAGACAAAAAAGGTACAAATTAGGAGAGATCGGCAATGGACTCTTAATGACTTTCAAAGACTGTTAGGAAACATTTCCAGCCTACTTCCAGCTGTTGGGATAACACCTGATCTAATAATTCATTTGAATAAAACCTTGGATGGTGATAAAAACTTGAATAATCCCAGAGGATTAACACCTGAATCAGAAAAGGAACTGACAATGATTGAGGAAAAATTACAAGAGGCACATGTGGACAGCGTGAATCCAGAGCTCGATTGTATTCTCGTCATATTACCATCCAAAATTTCTCCTGCAAGAATTTATATGCAGAGAGATGATATTATCCTGGAATGGATCTTTTTACCACATAAACCAAGTAAGAAACTAAAATCTTATATGGAAAAAGTCTTTGAATTAATTTTATAAAAGGCAAGTTGAGACTTCGTCAACTAGCAGGCCTAGACCTAGCAGAAATTATAGTGCCTTTCACTGCTGATGAACTAAAGAAATTATGGGAAGATAATGAATCATGGCAAAGAGCTTGTGGTATTTTTTTTGGTAGAAATTAATAACAACTATCCAAAAAGCAAGAGGCTTAACTTCATAAAGAGAACTTCTTGGATTCTTCCTCGAATTGTCCATGATGCTCCAATAATCAGAGCCCATACATTTTATACTGATGCTAATAAATCAGGGAAGGCAGGTTACAAATCAGAAGACTCGAATAAGGTGGAACAAAGTCCTTATAATTCTGTCCAGAAGGCAGAATTATATGCCATTCTTATATAAAAGATTTTAAGGAACCTCTTAATATAGTTACTGACTCACAATATGCAGAAAGAGTTATCTTATATATTGAAACTGCTGAATTTATACCTGATGATATAGAACTAACTTCATTGTTTATCCAAGTACAAGACATGATCAGGAACAGGCTCTGCCCTATGAATATAACACACATCCGATCCCATATGGGTCTGCCAGGTCCTCTAACTCAAAGTAATGCAGAAATTGATCAATTGTTGATTGGTAGTGTGCTGCAGGCTTCTGAATTTCATAAAAAAACATCACTTTAATAGCAAAGGCTTGAAGAAAGAGTTTTCTATTACATGGCAACAAACTAAGGAGATTGTAAAGACATGCCCTACTTGCTTTTTCTATAATCAGACACCACTGCCTGCAGGGGCTAATCCAAAGGGCAAAGGAATGAAATCTGGCAGATGGATGTGTTCCACTTTGCAGAATTTGGAAAATTAAAATATGTACACCACACCATTGACACTTATTCAGGTTTTCAATGGGCAACTGCTTTAAGCTCAGAAAAAACTGATTCAGTAATCACTCATTTATTAGACGTTATGACCATCATGGGTATACCTACACAAATAAAGACGGATAATGGTCCAGCTTATGTCTCTAGGAAAATAAAACTTTTTTGCTTATTACAATATTAAGCATGTTACGGGTATACCATACAATCCTACAGGTCAAGCAGTCATAGAAAGATCAAATCGAACTAGAAAGACTATGTTAAACGAACAGAAAGGGGTGGAAAATACCCCCAGAAATAGGTTACATAATGCTTTATTAACCTTGAATTTTCTCAGTGCTAATTAGAAGGGGACAATGGCTGCCTAAAGACATTGGATAATGGAAAAGTCTGCTGAATTAAATCAACCAGTTTATTTCAAGGATGTGCTGACCTCACAATGGAACCCTGGAGAGGTGCTGCATTAGGGAAGGGGTTTTGCTCTTGTCTCCACAGGGAAGGAAAAATTGTGGATACCGTCAAAATTAATAAAGGTTCAGTTTGAAGAGGAGAAGCCCCTTGGAAAGGATAAATGACAATTCCTTCACAAGGATGGCAATCATACTGATGGTAAGAAATACATATAGGTTGGGGGCAGGGTTCTTTTCTTATCTCCACAGGAAAGCACTCATCTTCAAAGAATTTAAGGGACCCTGAATATTTAAAGACTGATGGATGAAAACTAGTTACAACCCACTAAGGATCAGCAGTAAAACTGAATAGATTACATAAGTGTAATTTTTTTAAATATGTCTTATTAAGCATTTCTTTATAAATATGTAAGAGCTGGTTTTGGTGTTGGACTATGGCTCAGTCCCTTTTCAATTCCAAGCGTCTTAATAAGAGATATCTCAGAGTTCCTGTCTCGGGTCAGAAGCCATGATATGGAACAGAATAAGAATAATAATATTCTTGATAAACTTTCTTTGCCTTTCCTCATATCTGTATTTGTCTTTATATGTCAGTATATGTCTTTGTAGTTAATGTTTAAATTTCCCATAATAAATAACAAATTTCCGTACAGTAATCTTTGAAGTTTCCAGGATGAAGATGGGGCCCCACAACATCAACTCCATCTGGTTACTATGATGTCATGATTTTTATAGCGCTAAAATTAGACCTGTTTTTTGGTACCAACTGCACAAGGCAGTTTCGAATGGTGCACATTTTTGACAACCCTCTGGCCAGACCTCCTCAAAACACTCAGAGGCTAGTTACAATTTTCTTTTCTTTTTTTTTGGTTTTTCGAGACAGGGTTTCTCTGTGGTTTTGGAGCCTGTCCTGGAACTAGCTCTTGTAGACCAGGCTGGTCTCGAACTCACAGAGATCTGCCTGCCTCTGCCTCCCAAGTGCTGGGATTAAAGGCGTGCGCCACCACCGCCCGGCAAGTTACAATTTTCTTAGGGCAAATGTTAATCTGGTAATTTTACCATCATTTGCTTTCACCCCCTAAGAAGAACGTCACCCCCATGTCAGCTGGAAGCAATCTTAGAGGACGATGTCCCCTCTCCCAACAGAGTTTGCCCTCAGGTTTTGGGCCATCATTTAGTGGTTGGTATATGGCTGAGGGGATTGGAGAGGTATTTTATGGGATTAGGGGTACTTTCATGAAAAAAAGGGGATACCAACTGGTTTGAGGGATGATTGGTATTTGTGAATTACTGTTTTTAGAAAATTGTATTGGTACTGATTCTTGTATAGTGATATATTGAATATTGAATGTGAGTGCTTCTACCTCTATTTATTGTATAAGAGTATGCTTATATCTCTGTTTAAAATATATACATGTATATTGTATTGATATATTTACCATATTGTAATGTACATTTCTACCTCTGATATTATTTATGTAATGACATTGTTTACATTTGGAGGTCATGGTTCTCATAATTTGCACAATTGTTTATTCTCTTAGTCCTCAAGTTAGATGGATATGGAGAATTATAAATCAATAGTCATATATGTTTATCATATTTATATTTAGGATAATCAGGTTTTTTTAGATACATAGAGATTATATTTAGTATAAATAGTATAATCTTCAACCTCTTCAAAGAGCTGTAGGAAATGGCCTTTAATCTAACCTAGAATTCTGTGCCAACGAGACACAATCACTCCTGGCAACATTGCTCTACTCCTGAGAGAACGTTGAGCACCAAAGACACTACACTGGGAGCTTGTCTTCTTGGCACAACTGGCCTTCGGGCAAAAGAAAAGCCCATACCTCGACTCCTGACAAAGATACAAAATATCCATAAATGGACAAACCAGGATTGTCTTATCTTGCCAAGACAAGGTAGGATAGTTCTAAAAAAGTTTCTTGCCTTTGATAATGGTATGTCAGTTATGTTAGGCCTTAGCCAAAGTTGGTTGACTCAACATTGCAAACGAGACTTTGGGTGATTGCCTACGTAGTCACTTGTCTCTGTCATTTGTTGCACATTTTGGAAATTTTCTCGTTTGTTCTTCCTGGACGCTTAAGTAATATTACTTCCCTTCTCAGATCTTTGATAGAGTTGAAGATTAGATAACTGTAGTTACTCTCTACATTATTTAGACTCCTTGAAATAGAATGCTTAGCAAAACTTTTCTTATATGTTTCTTGCTTAGTATTATTTGTTATTTGTAATTTTATATTTATTCCTATTGTATATAGTTGTATTTGGTTTGGTTCTGCCTTATTTAGACAAAAAGGGGGAGATGAAGGGGAATCTCAACCAATCACCTTGTTTGGGGGGGGGGGTGTTTGCCCCAGGGCCCCAAAACGCTTATAAAACCATTCATGTGTACTTGTTTGTCCCTTTTGTTTCTTGCTCTTCACTGGAACGTTGGCTTTGTAAGTTCTCCCCTTATTACAGCTGAATATATTATATTGAGCTTGCCTGGCTAATTCTGTTCACCGTTCATTTACGCCGTAACACTTTGAATCTGCCATTTGTTTTATTTATACATAGGAGCTAGAGAAATGGCTCATTGGCCAACAGTGCTGGCTTCTCTTGCAGAGGTCACAACACATCAAGTAGCTCACGGTCATCTCTACCTACAGCTCTAGGGAATCTGGCACCTTTTTTCCCTCTGAGGGTATCAGATGACATAATTTCACACTACAAATATAAACTCATGAAGAAAATAATAAATATTTGAAACTGAATACACACACATACCATATCTGTTTGGAGACTATTCATGATTGAGAGACATTACCTTTTCCTCACTGTATTCACTGACAAAAAATGTCAATTTAAGAGGCTCAATGAACAAATTATTGTATGCTTCTGGGTATGACTTGCAGATGATCTTTCTATTATTGTGCATAATTACGATAATAACGGCATATATGACAGAGCTTAATTTACTGAACACTAACTAAGAATAGTCACTTTACTGTGTTTTATATTTAAATTTAGGTACACATTATTAAGAAGTTCATACTGGAACTGGATCTGAATCAGTGTGTAAAGCACTTGCACTGCAAATGTTAGGCCCTGAGTTCAGATTAACAGAACAAACATAAAAGAGAATGCAGTGCTAGGATTCTGTAATCCCAGTACCCTTACAGTGAGATGGTGGTGGGTATGTGTTGTAGGAAGTCTTACAGTTGGTGGTTACCTGCCCACTAGGGCATGGCTTCTAATATTATATATGCCAATGTGGAGCATGCTTTCAGCCTCTTTTCAGGACTCTCTGTTCTCGTTGTGGGTTTTGTTTTCTGATCTCCATTCAAACAGAGGATTCTGATTTGTGAGTATACCCCTAAATAATTAACCATCTATTTCTCAATTCTGAAATTGTGTGGGATTTCTTTTAAGCATCCATCCACACTTTGGAATTCATACAATATAACGGAGCACACGCTCTTCCCATTCCTCCCAGATTTTTTTACACTTTTCCCTTTCAAAAAAAAAAAGGATAAAAAATACATCAAGCTGAATATGTGTCTCCCATATATTCATGGGAACATGGTCAAACTCAGTGTCCAGGTCCTTAAAGATTGCTAAGTCAATTCCCAGCCCCCTGAATGACAGGAAAACCCATGATTTGTGAAGATCTATATACTTCAGCAACTTTATCACATTTTTAAGGACTCTCTTCAATAGCTTTCTGTCTGGACTGCCTGGCCCATTAGCTACATACATACATACACACACATACATACATACATAAATGCATACATACACACACATACATACATAAATACATACATACATAAATACATACATACATAAATACATACATACATACATAAATACATACAATGTACACACACACACACACACATGCTCTTCATGTACATTATCAATGTTAGGCCATAGAAAACTGTATATGTAACACCAACTGAGTCAATCAGAACAAGAATAGCCCCAGAGGCACAAGCACTACCTGAACCAAAGGAAGAAGAGGTGAGTGATTAGTATCCCAGCTAAAATGCCCCAACTCTAAGCCCTAAGCACTAAGACACTTTCCCTGCCTGCTTCTCCCTGTGGGTTGTGGTGAAGATCACCTGGGAAGGGATCTCCCAACTGCACTTGTCCAGGTCTTGGCCCAGGTAGACCTGGAGCTGGTGACACAGAGCATCGATCTCCTGCTTGGTCAGATCCCTGCACGTGCCAGAGGGTGCTTAGGGAAAGACAATAAGACAAGGCTCCAGCTGAGAGTTTCCCAATCACAGCTGCTGGTGCATGGACAACAGAACCTGGAAAGAGAAGACCTGCCACAGCTGCACTCTTCAGCCAGAAACTCCAGCTCTGCAGTGGAAGGAAGGTGGCTGTGGCTCCTAGTCTGTGAGCACCTATTCTTCCCACACCATTTCAGGTTCCTAGATCTATAGTGATGAGGCCAGCAGGCCTGCTTTTTGTCCTGCCCAGCTCCTGCACAGCTAGCTTAGCCCTGGAAATAATAACATGGAAATTATTCATTTAAACACTTCCTGGCCCATTAGTTCCACCCTCCCATTGGCTAATTCTCACATCTTGATTAACCCATTTCTAATAATCTGTGTAGCACCATGAAGTGATGTCTTACTGGGAATATTCTAACCTACGTCCATCTCGGGCTGGAGCTTCATGGCATCTGCCTGACTCTGCTCTTTTTCTCCCAGAATTCTGTTCTGTCTACTCCACCTATTTAAGGGATGGCCTGTCAAAAGGCCAAGGCAGTTTCTTTATTAACCAATGAATGTAACACAAAGACAGATGATCCTCCTACATCATAGATCTTCTTGGAGACTGCCAGCAGGCACTCACCACTGGCAAGGAAGACACCAGGGGCTCCAGAGGGGCTGACATGGCTGTTGGGATTCCTTGCCTCTATGAAGCAGTCTTGCCTTGAGCTCACTGGGCAGTGGAGGGGATTCTCTGGTCCTATGCTGGCCGGACACAGGAGAGGAGAGGATTCCCCAGGGGCTGCACGCACTAAGCACAGAGACTTGCACAGCCCAGGCTGGGCTCTTCTGCAGCCAGGGGCTCTGGAGCACTATGGCAGAGGCAGTGGCTTCCTCTGCCTCTGGGTTGTCCCTCTTTGGCAAGTTATGGCAAACATGCCTTCAATCTCATTCCAGGCCACAATGAACACAAACTCGTGCTTCTAGCAGTCCTCGAATACATGGGGCCTCACCGTCACCCAGTCAGGCTGGAGCATCTCATCCAGAGGAATGACATGGTCACTCCAGTGCCCAGCATCTCCTGTTCTCCCTACCTCACTGCACCTCATCCTATCCAATCCCCTGAAACCCTAAGGCCTCCTTCAGCAATTTTATCACATTTTAAGGACTCTCTTCAATAGCTCCCAGTCTGGACTGTTTTTTTTTAAATTTATTTATTAAAAATTTCCACCTCCTTCCCTCCTCCCATTTCCCTTCCACTCCCCCACTCCCTCTCCCCATCCCTCTCCAGTCCTAGGAGCAGACATGGTTTCCTGCCCTGTGGGAAGTCCAAGGTCCTCTCCCTTCCATCCAGGTCTAGAAAAGTGAGCATTCAAACAGATTAGTCTCCCACAAGGCCAGTCCATGCAGTAGAGTAAAAACTCAGTGCCATTGTCCTTGGCTTCTCAGTCAGCCCTCATTGTCAGCCACATTCAGAGAGTCCTGTTTGATCACATGTTCCTTCAGTCCCAGTTCATCTAGTCTTGGTGAACTCCCATTAGATCTGTCCCATTGTCTCAGTGGATGGATGCATTCCTCATGGTCCTGATTTCCTTGCTCACGTTCTCTCTCCTTCTGCTCATCATTTGGACCTTGGGAGCTCAGTCCAGTGCTCCAATGTGGGTCTCTGTCTCTATCTCCATCCAGCACCAGATGAAGGTTCTATGGTGATATGCAAGATATTCATCAGTGTGGCCATAGGATAAGGCCAGTACAGGCACCCTCTCCTCTGCTGCCCATGGAACTAGTTGTGGATATCCCCTTGGACACCTGGGAACCCCTCTAGAGCCATGACTCTAGCCAACCCTGAAATGGCTCCCTTGGTTAGGATAACTTCTTCCCTGTTCCCATATCCACCCTTCCTCCATCTCAATTATCCCATTCCTCTAAGATCCCCTCAATCCTCACCTTCTCCCTTCTCTCTCCCCATCTCCCCTTCCCCCCAGTCCACCCATACCACCCTGCTCCCAACTTTTGCCTGATGATCTTGTCAACTTGCAATATCCAGGAGGATAAATATATGTTTTTCTTTGGGTTCACCTTCTTATTTAGCTTCTCTAGGATCACAAACTATAGGCTCAGTGTCCTTTGTTTATGGCTAGAATCTGCATATGAGTGAGTACATACCATATTCCTCTTTTTGGGTCTGGGTTATCTCACTCAGTAAAGTGTTTTCTATTTTTATCCATTTGCATGCAATGTTTTTTATTGCTGAGTAGAACTCTGAAGTATATGTGTGCCACATCTTCTTTATCCATTCTTCTATTGAGGGGCACCTAGGTTGTTTCCAGGTTCTGGCTATTACAAATAGTGCTGCTATGAACATAGTTGAACAAATGCTTTTGTAGTATGATTGGGCATCTCAAGAGTGGAATTGCTGGGTTCTGAGGTAGGTTGATTCCCAGTTTCCTGAGAAACTGTCACACTGATTTCCAAAGTGGTTGCACAAGTTTACATTTCCACCAAAAATGCATGAGTGTTCCCCTTACTCCACAGCCTCTCCAGCAAAGGCTATCATTGGTGTTTTTTATTTTAGCCATTCTCACAGGTATAAGATGATATCTCAAAGTTGTTTTGATTTGCATTTCACTGATTGCTAAGGGGGTTGAGCATGACCTTAAGTGTCTTTTGGTCTTTTGAACTTCTTCTGTTGAGAATTCGCTGTTCAGTTCAGTTCCCCATTTTTTAATTGGATTAATTAGAGTTTTAATGTCAAGTTTCTTGAGATCTTTATATATTTTGGAGATCAGATCTTTGTCTGATGCGGGGTTGATGAAGATCTCCCATTCAATAGGTTGCTTTTTTGTCTTAATGACTGTGTCCTTTGCATTACAAAAGCTTCTCAGTTTGAGGAGGTCCCATTTATTCATTGTTGCTGTTATTGTCTGTGCTATGGGGGTTATACATAGGAATTGGTCTCCTGTGCCCATGTGTTGCAGACTACTTCCTACTTTCTCTTCTATCAGATTCAGTGTATTAGATTGATATTGAGGTCTTTAATCCATTTGGACTTGAGTTTTGTGCATGGTGATAGATATGGATCTATTTTCAATCTTCTACATGTTGAAATCAAGTTATGCTAGCACCATTTGTTACAGATGCTTTCTTTCTTCCATTGTATAACTTTAGCTCCTTTGTCGAAAATCAGGTGTTCATAGTTTTGTGGGTTAATATCCAGGTCTTCGATTTATTTCCATTTGTCAACATCTCTCTTTTTATGCCAATACCAGGCTGTTTTCATTACTGTAGCTGAAGCCATAAGTCACAAACAATCCCACACCATTTTGGAATTATGACCAATAGAGATGCTATTTATTTAAAGGGGAAAACCTTACAGATCACTGTCCCAGACAACAGCCCTCTGCTCAATCAGGAAGGGAGCCTAGTTGCCAGAAGAGGAGCCGGAAGCCAGAGGGTGAGCAGAGGGAATTGGCTGCTTTTTTAAAGGGAGAGAGACCACACCTGAGTGCGCTGATATCTCAGTGGCTATTGGCTGAGGGAGCAGAAGGAGCTCCTGTAACATGCAGCTCTGTAATAGAGTTTGAAGTCAGGGATAGTAATGTCTCCAGAATTACTTTTATTGTAAAGGATTTTTTTGGCTCTCCTGGGTTTTTTATTTTTTCATATAAAGTTGATTATTGTTTTCTCAAGGTCTGTGACAAATTTTGTTGGGATTTTGATAGGGATTGCATTGAATCTTTAGATTGCTTTTGGTAGAATTCCCATTTTTACTATGTTGATCCTCCCAATCAAAGAGCAAGGGAGATCTTTCCATTTGCTGGTATCCTCTTCAATTACTTTCTTCAAAGATTTAAAGTTCTTGTCAAATAGATCTTTCACTTCCTTAATTAGAGTTATCCCAAGATATTTTATGCTATTTGTGGCTATCATGAAAGGTAATGCTTCTCTGATTTCCCTCTCTGCTTCTTTATCCTTTGTGTATAGGAGGGCAACTGATCTTTTGGAGTTGATCTTGTATCCTGACACATTACTAAAGGTGTTTATGAGCTGTAGGAGTTCTTTGGTAGAATTTTTGGGGTCGCTTACGTACACTATCATATCATCTGCATATACGAAAGATTAACTTTTTTCTTTTTCAATTTGAATCCTCTTGATCTTCTTATTTTGTCTTATTGCTATTGCTAGAACTTCAAGCACTATATTGAAGAGGTATGGAGAGAGTAGACATCCTTGTCGTGTTCCTGATTTAGCAGAATGGCTTTTAGTTTCTGTCCATTTAATTTGATTTTAGCTGTCGGCCTGTTGTATATAGCTTTTATTATTTTTAGGTATGACCATTGTAACCCTAATCTCTCCAAGACCATTATCATAAAGGGGTGTTGAATTTTGTCAATTGCTTTTTTAGCATATAATGAAATATGTTTTTTTCTTTCAGTTTATTTATATGCTGGATTACATTGATGGATTTTAATATGTTGAGCCAACCTGCATCTCTGGGATGAAGCCTACTTGATCATAATGGATAATTTTTCTAATGTGTTCTTGGATTCGGTTTGCCAGTGTTTTATTGAGAATTTTTGTGTCGATGTTCATGAGTGATATTGGCTTATGATTCTCTTTCTTGGTTGAGTCTTTGTGTGGTTTTGGCATCAGGGTAATGTAGTCTCATAAAAGGAATTTGGCAATCACTCTTCGGTTTCTCTTTTGTGAAATACATTAAGGAGTATAGGTATTAGGTCTTCTTGGAAGTTCTGGTAGAATTCTGTATTGAAACCATCTGTTCCTGGGCTTTTTTTTTTGGTAGGGAGGTTTTTGCTAACAGCTTCTATTTCTTTGCGACTTACAGGTCTATTTAAATTGTTCACCTGGTGTTGATTTAACTTTGGTATATGATACTTACCTAAAAAATTGTCCATTTCCTTTCCATTTTCCAGTTTGGTGGCATACAGGCTTTTGTAGTAAGATTTAATGACTCTCTGAATTTCCTCTGTGTCTGTGGTTATGTCCCCCTTTCCATTTCTGATCTTTATAATTTGCATATTTATCTCTCTGCCATTTGATTAGTTTGGATAGGGGTTTATCAATCTTGTTGATTTTCCCCAAGAACCAACTTTTTGTTTCATTGATTCTTTGGATTGTTTTCTGTGTTTCTATTTTGTTGATTTCAGCCCTCAGTTTGATTATTTCCAGTCTTCTACTCCTCCTGGGTGAGTCTGCTTCTTTTTTTTCTAGTGCTTTCAGGTGTGCTGTTCAGTCTCTAATGTGTGCTTTCTCCATTTTCTTTATGTCGGTGCTTAGTGCTATGAACTTTCCTCTTAGCACTGCTTTCATAGTGTCCCATAGGTTTGAGTATGTTGTGTCTTTATTTTCATTGAATTCAAGGAAGACTTTAATTTCTTTCTTTATTTCTTCCTTGACCCAGGTGTGGTTCAGTAGTTGACTGTTCAGTTTCCATGAGTTTGTAGGCTTTCTGGGGGTAGCATTGTTGTTGAATTCTAACTTTATTCCATGGTGATCCAATAGTACACAGGTGGTTACTACAATTTTTTTATATCTATGGATTTTTTTTGTTACCAATTATGTGATCAATTTTTGAGAAGGTCCCATGAGATGCTGAGAAGAAGGTATATTCTTTCCTGTTTGGGTGGAATGTTATATAGATGTCTGTTAAGTCCAGTTGGTTCATTACATCTGTTAGTTCTTTTATTTCTCTGTTAAGTTTCTGTCTGGTTGACCTGTCCATTGGTGAGAGCGGAGTGTTGAAATCTAATAGATATGGATCTATTAGAGTGTGGTGTTTGATGTATGCTTTGAGTTTTAGTAATGTTTCTTTTACATATGTGGGTGCTTTTATATTAGGGGCATAGATATTCAGGATTGAGACTTCCTCTTGATGAATTGTTTCTGTTATGAGAATAAAGTGCCCTTCTTCATTTCTTCTGCTTGATGTTAGCTTGACGTCAATTTTGTTAGATATTAGCATATCCACACCTGCTTGTTTCTTTGTACCATTTGATTGGAAGACCTTTTCCCAACCCTTACTCTGAGGTAGTGTCTCTCGTTGAGGTTGAAGTGTGTTTCCTGTAAACAGCAGAGTGTTGGATCCTGTTTTCATATCCATTTTCTTAACCTGTGCCTTTTTATAAGTGAATTGAGTCCATTGATATTAAGTGATATTAATGACCAGTGGTTGCTAACTCCAGTTATTTTTTCTGGTGGTAGTGTTTGTGTGTTTCTCTTCTTTAAGTTGTGTCGGTGGAGGGTTGTTTTATGCTTGTGTTATTATGGTTGCTATTGGCTTCCTTGGTTTGTGCTTTTCCTTTTAGTATTTTCTGTAAGGCTGCATTTGTGGCTAAGTGATGTGGGAGTGTCATATATTAATCTGTTGATTTCATTGGTTAAGCAATAAAGAAACTGCTTGGCTGGCCCTGATAGGTTAAAACATAGTTGGGAGGAGTAAACAGAACAGAATGCTGGGAGGAAGAGAAAGTGAGCTCAGACTCGACAGCTCTCCTCTCGGGAGCAGATGCCTCAGAGAGAGGCCATGCTCCCATCTCCAGGGCGGACGCGAGAGCTTTGCTCTCTGAGGCACACACGATGAAGCTCCGACCCAGGATGAACGTAGGCTAGAATCTCCCTGGTAAGCCACCTCGTGGGCTACACTAGAAATGGGCTAGTCCAGGTGTGAGAGTTAGCCAAGAAGAGGCTAGATAGAAATGGGCCAAGCAGTGTTTAAAAGAATACAGTGTCCATGTAATTATTTCGGGTAAAGCTAGCCATGGGGGCAGCCGGGTGCCAGAGACGCCGCCCCGCTGCTCCTATTGCTACAGCTAAGTATTTTTCTTTGCTTTTGTGCCCATGTGTTTTAGACTACTTTGCTCTTTTTCTTCTATCAGGTTCAGTGTGTTCAGATTAATATTTAGGTCTTTAATCCATTTGAAATTGAGCTTTGTTCATGGTGATAGATATGGATCTATTTTCATTCTTCTACAGGTTGACATCCAGTTATGCCAGCATCATTTGTTGAAGATGCTTTCTTTCTTCCATTGTATACTTTTAGTTCTTTTGTCAAAAATCAGGTGTTCATAGGTTTGTGGGTTAATATCTGGGTCTTCTATTCAATTCCATTTGTCGACTTCTCTGTTTTTTTTTTTTTTTGCCAATACCAAGCTGTTTTCAATGCTGTAGCTCTGCAATAGAATTTGAAGTCAGATGTAGAAGGAACAGTGGGCTGCGTTCCTGCTGCCCAGCTGCCTGGCTTGCTTATGCCCCGAAATAACAACACACAAATTGTATTCATTTAAACACTGCCTGGCCCATTATATCTAGCCTCTTACTGGCTAACTCTCACATCTTGATTAACCCTTTTCTAATAATCTGCGTAACACCAAGAAGTGGTGGCTTACCAGGAAAGATTCAGCATGTCTGACCTGGCGGCTTGCTCCGTGTTGTCTGCCTGACTCATTGCCTTCTTCCCAGAATTCAGTTCTGTCTACTCTGCCTACCTAATTTTCTGTCCTCTCAAAGGGCCAAGGCAGTTTCTTTATTAACCAATGAAATTAACACATAGACAGATGACCCTCCATCAGTCAGGGATGGTAATGCCTCCAGAGTTCCTTTATTGTATAAGATTGTTTTGGCTATCCTGTTTTTTTTTCATATAAAGTTGATTGCTCTCTCAAGGTCTGTGAAGAATTTTGTTGGGATTTTAATGGGGATTGCATTGAATTTATAGGTTGCCTTTAGTAGAATTGCCATTTTTACTATGTTGATTCTACCCATCCAAGAGCATGGGCAATTCTTCTATTTTCTGGTGTCCTCTTCAATTTCTTTCTTCAAAGATTTAAAGATCTTTTTTTTTAATTTTTATTTTTTAAATTTATTTATTTATTAAGGATTTCTGCCTCGTCCCCGCAACCGCTTCCCATTTCCCTCCCCTACCCCGATCAAGTCCCCCTCCTTCATCTGCTCGAAGAGCAATCAGGGTTCACTGACCTGTGTGAAGCCCAAGGACTGCCCACCTCTATCCAGGTCTCGTAAGGTGAGCATCCAAACTGCCTAGGCTCCCACAAAGCCAGTACGTGCAGTAGGATCAACCCACATAGGAGCACCGGACAGAAATCTCAAGGTCCAAATCAGGAGCAGAAGGAGACGGAGCACGAGCAAGGAACTCAGGACCACGAGGGGTGCACCCACACACTAAGACAATGGGGATGTTCTATTGGGAACTCACCAAGGCCAGCTGGCCTAGGTCTGAAAAAGCATGGGATAAATCCAGACTAGCTGAACATAGCAGACAATGAGGAATACTGAGAATTCAAGATTTAAAGATCTTATCAAATATATCTTTCACTTCCTTCGTTAGAGTTACCCCAAGATACTTTATGCTATTTTTGCCTATCGTAAATGGTGAAGTTTCTCTGAATTCCCTCTCTGCTTCTTTATTCTTTGTGTATAGGAGGGCTACTGATATTTTGAGTTGATCTTGTATCCTGCCACATCACTGAAGTTCTTTATCAGCTGTAGGAGTTCTTTGGTAGAGTTTTTGGGGTCACTCATGTACACTATAATATCATCTGCAAATAACAAAAGTTTGACTTCTTTTTGGATTTTAATCCCCTTGATCTCCTTATGTTGTCTTATTGCTATTGCTAGAACTTCAAGACCTATTTTGAAGAGATATGGTGAGGGTGGACAGCCTTGTCTTGTTCCTGATTTTAGTGGAATGAATGGCTTTGAGTTTCTGTCCATTTAATTTGATATTAGCTATTTTCTTTCTAGATATTGCTTTTATTATATTTAGGTATGGTCCTTGTATCCCTAACTTCTCCAAAACCTTTATCATAAAGGGGTGTTGAATTTTGTCAAATGCTTTTTCTGCATCTAATGAAATGATCATATGGTTTTTTTCTTTCAGTTTATTTATATGGTGGATTACATTGATAGATTTTTGTATGTTGAACCAGCCCTGCATCTCTGGGATGAAGCCTACTTGGTCGAAATGGATAGTTTTTCTAATGTGTTCTTGAATTCTGTTTGCCAGAATTTTATTGAGAATTTTTGTATCAATGTTCATTAGTGAGATTGTTCTGTAATTCTCTTTCTTCGTTGTGTCTTTGTGTGGTTATGGAATCAGGGTGACTGTAGCTTCATAAAAAGAGTTTGGCAATGACTCTTCTGATTCTATTATGTGAAACACATTAAAGAGTATAGGTATCAGCTCTTCTTGGAAGTTCTGATAAAATTCTTCATTAAAACCATCAGGTCCTGGGCTTTTTTTGGTTGGGAGATTTTTTTATGACAGCTTCTATTTCTTCACGACTTATAGGTCTATTTAAATTTTTCACCTGGTCTTGATTTAATTTTGGTAAATGTTACTTATCTATAAACAAGTCCATTTCTTTTACATTTCCCAACTTTGTTGCATATAAGCTTTTGTAGTAAGGCCTAATGATTCCGTGAATTCCCTCAGTGCCTGTTGTTAGGTCCCCCTTTTCATTTCTGATCTTGCTCATTTGCATGTTCTCTCCCCACCTTTTCATTAGTTTTGATAAAGGTTTGTCAGTCTTGTTGACTTTCTCAAAGAACCAGCTCTGTGATTCATTGATTCTTTGGATTGTTTTCTGTGTTTCTATTTTGTTGATTTCAGCCCTCGGTTTTCTATTATTTCCTGTCTTCTACTCCTCCTGGGTGATTCTGCTTCTTTTTTTTCTAGAGCTTTCAGCTGTGCTGTTAGGTCTCCAATGTGAGCTTTCTCCATTTTTTTTAATGTGGGCACTAACAGCTATGAACTTTCCTCTTAGCACTGCTTTCATAGTGTCTCATAGGTTTGGGTGTGTTGTGTCTTTATTTTTGTTGAATTCAAGGAAGACTTTAATTTCTTTATTTCTTCCTTGACCCAGGTGTGGTTCAGTAGTTGACTGTTCAGCTTCCATGAGTTTGTAGGCTTTCTGGGGGTAGAATTTTTGTTGAATTCTAACTTTATTCCATGGTGATCCAATAGTACTCAGGTGGTTACTAATATTTTATTGTATCTGTAGAAGCTTGCTTTGTTACTGAGTATGTGGTCAATTTTCAAGAAGGTTCCGTGAGATGCTGAGAGGAAGTTATATTCTTTCCTATTTGGGTGGAATGTTCTATAGACATCTATGAAGTCCATTTGATTCATTACCTCTATCTAACCTCTGTTAGGTTTCTGTCTGATTGACCTGTCCATTGTGAGAGAGAAGTGTTGACATCTCCTACTATTAGTGTGCGGTGTTTGATGTCTGCCTTGAGTTCTAGTAATGTTTCTTTTATATAAGTGGGTGCTTTTATATTAGGTGCATAGATATTCAGAATTGGGACTGCATCCTGATGGATTGTTTCTGTTATGAGTTTAAAGTGTCCATCTCCATCCCTTCTGATTGGTTTTAGTTTGCAGTCATTTGAAAAATCTTTTCCCAACCCTTTACTCTGAATAGATGTCAGTCTTTATTGTTGAGGTGTGTTTCTTGGAAACAGCAGAATGTTGGATCCTGATTTTGTATCCAATCTCTTAGCCTGTGCCTTTTTATAGGTGAATTGAGTCCATTGATATTAAGTGATATCAATGACCAGTGGTTGTTAACTCTGGTTATTTATTTATTTATTTTTGGTAGCAGAGTTTATGTGTTTCCTTTCTTTGAATTGTGCTGGTGAAGGGTCGCTGGATATCTGAGTTATTGTGGGTATTGTTGGATTCCTTGGTTTGTGATTTTCCTTCTGTTACTTTCTGTAAGGCTGGATTTATGGCTACATATTGTTTAAATTTGTTTTTATGCTGGAGTATTTTGTTTTCTCCATTGATGGTGAATGAAAGCTTGGCTGGGTAAAGCAGTCTGGGCTTGCATCCATGGTCTCTCACTTTCTGTATCACATCTATCCAAGACCTTCTGGCTTTCATGGTTTCCATAGAGAAATCAGGTGTAAGTCTTATTTGTTTACCCTTATAAGTTACTTGACCTTTTTCCTTTGCAACTCTTAATATTCTTTCTTTATACTGTATGTTTTGTATTTTGATTATTCTATGGCGAGGGGATTTTTTTAATCTAGTCTATTCAGTGTTCTGTATGCTTCTTGAACCTTCATAGGAATATCCTTCTTTAGGTTGGGAAAGTTTTCTTCTATTATTTTGTTGAATATATTTTCTGGGCCATGAGCTGTAATTTTCTTTCTTCTACCCCTATTATTCTTAGGTTTGGTCTTTTTATTTGTCCCATATTTCCTGAATGTTTTGTGATGAGAATTTGTTGAATTTGCTGTTTTTTTTATCAGTGCATTTTTTTTCTCTATGGTGTCTTCAGCATCTGAGATTTTTTCTTCAATCTCTTGTATTCTGTTGGTTATGTTTGTCTCTGTCATCTCTGTTCATTTACCTAGATTTTCCATATCCAGCCAGCCCTTTTTTTGTGTTTTCTTCATTGCCTCCATTTCAGTTTTCAAGTCTTGAACTGTTTCCATTATCTGTTTGATTTTTTCTTGGTTTCCTAGGGTATCTTTTATGGATTACTGAATTCTTCATACCTTTTGTTATTATTCTCATCCATTTCTTTAAGGGAGTTTTCACATCCTGTTTAAGGGACTCTATCACTTTCATAATGTCAGTTTTTTCTACTTCTTCTGGATTAGTATGTTCAAGTCTTCCTGTTGTATGTTCGCTGTGTCCTGGTGTTACTATGTTGTTTTTCAGATTGCTGGTGAAATTCTTCTATTGGTACCTGCCCACCTCTTCCTTCAAAAGCTCTCTGATGTATCTTCTGGTACAGGATTAGGGCCCCTTGCTGGTCAGGGCCTGGTCTGAATGGTTGTCCTCAGCACAGGGACAGGACTCTTGGAGTTTGAAGGACCCCACAGAAAAAGGGGCGAATTTGGGGGGGGTGAGGGGAGAGTTGTGTGGAGCCAAGAAGCCCCTGCAGCAGGAGGTGGAGGTGCTGTGAACTCCCCTCCAGCTGGGCAGGTGCACATTCACCCCTCTCGGTGGGTAGACTCAGTGCAGGCATGGGAACTGTTCCTGGGCCAAGGACCTTGCAGACACTAGGGCAATCTTGGTGATGGGGGCAGGGATGTGTGGAACAAAGAAGACCCTGCAGCAGGAGATGAAGGGGCCCAGTGCACCTTCCCCATTTTTTCTGGCCCACACTGGGTGGCACCCACTCAACGGTCTGAAAGGGTGTCCTTAGCACAAGGACAGGACTCTTGGCGTTTGAAGAACCCTGCAGACAAAAGGGCGAACTTGGGGGGGTGAGGGTAGGGATGTCAGGAGCCAAGAAGACCCTGTAGCAGGAGCTGGTGGTGTTGTGCACTCCCCTCCAGCTGGGCAGGTGCACACTCACCCCTCTGGGTGGGTAGCCTCAGTGTAGGAACAGGATCTGTTTTTGGGCCAAGGACCTCGCAGACTTGGGGGTGGGGGCAGGGATGTGTGGACCCTGCAGCAGGAGCTGGAGGGGCCTAGTGCTTCTTCCTTGTTTTTCTGCCCTGCTCAGGATGGCACCCACTCACCTGTCTGAAAGCTGAAGTTTTAGTCTTTAAGTTATACAGGTACTAATTATTATAGGTCAGTAGTTCTTCATGTTGATTGTATATACAGTCAGATAAATTAGGTTCTTTAGATATATAGAGATTGTATTCTGTCTAGATAGGTAATCTTCAACCACTTCTAGGATCTGTGGAACATGAAATTTAAATAACTTAGGGTTCTGTTGACATGAGATATAATTGCTTTTTACAGCACCAATCTATGCCTGAGAGGATGTTGAACACTGAAGACACTCCACTTGGAGCTTGTTTTCTTCTTGGCAAAACTGGCCTTTGTGCAAGGAACTGACAATGCCTCAACTACTGACAAGTTACATGATATCCAAAAATGGATAAGCAGGAGAATCAAATCTTCCCAAGACAGAGTAAGATGGTTCTGAAAATTTCCTGCCTTGAAAATGGTCTGTCAGTTACACTAGGTCTTAGCCAAAATTGGTTGCTTCAACAATGCAAAATGAGACTTTGGGTGATTGCTCAGGTAGCTAATTTTCTCCATCATATATTGCTTGCTTTGGAAGGTACTTGATTGTACTTTCTGCGTGCTCAAGTAATATTATCTCCCTTCTCAGGCCTTTGATATCAAGTGTTGAAGATTAGATAGTCGTAGTTACTGTACTGTTATGATCTAACCAAGCCATTTTCTATACAAGAATTAGACTCCATAGGATAGTATGTTTATTAATACATTTAGCATATGTTCTTTGCTTAATATTGTTTTTGTTATTTGTAATTCAAATTATACTTGATATATGTTCCTAGTTTATCTAGTTTTGTATTGGGTTTGGAACTCTCTTGTTTAAAGAAAAGTCTGAGATACTGTGGAAGCACATTCTGCTCCTTCAACCAATAGCCTTTAAGATACCATCCCACTTGGGCATGGTCTCTTAAGTAGTGGTAACTGTGTGCCTGCTCTCTTGTTTTTGACTCCTGTTTCTGGCTGGTAGACTGTTCCCGTTCTAGGGAACTGTTTCTAGGACAGTGTCTGTAAGTTTTCCCCTTAAATAAATAACCCTTTTATTATTGATGATTCTGAACTGGTGTGGGATTGTTTTGTGACTTATGTCATTACTGAAGTAATGATACTCACATCCACATCTGTGTCTATCAAACCAATAATTATAATGCCAATTATATGCACTCTTAGGTTTGGTCTTTGATCATTTTTAGAAATCAAACAGAAAATAAGTTTTGTCTTTCCTATTAGCATTTTTGATTTATCCTCTATTCTTATTCCATTGTCCAGAACAGTATCATCTTTTATAGAAGGCTTTGGATTTTTTAATTTCCTGGTGAGACATGTTCTCCACTGTGACTTGGAATGAGTGGACTGATTTTTGCCTTGGGTTCTGCAAGTCTCCCCCCCCCAAGAGTTTCCCAATCATATAAGGTTTCCTTGCCTGTCTTTTGTGAATTTGCATTCATTGGTTCAATATCAGCCTTTGTCACACCTTCTATATATACCTGAAGGCTGAGTCCTCCTATTCTTGTTATTCCCAGAAGAGATATTTCTAGAAATTCCTTGTCTACGATTCTTTCTTGGGTGTCTTATTCTACCACAATTAAAACATTTGGCATTTTGATATCTCCTCATTCCTTTGGAAATTGCTTCTACCCAAGATTCAGTATATTAGTCAAATGTCTTAATGTTCATTGTAAAAAGAATACATTTATCGATTGGTGCTGATCTAACCTTTAAAAGGTCTAAAGTAACTTTTAGCAATCCAAGTAGGCATTTTCAGAAGACAGAGATTCAGTAAGTACTCATATAGCATCTGGATCTGTTATTCCTATTTGTAGCATCTTAGTCTTTGTAAAACATCACTAAAGTATTTTCTCTGGCCCTGCTTAACCCTGGTATATGATTCAATTAGGTTTCCTTGTTCTTGAATCCTGTTGCAAGCATTTAAGGCTGCTTTGTGGCATAGGGACAAAATTTGGTCATCGTAAAGAGCCTTGGGTCAGCATGAGTGCCCTCACCAAGAATTTGATATTGGTAAGTCTCAAGTTCATTTGCTTTTCCCTGTTGTTCTAAAATTTTAGCCTCTTCTCTAAAATAGAATTTAAACATCAGTTGAGGTCCATCATCCAGGACTGCTGAAACTTACTGAAGTCAGTCATGTGGTGTCACTTTAATGCTAGAAGCCTATGTCTTTATTGTCTCTCTAACAAATGCAGAATACAAGCCATAAGTTACAACAGCTTGCTTAATTTCTTTTAGATAATTAATTTCTATAGGTATCCATCTACCTTCTTTGGATCCATTTGGGCCTTTAGAGTTTGATTCTAGAGTCAGATTAGATTACAGGGTACGACATCTAAAACCCTGGGTAAGTCGTCTCTCACAGCTCCTGGTGATGTTGAATCCTGTCTTTATACCTTCCTTCCCTGCTTATCAGCTCCAATAATTTCCTGAATAATTTCAAATCTTTTTACTACTCCATTTTCTAAAGCCTGAATCTCTTGACCTGTATATATGTCAGTGATTTCATTGAGGCACCTAAACTCTGGTACTCATTCTGCGCAGGTGATTCCAAGGTCTAAAGTATTTCATTTAAAGATAACACCTCATCCTTGAACATTATTTGGTAGTGTACAGATTGCCATCCTGGAGAGATACTCTGTCTGCTAACTTATCATAACCTTTTAAGAAATTTTGATTGTCAAATTCAACAGTATGAATTCTTTCATATAATTTCTTAGTATCCTTTGATTTTGATTCAATTTTGTCTGTCAAATTAATGTTACCATTTTCAATAGTATTATTTTTTAGGTACCCTTTGATTTTCAATGATAATAATCCTATCAGCTGGATGTTCATTATTAGTCTGTAAATACTGTGTTATTTCTTAAATTGCCTCATTTTGGCTCTGTTAGCAAGCCATTTTTAAGGTTATAATATGAAGAAAAAAACTGAATCCCAATATCCAATAAATGGTTGTGTCACCATAACTATAAAATCTTGCAGAATGCAATCCATAGTACTAGCAAAATAGTTACTAAAAATTTCAACGTTAATGTTGTCTGCGATTACATAACTTTCAAGGTTATTCATTTGTTAACTCCCTGATATCAAATCTGGTAAATTGTTTTAGGTATAATATTTATTATTGCCCAGCAGGTGTTGTAGATGCCAAGTCATGACTAGTAGTATAACCTGGTGCCACAAGTAGTCCATAGCCCCTTAGGTTTCCACACCTAAATGCTTGTTAAATACTGAGTAATAGGATTCAATTGACAAATTAAAAGCAATTAAATCAATTCTGTACAAGGATCAATATGCCCAGAACTCAGGAGCTGGGAGTATAAACTTGAAGTTGCACAAGTCACCACATGGCAGAGAACATGGCAGGTAACACCGCAGATGGGATAGGGGGCTTGTGCATGCTTGGGAAATTTCCACGTTTCAGCATGCAGTTAGCTTTGCTCTGACAGGGATTTTACAAAAAGAAAAAAAAACACTTAATATATAAAAACAAGTCAAGTGGGTGGGGGTGAAAGGCTTTCTAGGCTGTGGACCATTTTGGCCTTTAAGCTGATCCACCCTGTAGGTCTGGAGTTTGACCCCATGGGGAGCACCAGATGAAGAAAGATGCTTAAAAGAAATCGCACACTGGCTCAGAATTGAATATAATAGTGGGGGTATTTATTTAGGGGTAGATTCACAGATCACAATCCTCTCTTGTAATGGGGAACAGCAACTGAATGCAGGAAAAGAGGTTGGATGCACACTTTACATTGGCATATGTAGTGTAAGAGGCCACAGCCAAATGGGCGGGTAATTTAAAGGCAACTGGTAGTAGGAATTCCTACAGCTGTTAAAGACAGTCATAAATTAAAAGGAGTCAAGAAAAATAATCCACATGATAGAAAATACACAGGGACTCTGGATTATGAATATTGTGTTTTCTTTGAATTTTTTGACAGTGAATGAGCTAAGGACAGAAAGACATTTTATCATGAAGGCCACTAAGCTAAACCAACATATATGTCTTAAAGGAGTGTTGATTTCAAAAGATGGGTCTAAGGATATGTTGCTTTGGAAAAAATGTTCTTTTGCTTCCACATAAGATGAGAACCAGTGGATTTCTTCTAGACTAATGTGGTTTGATGTACCATGATCCCCTGAAAGATCTCCATGAACACCCCCAAAAATACTTCATTCAACAGAAAGCAGGAAGCAGTTTGGAGAAAACTATGTCTATATTCTCAAATATTGTTTATAAATGTTTGTTTACATTTGAAGAGGGATATGCTATAGACATTTGCATTGATATGAATCGTTATTGCTATAAATTTAAGGTCAATTTTGTTATATATGTTTATATTTCTGCTCTTGATTAAGAATTGTGTTTATGTAGCTCATTTAAAAATATAATGTATAATTAATATAGGAGATTCTCTCAATAACCTAGGTTATAAAATATGTTTACAGAAAATTATAATACAAAAGGCACAAATTAGGAGAGACCAATTCCAGATGTTTTTGAGGTATGAAATTTTATTTTTTAATTTTTTAAGGTATTTTTAAGAAAAATACAGATCTTATTTCCTCCCACACCACCCCTCTCTAATTTTAAAAGAGGGAAAAGCTCTTTGCTTTGTGGAAAGTCTAAGGCCCTCGCTACTACATCTTGGCTGAGCAATGTTGCAGGAAGCCACTTGTTCATCCCTGGCTTCCCAGAACCAAAATAATCACACAGAGACTTATTAATTAAATCACTACTTGGTCCTTTAGTTCCAGCTTCCTATTGGCTAACTCTTACATATTAATTTAACTCATTTCTATTAATCTGTGTATTGCCATGTTGCCGGGTAAAATTCCTAGAGTCTGTCTCTGGCACATCCTTGGCATCTCTCTCTCTCTTCCATCCTTCCTTCTCCCAGTATTCAGGTCTGTCTTTCCCACCTACCTAAGTTCTGTCGTACGAACAGGCCAAAGCAGTTTCTTTATTCATTAGTTGTAATCACAGTACACAGAGGGGCTTCCTACATCAGAGCTAGGTATACATCCAAATAGCATAGGATTCCAATATGCCAGGACATGCAAAAGAGATAAATCCCAGTGCTTCTGCCAGTGGCCCTTCAGTCTGCCCCAGCTATTCAACTGTAAGCCATATTCAGAGGGACTAGTTTGGTCCTATGCTTGCTTCTTCCAGTCCAGCTGGAGTTGGTGAGTTTCCATTTGCTCAGGTGAACTGTTTCAGTGGATGAACCCTTCATGGTCTTTACCTCTTTGTTCATATTCTCATTCCTTCCACTCTTCAACTGGATCATGGGCACTCAGTCTAGGGATGTTACCATCTGTCGTTGGATGAAGGTTCTGTTGTGGTATTTAAGATAATCATCTTTACTCCATGGTGTTCCAATAAGATACAGGTAACCACTCCAATTTTTTTTGTATCTGTGGATGTTTGCTTTGTTACTGAGTATGTGATCAATTTTCAAAACGGTTCCATGAGGTGCTGAGAAGAAAGTATATTCTTTCCTATTTGGGTAGAATGTTCTATAGATGTCTGTTAAGTCTATTTGATTCATTACCTCTATTAATTCTCTTATTTCTCTGTTAGGTTTTTGTCTTGTTGACCTGTCATTGATGCAAGAGGAGTGTAGAAATCTCCTAATATTAGTGTGTGGGGTTTGATGTGTGATTTGAGTTCTAGTAATTTTTTTTACATATGTGGGTACTTTTATATTAGGAGCATGGATATTCAGGATTGATACTTCATCTTGATGAACTGTTCCTGTTATGAGTATAAAGTGTCCTTCTCCATTTCTTCTGATTGATTTTAGTTTGAAACCATTTTTGGTAGATATTAGGATAGTCACACCTGCTTGTTTCTTAGGTCCATTTGCTTGTAAAACCTTTTCCCAGCCCTTTACTCTGAGGTAGTGTCTGTCTTTGAGGTTGAGGTGTGTTTCCTGTAAACAGCAGAATGCTGGATCCTGTTTATATATCCATTCTCTTAGCCTGTGTCTTTTTATAGGTGAATTGAGGCCATTGATATTAAGCGATAATAATGATCAGTGGTTGTTAACTCTGGTTATCTTTCAGTAGTATTGTTTGTGTGTTTCCCTTCTTTGGGTTATGCTGGTTGGAGGTGATCAGATGCCTGTGCTATTGTGGGTGTAGTTATCTTCCTTGAGTTGAGGTTTTCCTTTTAGTACTTTCTGTAAGGCTGGGTTTATGGATACATATTGTTTAAATCTGTTTTTGTCATTGTTTATCTTGTTTTCTCCAGCGATGGTGAATGCAAGCTTTACTGCATATAGTAGTCTGGGCTTGCATCCATGGTGTCTTAGTGTCTGCAGCACATTTATTCAAGACCTTTTGGCTTTCATGGTTTCCATTGAGAATTGAGGTGTAATTCTGATAGGTTTTCGTTTATATGTTACTTGACCTTTTTCTTTTGCATCTCTTAATATTCTTTCTTTGTTCTGTATGTTTCGTGTTTTGACTATTGTATGGTGAGGGATGTTTTTTTTTCCACCCAGTCTATTTGGTGTTCTGTATGCTTCTTGTGCCTTCATACGAATATCCTTCTTTAGGTTGGGAAAGTTTTCTTCTATAATTTTGTTGAATATATTTTCTGGGCCTTTGAGCTGAAATTCCTTTCCATCCTATTATTCTTAGGTTTGGGCTTTTCATAGTGTCCCAGATTTCCTGGATGTTTTTTGGTTTAGAATTAGTTGGATTTGCTGTTTTGTTTGATCAGTGAGTCTATTTCCTCTATAGAATCTGCAGTAGTTGAGATTCTTCTTTTTTCTCTCTTGTATTCTGTTGATTATACTTGTCTCTGTAGTTCCTGTTCCTTTATCCAGATTTTCCATATCCAGCCATCTTTCAGTTTGTGTTTTCTTTATAACCTCCATTTCAGTCTTCAAGTCTTGAATTGCTTCTTTTACCTGTTTGTTTTTTCTTGGTTTTCTTGGGTATCTTTGAAGGAGTTATTAATTTCTTCTAACTTTTTGTTTATCTTCTCTTCCATTTCTTTAAAGGAGTTTTTCACTTTCTGTTTAAGGATCTCCATCCTTTTTATAAGGTTACATTATAGTTGATTTCTTCTACTTCTTCTGGGTTAGGATGTTCAAGTCTTCCTGTTGCATGTTCACTGGATTCTGGTATGTTGCTTTTCAGGATTTTGGAGGAATTCTTTCATTGGCGCCTGCCTATCTCTTCTTCTCTGAATCCCCACAGCATGGGAGCAGGGTTTCTTGCTGGGTTCCAAGGACCTGGCACACAAGAATTTGGACTCTCTGAACCCCATCAGCATGGGAGCAGTGCCTCTTGCTGGGCTACAAAGACCTCCCTGGATCCCTCCAGCATGGGAGCATGTTTTCTTGCTGGGTTCCAAGTACCTTGCAGACCTCTTGAGTTCTTTACATATTTTGGAGATCAGTCCTCTGCCTGATGTGGGGTTGGCAAACATATTTTCCCATTGTGTTGGCTGACTTTTTGTCTTATTGACTGTTTCCCTTGCTTTATAGAATCTTCTCAGTTTCAGGAGGTCACATTTATTTTATGTTTTCTCAGTGTTTTTATCTCCAGGAGATATAGGTTGGAATGTATTGAAATGTAACACTGACTAACATGTATGTTTGCTATAAGCACAGACGAAGGAAATAAATGGATGTCACCTTGTAACATCTTGGTTTGTGAAGTTCAGTAGTAGCCTCCAACCTTGCCTTTGAGTTTATTTAAAAGCATTTCACTTGCAAATTTAAATAACAAAAAATATACAAACAAAAAACCGACATATTTAGAGCTGACTTTGGTTGGAATACCCATATGTTCCCAAAGCCATGGTGGGAGAATGAAAGAGGAACATCAATCCAGGGAGAGGTAGAGTAGACCGGTATGAAACAAATGAAGGAAGAAAACAGATTGATTCATAAAAAGAAAATATTATTTTAAGTCTAGATATTGGTAAACATTGAATTGATTTTTACACATGGTCAAAAATAGGAAAAACACTTCAATACTAAAAGTATAGGGAGGAAATTTTAGAAGAGGACTCAGATATCACAGGAAATACTCTCAAAAATCAATACATGATAGAATTGCGATTTTTACTATGTTGATCCTCCCAATCCAGGAGCAAGGGAGATCCTTCCATTTTCTGGTGTCCTCTTCAATTTCTTTCTTCAAAGACTTAAAGTTCTTGTCAAATAGATGTTTCACATCCTTGATCAGAGTGACCCCAAGATATTTTATGCTATTTGTGGCTATCGTGAAAGGTGATGCTTCTCTAATTTCCCTCTCTGTTTCCTTATCCTTAGTGTATAGGAAGGCCACTGATTTTTTGGGGTTGATCTTGTATCCTGCCACATTACTAAAGGTGTTTATCAGCTGTAGGAGTTCTCAACAAATTGTGCTGGCAAAACTGGATGTCAACCTGTAGAAGAATGAAAATAGACCGATATCTATCACCATGCACAAAACTCAAGTCCAAATGGATTAAAGACTTCAATATCAGTCAGAACACACTGAACCTGATAGAAGAGAAAGTGGGAAGTACTCTGCAACACATGGGTACAGGAGACCACTTCCTACGTATAATCCCAGCAGCATAGACATTAAGGACCTCATTTAATAAATGGGACCTCCTGAGACTGAGAAGCTTCTGTAAAGCAAAGGACACTGTTGCTAAGACACAAAGGCAACCCACTGACTGGGAGAAGATCTTCACCAACCCCGCAACAGACAAAGGTCTGATCTCCAAAATATATAAAGATCTCAAGAAACTAGACCGTAAAAGGATAATCAACCCAATTATAAAATGGGGCACTGAACTTAACAGAGAATTCTCAACAGAAGAACTTCAAATGGCCAAAAGACACTTAAGGTCATGCTCAACTTCCTTAGCGATCAGGGAAATACAAATCAAGGCAACTTTAAGATACCATCTTACACCTGTGAGAATGGCTAAAATAAAAAGCATCAAGGATAGCCTTTGCTGGAGATGTTGTGGAGAAAGGGGTACACTCATCCATTGCTGGTGGGAATGCAATCTTGTGCAATCACTTTGGAAATCAGTGTTTCGGTTTCTCAGGAAATTCGGGATCAACCTACCCCTGGACCCAGCAATACCACTCTTGGGAATATGCCCAAGAGATGCCCGATCATATGACAAAAGCATTTGTTCAACTATGTTCATAGCAATATTATTTGTAATAGCCAGAACCTGGAAACAACCTAGATGTCCTTCAATGGAAGAATGGATGAAGAAAGTGTGGAATATATACACATTAGAGTACTACTCTGCCATAAAAAACAATGACTTCTCAAATTTTGCATGCAAATGGATGGAAATAGAAAACACTATCCTGAGTGAGGTAACCCAGACCCAAAAAGATGAACATGGGATGTACTTACTCATAATTGGTTTCTAGCCATAAATAAGGGTCACAGAGTCTACAATTGGTGAACCTAAAGAAGCTAAATATGAAGGTGAACCCAAGAAAAAACATATAGTTTTCCTCTCGCCTATGGGAAGTAGACAAAATTGCCGGGGAGAAAAGTGGGATCTTGGGGTGTGGTGGGTTTGGGGTAAGGGGAGATGGGGAGAGAAAAGTGAGAAGGGGAGGATGGGGGGAACTTGGGGAAACAGGATGACTTGGATAAAAGAAGGCTGGACTTGGGAGCACGGAAGCACAATTCTTAGTTAAGGGAGCCACCTTAGGGCTGGCAAGAGACTTGAACCTAGAGTGACTCCCAGGAGCCCAAGGCGATGTCCCCAGTTAGTTCCTTGGGCAGATGAGGATAGGGAACCTGAAATGACCCTATCCTATAGCAATACTGACGAATATCTTGCATATCACCAATGTACACATTAGAGTACTACTCTGCCATAAAAAACAATGACTTCTCAAATTTTGCATGCAAATGGATGGAAATAGAAAACACTATCCTGAGTGAGGTAAGCCAGACCCAAAAAGAGGAACATGGGATGTACTCACTCATATTTGGTTTCTAGCCATAAACAAAGGACATTGAGCCTATAAATAGTGATCCTAGAGAAGCTAAATAAGCAGAACCCAAAGAAAAACATATAGGCATCCTCCTGAATATTAACCTTCATCAGGCAATGAAAGGAGACAGAGACAGAAACACACATTGGAGCACCAGACATAAATCTCAAGGTCCAAATCAGGAGCAGAAGGAGAGAGAGCACGAGCAAGGAACTCAGGACCGCAAGGGGTGTACCCACACACTGAGACAATGGGGATGTTCTATTGGGAACTCACCAAGGCCAGCTGGCCTGGGTCTGAAAAAGCCTGGGATAAAACCGGACTCTCTGAACATAGCGGACAATGAGGACTACTGAGAAATCAAGAACAATGGCAATGGGTTTCTGATCCTACTGCACGCACTGGCTTTGTGGGAGCCTAGGCAGTTTGGATGCTCAACTTACTAGACCTGGATGGAGGTGGGGGTTCCTTGGACTTCCCACAGGGCAGGAAACCCTGATTGCTCTTCGAGCTGGGGGGGGGACTTAATTGGAGAGGGGGAGGGAAATGGGAGGCGGTGGCAAGGAAGAGACAGAAATCTTTAATAAATAAATAAATTTAAAAAATCAAAAAAGAAAAAAATCAATAAATGAAACTACATAAAATTAAAATATTTCAAGACAAAAAAGGTAACTATCAGTAAACAGAAACACTGCAAAATATGAGTAAATATTAAAGATGTTTTATTCAGCCACTGATTCAAGAAAAATCTTGGAGGATAACTTGTAAAGCCTTCTTGTCTTAGGAATTTCAATATTAGCCTTGAGACATGTTATAAATTCTACTATAAAATCATTTTACTTATAACTTTAAACCAACACCAGTGTACTCATATGTAGGACAGGATTTCATCAGAGAAGTAAGAGAAGACAAGAGAAAGAACTCAAATTTAAGGTGGAGAGTTTGGTGGTGAGTAATTTGCACTTTCAACTCTCCTATTCTTTCACAGTGAGTGAGAGATTCAATCAAAAGTTGGTTAGATCATTAGTGACCTATGTCTATCTTCTAACTGACCAAAACTATTGAATATAGTGATGAACTCTTTGAAAGTTTATGTGAGAGAAATAAAATATTGGTCCTCTATTGAGAAGGCAGGCAGCATTCAATGTTCTTTATCAAGTTCCTTTCTTCTGCTGTGGTCTTACAAAATACACTGCTGTTCATGTACTGAGGTACTTTAATGTTAGGATAGACTTCTCCCACACGTAGCCTAAATGAAGTAGTATATCTTCAGGATGAAAAAGATGAAGGCAAACTCAATGCCATCAAGTAGATAAATATGATTTTTATTGCAGTTCTCTTGTACCTTTTTTGGCATCATGCAGGGGGAAACACCAACTTCTAGATGCAAAAGGCAAGCTGGAGAAATCCTGCATTAGGGACCTGCTTTGTCTTCACTGCCCGTGATAGCTGGCAGGAGCTGCCTGCTGCCCCACCTTCTATATTGCACAAGACATCAGCACTACTCATTGTGACCTCATAATCTAGGTCTTCTGCCAGACTCATCTTGACCATCAGGAAGGAGTTGTGACCAGGACACTGCCACACTGGGTATAGCACAAGGTCATTAAAATTAATAGAAAAAGAGAATGGGCATGGATGGGATAACATAAAAATTGTGAGAAAAGAATAGATTATGAACAGGTCCATCAAATGTGTGAGGTAAAAAGCATTAATTCCTCCTTTGTTTTTTAAAGATCCAGGCTTTAGCTTCAACCTCTATCACTCACTTGATAAACACATGTTTAGAAAAATAGTAAGACTTGTTGGACATAAGAGGTGAGACAACAGTGGCTTTGGGACCCTGGATTCCCCACTCCCTAAAACCTCCACATGGGAGAAAGGCCAGGGACCCCCTCCCCAGATGCCATTGGCATTCCCAGCGCCAGCATAAAGCTGGTCTGCTAGACAGTCATCTACCCCACCCCCAACACATCTTTCCCTGTGAGCTCCTTGGAGACCAATACTTGGTGAATATAAGAGCAGCCTGAAGGGAGCTTGTCTACTAGGAAGCCATCCACCCCGCCCCCAAATGCATCATTGCCTGTGAGCTCCATGAGGACCAATTCATGGTGGACATAAGAGACATAAGAGTTGAAAGAAGAGATGGGAAGGTGCCACTGCAAGAACTCCTCCAACATCCTAAAAAACAACATGGTACCACCAGAACCCAGAGGACACACAACAGGAAGAATTGATCATCCTAAGCCAGAAGATATAGAAGAAAACAACTTTAAACTTTACTTAATGAAAATGAGGGAGACCTTTAAAGAGAAAATGAAAAACTCCCTTAAATAAATGGAGGAGAAGACAAACAAAAAGCTGGAAGAAATTAACAAATCCCTCAAAGAAATCCAAGAAAACCAAAAAAAGCAATCAAACAGGTAAAGAAAACAGTTTAAGATTTGAAGGTTGAAATAGAGGTAATGAAGAAAATACAAACTGAGGGAATTCTGGAAATGGAAAATCTGGGTAAACTAACAGAAACTACAGAGACAAGTATATCCAACAGAATACAAGAGATAGGAGAAAGAATCTCAGGTGCTGCAGATTCTATTGAGGAAGTAGACTCACTGATCAAAGAAAACAGCAAATCCAACAAATTCTTACCACAGAACACTCAAAAAACATGGGACGCCATGAAAAGACCAAACCTGATAATAATAGGGGTAGAAGAAAGAGAAGAATTCCAGCTCAAAGCCCAGAAAATATATTCAACAAAATTATAAAATATAACTTTCCTGATGGGGAGAGTCTTCTGTTTTGTGTTAATTTCATTGGTTAAATAAAGGGACTGCCTTGGCCCTTTAATAGGACAGAAAATTAGGTAGGTGGAGTAGACATACAGAATGCTGGGAGAAAGAAAGCCGAGTCAGGCAGTCACTATGATTCTCCCACTCCAGACAGACGCAGGTTAAGATCTTTCCTGGTGATCCACCTTGTGGTGTTACACAGGTTAAGAGAAATGGGTTAATCGAGATGTGAGAATTAGCCAATAAGAGGCTGGAACTAATGGGCCAGGTAGTGTTTAAAAGAATACAGTTTCCGGGGGCTGGAGAGATGGCTCAGTGGTTAAGAGCATCGCCTGCTCTTCCAAAGGTCCTGAGTTCAATTCCCAGCAACCACATGGTGGCTCACAACCATCTGTAATGAGGTCTGGTGCCCTCTTCTGGCCTGGAGACATACATGCAAACAGAATATTGTATACATAATAAATAAATATTTTTTTAAAAAAGAATACAGTTTCTGTGTAATTATTTCTGGTAAAGCTAGCTGGTGGCCAGGAGCAGAGCGGTGTGAAGCGGCCCGCAGCTCCTACAACACTCTCCAAGCCTAAAGAAGGATATTCCTATGAAGGTACAAGAAGCTTACAGAACATCAAATAGACTGGATGAAAAAAAACATCCCCTTGCCGTATAATAGTCAAAACACAAAACATACAGAACAAGGAAAGAATATTAAGAACTGCAAAAGAAAAAGGTCAACTAACATATAAAGGAAAACCTATCAGAATTACACCTCAATTCTCAATGGAAACCATGAAAGACAGAATATCCTGCATAGATGTGCTGCAGACACTAAGAGATCATGGATGAAAGCCTAGACTATTGTACCCAGCAAAGCTTGCATTCACCATAGCTGGAGAAAACAAGATAAACAATGACAAAAACAGATTTAAACAATATGTATCCATAAACCCAGCCTTACAGAAAGTTCTAGAAGGAAAGCCACAACCCAAGGAAGATAACTAACCCACAATAACACAGGCATCTGATAAATCCCAACTAGCATATCCCAAAGAAGGGAAACACACAAACAATACTACCAAAAGATAACTGGAGCTAACAACTACTGGTTATTATTATCATTTAATATTAATGGCCTCAATTCACCTATAAAAAGACACAGGCTAAGAGAATGGATATGTAAACAGGATCCAGCATTCTACTGTTTACAAGAAATACAACTCAACCTCAAAGACAGACACTACCTCAGAGTAAAGGGTTGGGAAAAGGTTTTCCAATCAAGGGGACCTACAAACCAAGCAGGTGTGGCCAAACGCAATCTATAGATTCAAAGCAATTCCCATCAAAATCACAACACAATTCTTCAAAGGAGGGAACAATAATGAACTTTACATAGAAAAACAAAAACCCCAGGATAGCCAAAACAATCCTATACAATAAAGGACCTTCCGGAGGCATTACCATCCCTGACATGAAACTCTATTACAGAGCCACCGTAATAAAAACAGCTTGGTTGCATAAAAACAGAGACATTGACCAATGGAATCAAATTGAAGACACGGATATTAATCCACAAACCTCTGAACACCTAATTTTTGACAAAGAAGCTAAAATTATACAATGGAAGAAAGAAAGCATCTTTAACAAATGGTGCTGGCATAACTGGTTGTCAACTCGTAGAAGAATGAAAATAGATCCATATCTATCAACATGCACAAAACTCAAGTCCAAATGGATTAAAGACCTCAATAAAAATCCGACTACACTAAACCCAATAGAAGAGAAAGTGGGAAGTAGCCTGTAATACTTGGGGCACAAGAGACCACTTCCTATGTATAACCCTAGTAGCACAGACAATAAGTGCAACAATGAATTAATAGGACCTTCTGAAACTGAGAAGCTCTGTAAAGCAAAGGACACAGTCATTAAGACAAAAAGGCAACCTGCCAAATGGGAGATATTCACTAACCCCACATCAGACAAAGGTCTGATCTCCAAAATATATAAAGAACTCAAGAAAATAGACATTAAAATTCTAAATAACCCAATTAAAAAATGGTGTACTGAACAGCACAGAGAATTTGCATCAGAATTTCAAATGGCCAAATGATACATTTTCAATTTCCTTAGCTATCATGGAAATGCAAATAAAAACAACTTTGAGATACCATCTTGCACTGTCAGAATGGCTAAAATAAAAAACACCAATGATAACCTATGCTGGATTGGATGTGCAGTAAGGGGAACACTCATCTATTGCCAGTGGGAATGCAAACTTGTGCAACCACTTTGGAAATTAGTGTGTCAGTTTCTTAGAAAACTGGGAGTCAACGTACCTCAGGATCCAGAAATACCACTCTTGGGAATATACTTAAGAGATGCCCAATCATACTACAAAAGCATTTGTTCAAATATGTTCATAGCAGCATTATTTGTAATAGCCAGAACCTGAAAACAACCTAGATGCTTTTCAATGGAAGAATGGATAAAGTGTGGCACATCTACACACTAGAGTACTACCCAGTAGTTAAAAAAAAATGACATCTTGAATTTTGCATGCAAATGGATAGAAATAGAAAACACTATCTTGAGTAAGATAACCCATACCCAAAAATACAAATATGTTATGTCCTCACGAATTAGTGTATTCTAGCCACAAACAAAGGACCTTGAGTCTATAGTTTGTGATCCTAAAGTAGCTAAATAATAAGGTGAACCCAAAGAAAAGTATATATAGATTCTCCTGGAAACTGGAAGCAGAGAAGATCACCAGGCAAAAGTTGGGAGCATTGGTGTGGGTGTGGGGTGTGGGTAAAGGGAGAAGGGGAGAGAGAAGAAAGAAGGGGAGAGAGAAGGGAGAAGGAGAGATTTGGGGAGACCATGGGGCAGTGGAATGTTTGAGATGGAGGAAGGACGAATATGGGAGCAGGGAAGAAGATATCTTAATTAAGGGCACCATTTTGGGGTTGACAAGAGGCTTGGCTCTGGATGGGTTTCCAGGAGTCCATGGGGATGACCCCAGCTAGGACTCTGAACAATGGAGGAGAGGGAGCCTGAACTGGCTTTGTCCTGTAGTCAGACTGATGACTATCTTGAATAACACCATAGAACCTTTGTCAGGTGACAGATGGAGATAGAGATAGAGACTCACATCAGAGCACTAGATTGAGCTTCCAAGGTCCAGTTGAAGAGCAGAAGGAGGAAAAGAGCATGTGACCAAGAAAGTCAGGACTGCGAGGGGTTGGTCCATCCACTGAGACAGTGTGCCTGATTTAATGGGAGCTCACTGAAGCCAGATGGACTGGGACTGAATGAGCATGGGATCAAACTGAACCTGAATGTGGCTGACAATTGGGGCAGAGTGAGGGGCCAATGAGAATGGCACTGGGATTTTTCTCTATTGCATGCACTGGCTTTTTGGGATCCTAGTCTATTTGGATGCATACCTTTTTAAGCCTGGGTGGAGGGGGGGGGGGCTTGGACTCCCCACAGGGCAGAGTACCCTACCTTCCCTTAGGACTGGAGGAGGCAGGGGGAGGGTAATGGGGAAGTGGGAAGGAAATGGAAGGAGAGAGAAAGTGGAAATTTTGAATGGTATTATTTATAAAGCAATAAAAATAAATAATTCTCAACAGAAGAATCTCAAGTGTCATAAAGGCACTTAAGGAAATGTTGAACATCCTTAGCCATCAGGGAAATGCAAAACAAAATGATTCTGGGGTATCTTATAACACCAGTCAGAATGGCTACTGTCAAAAAATTCCAATGATTGTCTATGATGGAGAGCATGAAGAGTAAGGAGAACATTCCTCCATTCCTGGTAGGAAAGAAGGCTTGAACAATCACTCTGGCAAATAGTAAGGCAGTTTCTCAGAAAACTGGGAAACTACCTCAGGTCCCAGCAATACCACTCTTTGGCATATTCTTAATGGATGCTCAATGAAACTAAAAAGATCTTTGTTCAACTATGTTCATAGCAGCATTATTTGTAGTAGCCAGAATCTAGAAACAACCTGGATGCCTCTCATCTGATGAATGGATAAAGAAAATGTTGTACATTTACACAATGAAGTACTAGTCAGTGGTAAAAAACAATGACATATTGTAATTCATATGCAAATGGAAGGAAATAGAATAAAACCATCGTAAATGAGGTAATTCAGACACAGAAAGACAAACACAGTATGTTTGCATTCTTAAGTGGATATTACATAATCATCCTGTATTCCACAATCCAGGAAACAAAGAGAACACTAAGAGAGACATACATGGATTTCCCCCCTCAGGAACAGGAAGCTGACATTATCTTTGTTGTAAAGTGTCAGTGTATGGGAGGGGCAAGGGTAGCAAGGTAGTAGGAAGGGGAGAAAGGAGTGGGAAGAACTTTTGGGATTGGGAAGGTAGAGTTGGATATACAACACCACGAACAAGCAAGGAAAGAGACACCTTGAAAGAGGTAGCCATTGTAGAGTTGCCAGAAAACAGGTACTAGGGAAACTCGAAGGAAACCTCAAGGAAAACCCCTGCAAAGAACTTCAGCAATAGTGGAGAAGGTACTTAAACTTCCCTTCCCCTATAATCAAATTGATGACTACCTTGTCATCACAGAACCTCCATTCAGTAACTGATGGAATCAGGTGTAGAGATCCATAGCTTAGCACTGGGTTAAACTTCTGGAGTTCAGTCGCAGAGAGAGAGAGAGGAATGATATTATGAGAAACGAAGCCAAGGCCATGATGGGGTTACCCACAGAAACAGCTGACTCTGGATTGACAGCTGGGGAACATGAATAAAATAAAACTAGGACTTGTGGCTGCTGAGAGTTCTGAAACATGGGTGGTTTGTGGAGCCACCAGCAATAGAACCAGTACTTATACCAGTGCAAGAGCCCATTCCCTATGAAGGGATACCTTGTTCAGTCTAGATACAAAAGAAGGACCTTGGTTTAGCCTCAAGTGATGGTACACTTTTTGACACCCCATGGGAGACCTCAACTATCTGAGGGGTGGATGGGGGTTAGCGTGGTTGGGAGCTAGGAGGAATGGGAGGAGGTAACAGAGAGGAAACTGTTTTTATTGATATATAAAACAAGATTGTTTAAAAAATTTATATGTGTGTGTGTGTGTGTGCGTGTGTGTGTGTGTGTGCATGTGTGTGTGTGTGTGTGTGTGTGTGTGTGCGTGCACGTGCGTGCCCAATGATAGGTCTTACTACATATATTCAGTAACAAAGAGAGTTGAAAAAGTACATGTCAGACAGTGTTTCTTAAAGCAATTAGCATGCCAGTATCAATACACGCTGAAGGGTGCCCTGTAGATTGAAATGCTCATTCTTTGCTAGTGGATATGTATTGCAAAAGGTTGTGTCTTCTATCATGGTGAACATAAGTAGAATCAGAGATATTTTTTTTATATTTTATTTTTTTTATTGAGAAAAGGAAAAAAGTTTCCCCCTCCTCCCAGGCTCCCATTTCCCTCCCCCTCCTCACACCCTTCTCCTCTTCCCCCCACTCCTCTCCCCCTCCCTCTCCAGTCAAAGAGCAGTCAGGGTTCCCTGCCCTGTGGAAAGTCCAAGGTCCGCCCCCCTACATCCATGTCTAGGAAGGTGAACATCCAAACTGGCTAGGCTCCCACAAAGCCAGAACATGAAGTAGGATCAAAACCCCGTGCCATTGTCCTTGGCTTCACATCAGCTCTCATTGTTTGCCATGTTCAGAGAGTCCGGTCTTATCCCATGCTTTTTCAGTCACAGTCCAGCTGGCCTTGGTGAGCTCCCAGTAGATCAGCTCCACTGTCTCAGTGGGTGGGTGCACCTCTCGAGGTCCTGATTTCCTTGCTCATCTTCTCCCTCCTTCTGCTCCTCATTGGGAACTTGGGAGCTCAGTTCAGTGCTCCAGTGTGGGTGTATGTCTCCATCTCCATCCATCACCAGATGAAGGTTCTATGGTGATATGCAAGATATTCGTCAATATTGCTATAGGATAGGGTCATTTCAGGTTCCCTATCCTCATCTGCCCAAGGAACTAACTGGGGACATCGCCTTGGGCTCCTGGGAGTCACTCTAGGTTCAAGTCTCTTGTCAGCCCTAAGGTGGCTCCCTTAACTAAGAATTGTGCTTCCGTGCTCCCCATCCAGCCTTCTTTTATCCCAATCATCATGTTTTCCCAAGTTCCCCCCTCCTCCCCTTCTCACTTTTCTCTCCCCATCTCCCCTTACCCCAAACCCACCCCACCCCAAGATCCCACTTTTCTGCCCGGCAATTTTGTCTACTTCCCATAGGCGAGAGGAAAACTATATGTTTTTTCTTGGGTTCACCTTCTTATTTAGCTTCTTTAGGTTCACCAATTGTAGACTCTGTGACCCTTATTTATGGCTAGAAACCAATTATGAGTAAGTACATCCCATGATCATCTTTTTGGGTCTGGGTTACCTCACTCAGGATAGTGTTTTCTATTTCCATCCATTTGCATGCAAAATTTGAGAAGTCATTGTTTTTTATGGCAGAGTAGTACTCTAATGTGTATATATTCCACACTTTCTTCATCCATTCTTCCATTGAAGGACATCTAGGTTGTTTCCAGGTTCTGGCTATTACAAATAATACTGCTATGAACATAGTTGAACAAATGTTTTGTCATATGATCGGGCATCTCTTGGGCATATTCCCAAGAGTGGTATTGCTGGGTCCAGGGGTAGGTTGATCCCGAATTTCCTGAGAAACCGAAACACTGATTTCCAAAGTGGTTGCACAAGATTGCATTCCCACCAGCAATGGATGAGTGTACTCCTTCCTCCACAGCCTCTCCAGCAAAGGCTATCATTGGTGTTTTTTATTTTAGCCATTCTCACAGGTGTAAGATGATATCTCAAAGTTGTTTTGATTTGTATTTCCCTGATCGCTAAGGAAGTTGAGCATGACCTTAAGTGTCTTTTGGCCATTTGAACTTCTACTGTTGAGAATTCTCTGTTCAGTTCAGTGCCCCAATTTTTAATTGGGTTAATTAGCATTTTAAAGTCTAGTTTCTTGAGTTCTCTATATATTTTGAAGATCAGACCATTGTCTGTTGCAGGGTTGGTGAAGATCTTCTCCCAGTCAGTAGGTTGCCTTTTTGTCTTAGTGACAGTGTCCTTTGCTTTACAGAAGCTTCTCAGCTTTAGTAGGTCCCATTTATTCAATGTTGCCCTTAATGTCTGTGCTGCTGGGGTTATACATAGGAAGCGATCTCCTGTGCCCATCTGTTGTAGGGTATTTCCCACTTTCTCTTCTATCAGGTTCAGTGTGTTCTGACTGATATTGAAGTCTTTAATCCATTTAGACTTGAGTTTTTTGCATGGTGATAGATATGGGTCTATTTTCATTCTTCTACAGGTTGACATCCAGTTGTGCCTGCACCATTTGTTGAAGATGCTTTCTTTTTTCCATTGTATACTTTTAGCTCCTTTATCGAAAATGAGGTGTTCATAGGTTTGTGGGTTAAAATCTGGGTGTTCTATACAATTCCATTGGTCGACTTCTCTGTTTTTATGCCAGTACCACACTGTTTTCATTACTGTAGCTCTGTAATAGAGTTTGAAGTCAGGGATGGTAATGCCTCCAGAAGATCCTTTATTGTATAGGATTATTTTAGCTATCCTGGGTTTTTTGTTTTTCCATATAAAGTTGATTATTGTCCTCTCAAGATCTGTGAAGAATTTTGATGGGGCCTTGATGGGGATTGCATTGAATCTATAAATTGCCTTTGGTAGAATTGCCATTTTTACTATGTTGATCCTCCCAATCCAAGAGCAGGGGAGGTCCTTCCATTTTCTGGTATCCTCCTCAATTTCTTTCTTCAATGCCTTAAAGTTCTTGTCAAATAGATCTTTCACCTTCCTGGTTAGAGTTACCCCAAGATATTTTATGCTGTTTGTGTCTATCGTGAATGGTGAAGCTTCTCTGATTTCCCTCTCTGCTTCCATATCCTTTGTGTATAAGAAGGCGACTGATTTTTTGGAGTTGATCTTGTATCCTGCCACATTACTAAAGCTATTTATCAGCTGTAAAAGTTCTTTGGTGGAGTTTTGGGAGTCACTTATGTAGACTATCATATCATTTGCAAATAACGAAAGTTTAACTTCTTCCTTTCCAATTCGAATCCCCTTGATCCCATTATGTTGTCTTATTGCTATTGCTAGAACTTCAAGCACTATATTGAAGAGGTATGGTGAGAGTGGACTGCCTTATCGTGTTCCTGAGTTTAGTTGGATGGGTTTGAGTTTCTCTCCGTTTAATTTGATGTTAGCTGTCGGCTTGCTGTATATAGCTTTTATTATATTTAGGTATGACCCTTGTATCCCTAATCTCTCCAATACTTTTATCATAATGGGATGTTGAATTTTGTGAAATGCTTTTTCAGCATCTAATGAAATGATCATATGGTTTTTTTTCTTTTAGTTTATTTATATACTGGATTACATTGATAGATTTTCGTATGTTGAACCAGCCCTGCATCTCTGGGATGAAGCCTACTTGGTCATAATGGATAATTTTCCTAATGCGTTCTTGGATATGGTTTACCAGTATTTTGTAGAGGATTTTTGCATCAATATTCTTGAGTGAGATTGGCCTGTAATTCTCTTTCTTGGTTGAGTCTTTGTGCGGTTTTGGTATCAGAGTGACTGTAGCTTCATAAAAGGAATTTGGCAATGACTCTTCTGTTTCTATATTGTGAAATACATTAAGGAGTATAGGTATTAGGTCTTCTTGGAAGTTTTTGTAGAATTCCACATTGAAACCATCTGGCCCTGGGCTTTTTTTGGTAGGGAGGTTTTTGATAACAGCTTCTAATTCTTCGTGACTAACAGGTCTATTTAGGCTGTTCACCTGGTCTTGGTTTAACTTTGGTATATGGTATTTATCTAAAAAGTGTCCATTTCTTCTACATTTTCCAGTTTTGTGGAGTACAGGCTTTTGTAGTAAAATCTAACAATTCTCTGAATTTCCTCTGTGTCTGTGGTTATGTCCCCCTTTTCTTCTCTGATCCTATTAATTTGCATATTCTCTCTCTGCCGTTTGATTAGTTTGGATAGGGGTTTATCAATCTTGTTGATTTTCTCCAGGAACCAGCTTTTTGTTTCATTGATTCTTTGGATTGTTTTCTGTGTTTCTATTTTGTTGATTTCAGTCCTCAGTTTGATTATTTCCAGTCTTCCACTCCTCCTAGGTGAGTCTGCTTCTTTTTTTTCTATAACTTTCAGGTGAGATGTGAAGTCTCCAATGTGTGCTTTCTCTTTTTTTTATTTAAGTGGGCACTTAGTGCTATGAACTTTCCTCTCAGGACTGCTTTCATAGTGTCCCATAAATTGGAGTAGGTTGTTTCCTTATTTTCATTGAATTCGAGAAAGACTTTAATTTCTTTCTTAATTTCTTCCTTAATCCAGGTGTGGTTCAGTAGTTGACTGTTCAGTTTCCATGAGTTTGTAGGCTTTCTGGGTGTAGCATTGTTGTTGAATTCTAACTTTAATCCATGGTGATCTGATAAGACACAGGAGGTTATGAATATTTTTTTTTGTAATTGTGGATGTTTGCTTTGTTACCAAGTATGTGGTCAATTTTCAAGAAGGTTCCATGAGCTGCAGAGAAGAAGGTATATTCTTTCCTATTTGGGTAGAATTTTCTATAGATGTCTGTTAAGTCCATTTGATTCATTACCTCCATTAATTCTCTTATTTCTCTGTTAGGTTTCTGTCTGATTGACCTGTCCATTGGTGAGAGAGGAGTGTGGAAGTCTCCTACTATTAGTGTGTGCGGTTTGATGGCAGTCTTGAGTTTTATTAATGTTTCTTTTACGTACGTGGGTGCTTTTATATTAGGGGCATAGATATTCAGGATTGAGACTTCATTCTGATGAAGTTCCTGTTATGTGTATAAAATTTCCCTCTCCATCTCTTCTGATTGATTTAAGTTTGAAGTCTACTTTGTTAGAAATTAGTATGGCCACACCTGCTTGTTTCTTAGGTCCATTTGCTTGATAGGCCTTTTCCTTCACTTTACTCTAAGTAGGTGACTGTCTTTGTGGTTAAGGTGTGTTTCTTGTACACAGCAGAATGTTGGATCCTGTTTTCATATCCAATCTCTTAGCCTGTGCCTTTTTATAGGTGAGTTGAGCCCATTGACATTAAGTGATATTAATGACCAGTGGTTGTTTACTCCGGTCACATTTTTAGTAGTAGAGTTTGTGTGTTTCCTTTCTTTGAGTTGTGCTGGTGAAGGGTCTCTAGATGTTTGAGTTATTGTGGTTATTTTTGGACTCCTTGGTTTGTGATTTTCCTTCTATTACTTTCTTTAAGGCTGAATTTGTGGCTACGTATTGTTTAAATTTGTTTTTATCCTGGAAAATTTTGTTTTCTCCATTTATAGTGAACGAAAGCTTGGCTGGGTATAGTAGTCTGGGCTTGCATCCATGGTCTCTTATTTTCTGCAGAACATCTATCCAGGACCTTCTGGCTTTCATTGTTTCCATAGAGAAATCAGGTGTAAGTCTAATAGATTTATCTTTATAAGTAACTTGGCCTTTTTCCTTTGCTGCTCTTAATATTCTTTCTTTATTTTGTATGTTTTTGTTTTGATTATTATATGGTGAGGAGATGTTTTTTTTTTTTTTTGGTCCAGTCTATTCGGTGTTCTGTATGCTTCTTGAACCTTCAAAGTAATATCCTTCTTTAGGTTGGGAAAGTTTTCTTCTATAATTTTATTAAATATATTTTCTGGACCATTGAGCTGTACTTCTTCTCCTTCTTCTATCCCAATTATTCTTAGTTTTGGTCTTTTTATTGTGTCCCAGATTTCCTGAATGTTTTGTGATGGGAATTTGTTGTCTTTGCTGTTTTCTTTGATCAGTGTGTTTATTTTCTCTATGGTATCTTCAGTGTCTGAAATTCTTTCTTCTGTCTCTTGTAGTCTGTTGGTAGTACTTGTCTCTGTAGTTCCTGTTCGTTTATCCAGATTTTCCATCTCCATCCTTCCCTCCGTTTGTGTTTTCTTCATTACTTCCATTTCATTCTTCATGTCTTGAACCGCTTCCCTTATCTGTTTGATTGCTTTTTCTTGTTTCTCTTGGTATTCTTGGGTATCTTTGAGCGATTTTTTCATTTCCTCTATCTTTTTGTTTGTGATCTCTAATTGTTTATGTCAGTTTTTCACCTCCTGTTTAAGGTCTTCTATTATTTTCATATAATTCACTTTTGAGTCGATTTCTTCTGATTCTTCTGGAGTAGGGTGTACAATTCTTCTTATTTCAGGATCCCTGGATTCTCGTGATGTCACGTTGCCTTTCAGGTTGTTGGAGGAATTCTTGCCTTGGCGCCTTTCCATCTCTTCCTTCAAATGGAGCCAGGAGAGGCCTGGTGTCTTGGTCCAGTCTTTGATGTGACTGACTCTCTGGGTGTAACTCTTCGGTGTAGAAGCAGGAACTGTCTGGTCCAGATGGAACTCCTCAGCACCGAAACATAGACAGACCCCTGGTAGTCAAATGACCTGCGGACAAAAGAGTGAACTTGGGGGGCAGGGCGGGGACGAGTAGAACACAGGACATCCTGCCACAAAAGCTGAAGGTGCATGTGCTCCCTTTGGGGGGGGGGGGGGCTTGAGGCCTGCCCGGTAGGCAGGCACTCACCTCTCTGGGTGGGTAGCCTTAGTGTAGGAGCAGAAAACTGTTCCTGAGCAAAGGACCTAGCAGAAAATGCAGGCTTGTGGGGAGGGGGTCATGTGTAAGAAAGACAGCCCTGCAGAAGGAGCTGGGGGAGGGGGGTTTGTGCTCTCTTCTGGGACAATCCGCCCCTGGATAGTACACACTCACCTGTCCAGATGGAACTCCTCAGTACCTAAAGAGTGCCGCCTGGTAGCTTGATGTTCCGGGGACAGAGGGAAAATCCGGGCAGGCGGGGCGAGATCCAAAAGAGCACAGGCACCCCTGGAGCACAAGCTGAAGGTGCCTGGGCTCCCTTACAGGGGAGCTTAAGGCCTGCCCGGTAGGCAGGCACTCACCTCTGGGTGGGTCGCCTTACTGTAGGAGCAGAAAACTATTCTTGGGCACTTGTTCTAGCATACAGCAGGGCAGGGTTGGTGGGGGTGCTGAGGGGCTGGGTTGTGCATAAGAAAGACAGCCCTGCAGAAGGAGCTGGGGGAGGGGGGTTTGTGCTCTCTTCTGGGACAATCTGCCCCTGGATAGCACACACTCACCCGTCCAGATGGAACTCCTCAGTACCTAAAGAGTGCCGCCTGGTAGCTTGATGTTCCGGGGACAGAGGGAAAATCCGGGCAGGCGGGGCGAGATCCAAAAGAGCACAGGCACCCCTGGAGCACAAGCTGAAGGTGCCTGGGCTCCCTTACAGGGGAGCTTAAGGCCTGCCCGGTAGGCAGGCACTCACCTCTGGGTGGGTCGCCTTACTGTAGGAGCAGAAAACTATTCTTGGGCACTTGTTCTAGCATACAGCAGGGCAGGGTTGGTGGGGGTGCTGAGGGGCTGGGTTGTGCATAAGAAAGACAGCCCTGCAGAAGGAGCTGGGGGAGGGGGGTTTGTGCTCTCTTCTGGGACAATCTGCCCCTGGATAGCACACACTCACCCGTCCAGATGGAACTCCTCAGTACCTAAAGAGTGCCGCCTGGTAGCTTGATGTTCCGGGGACAAAAGGAAAAACCGGGCAGGCAGTGCGAGATCCAGGAGAGCACAGGCACCCCTAGAGCACAAGCTGAAGGTGCCCGGGCTCCCTTTCGGGGGTCCTTGAGGCTTGCCCAGTAGGCAGGCACTCATCGCTCTCAGAATCAGAGATTTTTAAACTTGTTTGGGATACTTTTTAGAACCTGTGGAATAGTAAGAGTTCAGTGTTTTCAGGTGTCAAAGTTCTTGTGTTTTACTCAACAAAGTTATATTCTGAATCACCTGATTTATTTTTATTTGTAGAACCTCAGCCCTACTGTCTCTGGAGTACAGTAAGGGTCAAAATGTAGAAATCCTTCCATCCATGAAATTCCATAGCTAGAGAGCCTTCCTTGTGAGGAGGCTGGGGAGTCACAGTTGGAAAAATAAATAACATCTGCTGTAATTTTTAGCTAAGATTGGATTTGATTTTACAATATCCATAAAATCACAAGGGGGAAATTATTTTATGTATGTCCTCTGGAGAAGAAACTAAGCCTCAAATATTCAGAAGATATCACAATGTGATTCTTGTATATAGTGATTATAGAAAGAAATAATTAATATTAGCTCTCTCCAATTTTAAGGTGAAACCAAGGAACCAAACTGTGTTTATGGTAGAAGCCCCATGCAGACACAACTCTCAAAGGTGGCATAATGAGCTGGGCGGTGGTGGTGCATGGCTTTAATCCCAGCACTCGGGAGGCAGAGGCAGGCAGATCTTTGTGAGTTTGAGGCCAACCTGGTCTACAAGAGCTAGTTCCCGGCCAGGCTCCAAAGCTACAGAGAAACCCTGTCTCGAACCCCCCCCCCCCACAAAAAAGGTGGCATAATGAAGCATCAATTATAGTCCAGTTATAAAATAAGAGACACATATACCCTTCTCACCATGGATATCTGTTCGTTTTTCTTTATTAAGTTCATTCATTGACTATACATACCAGTCACAGTTTTTTTTTGTCCTCTTTTATTTTCATAATTTTCAATCCTTCTCTTTCCTACATCCCACTATTCACCTTCCTCCTTTCTGAGAAAACCAGGGCTACCTTGTCAATTAATAAATTAATGTATTTCAAGATGAGTTTATAACAAAGTCCCTTTGCCTGCATCAAGAACTTACAAATCATCCTAGAATGGGAAATAGAATCCAAAATGTCAGCACAGGCACCCAGGAACCGCAGAGTTTTTCTGATTACACTTCCAGGGGAACCACAGGAAAGTACTATGTAACCCACATGTGGAGGCCAAAGGTCAAGCAGTTATCTTCACTTTTGTAAGGATACAAAAGACTGCATTCTCAAAACCTAAAGATCAGCATTTCAGGCAATTAAATTAAATACGTATTCTCTATTGAGACCTAACAGTTTGGCCTCATTAATAAAGAGAAGTTGTTAGCAAAAAGGGCCTTCCTTGACATATGTTGGTAAATATTTTCTCTTCTTCAAGGAGAAAATTACGTTTTTCCATAGATCTCAATCATAATCATGTTGTCTCTGTAGATTAATGACTTAGAGAGGAATAGACTTCATACTGGTTTATGAGAAGCTTTTCTTAAGGGAAAAAAGTTAATTTACTAAGAATCTAGAGAAAACGTTCACCTTTAATTACCAATTGCATAAAATATGTGTGAGTACATGTGCTTGTGAGCATAGGTATCATTTTGTTGTCTTCTGTACATGTGCTTATGTACGTGTGTTCGTTTGCGTGAAGGTGTGTATCATTCTGTCCTTCAGTGTGTGGTGATTTTTTTTTCATATGGAAACATTTATTCACTCACCAATTTTGTCCTCTTATTTTCACCCTGCCTTTGGGGTCAAGTTCACATAATGAAGAGAGTAAGAAGCTCACTTTTCTTCCTTTGAGTTACAAGGGGCTGATTGAGACAGTGGCAAAAAAGTAGTGTCTTCATTCTGGAAATATGAGAATACATCTCTGTGCTCATCAGTATACCAGAGTGGCATAGTGATGCCTTTGCTTACATGTGTGCTAGATTGTAGTCATAGTATTTAACTGTGAGGTAAGGGGAATAAAATAGTTCCAAGTCAGAAAGAGGCTCTGATAAACTAAAAGAAGATATAGTTTGAGGACACAAGTGGGTGTGGTCGGCTTAGTATGTGGAAGTTTATTACATAATGACAGACAATTGGGTCATAATGGTTACCTGTTAGTCATGGCGGAATACGCTCTGCTCATATCATGGACTCAAAAAGCAGAGAACAGCTGAGAAGCAGTGGTATACTGGAGTACTTTAAGGTTCCAAGGTATGTGCCTGCCATTATATACCTTTTAATGTCCACCCACATTGAAGGTGAGTTTCCAAATCAGACCTTGGATAAATCCTTCGAAAGTGCCAAGCAATGGTAACTACTTCCTAATGCAAGGTTTCTTAATTTCTCTGAATGCAGTCTGTGAAATAGCTGGTCAAAGACCATTTTTATTTGATATCCTCATCCAAGACAAGCAAATTTCTTGATTGTGACACTTAAGAACTCAATGTTATTCACAAAAGGGTAAGTTTTTCATTCTTACCTGTATTCAACAATGTCTTACACCATTTCATAGATGAGACTGAGGTTGATGAAGGATGTGACTTTCTTGAATTTGGTTGCTGCCTAGGATAGTTTATCTGAAGGTATTTAAATTCTATGAGCCAGAGTGTCACTACCACCTGGGAAAATTGAATCCAGTATATGTTATGTTGAGCCCGGGATCCTGAAAATAGCCCAGCTCCTCTACTCCTCACCACGACAGGGTGTCTATGTTGCATACTGAGAGGTCTTAGACACTGCCTCTCATCCCACTATCAATGAATTTCTATATGAGGCTACTATACTATTCACCACCTAAGGATGTACTCCCCTTTATATTTTTTACATATGGTCTCTGAGCATTGGGGAAGTGCCAATTTCACTAGAGGAATGTTTGAGCTAAATATGAAGGATAATTCTGTATAATCTTTTATCCCATCAGTATTCCATTGACACAAACTGTGAAAATCACATTTGGTTAGAATAATTTAAGATAGTAGGGTTTCTTTGGTAAGGAGGTAAGAGACATGGTGTTTTTCATCTATGAACAAAATTAGTGAAACTAGGTAAGAGCAGCTTGATTCTCTAGGTAAAATATACTGCATAGCAGAATTATTTTTACTGATGTGTAGGAGGAGGACCCACTCATTCATCCTGGCTGCCTCATAACCACACAGAAACTGTATTATTTTAGTCGAAACTCAAAGCAATCAGGGGAACACATTTTGACATTTTTGGATGGTACTCAAATTGAAAGAACAAAAAACAGGTTGGTGTCTTTCTGTCTTTAAATTATTAATTAAAGGTTATTTCCAACAAGTGCACCTTGTTTTATGGGTTGTGAAGTTTCAGACATCAGGCAGGCACTTTTACACATTAGAATATGCAATTAAAAGATTGTCACTTGGGCTAGAGAGATAGCAAAATGGATCTGAGTTTAGATCCCAACACCCATTTTTTTGCCCAGCAATCTTGTCTATTTCCCATAGCAGGGATAATAACTATATATTTTTCTTTGGGTTCACCTTCTTATTTAGCTTCTATAGGATCATAAATTATAGACTCAGTGACCTTTATTTATGGCTAGAAACCAATTATGAGTAAGTACATCCCATGTTCATCTTTTTGGGTCTGGGTTACCTCACTCAGGATAGTGTTTTCTATTTCCATCCATTTGCATGCAAAATTCGAGAAGTCATTGTTTTCTATGGCAGAGTAGTACTCTAATGTGTATATATATTCCACACTTTCTTCATCCATTCTTCCATTGAAGGACATCTAGGTTGTTTCCAGGTTCTGGCTATTACAAATAATACTGCTATGAACATAGTTGAACAAATGCTTTTGTCATATGATAGGGCATCTCTTGGGTATATTCCCAAGAGTGGTATTGCTGGGTCCAGGGGTAGGTTGATCCCAAATTTCCTAAAATTGGGATTTTGGGGGTGGGGTGGAATGGGAGTAAGGGGAGATGGGGAGAGAAAAGCGAGAAGGGGAGGATGGGGGGAACTTGGGGAAATGGGATGATTGGGGATAAAACAAGGTTGGTAGAGGACCAGGGAATCACATAACTTAATAAAGGGAACCACCTTAGGGTTGGTAAGAGACTTGAACCTAGAGTGGCTCCCAGGTGCCCAGGGCAGTGTCCCCAGTTAGTTTCTTGGGCAGCTGTGGATAGGGAATCTGAAATGACCCTATTCTATAGCCATACCGATAATATCTTGCATATCAGCATAGAACCTTCATCTAGTGATGGATGGAGATAGAGACAGAGACTCACACTGGAACATCGGACTAAGCTCCCAAAGTCCCAATGAGGAGCAGAAGGAGGTAGAACATGAGCAAGGAAGTCAGGACCACGAGAGGTGCACCCACTGAGACAGTGGGGCTGATCTATTGGGAGCTCACCAAGTCCAGCTGGACTGTGACTGAAAAAGCATGGGATAAAACCGGACTCTCTGAACATGGCAGACAATAAGGGCTGATGAGAAGCCAAGGACAATGGCATGGGGTTTTGTTCCTACTTCATGTTCTGGCTTTGTGGGAGCCTAGCCAGTTTGGATGTTCACCTTCCTAGACCTGGATGGAGGGGGGAGGACCTTGGACTTTCCACAGGGCAGGGAACCCTGACTGCTCTTTGGACTGGAGAAGGAGGGGGAGAGGAGTGGGAGAAAGGGGGAGAGGGGAGGGAGGAGGGGGAGGGAAATGGGAGGCTGGGAGGAGGCAGAAATTTTTTTTTTCAATAAAAAAAACCTTAAAAAATTAGATCCCAACACCCACGCTGAGTGGCTCACATACACCTGCAGCTCAAGCTCCAGAGAACCCAAAACTCGCTTCTGGCCTTTGTACTCATGTGCACATAATCACATTTACTTCATTTAATTTTTATTTCGGGTGAGGGCCGGCTAGAGAGATGACTCAGTGGTTAAGAACACTTGTTGCTATAGCTCAATAAAAACAATTTTAAAAAAAAAATAAATAAATAAAAATTTCTTTCATAGAGCATTCATGGTCTCTTTTCTCACTAATTTTGTTACATAAACTAATATATATTATACATAAAAGAGAATATGTTTGTATATATAATATTTTATCTAGCAATTTTAAATCCATATATTTTATATGTGCATATTAATATGTATTCTTATCCAAATATATATTACTTTCCTGTTCATCTGTCCCTCCTAATTTTGGCACTTTTAATTTCATTACTTGCCTCCCTACCACTTCCCTGATCCTATCACCATATTCTACTAGTCCATGCCATTTCTTTGTTTTTTTAATGCATTCTTCCTCCATTCTTTGTTTCTTTGTCTCTTTCTTTCTTTATTCATTTTTTTTCTTCATTCAGATTTTTTGTTGTAAATGTCCCACTTTAAGAGAGCTGAAGATTAAGTTAATATATACATTATATGTCAGAAACTATTTTTTTCACATTTGTTTTTTTTTTATTTTTTAAATTTATTTATTTATTAAGGATTTCTGCCTCGTCCCCACAACCGCTTCCCATTTCCCTCCCCCTCCTCCAACCAAGTCCCCCCCCCTCATCTGCTCGAAGAGCAATCAGGGTTCCCTGACCTGTGGGAAGCCCAAGGACTGCCCACCTCTATCCAGGTCTCGTAAGGTGAGCATTCAAACTGCCTAGGCTCCCACAAAGCCAGTACGTGCAGTAGGATCAAAAACCCACTGCAATTGTTCTTGAATTCTCAGTATTCCTCATTGTCCGCTATGTTCAGCTAGTCCGGATTTATCCCATGCTTTTTCAGACCTAGGCCAGCTGGCCTTGGTGAGATCCCAATAGAACATCCCCATTGTCTTAGTGTGTGGGTGCACCCCTCGTGGTCCTGAGTTCCTTGCTCGTGCTCCGTCTCCTTCTGCTCCTGATTTGGACCTTGAGATTTCTGTCCGGTGCTCCCGTGTGGGTCTCTGTCTCTGTGTCAGAAACTATTTTTAAAAGCTGACACCCTGCACTACTCTCTAAATATGTTGAATACTGAGAGGCCTTTGGCACTTCTTCATACAATAGGCCACCTATTAATGTACTTCTTTATAAATTTTACTATATACATGTACATACACATAGATATATATACATATATTTGAATTTATTCATATACGAATGTGTGTGTGTGTGTGTGTGTGTGTGTGTGTGTGTGTGTGTGTGTGTGGTTTCTGATCATTGGGGTGGTATGTCTTCACCAGAGGAGTGGTTTTTGTTTTTGGAAAAAATATTTTTGTACTATCTGTAAACCCAACAATGTTCTATTGACTGATGCTGTGAGAAGCACTTATGGCTAGAATTAGCAAAAGGAGTGGGCTTTCTATGGTAACCAGTTAAGGGGTAGTATGTTTTGCAGCATTTATCCAATTGATTGAAACTCAACAAAAGGAGCTTCACTTTGTTGTTAAAATGCTTTCCTAAAAGAGATTTTTAAAATTTGTATACTCAGCACTATTCTTATCTCCCTTGAAGGGTTTGAATTCAATTTAAACTTCATTCTCTGGGAGAAGATAGGGGTGCTTTCTGTTCTTGAAGTCTAAGTTTACTTAAAATCTACTTACCAAAGTGAACAGTGGAGTTTCCAGTGTATGTATGAAGAACTCTAGAATTCTTGACCATGAAGAAAGATATAGCTATTTTCTATTTACTTTTGTGGACAGTTTTAACAGAAAGACAAAACTATAGCCATCCAGGCATTTATATATGACTATTGGGCAAGGAACAAACTTGCCTGAGCCCCCTTACTCTCTTCTCCCAATAGAACATGGAGATTCTACCTACATATAGCAGCATACGGTATCCCTGGGTCTTTCTGGACTCCCTAAATCTTCCCCTTGATTATTGTTGTGGTCTCAACAGGTCCTTGTTATTTTGGTCTTTAACATTGAAGTTGAGGGCACACTGTTCTTTTGTTCAAAGTGAGAATTGTTTATTTTTTGAAGTTATTATGTGATTATGTTTTTTCTCCCAGTTTTGTGGGTATAAATCTTCCAGAGGCTCTCCTCGTCTCTTCCTTTGTCGACTGAACTCGGGAGCTCTCATGGTTTCCTGGAGAACTTTTCTGTGAAGAGAGGGAGATACAGAGAAAAAAGAAAAAAATGTATCATTAACAATAAAAGCAATAGGTTTTCACACAAACATGGATTTATGTGGTTATATGACATAAAATACAATGTCATCTTCACACCCTAAAAAGAAAATAGACATTATTATATAATTCATCCTTAAAAGGTGTCTTACAGTTCTTTTCTTTGAAATTAAGAACAATAATTTGTTAAATTTTTGCATTAGTGAGGCCTAATGGATTTTTTCCCATGGATTATATACATTTCTCAAGTACTAAGATTTTACTTATTGATCCTCATTTCTCAAAAGACAGGAATCTTGCCCTTCTTTATATTCATTCCTGGCTTGTCTGAGATATAATAAATACACACTGCTACATTTTCTCAACTTGACAGAAAATATGTTGCAACATTACAGAAGATATCTAGATGGTTACATGGATTCTGTTCCTTCAAAGAGCAAGCTGTTTACCTCAGGGAACTGAAATATCATTATAAAATTTATATCATTAGGAACACTAGGAGATGCAAAATACCCTGACTGAAAGAAAAGTACAAGGAATGTGTAACTCACTATGGAAAGGTTCACGGTTGTCCTCTAGGAAGCCCAAGTGTGGAACAGAATCTGGGAAGAGTACAGAAAACTCAGCCAGAATCCTCAGTTATTCTATGTGGAACTCCTATAGATGTCCACAAGTAACTGTACTCCTTCATAAAAAAGCATTCTCAAAAAAATAGTGTGCTAAAAATTATTGAAAAAATTCTTAAACATGGTAAAATGTTTATTGCATTGAGATTAGCAAGGTTTATGGAATATTAGCAAACTCATAGAAAATAAAGCACTAGTTCATTTATCAGTTCCAATATTAATTTAACAAGGTGTTGAGCTTTGGCTGAAAACAGTAATTAAGTAATTTCCCTTGATACCTAAGCCTAACTTCATTGAAGCCTAGGAGGAATTGAGAGTTATATTTTTCTTCTTCCCGAACCTTGTTTATAAGACATAAATTTACACCTGTTTTGCACTTTTTAAGGAAGAGAAAAGAGAAAAGCTATCAGTGACACCTTTATGCTCATCTCAGCAGCACATATACTAAAACTGGAATAATACTGAGAAGATTACCATGGTCCCTCCATAAGGACCACATACAAATTAATGAAGCATTTCATATTTATAAAAAAAAAAACCTCTCAGCATCATTGGGAATGAATTATAAAAAGTGTTTGAAGATACCATGGAGATCAGATTTGTCCTCAAGGATGGGAAGAGTGAGGGATTGCTCATATTGAATTTAAGACAGAAGCTGATGTAAAGGAAAATTATGAAGAAAAGTAGGGGGCAGGAATTGATGGGCAATATGTTTCACTTTACAACCCTGTAGAGAAAGGACGAAGCCTTCTACTGCCATACCACTCTGAACATGCCTGATATAGTCTGATCTTGGAAGCTCATCAGGGTCAGGCCTGGTTAGTACTTGCATGGAAGAAAGGACAAAAGCAAGAGAGAGCTGGAAAGAGGAGCACTTGGAGTGGTGAATCAGAAACTTTGTTTGATATAACCTTTTCGACGGTGCAACAGAAGAAACTCTTCATGAAGTATCTGAGTAAGCAACTTTTATCAAATTGCCCATAATCCAAAGAGAAAATTTAAAGGGCATGCATTTGAATCTGCTTCATTTGAAGATGCTAAAGAATCTATAAACTTCTAGAACAAATTGGAAATCAAGAGCAGAAGAATCAGGTTGGGGTTACAAGGAACCAGGGCATTGCCTATTGCAAGAAGTCAGCGATCCAAAACCTCTGTTTGTCAAAGGTCTGTCAGAAGATGCCACTGAAGAGACCTTTAAAGAATCATTTAAGGGTTCTGTTCAAACAAGAATAGTCACTGATTGGGAAATTGGTTCATCCAAACAGTTTGACTTTGTAGGGTTCAATATCGAGGAAGACACAAAAGCTGCCAAGGAGGCCACAGAAGACAGAGAAACTGATGGAAACAAACATGGGACTGGGCCAAACCTAAAGGTGAAGGTGACTTTGGTTTTCTAGGTGGAGGCAGAGGAGGTTTTGGAGACTGAGGAAGGGGGTCTAGGAGGAATAGGAAAGTTTGCTGGAAGAAGCCACAGACTTTGGAAGTCGAGGAGGATTCCCAGCTGATAAAGGAGAACAGAGAGACTTCAAGTCACTTCATCAAGAAGATGAAATTTGAACAGTTTCTTCAACCCCACTTGTTTCCTCTTTGTTTGAAAGAAAGGACTCTGGGGTTTTTCTCTGTTACCTGTTCTGTGACAGAGCCCTGTGAGGACATTCCAATACAGTATATAGCCATGCGGTCTACTTGAAATCCATATAGATAACATTTCAAGTGAGATACCCTGTTAGAATTGACCAGCTATTTATATAAACCTTTTAAAAATAAGTGATAGAGCTAACCCTTGCCTGTACATTTTGAGTTTATGTTGTTTCATCCCATTATGGAAACATTTCTTCCTATAAATATTTTTTTCTGTTTTCATTGGGAGCTATAAAGAAATATTTTATTGTGTGCTTTTTTGATTCAGTGACTTTAGGGCAAATTAAAAATCCTATCCATTTAAAATAAAGAACGATACTCTTACATGCTCATCAATCTCTTTGATACACTTTGAAGATAGCAAATGACAAATGGCCCCAATCTCTGCTCTGGGTTAAGTTCCTTTGGGATGTGAAGAAAAAAGCATGCTGTTTTTATCATTATGTTATTTACCCAATCAGTCATCTGGTAACTTGACTCAATACAAAACATGTGTGTCCATTCACCACATGCATAACTGGTACCTGAAGAGGCTGTAAGGAACACTGAATCCCCTGGAAACTGAGTCACAGATGGTTAAGAGCCATCTTGTGAGTGTGAACGATCAATCTCAAGTCCTCAAGCACAGTTATACTCCTAACTCTGAGCCATCTATCCAGTCAAAGAAACACATGCTTAACAAGAGCCAAACCTGTATTTGTTCCAGGCAAAATCAGTAGTGTACCCACCACCTTCTTCCCATTACCTCCAACTCACAGATGAAATGAAGACACGGCTTTAAAGTAAGAGGCTATATCAAACATTAATACTGAGAGTGACTCTCCCTGGCAGTCACAATGAGGACAAGATCTGAACAACTTAAAGAATACATTAATTTACACTATATGTAATATGAGATGAACAAAGACAATAACAATAGACATGCTAAAGGGGGATTTGGAAAGTCTGTGAGTATTTCACCCTGTATAAAGTCCTTCAGTAGACTAAGAATACCTTGCCCAGCCTTGATATGGGATGAGCGGGTGGGGCAAGGGCTTGGTCCTACCCCAAGTTGGTGTGCCAGACTTTGTTGACTTCCCAAGGACGTCTTTACCCACTCTGAGGAATTGGTGGAAGGTAGGAATAAGGGGAAGTTAGGGAGGTGGGAGAAGGGAAGGGAAGGGGAACTGGGAGTTAAATGAAAAGCAAATTTTTTTAAATAAAAATGTGAAAAAAGAAAATAAAAAAGAATTGATAAGAGAGGCAGAAATGATCCTTTTTATTTTTTTTTAATTTTCAATACATTCTGAGTACAGATTTTCACTCTTTCCACTCCTTTATGCTCCCCCCCCCCCAATTCCTACCTTCCCCAGTTCCGCTTCTCCTCCTCTGTTTCCTATCAGAAAAGAGCAGACATCCCAGGGAAAAACTGAACATGGCATAACAAACCATTATATCAAGGCTGAGCAAGGCAACCCATTATGAGGAAGAGGGTCCCAGGGGCACGCAAAAGAGTCTTACAGAAACATAAAGCTAATAACCATAACATATATGTAGGTGTTCTAGTGTAGCCCTACGCTCGAGAGATGGTTCATCACTTAAGAGCACTGGCTGCTTTTCCTTGGGACCTAGTTTCAATTCCCAGCACCCACATTGGGTAGATCATAGGAAATTTGACACTTTCTTCTGGTGACTGCAGACACCTGCAATGGCATGCACATATCCACACATCTATATGTAATTAAAATTAAAAAGTCTTAAAAAGAAGAACCCATTAAGAAATAATATTATAAGGACAAGATTCTTTCTATTAAGCGTTCTGGTGTGTAACTAAGCAAATTCATTTTAAATAGTTTCTTTTGAAAAGAAAAAGCCCATAATGACAGAACCTGCAGTGTGGCCTTCTCAAAAGGGATCACAAAAGGAATGTTCTCAGTTCATTACACAGACACTCGGAGGCTGCTGTAATGTTTGTAAAGAAGATTTAGAGTTTATCTTGAGCTGGTCTCAAAATTTTTGGTCATGTACATGATTTTGCATTTGTCAGAATATAGAATAAAAGTTATGGGGCCATCAAATTTTTCATCAGAGTTCCAGAGAAAAGGAGATAAGGCCAATCACTGAGGACCAGGTTTGGATTCCCAGCCCAGAGGAGTTCACTCTGCAGTTGTGAATGTGAATCCAAAGTGCCAATGAGGATGCCAGGATGTTAGAGATGCTTCGTATATATGATGTCTACGAAGGAGAGCTGCAGGCACTATGTGGAAACAGCTGGAGAGACTCTATGTACTTTCATACGACAACACCAGGGATGGAGGTGTGGATTCTTAGGTGCACTTGAATGCCGATATTGCTCCCTTGGCTTCCTCACTCCAGATATGAAGCTGTGGGGTGTGATCTTTGTTTTATCAGGTTTCATTATTGTTTGGTCTGAACTATTCTTTCTCTCTTCTTGCTCCTCATTCCTGGAATGGGAGTGTTCACACCATATCATTGCACACTGGGAATGTGTAACTTGTATTGACTTTACCAAGAGTCTCAAAGGAGACTTTGATATTTTGAGTAGTGTTAAGACTGTGGATAATCTTCACATTTAAGTAAATACATTTTAATCCTGAGATGACCATGATCCTGTGGTGTCCAAGAGTGGGATGTTGTGTTTTTAATGTGAAATATCCTCTATAGGTTTATAAGCTTGGACATTAATCACCAGCTAGTGACACTGATTTCTGAGATTTTGAGACATAGAATGCAACGCTGAACTGGCTCAGTCATAATCTGCCAGTGTCAGATCTTTGAAGATGGTAGTTTTGAGCCATTTTGCATTCTGCACTTGGCTTAATAATCTGACATTATCTGAAGTGCTCTAGTCCCATGTTTCTGTCACCATGAACTTTTCTTAAATTGACATGACTGAGACAATCAAACCTGCCTTGTCATGATGAACTCAATCAAACCTCCCCTGCCACAATGGTGGATGCCACTTTAAAGCCATAGAACATGATCACTACTTCTTTGTTCAGGTTGCTTCCAGGAGGTATATAGACACCATGATTAGTATAATTAACACATGCATTTATCTCCCCTCCATCTCCAACTTATTATCATGTGTTTTTATTAAGTTGTTTGGGAAATTTTCATCCTGTTAAGTTTACAAAAAGGAAAAGGGAAAAGATGACAATATTATAGTTCTTGCTCATAAATTTGTCAAGGAAAATTTATCATACTCTGTTCTTATTTAAAATTAAAACAATCTATAACAATACTTTGAATAAAAGGAATAAATTATCTATGACATTATCACTGTGACCATTCATGCAAAAATTTAAAAAATCTATCATTATAAAAAGTATTGTGCTTAATTAAGAGAATTATTATGTTGAAACCTAAAGAATATAATCCTGAAAATGGATTTTGTCTCTATGACATAGAACTAAGAAAAACTAAAAACTGTACTCAGTCTGTTGAACATTGGAATGAAAACTGAGTTTTTGGAACAAAGTCCAGAGTCTACTTCTATATTAGCATGTAACTAAGATGAAAGTCAGACAATTTCTTTATCTTTGTAGGGCTTGTAATTATGATGTTCTGCCAAATGAGGTCAACCCACCTTGGTTGTTTTGTGCTGTTGTGGTAATTATTGTTGGAATGCAAGAACCCAAATTCAGAAAATGATTGTATTCTTTAGAGAGTTGTTGCTTCAAGAGCTATTGTTTGCTTGAATAAGTACAGGGTCTGGTTAATGTTGACCCAGCCCAGGACTGCTCAACTCACTTTCAAAGGCCAAAATAAAGCTTAGCAGATTCCCACAGAGGAAGTGTCATATTGCCAGGTCTCACAATTCTAGTCTTTAGGTATGGGAGAGTACATCTGTGACATCAGGCCATTAAATTTGTGAGAATTTCTCCTAGCAGCAAATGGAATAGTTCTGTGCCAGAGACTCATTTTCACAGCTTTCAACGTTTCCTATTCTTTTCAAGCCAAAATAATATAAAACTCTTCTAACAGGATATCCAAGGCTATTGGTTCTCTAATAAAAATGGACAAATCTCAAATACACAAAAAGATATCAAAATTCAAGTCAAACATTTTGAAATCTTCCATTAAAGCTATTATATTGTAAAGGATGGCATAGAATCTTTATTAGGACACAACAATATAACATTTCCAGAATGATATGTATGTGGCTGAGTTGGGTCTATGCATTATTAGCATACACAATATATATGTGGCCATTCTATAATTTAAACAGACTGTCTTTTCCTTGTCTCTTTCATTGATGGTTGTTTTTATGAGGGTTCTTTGAAGATTGAACATATACCTTGTACTTCATTTATCCAAAAATATTTATCACTGAAATATAGCTTTAGGTAAAGCAGATGTTTTTCTAGTGTTTATGTATATTTTATTAAGTATATGACATTTGAAAAAGGTGATGAAATAACAGTCATATTTATTTGATGGGGAAGCTCTGTCAACCTCTGATCTTTAAGAGGTTGGACCAGTTTAGGGCATGACATTTTGGGTACCCAGAGGAAACCGCCCACCCAGGATTTTCTCTCTCTCAGGTTCCCATGCTACACAGCTGAGGTTGGACTTCTCATTCCTGTTTTATGAGTTCACCCCTTATAACAAAGAAAATATAACTGGAATATTTTGGAGTTAGCCTGGGATTCTTTGACCCATTTCCTCACCTTCAATATTTGGCACCCAAATGTGGGGCTTAAGGACCGGTACACCCCCTTTTCAGGACCCCCACAGTTCCAGCCAACTGCCGCCAGGATTCTTTGACCTGCATCCTCACCCTCAAGATTTCTTCCCTAATCTTAGGTAGTGAAAAATGTGGAAAAGAATGAAAGGTTACCTTTTAGGAAACTGGAATTGAAAAAGGAGTAACAGTGTTTCCTGAGAGGTGGACACAAATGCTGTACAGAGTCATTGCAATTGGAGGAAAACATTGAAGAACTGAGACAGTGAGGAATGTTGGGTCAAGACTAGCTTCGGGAGTGAGATAATTTCTCCAATAAGGTGCATTGTCAGAGCAGCACACCCCGGAAAAGTCTTCCATTCCAGTAAGGATTGTCGAGATGACTGCTCTGACAGAATCTGTTACTTTAAGTATCTTTTGTTAAAAATTTATTTATTTATCTCTGTGAGTTCGAGACCAGCCTGGTCTACAAGAGCTAGTTCCAGGACAGGCTCCAAAACCACAGAGAAACCCTGTCTAGAAAAACCAAAAAAAAAAAATATTTATTTATTAAAGATTTCTGTCTCTTCCCCGCCGCCGCCTCCCATTTCCCTCCCCCTCCCCCAATCAAGTCTCCCTCCCTCTTCAGCCCAAAGAGCAATCAGGGTTCGCTGCCCTGTGGGAAGTCCAAGGACCACCCACCTCCATCAAGGTCTAATAAGGTGAGCATTCAAACTGCCTAGGCTCCCACAAAGCCAGTACGTGCAGTAGGATCAAAATCCCATTGCCATTGTTCTTGAGTTCTCAGTAGTCCTCATTGTCCTCTATGTTCAGTGAGTCCGGTTTTATCCCAGGCTTTTTCAGACCCAGGCCAGCTGGCCTTGGTGAGTTCCCGATAGAACATCCCCATTGTCTCAATGGAAATAGAAAACACTATCCTGAGTGAGGTAAACCAGACCCAAAAAGAGGAACATGGGATGTACTCACTCATATTTGGTTTCTAGCCATAAATAAAGGACATTGAGCCTATAATTCGTGGTCCTAGAGAAGCTAAATAAGAAGGAGAACCCAAAGAAAAACATATAGGCATCCTCTTGAATATTAACCTTCATCAGGCGATGAAAGGAGACAGAGACAGAGTCCCACATTGGAGCAGTGGACAGAAATCTCAAGGTCCAAATCAGGAGCAGAAGGAGAGAGAGCATGAGCAAGGAACTCAGGACCGCGAGGGGTACTTTAAATATCTTAATTTTTTTCTTTTCAATCCTGATTAACAAGGAGATTGGGAATATTCTAAAGTCTGTGATGATTTCTCTTCTTTTTTTCCCCTAGAAATCTCTCATATCTGTCATCAAGACCAACAACAGTAAAAAGTTTGATATTTTTTGGCAATATAGGGAAATGCTGGCTTATTGCAAATAGACCCTGAGGGAGGGAGTTTTAATCTTAGCTCTTAAATAAGATACTGGGTCTGAGATACTCATTGTCTCAGAAAAATTAAATTATGTTTTGATGCTTCTGCCAATGATGATTTATTCCATGCTGTAAGAGCCCACCAACCGAACCCCCAAATCTTCAACCCTAAGCCTGCCCTACTTGCAAGATGGGTCAATGGTGGCTCAAAGCTTGTGGGTGTGGCCAACCAATGACTGACCTAACTCGAGGCCCAAGCCATAGGGAGGGAAATCATGCCTATGACCAGGAACCAGAATCCAGGATGGCTTACAGACTTGGCCTAGAATCAAATAATACTGGCCAAAGGAAAATAACAAACAAAAAGTAAAACCAAGCCAAACAGCAAAAATCTCAATGAAATGATTCCTAATTGAAAGACCCCCGTTCCAGCCTGTAGCAAGGTTCAAATTAAGTCAGCTACATAAGCTTAGAAAAACAAATTTTAGAGAAGCAGATAGGGCCCTGCTGAACAGGATATCTGCAGTCAGCTAGCTCTGTAGAAACTGGGCCGACAGGAAGACAGCTAACCACTGCGACAGTCTGTCAAAATACCCAGAGAGCTGAACTTAGCTATATCTAGATTTTATGGTTTTCCATAAAACTGCAAATGGATAAACAACCCTGTCCCAATCTCGACCTTAGCCCACCCAATATATAGGAACCAATGAAATGCTTGTTGCTACGCCATCTTTTATGTAACCCCTGAACCCCCTATAAATGCATGATGTTTTCTCAGCCCGGCACGCTCATTCAGCAGGCTGACTATTCTCGGCTGTGCTTGCTGACATGCCCATAGGCACCTGTGTATCCAATAAACTTCCTCTTGCTTTTGCATCCAGTGGCCTGGTTTCTGTCTTGGGTGAAGGGGGATCCCTCAGACATGACGCCCATTTTGGGGGTCTTTCATAATGATACTCTGCTATATTCCTAGACACATGCCTAGCCCAGTCATCATTAGAGAGACTTCATCCATCAGCTGATGGGAGCAGTTGCACAGACCCAAAACCAAACATGAAGCAGAACTGTAGGAAGAGGAAGAAGGATTGTAGGAAGCAGAGGGGTCAAGGACACCAGAGCATGACCCACAGAATAAACTAAGCAGGATGATGTGGGATTTCTCTCTGTATGCTGTGAATACCATTGATTAATAAAGAAACTGCTTTGAACCTATAGCAGGGCAGAACTTAGCCAGGTGGGAAAAACTAAACTGAATGCTGGGAGAAAGAAGGGTGGAGTCAGAGAGAAGCCATGTATCCCAGCCAGAGGCAGATGCCAGAACTCTACCCGATAAGCCACAGCAGTGATACACAGATTACTAGAAATGGGTTAAATTAAGATGTAAGAGTTAGTCAAAAGAAGTTACAGCTAATGAGCCAAACAGTGATTTAGTTAACACAGTTTCTACATGATTATTTTGGGGTTGAAGAGCTGGAAATGAAAGAAGTGGCCTCCTTACAACAGCAGGGCATATAGGGGCTCACAAAGATTGGGGGGGCAAACATGGAGCCTACATGAGTCTGCACTAGGCACTCTGAATACATGTTGTGGCTGTTTAGCTAGGGGTTCTTTTGAGGTTCCTAACAGCATGTATGGGGGTGTCTCTGACTTTTTTGCCTGCTCATGGGACCCTTTTTCTCTTACTAGGTTGCCTCATCCAGTCTTAATATGAGGGTTTATGCCTAGTCTTATTGCATCTTGTTAAGCTCTGTTCAGTTGATATCACTGGAAGGCCTACTCCTCTGAAGGGAAATGGAGGCACACTGAATCTGGGAGAGAGGGGAGTTGGTGGAGAACTAGGAGGAAAGAAGGCAGGAGAGGTTATGGTTGGGATGTATTGTATGAAAGAAGAATAAAAGTACAAATATACCCCCCAAAAAAATACCGAACAACAGGAACAAAACAAAAAGTTCAGTTCTTTGCTCTTTCAGTATCTTCTTCATACAATTAAATCTGATGTTAAACATGGCTGAGTGGTTCCAACATCTTTTACTTATTCTCTTTTTTTAACTCAAACAGTGTAATGTATTTCTCTAAGGTTTTATCTCCTCTGTATTACTTGCTATAGTAAAGGAAAAGAAGTAAGAAGAGGAGGAAATGATGAGAAGAGACAAACAAGAGTAGAAGAAAAGAGGATAAGAGGGAAAAAAGCCATCTGTAGAGACATCTCTGTACAAACTGAAGTTTCCTAGAAAACATTTTAACATAATAAAGACTTGCTTACTAAAAGAAAGTGATTTCCACTGGGGACACCTGATAAGAGAAGCCCTTGACCTCATGAGTTCAAACCCTACTCAAGCAGCAAAGCTTGGCTCCATTTGTAAAGTGAGTCAATCAAATAAATAAAGAAATATTTTTCAAGGGGCATAGTGACATGTTTGAGAAGCTGCAGGTGTGAGGCTCAGTACTCAGATGAAAGAATGTGGTATGATCCAAGGAAACTGCCAACCTCTTGCCAAGCTGCTTTAAGACTTCTGCTTCCCTAGGACACATAACACCCGAGTCCTTCTTTTACATTTCAACAGAAAATGTACGCACTGTTGTTCTCTTCTGCACTGGGTTACCCCACTAGGAATGTAGCTTTAACACATTTTAACTTATAACCTCTAGAATTCCTACTTCAAGATGGTTCTTGACTAATACATTTAAGTTGAAGAATAATAAAACATCTCAGTACTTTGTTGGTTCCTACCATTCTGGCTTTGAATTGCTTGCCAGTTAGATAATTACTGAGAAAGAAATACAAATATTCTCTTAGGGAATTTGTATAATGTAGTTATTAGTAAATAAGAACAAACACACCAATTCTGCAGAAACTACTCACTTGAGTATTAAAAAAAACCCAAACTAAAACAAAAACAACACAACTCTCGCTTTTACTCAATTTTCAGCTAATATCGACAGAAAATAGTCTGTCAATAATGATGAAGTCCTACCCAATTATGAAGGGTGAGTATGCATAGCAGGTTACAGTCTCTCAGTGCTCTGTATTTTTTGGCCTTTCCCTGCATCTTTAGCCTTCACTGTCCCCCAGTTAAGTTTGCATTCCAAGCTCAGTTTTCATCTTTGCTGACAGTGCAGGGTGTTCTGTTTGTCCTCATGTGGGGCTTCAGCCCATTCCTCACCAGGTTCACCATGAAGACATTTCCAGGCATGAGGGTCATTTGGGGATTCTAAGGATGGGGAGCTCACAATATTTAGAAGCATTTCTATGGGAAAGCATAGTAATATAAAATATGCATCCATACTGTAACATATTCTCAAATTAAGAATAATGAAATCTGAAGGATGACATTTATAAGAAACCTTATCTTTTCAGGTAAATTTATAGAAATTTAGGCAACAATTATGTAAATTATTTTTCTCAAATTTTCTTCTGTATCGTTATTTATTTATTTAGTGTGTGTATGTATGTTTATAGGTCAGAGGACAATTTGCAGGAATTGTCTCTTTCCTTCTATCATGTAGGTTCTGGGGGTCAAACTCGGTTTCTTAGGCTAGAGACAGGGCTTCATCTTGTTGAGTAATCACTGAACCCTGACGGTTTTGTTTCTCCAAAATCAATGTTCTTGAAGCTGCTGGGTGCACTAGCCTGGACTATACTTCCTAGCCTTTTCCACCTTTAAGGGACAACTCTCATCTTCTGAAGAATTGTTCAAGAACACAGAAACTCCAGGAATCTTGCATGTAACTAGTACCCTTCCCCGACTGCGCCCCTCTTCACTATTTTGGGTACATTGAGAAAATCTAGGCTTATCTTCCTGTTATACTGAGTTTACTGTTAAGAATTCCCCTTATCCATGAAGCATAAAAATTTAAAGTATGCTTCTAACTTAAAAAATATTTTTATGAAGAACTAATGCACTATGAGAAGAGCACATTTTTTCAAAAATTTTCATATTAGATTTCTTATAAAGTACATTGCACAAATTTGGAATGTCAAGTCATCCTTTGTAATAAAATGCATGATTTAAAAATATTTATATTTAAAACAGAATGGGCCAAGCAATCTCAAAAATTTGAAAAGCAATCTAAATGCATTAAGACTGTTCAAAAAGAGGAGAAAAATGTGGTGACAAAAACCGAAGGAGGAATACCAAAATCTTCACTTAAAACATCGTCAGACATAAAAAGTTGCATGCAGGGTATCTCTGAGTCCTGTGGTAACCATTAGTGATTCTGCTGAGCCAATCCTCCTTTCCAGGACTGTCCTATACTTCCTTCAATACATTTAAAATGCATTCACTCCCTTACTACTCCCTATCTATCCTTCCCTCCCTGGGTCTCCTTGTTCCTCCTGAATTCAAGGACTCCTCTGCTTTAATGACTGTTATTAATATTCATTTAAGCAAACAAACCTAATAGTGCAATTTGCTCAGTCCATACAATGTTGCCTACATGTGCATGATTTTAGGTCTGATCACTTGGTATTTCTCTATATATTTCCTCAAAATCTATGGGAACCAATTCCAGCACAACCTCCCAGATGCCAAATCCCACTGATTTTTAGATTCCTCCTATAAACCATCATCATATGTGTATATAAACTGAGCCATGCATACCTGTCCTTCAGAAACTTAAATACCTTTAGTTGACTTGCAATCCCTAGCAAAAGTAAATTATATATTTACTGTATTGTTCAGGAATTCACAATACATGTCTATACATGTTCAGAACAGTCAACATTCTAACAGTACTTGAGATTGGTCTGCGATAGATTGAATCCACAGCTGCTGAGGCCCTGGACATGGAGAGTCATCTGGGAATTTCATCTATTGTGTTGTTGTTTTTGAAAAAAAAAGTTGTTTAACTATATTTTCTTATCGTAGGCTCAGTGTATTATATGTTTATTTAGTCACCAGCCAGTCTTAAGTGTAGTTTGGCCTTCAAGAATTTGATGTGAAATACTAAATTAGAAGACTTCTAGAATTTTCCGTTTTTGCAAATAGTGATGTCACCAGGGTTCTGGAAACATCTTCTATGCCTGCTCCACGTACTCACAATGCCTTCATGTGACTGTGCAGTCTACATCAATGCCCTTCATGATCTTGGGACTCCACCAAACATATGCTACCTTAGCCTTTCATGTAATTTCTGCATTGTAGGCCAATGAACACACTTTTTTTTCAAACTTTTAAAATTGGACATCAAAAAGGGGTATCTGTTATGTGGATCACAAATATCAAGGAGATATACAAGAATCCAAAAATATATAGTAGTATTCAAAGGATTGTTAAGGGAGCATGTTTCCATTTAGAGAAGGAGAGTAGAAAATAAATTATAGATGGTTAAAATTTACAATCAAAAATGAAAAGTTTGGTAATGAAGAATTCTGTTTGTTTACATACAGCAACATGATGAGAAGCTCAACTCAGTAAGGACAACATGATGTTGTCATGAAGAACAGAAGTGGGAAGTGACAATAGATATATTAACTTAATTGATTCAAAAAACTTAAATTTTATTGACAAATGGGAGAAATATCCATGAAAGAGAAACAGATTAGGAATAAAACAACTGCAAAATATGTTCCTTATGGAAAAGCTAGTAGGACTACTCTAACTTCAGTTGAGTTGTCAGAATAAAAGGCAAAGAAAGACGCGCTTTGCATACTGGTAAAGGGTGAATCCATTAAGAGACTGTATATGTGCACACACACAACCTAAACACTATCATATACACACATATATGTATACATATACATACATGCATACCTAGTCCTGATATGTAATGTATGTATCTAATATTGCTAGGACATGCCAAAGCAAAAGAAGAGACTAGGATCTAACAAAATAAAGACTGATGTTCTTTTTCCCAATGTATTTTCCAAGCAGGTTCTCCCAGATCCTAAACAAAGCAATCCTCAGGAAATGGAAAGGGATAGTGACTGTTTAAATCTTCACTGTTTAGCTCTCCTCTTTTTTTTTTCAAAGGATGTTCATTCTTAGCAATGGAAAGTCCGATGATGACATCTGCTGGAATTAATTTATCTTCCATCCTATGCTCTCTATGTGCTCTGACTAGATGAGCCAATATAGCAGAGACAGGGGAAAGATAGTGTTTCAGATTGAGAGCCAACAAACCAGAAAACAGATTCTACTTCTTGGCAAGAATCTTGTTTTTCAGAGATTCAGATTCATTATCAGTCAATAGCATAAAGAATTCTTCTAGCTGTAAACTTTAATTTGCTATCATGTAATATATTGTATTTCCTCGGAAACAGTAGAAAATTATAGATTTAAATCATGTCATATATTTCAAATGTGATTGATAAAAATATTTCTGAAAAAATGTTGAAAATATGAGTATGTATATTTGAATAAAATATTGAGTGATGTAAGATTTAGGAACCATGAAAGTAATGACACATACATAATAATTTCTATAAGAAGGACATCAAATACAGAAGCTAGTGCATTGGCTATAGTGTTTTAAAAGCATTATTATACCTTGAAATAAGATTTTAGAGTTTATAAGAGAAGAAATACATTCATATTATTTAATTTGAAAAAGGTTTGATAAAATAGGTAATGTCAATGTCAGTGGCTGCCACTTTTCTTTTTAATACACTCACTCATGCAGCAAATGTTTGATTGATCTATGCATGGCACTTCCTGATCTAGGATTTTTTAATACATTAGTAAGCAAAAACAACTTAGATGCCTCTTCTCATGGAATTTAACATAATCATTTCCATATTCAATTAAGGCATTTCAGGACAAATAGTTAACTCATCACCTGGTCACATTTGATTGTGTGTAATCTGAAGAAAAACATAATGAACAGAATCCAACCATTTCTTCTCCCCCCCCTCTCTTTCTCTCTCTCTCTCTCTGTGTGTGTGTGTGTGTGTGTGTGTGTGTGTGTGTGTGTGTGTGAGAGAGAGAGAGAGGGAGGGGGGAAGGAGGGAGGGAAGAAGGAAAGGGAATTAAATTAATTAATTAAATTTAATTGATGACAAAATTTAGCTTTATAATTTTTTATCACATTCCAATTCATCAGCCCTAGCAGTAAATTCAAATCACCCATCACTAACTGTATATCTAATAAAAGTCTATTTTCTGTGTTTGAGATGAAATGTAAATTTCTCACGTATTTATTCACGAGGAAGTCACAGACTAGCTGTTTAAATCAGGGCAGCATTCTGTTGTGTAATATTATTTTAACTTGGCAAAGATGTGTTACATTTGTTTATGCTGCCTTTGTTAACAATGGAAAGATATGTTGCATGTATTTAGGCTGCATTGTTTTAATTATGTAAAGATGTGTTGCATTTGTTTCACCTTGCATGCTGAAGGCACCTGATTGTTCTAATAAAAAGTTGAATGGCCTATAGCTACACAGTAGAAGAATAGGCAGGGCTGGCAGGTAGGGAGAATAAGTAGGAGGAGAAATCTGAACAGAAGAGAGAAGGAAGAGATAATGAGAGAGAAAGAGAGTCACATACCTGGGGCCAAAAGTCAGGCTGTTGCTAGCCGGACGTGGAGAAACAAAGAAATAAGATATACAGAAAAAAGAAAGGTAAAAAGGCCAGAGGCAAAATATAGATGAAGCAAAACAGATTAAAATAAGAGCTAAGAAAAGGCTGAGCATTCATAACTAATAAGAAGTCTCTATGTCCTGATTTGGGAGCTAGTTGGTAGCCTAAAGAAAAGCCTGCTGCAACATTCCAAAGATGGAGGAGTAGAACAAACTCCATTTTGAGAAAGAATTCCAATTTAGACAGGGTCTAGCCAGTGGATGAACTTAGTTACAAGCAATTCCAAGAAAGGCTGCAAACTGGCAGGGCCGAGTCAGGGTGACCCCACCAGGGCAGGCCAGCCCTAGATGTGCAGGCCCTAGATGTCCTTGTGACTATTGATAGCCTGTGTTTGGATATTATACCAGACCTTAACCAATGAATTTAAAAGATGCATACCCCTACCCAATCCTAAAACATGAAGACTTGTATCGCCCTGATTGTGATTTTTTTTCCCTTAAAAAAAATCATGGGATGTACTCACTCATAATTGGTTTCTAGCCATAAATAAGGGTCACGGAGTCTACAATAGGTTAACCTAAAGAAGCTAAGTAAGAAGGTGAACCCAAGGAAAAACATATAGTTATCCTCTTGGCTAAGGGAAGTAGACAAAATTGCCGGGGAGAAAATTGGGATCTTGGGGGTGGGGTGGGATGGGGGTAAGAGGAGATGGGGAGAGAAAAGGGAGAAGGGAAGGAGGGGGGGGGGCTTGGGGAAACAGGAGGATTGGGATAAAGGAAGGTTGGACTTGGGAGCACGGAACCACAATTCTTTGTTAAGGGAGCCACTTTAGGGTGGGCAAGAGACTTGACCCTAGAGGGGCTCCCAGGTGCCCAAGCTGAGGTCCCCAGTTAGTTCCTTGGGCAGCTGAGGATAGGGAACCTGAAATGACCCTATCCTATAGCAATACTGACGAATATCTTGCATATCATCATAGAACCTTCATCTGGTGATGGATGGAGATAGAGACAGAGACCCACACGGGAGCACTGGACTGAGCTCCCAAGGTCCCAATGAGGAGCAGAAGGAGGGAGAACATGAGCAAAGAAGTCGGGACCACGAGGGGTGCACCCACCCACTGAGACAGTGGAGCTGATCTACTGGGAGCTCACCAAGGCCAGCTGGATTGTGACTGAAAAAGCATGGGATAAAACTGGACTCTCTGAACATGGCGAACAATGAGGGCTGATGAGATGCCAAGGACAATGGCACGGGGTTTTGATCCTACTTAATGTGCTGGCTTTGTGGGAGGCTAGCCAGTTTGGATGTTCACCTTCCTAGATATGGACGGAGGGGGGAGGACCTAGGACTTACCACAGGGCAGGGAACCCTGACTTCTCTTTGGACTGGAGAGGGAGGGGGAAAGGTGTGGGGGGAGGGGGAGAAGGGTGGGAGGAGGGGGAGAAGGGTTGGAGCAGGGGGAGGGAAATGGGAGGCTGGGAGGATGTGGAAACTTGTTTTTTGTTTTTTTGGTTTTTTTTTTCTCCTTTCTCAATTAAAAAAAATATATGTATATATATATATATATATATATATATATATATATATATATAAATTTATAATATAAAAAAAATCCCATTCCCAGATGCTCAGGGCTGTTCTCCTCCACACATGATAGTCTGGGCTTGAGCTTATAATCAATAAACCCCTGTGTGTTTACACTGGACACTGGGTCTGTGGTGATCTTGCTTGTGGATTTAGCTACACGGGCACAATACCACATACCAAATAAGCATAGTAAAAGTCTTATAGTGCAATAGAAACTTTAAAAGAAGTCAAACTTTAAAAAAAAGCTAACACAAAGATGAACCCATGGGAAATAAGTAGAAGTTCACCAGTAATTGAAACCAGGTTGAAAATATTACAGATGAAATAAAATATCTGGAAGGATTTGAGAGAATGTTGGCTTAAATCCATGTAGCTGCTATCCCTTCTCCACTTCAGCAAACACTTAGCTTAGTTGATAATACCAGTAAATGTGCATTAATACTATATTGTGTTTTTTGTCCAATAGATTCCTATCAATCGGTAACAATAATTCTACTATAGTCTGTCTTCAAGACTGATCCAATTGTCAAATGGTTGAACAGACATCATCTTGGCAGTCATCTACTAATTAATCATTCATTTTGCAATTGACCCAAATAATAAACATTTACACAGCTTATACACGTTCTCCATCACTTAAGGTTTTGAAATTTGGAAGGGGTTGACTTGACACAAGTTTAACATAAATTAAGGGAATGAAGCAACTGAATTTAAATTTTACAAATTAACAGCGGGATGTGCAAGGGGAAACAATAATTTTATTCAGATTGTGAGACATTCATCTTATGTAGAACTTTTAGCAGTTGATAAACTCCAAGTACATGCATTCAATTGCGTCTAAAGCCATAAGGAACTTAAAGGCCCTTAGAGGAGACAGAGGAAGTCCAGCACAGCCAGGTAAGTGTACAAGGCAGAGTAACTCTTACTTAACTATCACTTCAGGACATGAGCTGCTGACTCCCACAATAATACAAAAACCAAAAAGTTCCATCTCATTGAAGTCAATTAATAGTTTTCCTGAATCATATTTCTGCCAAAAACATGTCAACACAACAAAATTTGGAAATATATATAGTCAGACTCATTTTATTAATACATAGACTAATGGGTTCATTGCTTCCTCTCGCTAAATGATCTCTGGGCATGTAAATTGAAATTGTCCTCAGTCCCTATCTAGTGTTGTTTTGAGGGACCATGGCTTAAAACATAGCTTCATAATCTTTCTATAATGAGTGTCTAGGGCCTTTGTCTCAGAATCAGATTTTATGAATACTTTGAACATTGCCAGGGGCTTAGAAAACAATATGTGATTCCAAAGAGAATGTTATAAATCTTCTTTATTATCTGAATATCAACTATTTAATTATGCTTTTCTGTAAAATAATCTAGCTATTCTGATAATCATTTTTTGTTTTGTTTTAGAGACGGCATTTCTCTGTGTAGCTTTGGAGTCTGTTACGGAACTCTCTGTAACCTCTGCTGGCCTAGAACTCACAGATAGCTGCTTGTCTCTGCCTCCCCAGTGCCGGAATTAAAGGCATAAGCCACTGCCATGTGGCTGCTAATCTGATATGTTTATTCTATGGGATAGCCCGAGGCTGTGAAGAAGTTCTAAGAAGTGAGTAAATTCTTTCACCCCTGAAATATGTAGTCTCATAACAGAACATCAATGATTATTAAATTAGCAAAGTAATTTTATAAGCTGTATTTTTGTTATCCTCTCTGTTAGATGGCCTTGCTGGCTGGTCCGAGGTTACAGTCTATCATGGCCTGGCAGCTTTTTCCAAAAGCTCAGTGTCATGGAGACTCCCTCCCTCCCCAACAAAATATCCTGCTGACTACCTGGGGCTGGGGGACTGACTTTATCTAAAAACTGTCTCTAAGCCAGGTGCCAAATTTATCTTTAGGTTGACCCTTGGCACTGATTCCTGCTAGAAGGCACTCCTGCTGAACATATGATAACTAAGACTTATACTAGGAGACTTATAGTAGGACCATGCCGTTTAATGCAAATTAGGCTTTGTTCCCAGGACCCCCCCCCCATCCTGTATATTTCATATACTCTAAAGTTGAGCTGATTCCCTGAAGTCTGCTTCCCAGACAGCTGTTTCCATCAAGTTCACAGGCCATGCATAAATCTCTTCATTGCTTCTGCCCCTTTGTCTTCGTGGACAGATGACCAGCAAACCACAAAACCAAGTGATTCCTCACACCTCTCTGGATAGATAAAACTACATTCTGAGTTGAGATTGTGGACATAGGGTAACAAAGCACAGATGATTCTAGTCAGTGAAATGTTTGTACCCTCAGTTGTTGATATCATCTCACTTCAGCTCAAAAGTTAGCATTATTGAATGTATAAATAATAGGATAAAATGACTTTCCATTTGATCTATATGGAAAGAATCTTCTTCCATAGTTTTATTAGGCAAAGCTTTTTTTGTAGAACAGTTTTTTGAAGATATAAAATTAACAATAAAGAAAGGAAACAGAAACATGGTTTGATTCCACACTCTTATGAATTTAATTTTATTTGTTTCTGGTACCGATATTCATGAAAATTTTAATTTGGAAGAAACACAATAATCATTCATCTATTGCTTTTATTGAAATGGTGGTATTCTAAGTTATGAAGAGCCTTGCTAAATACCTTGTGCTATGCAGTGAATAAAAAATGAATTAATTAATACATAATGCTGTAACAATTGGTGTGATACTGTGCTTTTCAAGGCACCTTAACACTATCATCGTGTTCACACACTGCTTTAGTGAAATCCATACTCTACATAACAGTGAGCACTTTCAATACTCTTATTTATTTTAGATTACTTTCTGTTTATTTTTATGCCTTGTATATGCGTGAGTGCAGAGAATGTGTGTGGTATAGGTGCATGTGGCAGGAGGGATGTATGCACACCTGTGGAGACCAGAACAGAACACGGGATGCTCTATTCTATTACTTCTAACCTTCCTCATCTGAGACTCAGTCTCTTATGAAGCTGGAGCTAGGCTGTGTAGTTGGAAGACCATTTGTTTCCTGGCAGCCCAGTCTCCAGAAATAATCACTCAGAAACTATATTATTTAAATCATTGCTTGGCCAATAGCTTAATCATATTTCTGGATAACTCTTACATCTTAAATTAACCAATTTCTAATATTTTGTATTTTACCATGAGGCTCATGGCCTACCAGCAAAGTTCCAGCTAGCATCTAGCATCTTTTTCCTCTGGCGGTTACACGGCATCTTGTGACTCTGCCTTCTTTCTCCCAGCATTCAGCTTAGTTCTCCCCCTCCCCAGCTCTATTCTGCCCTATTATAGGCAGATAATTTCCTTATTCAGTAACCAATAAAAGCAATACATATACAGAAGGACCTCCCACACCAAGGCTGGCACCAAATAGCAGCATCGATTATCCCATTTTGACTCCAAGAGTATGATGTTATAAACATATGTAGCCATTCCTAGTTTTTTATGTTACCTAGGGATTCAGATTTAGATTCTCCTGCTTGCATAGCAATTGCTTTTAGCTTCTAAGACATCTCTCCAGCACCTTTTAATTTTATTAGATAATCCAATGTTTCCAAACTAACTGTGAGATACTGGTCTACTGATGTATACTGATGTATACTGGTCTACTGATGTAAACTGGTCTACTGATGTATACTGGTCTACTGATGTATACTGGTCTACTGATGTATACTCTACCAATGCATTTCACTAGTATATATTACTTCTACAAAACAAGCTTTCCTTTCCATTTTTATACCTGAGTATGATGTATTTTGATGTTACTCACTCCTTTTACCATCTCCTTTTTCATCACCCTGATACCCCCATATGCTATTATCATTTTTACTGCCATTTAACTGAATTTGTTTGTATTTCTTCACAGTAGATTGCTTTTCGTTATAGTCTTAAAACATAAAAATTACAGACAGAAACGATTCAGTTCTAAGTACTTTTCATCAAGAATGCCCCACTTCATTGCTTTGTCTATTAGTATCTACTATCATTTTTCTATTGTAAGATGCCAAGACATTTGAAGATTAAATCAGGATAAAGAGGGAAATCATGTGTTATGAAAAACTATTGGGAAAAGTATTGTGTGTACATATATACACAATGAAGACAAAGGGTGGATATGATCATAAAACATTTTACACCTGAATAAAATTATCAGATAATAAACAAACTGAAAAGGAAGAAAATGTCAGAAATATTGGTGGAAATAGAAAGTAAAGGAGACACTGTCTCCTTTGCACATGGTAACAGGATTTTTCTCTGAATATTACCTGACTTCTGAGAAGTACTGAAGGCAATATTCTCACCAATAATGTTTTGTTCCAATTTAATTTTAGAAGAATTAAATGGCTTCTAGGCTTTGGCTGCTAACAAACTCTGAAATATTTCAAGATTCCCAAATCGTCATGATCCATACCTTCCTCAACTTTTCTACCAAGAAAGAATATTTATGAAGATTTAAACCTGTACCACTCTGAACAGCACACCTCTGCATCTGTGTCACAAACAAGGCAACACAGAGGTCTCACCTTATACTCCCTGTTTCAAATACATATTTTATAATTTATTCTCTGCACACATTTTTATTTATTTTTATATATGCATTTATATAACCATCTTTTTGTGGTATTGTGGACTAAACACATGGTTTTGAAAATTCTAGGCATGTTCTCTACCACTAAGCTATGCCCAGAATCCCAATATATATGTTTTGATTGTAACATGTGATACATACCATCATATATTAATTGACAGAGTAGGGACAGATTGGGGCAGTCATCAAACAAGGCATTATGACCTCACATGCTCAAAATATATTATAAATAATTTTTTTCAGGAAATCTTGTCTTTTTCTACTGAGTAATTTTGGAGCATGGGGACCTTGGGAGAGGGTTGAAGGGTAGGGGAGAGGCAAGAAGGGAAACAGAGAAAAATGTAGAGCTCAATAAAAACCAATAAAAAAGAGAGGGAAAATAAATTTTCTCATGTATCTTATATAATTTTGATGTTTTTCATAAAATATGTATGTTTATTTCTTCATTTTTATCCTCATAGTAGGTGTGGATGTATTACATATGTCTGCATGCAAGCTAACTAATGAGCATATCACATAGAAAGAAAAATGTCTAAGGCATACCACTTCGACGGGGTCATATAAGAAATCTCTTCTATCAGCAGTGGAGTAGAAGAAGGTACGTGCTTATATTGAGATTGAATTCTTTCTTAAGTCCATAGGCCATATTTTATTTACTTTCAGTCTCGATTGTATTTTAGGTATTTCAAGTGACTCCCAAACTCTCTTGTGTCCAGGATTACATTGGAATCTAGAGTGTTAATAGTCAAACTGGGCATCTTTGAAACACCTAGTAATTTGACAATATGATCCAGTATGAGAAACTTGGTATGTGATGTTTGCAGGTGCACCATACTGATTATTCTTAAGAACCTCTTTGCCAAAGACTTTTGGCAGATAGGAAGGTACTTAAAAGCCCGTATTTACTAAGACTCTGAGCACCAAGAAGTATGCTAGTTTTGCTCAGATTCCAGGAAACTCCTGTTTAGATCCCTGGAGCATAAATGACTTTGGTAATAAAAAAAAAATAGCTTGTCCGTATTGAAATCCAAGGGCCTTGCTGTACCAGCCCCGACTCTCACTGGCTCTGAGACAGTTGGCCCTGCCCCTCACTGGACATTGTAGTAGGAGAGCTGGAGACACTCTCCCATCATCCCCCATGGAAAAGCTGACCCTGGCACTTGGGTGAGATGGCCATGTCCCTTACCACAAGCATGGGAGAATTAACCTAATGGCATTGGTGTAGGAGGAGAGCTAGCTCTGCTTCTGGGTCTGAGGTAGATAGTCCTAGTGGCCCAACTGACCTGATCAGAGACTTAACACCCAGATCCATATTCTGGATCGTGGGCTGTCCACCCTAGCAGCTGCTCATCTGTGACCTGCTGGAGTGCATGAGAGGACTGGTCCTTTGGACTGAAGACCACAAGATCTCCATGACTCGGAGCAACAAGATACTTGAGAGGAGTTTCAGTGAGGGCCCAGTGATGATGATGTGCCAGAAACCAGAGGCCTTGAGCCAGACAAATAAGTCCTTGCAATGGGCATTTTGTGGGTGGGGTTGATTGGACAAGGGGGGTATATACTACCTGATACACTGCAGCTCCCTATGCTACTAGGATAAATGAAGGGGTGTTCGAAAGATGAACAAGGTCTTCTTTTTGTTGTTTATTTTATTTCTAATTAATTTGGGGGGCATTCTGCGGCGGTGAGAGGTGGATATGGATGGACTGGGAGGTGAGTGGGATTAGAGTGCATGATGTGAAATTTCCAACGAATCAATAAAGAATTAGGGTTTATAAGTTAGCATGCCATTTTCTTGCATTTGTGGAGCTCTCAGGACTGTGACTTTCACCAATGTAAATATGGCCGACACAAAGATAGTGTGAGCTCTATTCAGAAAGGTCAGGATCAACAAAATTACATATTCTGGGGTGGATTAAAACATGGGTCCCCTTAACACAATTTCAGCATTTTCCTGGTCTAGTATATATGTGTTTCATTTATTTGTTTCTGTTTATAGCATTGCTATGGTGACCTCTGGTGATAAAGGAATTTTCTTGGTTTTGCTTCACTGTCTTGCTAAAAGTAATGTTACCATTTTGTGAGTCAATACATTGTGTCCTCACAGTGGGACAGTTGAGGAACTATTTTGAGATAGTTAATAGCTATTTTGAAAAATGAGTGAGACCTTGCTAAGAACTTGATTGAGTATTTGTTGTATCTTTTATTTTTGTGAACGTTTCTTTTGTGTTAAGGTAAAATTCTATGGAGCTAAAATTGCTTGTGGGCTATCTGACATGACTTCTCCAGACTGAATTCAGGTCCTCTGCAAGAGCAGTGAATGCTTTTAATGGCAGCGACCACTCCCAGGGCTTTTTAGTTCATGCTTTTACTCCATGTTTCTATTGCCCATATTCCCAGGGATCCATACTACTAAATGGTGAATCTTTTTACTCTATTTCCACAACAGCTTTACAAACTTGGTGGTGGCTTTCCTTGTGTTTTTGTGCACAGACCTGAAAAACCTAATATTATAAAAAACGTAGCTATTTTCATCATTTAGTAGCATATGGGAAACATGCCGGTTGGCTTTAATTTAAAGTTCTCTGTTACGGTTTATACCATCTGTGGATGCAAACTCTGAGAGCCACCTTGGTCTCATCTCTGTACACCTTCTACTGATATCAAGAGGTCAGCAACATCTTTAATGGCGAGTATACACAAGTTTTCTTAATCAGCATACCTGGAGTCCAATTGCCATTTTTATACCCTAGCTAAGGTGCCATGACTTGTTACAAGAATAAAGAAATCAGCTCCCATGCTTTGTTTCTTCTCACTCCAGTGTGTTTACTTTGTACAAAATGGAAGTGATATTTCCTAGTTTACACTTTTGCACTTGCCGTTCTATTCAAACACTGTTATCTACAAAGCAAATGGCTAGAGATCACAAAAACATCATTCTCCCGGACACATTTGGAACCAATAATAATAACCTTAATCTTTATCTTTAATCAAAGACATTCAGATCATGGGATTCTAAACACTAAAATTAAATTTAAAAATTAAAACCATACAGGACTTGGTGATCTGCCCCATGCAAATCCATGTAGCTTCAAATGCTGTCTAGAGAGTCTAGCACACTCATCATATATGTGTACAAAGCAATCTAGTTGAATGAAGCATATTTTCTTTGTCGAGTAAGAAAATAGACACACGTTAAATTCCATTTCAAGTTAATTCTCTGAAAACGCCATGCCAGGCTAGTCAAGAAGGTAAACTTAGTCACCTTCCTGAGGACAAGACAGACCATGGTGGGAGCCACTCGATCTCTGCTGTCACAGCAGGGATGCCATAAAAACATCCTCCTGAGAAGGCTAACAACAAGCTTTCACATCAGAGAGAATCATATTAACAACGGCGGAGGATGCAATAATGCAGAGTAAGAAAATATAACTGCATCTGCTTAGGAGAAACACCAGTGGAAGGATTATGGTAGAGCAGACATGCTACCATACAGATGACAGGAACATTGTAGAGTGGGCGTGGCTCACAGAACAGGCATGCTACCATACAGGTGACAAGAATATTGTAGAGTGGGCATGAGCTGTGGGGCTGATGGCTCACAGAACAGGCATGCTATAGTAGCCAAGGAGATAAGTACAAAATGAGGAGAAAGCATTTGAATTATTTTACAAATTTTCTCCAGTAAACTTACAAGCCTGTAGTAGTGAAACAAACATGTGACTTTAAAATATGTAAACATATATAACACATGTACACAATGTGTGCACATACAATATGTAAATATATATAACACATGTACACAATGTGTGCACATACAGTATGTAAACATATATAACACAGGTACACAATGTGTGCACATACAGTATGTAAACATATATAACACAGGTACACAATGTATGCATATGTAATATGTAAACATATATAACACAGGTACACAATGTGTGCACATACAGTATGTAAACATATATAACACAGGTACACAATGTGTGCACATGTAATATGTAAGCATATATAACACAGGTACACAATGTGTGCACATATAGTATGTAAACATATATAACACATGTACACAATGTTGCACATACAGTATGTAAACATATATAACACAGGTACACAATGTGTGCACATGTAATATGTAAACATATATAACACAGGTACACAATGTGTGCACATACAGTATGTAAACATATATAACACAGGTACACAATGTGTGCACATACACTATGTAAACATATATAACACAGGTACACAATGTGTGCACCTACAGTATGTAAACATATATAACACAGGTACACAATGTGTGCACATGTAATATGTAAACATATATAACACAGGTACACAATGTGTGCACATACAGTATCTAAACATATATAACACAGGTACACAATGTGTGCACATACAGTATGTAAACATATATAACACAGGTACACAATGTGTGCACATACAGTATGTAAACATATATAACACAGGTACACAATGTGTGCACCTACAGTATGTAAACATATATAACACAGGTACACAATATGTGCACATACAATATGTAAACATATATAACACAGGTACACAATGTGTGCACCTACAGTATGTAAACATATATAACACAGGTACACAATGTGTGCACATACAATATGTAAACATATATAACACAGGTACACAATGTGTGCACATACAGTATGTAAACATATATAACACAGGTACACAATGTGTGCACATACAGTATCTAAACATATATAACACAGGTACACAATGTGTGCACATACAGTATGTAAACATATATAACACAGGTACACAATGTGTGCACATACAGCACACACATCCTAATGTGCTTGGGTAGAAGCAGAAGGATTAGATCATGAACCTTCTAGGAAGAATAAAATAATATCAAATGTTACCATTTGAACTATTTTTGTCTTTTTTCTCCATGCAGGCTTAAATGGTTATTTTAGATATGCCTCACAGATTCCATAGAGAGCCCCACAAAACACTGCCGAAGAAGATTTCAAAAGCAGAAAAAAAAATTGGGAAGAAAATCACATCCATAAACGTTTCAAGAGAAAAATAAAATAGCAAGGCATAGATACAGCCAAGAGGGAAGAACTCTGAAATGGGAACCGAGAGCCTGAAGGAAGAATGGAGGAGGGCACTGGAGGACGCAGAGTGCCCCACAGTCCAGGATCAGCAGAACTAACACTGTTTCAATGGCAAGGTTACTGAAACTGAAAGTGACTGATGGGTCGAGGCAACCCTGATGAAAACTTGATGCCAAAACTAGGGGAAATGCTCCCATTAACACACAAGGATGGGTGATTCCAAATAGCTCACACAATGCTGAGCAAAAGAAGAAATACTAAAGATAAACACGACCTATTCAAACTGTTCTGCAGAACTATATATTAACGAAATCAGCACAGCACTGGCACCAAAACAGGAGAGTGGAACAATGAAAGGGAATTGAAGGCCTGAAAATAAATCCATACAGTGACAAGCAGTTTGTTTCCAATAAAGATATCAAAAAGTACACATTACAGAAAAATCAGCCTTTTCGAACCTTGTGCTGAGAAAAACAGATATTAGCATGAACAAGAACGAGGCTAGGTCCCTTCTCTAGCCCTGTACAAAGTTATCCAAATGGAACAATAAGTTTAATGTAAGACTTAATGCTTCAAACCTGTCATGGGAAAACATTTCAAGACAGATTCTTGACAACTGCATGAAATAGAAGTGTTTCTGTTCAGCAAAGAAAGCAATCAACAGGGAGATAAGATACCTGACAGAATGAGAGAAAGTCCTGGATAGATATCTATTTAACACGGGATTAAAATCTAGAATATATAAACAATCCAACAAATTAATCCTCAAAAATAAACAAACAGATGAATCAAACAGAAAAGAAAGAGGTACTCATGTTTCAAATATTTTTAAAGGTAGATACAGAGTCCATCTCAGTCAAAACAACTATAATCCAGGACTTAAACAACCAACGCTGGTAAGAATATGAAGAAAGAACATTTATTCCTTGATGGTGGGAATTATGATATTTGCAGTCAATGTGTGAAGATAGTAATGAAAATTTCTCAAGCAGTTGAAGCCGGCATAACTCTTCTGGTATATGCCCCAAGTACTCTGTATCTAAATACCACAGAGATGCATGCATGATGTCCACATACTACAGGGATACATGAGCAACACATTCAATTATGGAACTAATCATCATAGCCAGGACATGAAACCAAATTAAATGCCAATCAACAGATGAACATTAAAAGAATACGTGGTACCTAAACACAATGAGGGTCACTGAGACACAGAAAACAGGATTATATTATCATCAGGAAAATGTGTGAAGTTGTATCTCATTGTGTTAAACAATATAAGCCAGACCCAGCAAGAAAAAATAGCAACTGTCCCCTTAAATATTGTATAGATATTGGATGGAGTATTATGTGATAGATTAGATAGATGATAGATAGATGTCTTATAGATAATAGATTGGTGTTGGCAGACAGATAGATAGATAATGATACAGATATATAGATTAAAACTATAAATATAGAGATAAATGGGTAAAGGCGATATGGAGAAGGATGACTACCAGGAGGAGGGAAGGGGAAAGGAAGGTTATAATATGTGATTATTTAACAATGTACAAAGACTTACATGTATGGAAACATGAAAACGAAAGACATCATTTTGTACATTATTTTTCAATGAAAACTGATGCAGCAGAATGGAAAACAGAACCTTATTTTAACTGCTCGTATTGCTATAGCTGTTTCAGACCTTCCAAGAGGACAGGATTCCAAAGTGACAGAGCAGAGTGACTTTAGGCACGTCTTCGTGGGCTACAACAAACTCTCTCTAATAGTTAATCAGTTCAATGTTCTAATTTAAGCCTTTTGTTCGAGGCTTGCCTGAAAAAAAAATAAACAACAAACAAACAATGTGTGGATTGAGACTGTAGATCAATGGGAGAATGTTGCCTAGGTTGTTCACGGCCCTGTGTTCAATCTCTGCCTTCATACACAAAGCATGTTATTTTTCTTTTATAGAGGAAGAGTCGTTCGTGACTGATGAGCTTGATTTTCTTATACACACTACACCATGTTATATGATTCAGGACTAAGAACAATATTATCTGCTGGGGCCTGGGTAGAGATTATGCCCTGAGCGCCCATAAAACACAATTTCTGCCACTATTAAAAAGACAAAGAACACAGATGAAACATAAACATTAGACAAGCTTTTAATGCTAATCTCTAAAACACAGTACTCCATATTACATTACCCTAGATTTATTGAAACTCATCTTAAACAATTGAATTTTTTATTTTTGGTTTTTGAAAAATAAGCAATATGAATACTGCTTGTCTAAATCCTCCTTGCTCTGTTCTGTGATAAACCATGAAAGATAATAAATATTTATTAATTTCAATGACAGGAAATAAATTTAGTCCTAGAAAAATCAATAAAAGTAACCCTTAGTAATTTCCTTAATATATCTAAGGTCATAAAAACTTAGTTCTAATAATTCATTTAAGCAATATAGTTTGAGTTGGAGACAAAAGTCACATGCTCCCAGACTGGAGGGATACTTGGCTGGAAGCCACCAGTTTTAGATGATATTTGTGTCTGTTACAGACATAATACTAGAGGAAAGAGGCCATGGCTTACTCATCAGTATTAGATTTTGTGGGGAGTGTGTTTTTTGCTATTTTAAGAAATTTGATGATGAACATAGAACAGTACAGTTTCATGTGCTTGTATTGTTTGGGATATAAATAATCCAATATTTTGAACCTAAAATTTTCACAAGTAGAACAGGAAAAATGTATGGAAAAAAGTTACTATGAAATTATACGTATTCTTCAACACACAATAAGAGCAAAGGTGATAAAAAGAAGCGTTGTAAATACAATTTCATGAATTTCTTACAGGACAATATGTTAATATATCATGAGATTACATAAACTAATAGATCTTTTATGCCCACAATCACAAGTAGTAATGCTAGAGTAAGGAGAATAAAAAATAGACAGGAACTGAGCTCATCTGCAGTACAACACAGTGCTCATGCTCTATCCCTGTTGCTCAAGCCATAGACCTTACCTGTACAGCCTTGCATGTCTAAGTCAGGCTGCTGTGCATAGCATACATCCTAACTGCAAACGACAAGGGGAGATGCTCCTTTAAGAGCACAGCTTTTCTCCAAAAGCGCTTTCAGGCTGTCTGAGTTTATTTACATATAGACCACACCAAGCTGTTTCTGTATAGATCAAAACAAAGTGGGGAGGAAGCCACTGAACCTCTGATGGTAATCGATTGTTGGAAAGTTTGTTAAGACAACTTTCAAATCAGTTGCTCTGAAACATGGAGGCACATTAAAATTCCTTAAGATATAAATAAAAAAGAACGAATGGAAGCCAATACAAAATGATCTAACTGACAAACTATGTGGCGAATTCCTTCAAGTTAGAATTTTTCACATACTGTAAAATGATTCTCATGGACTGAAAGAGATATACTTACTTTTAATGCACGTATTCTGTGATGATGTAGCTTAAGCCTCCAAAGAAGGCTCCTAGCTGTGCTGTTTATGAGAATGTAATGTAAATACTTGTTTTAAATTAATAATGACTCTTTTTTTCTATTTTTTGTTGTTGTAATGAAAACAATTAAAATTTCCTGATTATGAACCAAGCTTTTTGATAATAAACTATTGCTTTCTGACAGCCTTCCCTGTGTGGTCATGGGAACTGCAGACTGAACTACTCTTTACTGAGAGCTGCCTAATAACCATTCTGTGAATTGGTTGTCCTACATGGGCCCAGTGTGTTGAGTATACACAATGAAGTTTTAAAACCATACACTAATAGTCATCACTGCTAACACATGGAAAAAAAATGTACCTCGCTTTTTGTCCTCGAATCTGGAATCTTGGAAGCAATAGTCCTGGGTGGATGCAATGTCTGTGATGGATTTGATGGGAAGAGACTGAGAGGAGGAGGCTGATCACGGAAAACAGATGTCAAACAGAGTTGTACGGTCTCTTTCATTGCTTTCATCTGTGATTCCTGAGGGCAAAGGGAAATGAATATTTTTACCTATGGCTCTTGTTACCATTTCCCACATTGGTCTTATAATACACTCCCCCCATACAAATAGCGACAGGTTTTCAAATGAAATTTCTTGCTCTGCTTCAATATGATGCCTACAGTAGCTTCTCTACTTGAACACCTTGTGCCCAGCTTGTGGCAGAGTTAAGGCTGTGGAACCTAGGTGAGGGAATGGAACACTGGGTGACAGGCCTTAAGTTAAAATAGCATGAGCATCTTTCTGACCTTGTTTTTGATCTCTGATTTCTCTCTTGCTCTCTCTCCTTCTCCATCCTTTTAGCTCTTCCTACTTTCTTCATCTCCTTCTGGTACCTGATTTAGTGAGATTTGATCAAGCATCCCAAGCTACGGCCACTGCATCTGAGAGCCATTCCCACTACCATAGGATGACCCAGGAGTGTCTCAGGCATTGTCATGAAATATGAATGTGGTCCAATACATTGGTATTCATGGTGTCATTACACATTGTCAACAGTTTGGATACCCATGGAACCCTTCTAACCATGAACTAGACTATGTCCTTCCATCTTTAAGAGGCTTTCACCAGGTATTTGTTTGCATTGTTGAGAAAAATAACTAAGGCAGAGAATTGATTCCAAGATATGGGTCTCTTGCTGCTGTAGACCTGATCATGTTGTCTGTAAGTCTTTGGCTTACAAGAGGATATGGAACAGTTGGAAATGTCAGGTAAGACATTCTAAGAAACTGGAAACAGTATTTGGTAGGTGATTCTGGTGGGGATACAGAGGATCAATAGGCCACAGAGGGTGAGAGGGATTGTATCAGACATTGATTAAGAGGTTACATATCCTACATCCTGGCAAACTCTCTGACAATGAAATGAGCAGAGTGATGAATTAAAAAGCAGTGGACTGACTGGTTTGATGGAGAACATTTCAAGAGAGCATAACAATCAGGCTGCAGGATGTTGTTCATTGTGCTTAGTGAGGTTTATAATAGGTCTTCAAAGCAGAAACTGGAGCAGAAGGATGTGACATGTAAGTAGTTCACAGAGAAGACACATCTGAGTGCAGTTAAAGTGGGTGGTATGGAACAGATACCAATAAACTGTAGTTGATACCAATATTGGTAGAGTTAAGGTGTGATTGCATACTCTACATGAGGACAATCGGAAGGGACATTTAGGCTAAACCCTCACTCACAGAAGATTCTAGGGAGAACAGTGTAAAATCAGTTGAAAAGAGAGTGCCCCACACAGGGGATTTCCATGGCATCTTTTTAAGGCTGGAGAGATGGCTCAGCAGTTAGGAGTATACACTGTTCCTGTCCAGGACTGGAGCTTGGTTCCCAGCATCAGCACATCCAACTCTGTCTTCTGTCACACTGTGCTTATATATAAAATAAACTGACCCACCACACCTACACTCATAATTTAAAAGAAAAATCAATCTTAAAATGAAAGATGGCCATTGGCTTTGGACTTTTGAACAGTGATGGGTATAAATGTAGAGGTGAAAATCTATAATGGAAGGTTTCAATACTGAGAACCCACAGAAAGCAACATTATTTGCATGATTCTTTTTCTTTTGTTCTGTTCACACCATACATCTAACAGATTAGGTACATAAATCTCTAATTCAGAGCAATAACTCAACTCAGATGCTAAAACTAATGAACAGCCATGAAGTGGTGGTTTTAAATGCTCTGATATATTGTGAAAGACAATGCACATATATTGAATTTTGCTTTAAATTCGGTGTCACATGAGGCCCTGACCTCATCAGGAAATCTCCAGGTTAATTTAATCAACTCTCTTTCTTTAACCATTAAAGGGGTGTACAGAGCCATTTGTATTCTGCTTCAGGCTGTTCTTAACATCTTCCTTCCTGTGTTTCCTTCTTGGGACTGTAACCTGCACCAGGACCTCCTGTCATACGTTTCAGTACAGTTCTTGGTTGACAGTCTAGATAGATACTACCAGGGTCTATGGTGTGAGAATTGTCACCAGAATCAGTGTCTTGTTTTCCTACCACCCCAAGAGCATGCTTCCAACTGAACAAGTCTGTTTCTGATGCTGCCAATGCTGTATTCACACAGGCCCAGGGTCAGAATCAGTCACCATTATACTTCTAGGGCTGTCTATACTGGAACTTCAGCCGACTATTTCCTTTGAAGCTCACTACAACCAGACATTCTTTACTGATGTATGAGACAACATGTATAGCATGCTTTCCTCTGGATCTGAAGAACTAATCTTTTCTCAGTTAACTCTTGATTTACCCTTTCCCTCCTAGCCCCAAACTATATTTTCCATTTGTTTTTCCCTCCACACTTGAAGTGGTAAATTCTGTAGCTAAAATGCCCCCATCTTTCAGTATACCCCAGTTTTAGCTCAATTAATAATAGCTTTCTGGAAGCTCAGAATTGATTCATAGATCTTGAGATTCTTTTGATTATTTTGGTATAATAAACTCACACTTCATTCATTAGAAATAACATTGAGAACAAAGTTGGGGTGTGAAAACATTCTCATAGCATTTACATGATAGTTAAGATTATTTGAACATGAGACAAAATATATCTGAAAGGAGAACATGCACGAAGTATAAAAAAGTCTCATATAGAAACAATAGAGAGAGGTGAAGGACATTTACTTTAAATGGTAGTTCTTTCCCTTATAGATTGAGATAACCTTTCCACCTGAATTTAGAGCTAGTTTGTAAATTTCATATGCATCTTGCTTGATATTTGTTAAAATCAATGTCTAATAATGTAAAAAGATTTTTTATAGTTCTATGTACCAAAAAAGAGGTGACAGAATTATGAAGTTTAAAGACAAACTGCTCGTCATAGAAAAGCAATCTTATCTCACTTAATAATAATACTAACAGATAAACTTTCTGGCTATTTTCTACATGGCAGGCAGGATTCCTGTCGGACTAGTTATGTATATAAAAATTCAGTCATCCCTCAGCTCTCAGTGGTATGGCTATGAATTGTAGCACCAGGGAGATTTCAACACGGCCTGCCAACAAAAGCCATCAACTAAATACAGGAGGAGAGTTCCTAGAGACTCTCTGGCCACAGCTCTCAGACTAGAGCGTGCTGTGGCAGGCTATGGGCTCACTGCACAGTGGTGCACATGAAAGAGATGGATAGTGAAAGAAGCACATGGCACTACAGGTGAAGAAACAACTCTGTTAGCCCAAGTTCTGTCCCTGGGACATTTCCAACCAGTAGAGTGCGCTGTGGCTCTGGAATTTGGTGTTATCCACAAATACTTGCAATGCAAGATTAATTCTCTATTATTCTATTGTCTTGGGTCCAGAAAGTATTATTTTCTGATTGGTCCATTATATTTGATATCAGAACAAAGACCATGTCTCATACTTTTTTTTTATTCCTGTAATGTCCAACATAATAACATCTCACAATAGCTATTTTAAAATCCAATAACCATTATCAGTTAAGTAATTATATCATGTCAGATCAGGAAGACTATTTTAGAAAGAACAATTCAATGGCCAGAAATGATAGTCTTAGAAGTTGGGAGATTGCCTCAGGACCTTGAAGACTCAATGTCTTCTTAGGATTTAATACATTTTTCAAAGACAGTGGAAGCAAAGACAGAATATTTTTTTTTAAATGTGAGCTAGGAAAACTTAAGATTGTATGTTCCTCTTGGTTTTCTAATTCCATTAAATCTACAAAAATCCCATGTCCTTTGTAAAAAGTGACAGAGCAGTAGTTGGAAGAGATGAGTTGAATATCCCTGGAAAAACTTTGAAGTTAATTTTTTTTTATAAAACTAATTTTTGGTAAAATAAATTATGCCTGCTCTACCCCAAAGAATAGAAGTCAGGCTGCCCTTAACTATTAAATGTTAATAACTTGGATAAATTAATAAATGGTAATTCCAAAGGACTAAGAATAGTGAGATATCTACTTACTTCTCTGAATATTTAATTTGTCTCAGGCCTCCAAATCTTACAAAGGAACATCTTTAACATTCAGGATACGTTCTTCCTAATTTCTCTGTTATGGCACAGTCTACATACTCTGTCCGTCAGCTGTGAAGATGTTTCAATCATAACAGAACAAAGATATATGCCTATGAGAGACATAGTCACACTCCTAAGCAGCAAAATTTTAGCCTGGTCTTAAACTTACCATACAGTGCAAAGTGTACGGCACAGTATCAAAGCATCCATACAGTGTAGGGTTTCCTAAAATGTGAAACCTGAAGATCTTCAAAGGGAACCAATCCCACATGGTCTCTCTCCTACCTGATCCACAGTGAAATGCCCACAGTTCAATTCTGGTAATTAAGGGGCAGCCTCCTTTTTCTTTTCTTTTTTCCTTTCTTTTTTCTTTTTCTTTTTTTACAGATTCTCTGAGTGCATATAAGGAATTATTGAAAAAAAAGTTCACAAATGCACTGGTGTCCCTGTTCAATATTATCCATAAAATTATTACTAATTGTAGAAAGTTCTTTTCAGAAGGCACAACACTTTAGGTTTAGCCAAGATGACTTTGAGAATTACAAGGATATAAAAAAATATCATGAACAAGGTAAGCAGCAGTCTGAATTGAATATGGAAAGATGTCTTCATAACTACTTAACACATCTTTATGGTGCATAAATTACAGAGAGATAGACAAATATTTGTAATACAAATAAATACGGAGGCAGCATGTACCCAATGTCTACATATATATTGCATGCTTAACATACATGCGATATTTATGTACTAGCACAAACTAATACATTGCATCCATTCAATGAGTGGAGGGTGAAACACATACAGGCAAGTGTTCTTCAAGATCATCTACACTATATTTCTCAGAAAACAATTAAATTCTTAATTTTAATATTTGTTCTTTCACTTATTCTACCTCCATAAATACTTTAAATAGTTTTTTATTTGTTTGAACAATTATTATTTATAGACAAAATGTATTTTATTTGTGATTTTAATGTTTGGAATGGTATTCCAAAGTATGACTATACAATATATATGAAGTCCTATATTTTCGATTATTGACACCTGTAATATCCTTGTGCCAATTTCCAAGCTCTCGAACATGAGGACGAGTGCCAAGGCACAGGCATTTAAGACACACTTTTAACAACTCATGGTTACTTCCATTTTCTTTGTTTCTTCCAGAGTTATCAGAGAACAGCATGGTTTCTACATTAAGTATGTCTATCCACGGTGTTATGGAATAAATGTGCCAGTAAGATAAACAAATAATGGAATAACAAACCCACAGAGTTCACTCAATTGACTCTAGCAGAAAAAAAAATGAGAACAAGGAAGCCATCACACTAGGATTGCTCTGGACGACGGCAGGTAATGTGGGAGTGTCATATATCAATCTGTTGATTTCATTTGCTAAGTAATAAACAAACTGCTTGGGCTCATAGCTTAGAACATAGGTGGGTGGAGTAAACAGAACAGAATGCTGGGAGGAAGAGGAAGTGAGCTCAGAGATGCCATCCTCTCCTCTCCTGGGCAGACACACACAATAAAGCTCTGACCCAGGGTGAATGTAGGCTAGAATCTTCCCAGTAAGTGCACCTTTGGGTGCTACACACAGATGATTAGAAATGGACTAAATTAATATATGAGAATTAGCCTAGAAGAGAATGGGCCAAGCAGTGTTTAAATGAATACAGTTTGTGTGTTGTTATTTCAGGCATAAGCTAGCAGGCGGCCGGGGTGCTGGGGATGCAGCCCTGCCGCTCTTATCACTACATGCAGGCAGCAGCAAGCACACACTGTGTGGCTAAAAGCCGAGTCGTGATGGTTCCTGGATGGCAACTTACCCTGTCAAGAGCTGCTTTCTCAAGCTCATTTTTGGCGACAGCTAACTTCTTTTCCAGTTCGGTGAGCTGTTGGGCCTGTAACAGAGAGGGAAGGCAGCACATTTGAGAAAACACTATACTCGACATATTTGTTCTTCACGGAAAAAGAATGTATGCCTGTTAGTTGATTTAAATTTCAGATGAAAAGCACAAAGTTACAGAGCCATTTGATATGTGTGCAGAGAACGGTATGAGTCTCATGGGTCGAAACACCTTGTAAAACCTAACTCAATCTTTGTTATATTTGTTAGTTCTCTTATCAGAGATGCTTCTAGTCCTCGGGGACTTAATTCTATCTGCACAACTTCCTGTCTTGATGTCTGACTGTCCATTTGAGTTTTAACTTTTTATTTGGTGATAGAACAATTGAGACTATAATAAGGCTTGAAGTGCTCTTTTTTCCCCTCTCTCTCTTTATAATTATAAATACCAGTGTGAAGGCACCATCACAAAATAACCAGGACAGGAAATATATTCCTCAAACACTGAATCAAGGAGAACCTGAAAACGGTAGTCTAGCCTTGAGGACTGTGTGGACATGGTTTACATGAGCTGCCTAGTCTGCAAAATTTTGTTGTGCTATTCCAATGAGATTAAAGTAGCAACACTTGGTCTTTTACCTCATGTCTCTGGAACCTAGCAAGCCTCTTCATTTCTTCAAATGTCACAACAGGGCTCTTCAGGGAAAGTAACAGTGACTTCATATTTGAAAGATGTATTTTCACAAAAACACCAAGCTAACAGTCATAACATATATGCAGAGGACTGGGGAGTGGGAGTGGAAGTGTGTGTGTTTCTGACTCTTTTGCCTGATCTGGGAGCTGTTTCCTTCTTTTTGGGTTGCCTTGTCCAGCCTGGATATGAGGGCTTTTGCCTTTGCTTATTGTATCTTGTTTTGTTGTGTTTGGTTGTTTTCTCTTGGAAGCCTGATCTTTTCTGAAGGAAAAATGAAGAGAAGGGAGAATGGATCTGGAAGAGAGAAGAGGTAGTGACGGGGAGCAGAGAAGAGAGGAGGGGGGAGAAACTGTGATCATTATGTATTGTAGAAGTGAAGAGTCTATTTTCAATAAAAAGAAAAAACAAAAATGCACATTCTAATCTTGCCTTAGCTATGTGATCTTGAACAAAATAGTTGATGCTTCAAGCAAAAGGCAACAACAGGTTTCTGTCATAAACCATCACTTAATGAGGAACATGATGCTTGGAGAAGTTCATTACTAATAAACACATAATAGTTACACGACTTCAGTTTATAATTCTCTGAGTGTATTCCTTCAGTTTATGTTGATTTATATTAATAGCAAGAAAAATTAAATGTATTTATTTCAGTTGGTGTTAGTAATGCTGCCCTCTTATTCCTTATCAGGAATAATTCAATCATGCCTTAATATAAACAACAGTGACCTTGCAACGTATTTGAAAATGGATTGTGTGTACTGATTACATAATGAAGAAAAAATAAAGTCAAAGACAAAATGCTTCCCTATCTGTACATGTATATTAAGATTTAGTGACAGATGTTACTAAGAAAATAAGGTTAAAAGAGAAATATGGAATACAGAAATCTGCATTAATCTCTTCTTTTCATGGCTTAAGTCTCTGGACTGGAGAAACAACTTGGTGGTGAAGACTTAGTATTCTTTCATAGGACTGAAGTTATGTTGTGAGGTTGTTCACAACATCCCATACTTCTAGCTCCAGGGGAACACAATACTTGCTTCTTGCCTACATGGGAACCCACATTTGCTTGCATATACTCATGTACAGACACATACACATGCAGAGAATTTAAGAAAACAATTAAAATCTTTAAAAAAATTGAGAAAGCCATTCATGCTTTTGTCTCTGTGTCTTATGTTTCTTCCTATCAAGAGAGTGTTTATATTCTTGATTCTGATGAGATCTTGCAGTTCTAACTCCTTCCCTGGTCATTGAAATACAGAAAAGCACTTGAGAGAGACACAGCAAAATAAGCATTGGGTGGAGTGCCTCTCATTATGCCCTCATGGAGAATCCAAACTGAGATAAAAACTGAGCAAAAACAGGCCAGTGGAAATATAGCTACACATGTACCCAACCAACATCGCTGGCCTCCTTCCATACTACAGGTGCTTGTAATCTATCCATGAATGGCTGGTACTTTCTACCTTAGGGTGTAGGTGGTATCTCAGTACAGCCTATTGTTATAAACGAGAATCATCAAGACGAATCTTCTGATGGGCAGAAACCTGGCTATGAAAGAGGCAAATCATGAACTGGAAGCGTAAGACTTCCAATGCAAAAAATAAAAACTAAATCTGTTTACATAAAACACAATCAGTCAAGAGACGAGTACGAGGGACAGACGTAGTAGTGCTTTATCTGTATCTGTCACACAGTTATGTACTTTTAGAGCAGTAGGAAACAGGAATGCGCCACTTGCAGGTTTGCAGGACTGCACTTGAATGCAATGCCCTCCAGTCATCTGAATGGGTGTTATTATGTCCACTCTATGCAGACCTCCCTTTTTCTCCACCTGAGAGGAAATGCCAGCATTTGTAGATCATTGTCCAGCCTTGTCATCCTCATGGCACACGGACAACAGATCTGAGATGGAGGAAGGCAAATGCTTGATCAGTGGACATGGGGAAAAGAATCTGATGATTAGTTTAGTTCACTGAGCAATGTATTTAATCCCTATAAGCTCAAGTTTTTTTCTATATACAATAAAAGTATCTGTAAAATAATGGAAGAAATAAAAGCAACACAAAGTAACATACTGATACTTAATGAGAAAGGTACTTTGTTGACCTCCATTTATACATCGTGAAGGAGGAGTCAATATATTCTAGTATGCTTATTTCTGGACAAGAAAAATGAATTCCAATAAAATAGAGCATATGGTTCAGAAACTATTACTATTAGCCACCTTAAAGTTTTCTTTCTTTTTTTCTTTTTTCTTTTTTTTTCTTTTTTTTAAACCATTCCTGAGATCTTTCTGAGTATGAGCAAGCTTCATAAGTGGGAAGCTCACAAAGAGAATACTGATATGTTGTCCTGGTTTTTAAAAGAGCAGTTGTTAAGTCAATTCACACACTGTGTCTATACTATATACAAGAAAGTTCCGACAATAGCTACCACACAAGAAGACATGATAGTTAGGGTGCTGATCCAGAGAATACACTAGTTAATAAAGTTAACTTTATAAAGTTTACTTGAGAAAATATAATGCACTATAAATTAAAATATGACACCATTTCAGAAAACCCAGTGTTGAACTGAGGAATTTTCATTGTCATACAGTCATTTGCTAATACTTAGGACACGATTAATTCTTTCCAAGTCTGAAACAAAGAAGAGAGAAGAAAAACAGAAGAAAAAAAATCATGCACAATCAAAGATGCCTTATGAAATTTAAATAGCTAAACCAGAGTTGAGTGTTAGCAACAACTGATAGAGAGAAGACATCTCAGTGTGCCTGAGAGAGTCACGTAGATAGCAGCATAACCAAACCATCCATTTTCTCAAGGGCACACTTCTCTAGGATCTGCAAAACTGATGGTTGGAGAAAGATCTCATTTCCTGGATGAGGCTCTAATCCTATGTGGTCAGCTCTAAATACTTGCAAATAAGGGCAAAACTAACTGGACTGTGTGTGTGTGTGTGTGTGTGTGTGAGAGAGAGAGAGAGAGAGAGAGAGAGAGAGAGAGAGAGAGAGAAATAGAAGTAGTTGTGAAGATGAGATGGGGGCAAGGGAGGAGCTGGAGAAGTGAGAAAAAAGAATTACACAGAATGTGAAGACACTTTTTTTTTCCTGTATGAGCTCAAATAAAGAAAGAGAAGGAAGCAACAGTTTGGGAGCTGAAGTTGGTATCATTTCTTAATTCACTTTCTAAAACCATCCCTTCCAATCCCCCCAGAACGCTGAAGTTCCAGCTGACAGTATCCCTGAGAACAAGACCTTTACCCTAGAATTCTCATTGCTGTACTTTTTTCTTCTTCCTTTTTGTTCCTCCTCCTCCTCCTCCTCCTCATCCTCCTCCTCCTCTTCCTTCTTCCTCTTCCCCTTCCCCTTCCCCTTCCCCTCCCCTTCTTCTTCTTCTTCTTCTTCTTCTTCTTCTTCTTCTTCTTCTTCGTTAGTTTTTTTTAAGAATTCACCTTCACATCACTACACAATAAAGGAGAACAGCAATTTGGTGTCCCATGCATAAGCTGTGATTTTTCCTGCTGAGATTATTAAGGTTCAGCTGTGCACAAATGGACACATCTTATCTGATCGTTCATGGAACTGTTCTATAAAGCATTTGCACATGACTAAGTCTGTGAGGGATTAATCCATCACACCTTAATACATAAATCTACATTTCTGAAAATCTTGTTGGTAGGATTACTTCCATTCTGTTCTCCGGGTAACAGTAGTCTTGGTTCTGTCTTCTCTTAAAGGCTGCTCTGAAGTGTGCACAATGCAAAATGATTTATGTATTTTGTGATTTACTCTCTTTGCAGGGAATATAATTTTAACATTGAAGACTATAAAGTCCTAAACATACATTAGGCATGTTAGGTTTAGAGTAACCTGTGTGGTGTTATGTCTAGCGTGTGTAGTACGTAAAGGTCAGATTTAGGGGGGCAAATCAGAAAGAGGCACCACTGATAAAGGGGGTATCACTTCCATCCTTTTGTCTGGACTGCGCTGTGAAATTTGTTTCAGTAATTCTGGTAGCCAGTTTCTGGTACCAAGATCCTCATTAACGAAAGAGACACAAAACATTGAGAGCTAACCAAGTCATAGATCCTAGGGTAAACTTTTAATAAATGTTATAATTCTACACAGGAAATCTTTTTGTTGGTTTGGTTTTTTTTTTTGAAGCCAAGAAAATGAAATCTAAGTCTGTGTTTAATCTTAAACTAAAGATAAAATCTAGAATATATATTGTGAGTTTGAACATCATGAGTGTGTACATATGCTTGTATGTGTTTGTGTTTTGTGTGTGTGTCTCTGTAAATGTGCATGTGTTTTGTGTGTGTGTGTCTGTATATGTGTATATGTTTTGGGTGTGTTTGTGCACGTGTGTATGTATTTTGTTGTGTGTGTGTGTGGTTTCTCTAAAATGAAGCTAATGACATTAATTTTATAATCTGATTTATAAGCTAACACCACTTTTCTCTGAACCTTAGTCCTTCATATTTGATAGTATCACATAAATTAACTCACAGAAGAACACAATATAATCTTAGTTCTCTCTTAAAAATGAGGAAAGCTGAGAGAGATTAATGAATATCTTGTTTAACATCACACTGTTGTAGAGTTTGAATACAAGCAGATTTAGAATTTGAATTATGTACATCCTGGACATACAGCTATACTCATAATCACTGGAGATTTTTCACGCTTAGAATTCCTGACTAAATAGAGTGCATATATTCAATGGTATATGCTCAAAATTTACTGATATGCTATGTAATTTAAAATGTTTCAAGAAAGAATAGATGACTGGGAGAATATTGTATGATTACGCTTTTCTTTTCCCAGAGGGAGAATTATAAGCCCATGAGAGATATAGTTTTAAGACTTTTTAAATAAATTTTTGGCTGTTCATTTATGTGTATGTGCATGTTCCAGCTTGGGTTTGTTCAGCATGAGTGAGTAGATGCCCAGAGAAACCAGAAGAGGGTAGCAGATACCCTGGAACTGAAACTGCAGGCAGCTTTGAGCCAACAAATCTAGACTGGACCAGATTCAGACACTGAGTCTGTGCCTTTGGAAAAGGAACAAGAGCTTTTAGTTGCTGAACTATTGCTCCAGCCCCAAGAGATACTATTAACCGAATGAATTCATGAAAACACACTATTGTGTTTTATGCAAATTATCTTCATCCATTAGCGTATAAGAACACATCCCTTGCTCATTAGTCTTAAACTAGCATTTGTTGATCATTCTATGGACACACAGCACCACATTGCATTGCTTCATTACCTGTATCTCTAAGTCACATTTACCCAACAGTTATACAGCGGACAAAATCACAAATGCCATTCTTCTGTTTAACCCTGCTCTAACAGAAGGACATTTTATTGTCACTCTTAACTGAGGTGATTGGATTATTCGATGCACTGTCTGCACTTTTCAACATTAATAACTTAGGAACATGTCTGAGAGATTTAGCCACTACATGTATGAAACCAAAATGAGTTCTCAAATCACACAGAGATACCTCAGCATTGCACTGGGTTTAAGAGCTATTAAAGGAAATTTAACAGATCAGTTTATAAAATCCTAGAAGACTCTCCTTCAAGAAGTATGTTTACATGTCCAATTTTTGACTTCACATTTTTGTAAGTTTAATCTCTTTTTCTCATGCAAAAGTGACTAGCATGTGATCAGCTACTTTACTTGAGTAAAATATCTTTAAGGTCCTGAAACTTATGAACTCCCAGACCTCAGGAACAAAGTCTGCTTTATAGTGATTTATTTCTTATGAGATATAAAAGCTCAATTCTAATTATGAGAATATAATAAATTATCTATTTTGTTCTATCAGAGAAGATCTCAGTCTATATTCAGACTGCCTCAAAACTCACTATGTAGTCCAGGATAGCCTCAAATCTATGACAACCTTCTTGTCTCTGCTTCCTAAATGTTGGTATTACAGTATAGAGTCATCATAATTACTTTGGGATGTGATTTCTTAAATAAAAGAATCACTCAACCTCAGCCCTCTGACCAACTATTGTGATTGTGCTAAAATATTTAGTTAAGAGGTAGGATATGTCCTGGTGGGTGAGTAGAAGTCAATAGATCTGTTGGGTAGACACATGGAGAGTGGTAAATAGGTATGGACAAGTAGATGTTGAAGGATATACGTAATAAGTAGGCAGATGATGATAATAGGTGCTGATGGATTAATACTGGTGAACAGATATGCATAGATAAATACTCCGGCATAGTTCCAGCTAGACAGGCATGAATAGATAGGCATTGGTGGACAGGTGCTCATGCATAAGTAATAGTAGATAGTTACAGATGAAATGGCAGAGGTGTTGCACACTGAAGAATAGATGCTGGTGAACAGGTAATAGTGGATAAGTATTTGTAGATAGTTTCTTGTGAGTGTGTAGGTCCTGATGAGCATGTGCTGGTGGGTATGTACTGCTGAAGAACTGTTGGTAGATAAGTACTCATATGTAGGTGCTGGCCATTACTACAATAAAGGTCTACTCTCTCGCTCTCTCCTTCGCTCTTTCTTTCTTTTTTTCTCTCTCTCTTCTTCCCTCTACAAAATAAAGATAACATATATTTTTCCTCTGTGTAGTGCAATATTTATGTTTAAGTTTAAAAAGCTTAAATATTCACTATTTCTTGAACAAAAGGTAACAGAATGAGACTATTATTCTCATGGAAGAAAGCAAAACAGAAACTAATACCTAATTAAGCGTGGGTTCACCAGAGACTTAGAAATCATTGTATTCAAACAAAGCCTTTAATTGGCTCTTATAATTTAACAGGAATAAAACAGTTTCCTTAAATTAAAAACCTTATACTCAAAGTATACATTGTTCATTTATGTTACTGAAAAACTGTTCAGATCTTATTCTTTTGCAGAGTAAGCAGTACTAGAATAGTCGTTCTCCCACAAAGAGCTGTGAATCAGCTGTGCGATACTAGAAACATGGAACACCCTCGAAGTGCACCTGTCTTCTACCTGGGGACCATTTCCTGAGTAGAGTCTCAAGCGCTGTGATGCAAAAGGCTCATATTTATGTAACAATGTTTAAGCACTTCCTCAATAGTTCTGCGCTCATCATCGGAGCTATCAGTTTATCATTTACATATTGAGACAATATAATTAAGCTCGTGATCAATTGGAGCACCAGAACTGAGTCTTTACTAGTGTAATTGCAGTGCTTTGCTATGCGAGAAAGAAAAGAATGTTTGAACTTAGGTGCATTCTTAATCTTTTAGCCTACCTTATAGTTCATTGAATGAGGCAAACATTTATGTACCTGAGGGTACATCAAAAAGGGCATGTGAATCTGTCCTGTGTCAAATCATGCGAAACACCTTGCATTCATCCATGACTGGTTGGTTTCTGTATCTCCTTCATTCACAGATGGAAAAAAAGTAGCTCTGGAGCTGGAGAGATGGTGCAGTAGTTAAGAGCAAACACTGCTCTTGTAGACGCCTCAACTTGGTTTTTAACACTCACATTAAGTGGCATACAAGCAATTAAAACGCCACTGACAGTAGATCTCACAGCATCTTCTGGACTTGGGGGTCTCTACTCAAACCTACACACACGAACACAAGCACACACACACACACACACACACACACACACTTAGAAATTTAAATATATTTTTAAAAAGGTAATCCTCATAGATATCTTCTACAAATATAATCTTAGTATTCTTATAATATTCTTCAAGGCAATGTTTTATATTTTTCTTACTATTTTTCATACTATTATAATATTAAAAATATAAAATGATTTGCTAAAGAGCAGACATGATCTAAAAATATATATAACATTGTCCTGGGTGCATGAAAGGTCTAAGGGTTTTCTAACAGACAGGGCTTTTTAACAGTCAGACAGTTTCTAATTAGCATCCTGGTGAACGTTCACTCAGAAGCTGGCTTGCCACACACTTGCTGAATCCCATAGATTCATCCAGGAGAAAGACAAAGAGCCCAATTCAATTTGAACAGTTTAGAGCTCACAGTTTGAGCCTGAGAAAGATTAGCATGATGCTGGCAACTCCTATTTGCAGTCTCTCATGGCATTGGACCAAGGGAGCCACATGACAGACAGCACAAGCAGTGGGTCTTACTGTCATTGCGAATCAAACTCTAAACTATTGCCAAATAACATCATAGCTTATTTGTGTACCCAAAGGCAGAGGGGAAATTTAATGGGAAAATTTCAGTACTTTCATGTAATATATAAGAAATATTTCCATGGCAGCCTTCTGATAATACTACCTACTCGACCTTGAGCTTATAATTCATGTTCCTAGAGAAGCTAAATAAGAAGGTGAATCCAAAGACAAACAAACAAACAAACAAAGACAAACAAAGGCATCCTCCTGAATATTAACCTTCTTCAGGCGATGAAAGGAGACAAAGACAGAGACCCACATTGGAGCACCGGACAGAAATCTCAAGGTCCAAATCAGGAGCAGAAGAAGAGGGAGCACGAACAAGGAACTCAGGACCTCGAGGGGTGTACCCACACACTGAGACAATGGGGATGTTCTATCAGGAACTCACCAAGGCCAGCTGGCCTGGGTCTGAAAAAGCATGGGATAAATCTGGACTAGCTGAACATAGCAGACAATGAGGAATACTGAGACCTCAAGAACCATGGCAGTGGTTTTTGATCCTACTGCATGTACTGGCTTTGTGGGAGCCTAGGCAGTTTGGTTGCTCACCTTACTAGACCTGGATAGAGGTGGGCGGTCCTTGGACTTCCCACAGGTCAGGGAACCCTGATTGCTCTTCGAGCAGATGAGGGAGGGGGACTTGATCAGGGGAGGGGGGAAATGGGAGGCTGTGGCGGGGAGGAGGCAGAAATCCTTAATAAATAAATAAATTAAAAAAAATTCCATGGAGGAGTAAGCAGCACTCCATCCAGGCTCGGGATAGAGGACAAGTGAATGTCACCTAGCTGCTCCAAATAGATACTTCCAAGTTATCAAGGCACTGCAACCAAGCCAATGGGATGAAAGAGATTGCCATATATTGGCAAGTGACAACCAAGAGTCAAGAAGATATAAAGTGTTCCAGGGGATGAGTGGAAATAAGTAAATTGATGATTATTCACCAACAAATATGAAAGTGCTCCACCATTTGAACAATTTCCATGGCTACCACAATACAGACTGGTTTAATGCTGCCCCATTGGCTGCAATCGTCATTTATCCCGTTTCTAGATTTGGTCGATTTTTTTTTCCTGACTCTGTCTCTAAAGGAGTATTATTGACAACTGGGTCTTGCATTTGTTTTTTGATCACTGAGTCAATAATTTTCAGAATACTGCTGTGTACCCAGGGCATGTTTAGTAAACATTTCATTAATGGAGAGCAGGTGAGCAAACATGATACCAAGTCACATGCTGGGCTACATAACATGTCTCTCACCTTCTCAGAACTCAGTTAAACCTTCTTTGCTACTGAATCACAAGACTGACGAGCAGTCAATATGTACTTATACATAAATGTCCTGAAAAAGCAGATCTCCTTTCTCTGGTAGTTATTAGACAATGGCTCTGTCCAGGGTAATGGTTACAAGGATTGGTGGCTTGTGCACATTAATGATTAGCATAGTAGCATAGGAGATACAACCCACAATGTTTTATTGATTTCAGGACTAAGTCAATTGGGTTATTTTTCAAAAGTTTTTTTTTCTTTAATCAAAAATTAGACAAAGCATCCTCTTACCTCTTTTTTATTTTTTATTGATTTTTATTCAGCTCTACATTTTCTCTGCTTCCCTCCCTGCCTCTCCCCTCCCCTTCAACTCTCCTCCAAGATCCCCATGCTCCCAGTTTACTCAGGAGATCTTGTCTTTCTACTACCCATGTAGATTAGATCTATGTAAGTCTCTCTTAGGGTCCTCATTGTTGTCTAAGTTCTTTGGGATTGTGATTTGTAGACTGGTTTTCTTTGCTTTATGTTTAAAACCCACTTATGAGTGAATATATGTGATAATTGTTTTTCTGGATCTGGGTTACCTCACTCAAAAAGATGTTTTCAAGCTCCATCCATTTTCCTGCAGAATTCAAGCTGTCGTTATTTTTTTCTTTTGAAGAACTGTTAAGGACAATGTGGTACATTTACACAATTGGGTTATTTTTAAAAGGTACTTTATTTCTTATATGAGAATCATTTGCTCAATGTCAATATCATCTCTATTTGTTCATATTTTTCTGCCATCAGGAGAATGGGTTTAGTTTATTGTTTGAGTCCTGCACAGAGCTGCAGCTCTTCTGGATGCATTTCCTAAACACTCTTTCAAAATTCCTACTTAGCAAATTAATTTTCTGAGAGCAACAACATATACCAATGCCCCTGTCCACACACCAGTGAGTCAGATTCCTACTCTTCTGGTTATACATTTTCCTTGAAAATTCATTTTATGGTTGTTAGTAGAGAAAAAACTCACAACAATAACAAACCACAGAGTTCGCTTTCGTTTGAATTCCTTCATGGCTATCTCAAAGTGAAACCAATAGAATCAAAATGTGGTTGATTTGCTTACAGAAGCTATACTGTGGGATGGGAGCTCTAGAGTATGAGGATGCAGAGGTGGGTAGTACAGGTTTTTCTGTCATGACAATTCCACCTTTTGTGTAGTTGTATATAACATAAATTTCTCAAGAACCTCTGATTTTACATGCATTAAATACTAATTGGTGAATGAAATTCAATAGTATGAGATAGTTAAATATAAGGACATCTAGAGCTTGGAGGACTGCTATAGTTTTTAAAAACTAAACAAAAGAAAACAACAAAATGGTGTTCAATTATTGATAGTAGGTAAAGGAAATAACTAGATTTCAGTTTTAGAAAATTAAGATTTTAAAGCTCATATTGCAAATTCCTCACTTCTCAGTTCTCAGAGTGTTAAGTCATTTTCTCAAATGCCAGTTGTTTGAAGAGACCTATGACTTCATTTCCCATGAGGAATTCTCAATATCATATTCTTCTCCTCCTGTCATTTAGAGTATGAGCATAAGTAATGCTAGATATTGGATGTTGTCTATCACAGCTGCTTGAAGGCATGGTCGCCACACTATGAAGACAATGAGTGACAGTCTTGATAGGAATCAGAATCATTTAGGAAACACACCTCTGGAGGTGTTTGTGTGTGTGTTGGGGGATGTATTTCCAGAAAAGATATTAATGTTGGCAGTGCAATTCCATGGGCTGGGGTCCCAGATCACATGGAAAAGATAAATTAGGGTGTGAGGAGTGAACATTAGTTCCTCTGCCTCCTGCTTACAGACAGAGCGTTAGCAGCAACCTGACTCTCTTGATGCTACACTTGCCCCACCATACTGGAGTCCATTGTCAAACTGGGAGTCAGATAAACCTTTCCTCTCTTCAAGCTTATTTCTTTAGGTGTTTTACAGTGGTGAGCAAAATAGCTAGCATTGTCTGTTCACTGATCCCTCACATAAATATCTAAAAAAATGAATGTCAGTCTCTTGGAATCTATTAAAAATTTGAGAGTTCTTAGGTTAATAACGCAGATGCACTTGCAGGCTTGTAATGCAAAGAGAAAACTAAACCATAAATAATACATGGGAAGAAATGATGAAAATTGGGGCTCAAATTAATGAATAAAAACAAAAATACAGTGAACCAGTATAATGAAGAGTTTGTTCTTTGAAAAGACAAGCAATAGGCAATACTGAAAAAGGCAGAAGCAAGTTATCCATGAGAGAGAAGACATAAAATAATAAAATTAGAAGTAAAAAGGCAAATATTATAACAGGTATCAACAAAATTCAGAAAATCATAAATACATCCTTAGAAAAATCTGTATTCCATAAAATTGGAAAATTTAAGAGAAACGTACAAGTTATGAGATGCACATAACAAATCAAAATAGTGTCAATAAGATACAAATATATCCGTAACAAGCAAAAAGTTAAGTTTCCCAGTCAAAATGAAGCCAGGACCAGATAGTCATCACAGAATTTCATCATAACGTCAAGGAAAAATTAACACTTAAACTACTCAGATTAATCTACAAAGTAGAAAAGGACAGGTGCCCAAACTCTTTTTATAAAATCTTTTTTTTTTTTTTTTTTAGTTTTTATGAGACAAGGTTTCTCTGTAGCTTTGGAGCCTGTCCTGGCACTAGCTCTTGTAGAACAGGCTGGCCTCAAACTCACAGAGATCCACCTGCCTCTGCCTCCCTAGTGCTGGGATTAAAGGCGTGTGCCACCACTGCCCGGCCTTTTTATGAAGTCTTATCTAGATTTTAAATCCAGATAAGACAAAGAAAATAAAATGAAAATTTCAGATGGATCTCCCTGATAAAAAAGAGAGACAAATGTTCTCAAAATCACACTAGAGGGGCTGGAGAGATGGCTCAGTGGTTAAGAGCGTTGCCTGCTCTTCCAAAGGTTCTGAGTTCAATTCCCAGCAACCACATGGTGGCTCACAACCATCTGTAATGAGGTCTGGTGCCCTCTTCTGGCCTGCAGACATACATACAGATAGACTATTGTATACATAAAAAAATAATTAAATGAATCATACCAGAAAACTGAATCAAGCTATTTTCAGAAAGACCGTTACCACACCCTAGCTGGTTTGACTCCAGAAGCACAGGGAAGGTTCAATGAGTGTAGATCAGTATGCTATCCTTGGCATAGCACAGACTCAAAAACAGGTACCACAGGATCATCTCATCAGGGGCAGGAAAACCATTCCTCAAGCTAATAAAGGCACATATGGCATGCTTATCTCCAATACCATGCTAAATGGAGACAAACTCAGATCCCTATCAAGAACAAGAACAAGGCGATGGTATCCACTCTCTCTATTCAACACTGTATCTGAGGGCACAGAGTAATAGGACAAGAGAAGGAAATAAAAAGGTTAGGAAATTAATTAATAGTTAATTAATTATTTTAACTTTAAAAAGGTTAGGAAATCAATAAAGGTATCCCTGTTTTCAGGTGATATGTGAATCACCTTATTTACATAAGAAACCCCAAAGACTCCATTAAAAACTTACATAGTTATATTTCTACAAAGTAACAAGATGCAAAGTTAACCTCTAAAAATCAGTAGGCTTCGTACATATAATGGCAGACTGAAGAAAAAATCAGGGAAACAATCCCAGTCACAACAAAATGAAAAAAAATTGAAATTTATGCTCTGGCAATGGACAGCCTATATATGGTGATTCTGTTGATCTTGTCCATATTGGGTTTCATGGTCTAAGTTGATGAGGATGACTGACCAGGTCTCTTCCTCAAGAGGGCACCAGATCTCATTACAGATGGCTGTGGGCAACAATGTTGTTGCTGGAATTTGAACTCAGGACCTTTGAAAGAACAGGCAGTGCTCTGAACCACTGACCCATCTCTAGCCTCTGAGCCATCTCTCCAGTCCACAATAGGTATTGAATAAATAAAGTGGAAGTAAACCTCACTGATGGAATGAAAGACCACTACCACATAAATGTTAAGTCACCCAATGAAGAAATTTAATAAAAAACCAGAAGATGGAAAGACATCCCAAGCTAAGGGATTGGAAGAATCAATCAATATTCCAATAATGACTGTCCAAATACATTCCTTTAACATTAAAATGTGACTTAAAATATCTTACTGTAGATTAGAATCAGTATTCTAAAAGTGATCAGAATACATGGTTCTTAGTATATGATAAAAATAATAATGATAACATGGATAATCTATTATAAGTGAGTTGATATCTTTCTTATCAGTCTACTTTGTCTAGTGTTGGGGCATCATATTATCAGCTTTAAACTTGTTTTTAAACTCACTTGCCAATAAATACATCCACTGAAAAGTGATAAGCTGGGCCAATTTAAAAAAAAACATTCAGAGTGATTCACAGATATGTGTTTATTGAATATTATTTGTTATATTCAGTTAAAGGTAAATACAAACTCATATGGAAACTTTATGTGTTGATTAAGCTTAGTTGTGAAACTCACAGGATTAAGAAAATCGCACAGCAGATGCACTAATGCCTTGGTTGTGACGGTGTTTACAGAACTTCACAGAAATGGGAAAACCTACTGAGACAATGGAAAGCATCACTCCAACCACTTCAGGTCGATTCTAAATACATAAACCAATAATTTCCTGTGGGCAGTAAATATGCAAACCAAGCAGATTCTGTCCCCTGTCCCCTAAGCTTCTGTGCTGTGGTAGGAGGGCAGCTCCTGGGTGGGTGGGGCAGCTGCTGTAAAAAAGACTGCTGTCAAGTTCTGCTTGGGGTTTTATGACTTTCACTGTGGCACACAAAGAGAAAGAGTCTCCTTCTGCCCTACAAAGTACCTTTCCAAGTGTAGTACTGGACTGAAGAGGTGTTTGAATATTTTCTGAGGTCCAATAATACAAATTTTATTTTTATAGCTTAAGTGAGTCTTACTTGGGCTAATTGGGTTAATGACTAAAGCTGCAACAAAAGATAAAATATAATTGGAGCCTAAGCAGAAATCTACAAAGAACAATCACAACCTTGGTTGAAACATTGACTCACACTTAATGGCTTAGACTTAATTAAATGCTCATTATTAGAGCTATGGAAAGAACAATGGAACCTAGTGTAAAAGTCTTGACATGCCCCTACCCCCTCCCATCTACTTCCCTTAAGAATTCAGAAAAGGTCCTTATTTTTCAAGGCTTAATTCTCTAACATGGAATAAATCACCCAAGGGATTTGTAGAATAGTGCATATATGCCAAAACGTGGGCTGCGTCGAGGGGCTGACTACTTCGGCCATCCCAAAATGTGACACATATTGTTGTTAGCACTTAGGAAAGGAGGAAAGAAAGCCTTGATAAGTCCTGACAGTTCACAGACCCAGGATCCCACTAGTGTGTGGCAGCTGGTGCCCATGCACCTCATCTGGAAGCCTTGCCCCAGCTAACACACACCTGTGCAAAGGCAGTAAACTTGAATTGGTTTTATGCTAGTAGGATGCCGATGCTGCTTCCCTGAATCCCAAGCCAGTGCTAGGGCATGCAATTTTCACTCTGTCCCTCCTGGGCCAACTGAAGATACTTGAATACAAGCCAGACTTCACTTGAAGGAGTTCATGAAACTGTCACAGAAAACAAGGAAGATACAGATTCTTTACCCAAACTTGGTGTCAATCCCAGGACTTCTATTATGCTAGGAAATGCTATGCTCACAATCCCTCAGAAAGCTTCTAGTAAAAGTCTTCAATAGCAGATTTTTTCCAGTTGTAGAAACACAGGAAGATAATTAACTTAATCCCTTATGAAATTTCCTTCTTAATAAGAGAGTATTAAATATTTAGCTGCATGAAAGATTTGTCCTTGGGCTTAAATGTGATAAAGAAAATGCTGAAAGAAAAAAGAAAGGCAAAATTCTGATATACATAATTTTGTCTATATAGAATTTTTTAAAAAGTATTAATTTTTGCCTATGAGACAATAATTTGGAAATTACCACTGTAATTTTGTTTTAGTTTTAGCAAAATTGGCTTTTTGTAACTCAATTAATTATCTCAATTGCTTCTACGAAGGCAAAAAGAAATCAGTTTCTGTTTGTTAATCTCATGTGCCACCAGTTCCCTGAAGGGGGATTGCAGGCCTCAGACTGTGCCCAGGAGGGGCCATGTACCTCCTTCTCTTGCGGCTGCACTCCCTTTAATCCACTTGATCAGGGCTGAGTACGTGATGATCTTGGTCTAATCCAAGGAACTGACAAGAAATTCATTAATTATGCATTTCATTTATTTCTGTATATGGGGAAATACCTTGTAATGATTGCTTTTATGTCTTTTATTATTCCTCCATCCATCTTTCTATTTATCAATTCAGGTGCTACTTAGTACAGTCATTTACCATGATCATTTATATTCATAAACCTTATCATCCCACATTCTTCCTCTTAGCTGCCCAAATATACATCCAGCTCAGTGACTCTTAATTCATCCTTGGTTGCCCGTACCAAGGAAGCTAGTGAAAACATTGCATTGTGCATTAAATGGACAGATTTTACATTATTAAAGCTATCACAAGTTGGACATAGTAGGAGTACTACTATAATCCTGCCAGGAAAATTGGGCGTGATCTGGCTATAAAAGGGACTCTTTAAAAAACAACAACAAAAAGCTCTAGCTCTACAAGGTCAGTTTCAAAAGTTTGTCATAATTAGCCAAGTGAAGAATACCTGTGAAGACATTGCACGGCAAGGAAACAAGTCCCAGGGAGAGCTAAGATGGGGAACGGAAACTACAAGAAAGTGAGACCCTGTTTCCAGTGTTTGATGTTATAGGAATGCAGAGTTTGAAGATAGTTCCAGGACAGCCTTGGAAGCAACAGCATTTGTGTAAGAACTGCGCAGGCAATGGGAAAGTGAGCAGTACAAAGTGGTCTGGTTTGAGACTTTTAAACAAGAGGTTGCTCCATTCATAGTGGCAGGCAGACACTTGGGATCCCTGTAAGTGCTTGGAAATGGGATGGGTCTGAACTAACTGAAGAGGAGCTTGTAAAAAAGGGTTCTAACTTTTCTGAGGTTATAAGTGAATGAATGGGCGCTGCGCTGGTAGCCCCTCACAGATCTTACCATAGTTCCAGAAGTCACATGCTCCTAAGCATTGTTCCAGCTGCCCCGTTATGGAAACAGTGGGGCGGAGAGGAAAAGATGCAGGAAGGATGCATCTTTTTTTTTTTTTATTGCGAAAAGAAGAAAAAAAACATAAACAAAAAAAACAAGTTTCCACCTCCTCCCAGCCTCCCATTTCCCATCCCCTCCTCCCACCCTTCTCCCCCTCCTCCCACCCTTCTCCCCCTTCCCCCACTCCTCTCCCCCCCTCCCTCTCCAGTCCACAGAGCAGTCCGGGTTCCCTGCCCTGTGGCAAGTCCTAGGTCCTCCCCCCTCCGTCCATATCTAGGAAGGTGAACATCCGAACTGGCTAGGCTCCCACAAAGCCAGCAGATTAAGTAGGATCAAAACCCCCTGCCATTGTCCTTGGTGTCTCATCAGCTCTCATTGTTCGCCATGTTCAGAGAGTCCGGTTTTATCCCATGCTTTTTCGGTCACAGTCCAGCTGGCCTTGGTGAGCTCCCCGTAGATCAGCTCCACTGTCTCAGTGGGTGGATGTACGCCTCGTGGTCCCGAATTCTTTGCTCATGTTCTCCCTCCTTCTGCTCCTCCTTGGGACCTTGGGAGCTCAGTCCAGTGCTCCTGGAAGGATGCATCTTGACAGCCAATTGTAGTTCTTATGTCTAGAGCTGGCAGAGAGGGGCCTATTCGGGAATATGCTGCTCTTGCCAGTGGCAGCTGGCAATTAATGCTGAAATGTGACTTCCGTCTTGTAAAGAACCGAGGATTTCTCTGCGCAGATTTAAAGAGAGTTGGCGCACACTCAGTTTTCTACTGCCCTGTGCTAAAATCACTTGAGTATAAATACAGTAAGAAATAATATGCATAGAAGGCTAATTCTATCCATATTAATCTTCACTCAAGTCCATGAAAAGTTTAGGAAGTACTGAAGTTACAGCTGCTACCCAGAGTCCAAAACAAAAACAACAAACCCACCAAACAAACCAAACCTAAATAAACAACAGCAGCAACAACAAAAAAAGCAAAACACAGCACCTGATCAATTCCAGCTTCCAGTTTAAGCTCCAGGTCCCAGCCTGTGCCAAACGTAACTCAGTACTCAGTCCTATACATTTTTTGTTTTGTTTTGTTTTGTTTTTCAAAATGGCCACTCTTGATGTCTCTGATGCGCTGGGATCATAAAGTGTGGCACTACTCTGTCTACTCCAAAAGCACCTTCTGCAATTCCTTTATCTGGATAATGACTTCTTATTCCATGTCAAGGGTAAACTTGTTCTTTATAAAAATGTTATGGGAAGGTTCTAATCATAACACTACCATCCTCTTTGACATCCCCTGCCCCACTCTGAACTCTACAACATCCCACACTGCTGTGGCTAAGTAAATTGGAATAGATGAGTATTAGCTTGACTTCATTAAACAATCCAACAGAGAAAACGAACTATCATTCATATAGCCATGGTGGCACGCAAAAAGAAACACTGAACTGGGAGGACAGAGGCATGCAGAATGTAATGTGTTTTCCTCCAGGAGAACAGGCACAGTTGGGGAGATGAAGCATGGGATGTAACAGACAAGAAAAAAGGTGAATTGTTGTTATGCATTTGAGTCTCTTCTGAGCATCCCACAAAAGTTTTATACCCTTATTTTGAAGCTAAAACTAAGAATTTACATAATTTGATGAAAATTGCTTAGTCACAGGTAAAATCAGAAGTGTTGAAAACTGGAAATCTGAATCAAAATCAGATTTCTAAATTTCCTTTTTATGCTTCATATTCAAAGTACTTAGGTCTTGTAATACCTTCAGAGACAAAGCCTCATCACAGAACCCTACTCAAAATGACATAAGATTTGATTCCATGACACAAGAGTAATACAGCATAAAGGGAGGGGAAGTACTAGTCAGGATAAATTGTCTTCTGTGTTCTCAGCCAGTTCTCACCTTGCTCTGAAACAACTAGAAAATTAATCTGAATGATTCGCTCATGATAAGATGTTTAAATCTCTGCCGATGATATTTCTAGTCCTCTCAAACATCTGTAAGAAGATATAGCAGTGAGCCCCTGTGCACACGGCTAAGCAAAGTCTTCCCCAGTAACAAGAGGAGCAATAATATTAGAAAACATTAAAAAAATACTTGACTTCACAAAAACTACATTTTAACTTTGAAAATCCCATGTAAGGAAAAGGAACAATAAAAACTTGGGGAAAACATCTGAACAACTATGGCAGGCAATGAACTTCTCCCTGAAATATATGTAGGAACAAAATTAGTGTGATGATAAGACATGTTAAAATGGATAAAACACTTCATCATATTTCCACAGAGTTGATACTCAAACAAAGCTGAGAACAGAAAAGTGTTCTCACTATCAATCTTAACAAAATCAAATTATAATATACACTCATTACTATAAACACAAAAGAAAGACAACATTTAAAACAACAGACTAACCAAGTTTCCAGAGCAGAACAAGTATTATATGCAAATTTTTACTCAGTAAAGCTTATTTTACTATATAAATATATGAACACGTGAATGTATGTATAAGTGTGTGTGTATGCGTTGGGGACACAGCCTGTGTGGTAGGTTTGTAGAATATGGAGTAGAGATAATGGTACCATGAGAAAGGAAAATAATTCAGGGTCTCCACTTCTCTGCAACAGATGATGCATGATGCTCCGCAAAAGAATTATATTCAAATAATTTTTTAGACATGGTCTAAATCCAATGCCGAAAACCCTGAATGTTCTTGAGAAACACATATTGAGTAGATCAGTTTCATATTGATCCATCTGATAAATTCACATCTGTGGACGAGTCTCATAATTTGTAATAATTAGAGTTTATTATCCACATATTTCTCTTTGAACAGAGACTGAGCGCAAAAGCATAAACAAAGATTATATAATGTGCTTGCACATTATAATATTATCAGCTTTTGAAAATTATTCTAATTTTAAAATAGTTAAGTCCAGTTATGGTTATTAGAGAAAGTTTGCTACTTTAGTGATGCACACACATACACACATACATTCACACACATGCACACACACACATGCATGTGCACACGCACACACTCATACACATACACATATACATGCACACACGCACACACACATGCATGTGCACACTCACACACTCACTCACACACATACACACATACATGCACACACGCACACACACATGCATGTGCACACTCACACACTCACTCTCACACATACACACATACATGCGCACACGCACACACACACATGCATGTGCACACTCACACACTCACTCACACACATACACACACTCACACTTTAAGAGCTATAAGTACATCACATTGAAAAGGGAATTAGCTTTGTGCATTTCATGATGCAGTGAGAGGGTTCATGTGTCCTCCACTGTAGTCTATGGATTAGATGTTTTCCCTTCCATCAAAACACTGGAGACACAATTTTTATCTTCCCATGCCTAATAATGCCAGGAAAGTGGGGAAAACAGATAAAATCTGTTTCATCTTCAGATGTTAAAGAAATGAAAAGAAAAATTAAACTGGAAAAAGAAGAGAAGGCAGCTCACACTTAGTGAATGACTGTTAGGTTCATTTAGTGTTTCTGTAGTATGGTGACAATTTCAGAAAAAAAAAGTGAGCTCACACAACTCCCTCAACAGAAGAAAAACCCAGGGTTTTCTAAGCTCAAGATTAATGGATTGTTGATATTATGAAAAAAATAAAGTAAAAGTTCTAGGTTTTATGAACAACAAAAGCTAATTCTTCCTCTGCTTTACATGCTAGGTAGGAAAATGAGTTGACAATTTAGCTAAATTTATTCATCTTATTTTCAAAATAACTATTTGATGGAAAGGCTACCATTACTGTCATTTTGTAGATGATAACATAAAATTTCACCTGTGTTCAAATTCATACCATAACTAATACTATATTACATACGTGAGGGTGATCGTCCCTGTTTCTAAACACTGAGCTATCTTGGTTCCTCTACAGATCAATGATAAAGAGAGTGGTCAAGCTCTAAGGGAAATACAAGCTTGGAAGCCACCTAAGACAGGTAAAAATGTCTCTGGACAGCTCCCTGTGTGATAGGTATTCTTGGTTGTCAACTTGACTACATCTGGAATTAACTAGAACCCAAGCAGATGGGTACAACTGTGAAGGATTTTTATTAATTTAGTAATTGGAATTGGAAAGGCCCACCTTTACTGTGACTCTTTTGAGGTGGGAAGAGCAGCTAATTAAAACTAAAGATCGGTATCTTTAATTTTTATTGAAGAATGAAGATGAACATGGGGACAACATTTCTTGTGTCATTCTATATAAAGTAAGTAGAAGAAGGAACCTTAGTCTCTCTTTGTCTGCTTGCCCTTACAGCTAGAAAGTTCATTCCTTCATTGACATTAGAGCCTCCTTCTGAAGGATTCCAATGTATAGTGAAGACCACCTGAGGATTCAGCTTTTTGGACTGAACAACTACTGGATTCTTGAATGATCTATTAATAGAAAGTCATTGTTAGACTAACTGGACCACAGCCTGCAAGACACTCTAATAAATGCATATACATACATACATACATACATACACATACATATATAAATTTATATACAAATACATTCACACACTCACACACATACATATGGATAAGATATTGTAAAATACCACAGAATTATTGGAATTCATAATGCTCTGTTTCTCTAGAGAACCTGGAATAATAACCCTATTACTCGGGTTATTTTCTCTTTATTTAATAGTCAAGTATTTAGTTTAAATGAAAAAAGTTTCATACTCTATTGAGTAGCAATGAAATTTCCATCCTCATTAAATTTCTTATTAGAAAAAAATAGGAAAATAATAGATTATGAGGTGCTTTATTCTATCATATGGGTACAATGCTTTCTCTTTTCCTTTGTTTTATGCAAGCCTAATGCCAAAGTCTTTCGAGTTAGCATGTTACCCTGGACAGCCACTGTTCTTGCCTTTGCGTTTTTTATTCTGAAGATACTCTCTTCTGTGTAATTTTAATATATAATGGGTTATTGTGGAATACCATGATTTTAGTATGCTGTAAACACTAGAATTTAATCTTCCTTCTTCAGGCCAGTGACTCCTTCTCCTGGGATAAATGCAGAAGTTGGGTTTCTGGGAATATAAAGTTCTGGCTTAAAGTTTTTATTTATTTGTTTTTATTTTGATTCTGTTTATTTTCTTTCGTTTGACCTTGCAGAATCTCATAAGTCCAGTTTCATGCCTGTATAGAATGAAACGTAGTTTATGCATATTGTCCTGTGCTGTGCTACCCTACCCTTCCCTCACTCCCTTGCCCCCATAGTCTCCTCCCCCAACAGACAGTCTTGCTTCCAATAATTCAGATTTTTGAGAAAGCTCCATATTATTTGTTACATTGACTACACTAATTTATACCCCACCATGTGTGTGTAAGAGTTCCCCTTTCTCTATGTTCTTTCAAGTATTTCCAATATTTTATCTCTTAACAACTGTACTTAGAAGATGGTTGAGAGGAAATTTCTCAAATTCATCATTTTGCTTTCTATTAGTGCAAGCCATCATGCCTCTACACATATGCAGTTATTATGCCTCAGTTATAATGACATAAATAGAGACTGGGAGAATACTTAGTGGATAAATTGTTTGCTGTGCAAGTGTGAGTACCAGACATCAGAACCCCAAACCCGCATAAAATCTGGGTGAGTATGGTAGTCATCACTAATCCCAGAATTAGAGGGGCAGAGATAGAGAATCTTGGGTGAAATTGACTGGCTAACTGAGACAGAATTGACAAACTTCAGATTCAGTAGAGACCCTATCTCCATATGTAAAAGTAAAGAGCAATGAAGAAGACACATGATGACAACCTTGGGGGTCTTTACTCATATGCACACACAACAAAAGTAAAAGATATAAGTAAAGTTGTATCAAACTGAAATAGCAGTTAGAAATTGGGAACTACTGAAGAAAAATAAATTAGGGCCAATGAAGCTGCTGCTGAGGGGGAAGCCCCAGTGTGAGTCCAAAGTTGATGCTAGCATAGTTCTCATGGTCTCAAACAATAAATGTCCAGCAACGATATACAAGGAAAGACAAGAGAAGGTTCATCACCACATCTGCAAGCCTGTAGATGTTTGTTTTTTTCCTATCTAAAAGAGTAGAATTACATGCAATATCAAATTTCTTCCTCCATAGGCAGTTTTTAAATAGGTCTTTCTCTTCAGATTTCATTTCAGCATCTCTCTCTAACCTCTTTTCTGACTCTCTTTATGATCATAACATTTTTCAGTGCTTGCTTCCACTGTACACTAATGATTCAAGTTCCCACTACTATCTTTTGGATTGGGTTTCTTTTTCAATACAGATGGTACTTTTTCTTTCCCTTTGGTTCCATAATCATCATCATCATCATCATCATCATCATCATCATCATCATCATCATCATTTCTTTTCTTTAAATACTGTCAAGTACCTATACAGAGTTGGCATAATGTCTAAAAGGTCTAATCCAAACTGATTCTTGTATGAAGCTAATTATGAGGCATTAATAAAATACCTGATTACCAAATCCCTTTCTCTGATCATTCATACCACAAGTAGCAGAAAAGGGGCTTTCACAACGTTTAACTATGTTTTCTTACAACCAATAACTAATTGAAAGTGGAAATCTGTTTCGTATATTTGTTTTCTTTATTATCACTAAAATGTATCAACTGTATTAGTGAAACAAAAATGTAATAATAAATGAGATGTACCACACTATCCTGAGTGAGGCCCAAAAATACAAATATGGTATGTATTCACTCATTAGTGGATTCTAGCCATAAACAAAGGACATTGAGCCTATAGTTTACGATCCCAGAAAAGCTAAGTAATAAGGTGAATCCAAAGAAAAACATATATAGATACTCCTGAAAATTGGAAGCAGACAAGATTGCAAAAGTTGGGAGAATAGGGGTGGGGTGGGGTGTAGAAAGGGGAGAGAGGAGAGAGAAGGGAGAAGGGAGAAGGGGAGGGTTGGGGAGAGCTTGGGGGAGTGGGATGGTTGAGATGGAGGAAGGACGGATATGGGGGCAGTGAAGAAGATATCTTAATTAAGGGAGTTAATTTTGGGGTTGGCAAGAGGCTTGGCTCTAGAGGGGTTCCCAGGTGTCCATGGGGATGTCCCCAGCTAGGACCCTGGGCAGTGGAGAAGAGGGTTCCTGAACTGGCCTTGTCCCATAGTCAGACTGATGACTATCTTGAATATCACCATAGAACCTTTGTCCGGCAACAGATGCAGATAGAGACAGAGACCCACATTGGAACACTGGACTGAGCTCCCAAGGTCCATTTGAAGAGCAGAAGGAGGGACAATATTAGCAAGGAAGTCAGGACCACGAGGGGTTGGTCCACCCACTGAGACAGTGTGCTTGATCTAATGGGAGCTCACCAAATCCAGCTGAACTGGGGTTGAATGAGCATGGGATCAAACTGGACCCTCTGAATGTGCCTGACAATTGGGGCCAACTGAGAAGCCAATGATTATGGCACTGGGATTTGTCTCTACTGGCTGTTTGGGATACTAGTCTGTTTGGATACACACCTTCCTAATCCTGGATGGAGGGGGGAGGGCCTTGGACTTCCCACAGGGCAGGGTACCCTGCCCTTTCTTAGGACTGGAGGGGGAGGGGAGCGGAAGGAGAGAGTGGGAAGGAAATGGGAGGAAGTGGAAATTTTGAATGGTATTATTTATAAAGCAATGAAAAATAAAAAAAATAGTAAATGAGATGATTTACACAGTAATATGGTTCTGAGGTTGAAATGGTTTGGAAACTTCCCGCTACCTAGTGATATCATAGCTTACTAAATGTCAGAATAACTTATGGATGCATGCTTGTGATGATTTTGTGGGAAATTCTGCACTACCTGAGGATGTGCCAATAGCAAGGACTGGTACACAGTAATACTATACATGACTATACTGCTGAATGTGTTTATGGCATGATACATGATAAATCAATTTCCTACATTGTACCATGTTCAGGAGTAAAATCATGCCTGGTACTAGAAACCTAGCTAGTGAGGTCATGAATCTTAGAAAAGTATCTACTACTGCCATATTGCCAGATCAACAGAATTCCTTTATACATTCTAAATATTATCCTTACACCCACAGATAAGTATAGCAGCCACCCTTCCTCAAAGAGTTTCTGTTTACAGCAAATAGAGACTGTTATGAAAACCACACTTAGATACAATGCAGGGATCAACAGATCAAGGGGAGGCAAATCCCAGTGGCTACATCTATATCAGAGCCCTTGTATCTATGGCTTGAAGAATATCATCAAAGAGGAGCAGAAACATTGTGAGATCCAGAATATCAGAAAGTATGCTATGAAAGACCCTATTCTTGAAATGGTTGTACAGACAAGGCCAGGGCAGTAGTAATATGAATAGACATGCTAATGTTTTATGGGGACATTTTCTCAGGATCTGTGTTTAAACAAAGAATTGCAGGAAGCTAATAACTGGTGGGGGAAGGAGAATGATTCTCTCCTAGGGTGAGCCCTCATTGGCCATCCAATGCAAGGTAGTCAAACTTGACATCAAAGCCATCCCACTAAAATCAGGAACATGACAAGGTTGTCCACTCTCTCCATACCTCTTCAATATAGTGCTTGAAGTGCTAGCAATAGCAATAGACAACATAAGGGGATCAAAGGGATTCGAATTGGAAAGGAAGAAGTTAAACTTTCATTATTTGCAGATGATATGATAGTGTACATAAGAGACTCCAAAAACTCCACCAAAGAACTCCTACAGCTGATAAACACCTTTAGTAGCGTGGCAGGTTACAAGATCAATTCTAAAAAATCAGTTGCACTCCTATACACAAAGGATAAGGAAGCAGAGAGGGAAATCAGAGAAGCATCACCTTTCACGATAGCCACAAATAGCATAAAATATCTTGTGGTAACTCTAACCAAGGAAGTGAAGCATCTATTTGACAAGAACTTTAAGTCTTTGAAGAAAGAAATTGAGGAGGATACCATATATCTAAATAGTAAAGAAAGACTCAGCATATTGAATTTTATGTAATTGTGCATACATACATGTCACAATAAAAAATCTATGAAAAAGAAAGCTACTAATTTAAGATCAAGGGGACATGAGAGAGGTTGGAGGGAGAGAGCCTGGGAGGGTCTGGAGAGAGGAAAGAAAAAGGGAAATAGTGCTTTAACTAAATTAATATGTTAAATTAAAATGTATGCATTTTAACTTTAATAATAAAAAAACTAAAAATTCTAAGTGACTGAGGAAGATGCAAACTGTGAGCATCCACATACAAGCACACCTATATGAGTGTGTGTCCATATGGACATTTGTGCCACATGAGAAAAACTGATAAGTACACACACAAGCACACATACAAAGTAATTAAATACATGTCTGTTTTTTTGCAACTCTTCTATTTTGTTTACATGTTACATCACTATACAGCAACCAGTGTACAGAACAAAATTATTAAATATATGTTGTTTCATTTCCTAATAATGTTATTATGTAACATGAGCTGGGCTCTCTCCTGAAGTTTCTATGGGCTTTCATGTGTCTGTGTGCTAAGTTGTGTGTATGTTTGTGTGCAAAGTGAAGCAGACAAACAGCTTCTCTTGTGATTTTCAGTGTGTTTTCATAAGAAGAAATGGAGAGTGTAGCATGGAATATAATTTTATATTCCCCAGACACTGGATAGAATGTATTTCTTAAATTAAATGAATAAAGTCAAGTGAGGTGATAATTTTTTGGTAAATAAATATTCTTCAGGAAGACAGCTCATGGATACTTGAAGAGATTATTAAGTGCCTTGTAATCTGCATTTTAATTTTGAATGTCATTTCAGTTTCATAAATAACTGAAGTATGTATGTTTGGATGTTACCTACTTGGTCCTGTTATAGAAATAGATATTCAACAATCAGCTTCCCATAATCTCTCTTTCTAGGTATATAATCTAGTTAAAAGGGAAGGACTCCCTTCTTTCAGTTATATATGCTTTTAGCTACATCAAACTAATGTACAGAACAAGCAGACATCTGTGTGCATCTGTTAGATGATGGTGCGGCTTGATAGAGTAACATTCCTATAGCTCTTGGTGATCATAGTCTGACTTGTATGTCTCTTCTGTCAGTTGGCTCATGCTCTACCATCCTAGACTCTATCATAGATTAATTTTTGTATTGTGTTCTCTTCTCATGTTGAATGAAACAGGGATTGAACACCAACTCCTACCCAGAATATAGAAAGTTACTGCTACTGTGTATCACATCATGCATACAATGTGGAAACTTTTGATTCAGAGGAAGACTTGTACTCCATACTCTGGAGGTTAAGTAGTAATACCTGGGGCAGTGTAGAAAGATATGCCACTTGTGAATTTTAAAACCATACAGATTGGATTAAAGTTTAGAAATATGTATTGGTGGCTGCAATTTCTATCTTCCAACTGAGTGTCATAGTTCAGACACTGAAGTTATCTCTGTCGTCCGCTACCATTCTGCAGAGTACTGTACCTTCAGATTGTTTTACTAGGGAATTTGCTCTACTCTTGGTTAAAACTAGTTTTAACCAAAGTGTTAAAACTGTTCTTTTTGTTCATCCTAAAGGAAACTCAGAGCAACAAGTATCTAAAACAAAAACTATGGACACAGGGATAGAGGTCCTGGGGGAAATGGTCATTGAGAACCCTGGTATCTGGGGACAGGAGGTATAACAGAAATAGAAGAGACTTTTCCAATGATTTTTCAGGAAGAAAGAAGAACGTTGCTTTGGAATGTTATTGATCTTAATTGTCAAATATTTACAGAGGTGGTGCTCTCAGGGGAATTTGAGTGAATTTTGTGGAACCTGGACTAGGTAATGTTGACAGGAGCCTTCTGTTATGGAGTCTACTCCCTTGTACTCTCTTATGCATTCATCTTAAGATAAATAGATGTGACTTGTTTTTCACGTGAGCATGAGGGACCAAATTACCAAATACTTCTTCAATAGGATAAATTCAGGTCTAGTGATTTTATTGCTCGTGTTATCACTGGTAAAAAGATGCCCAATATGAACTTCCTAAGGATTCTTCTCTGGCCATTCCTATGAGGGAAGAAATTTATAGTGGTCTGTTTCTCCTTTTTGTAAAGTGCTAAAATAGTGTCTGTCGCTCAATGCTTTATGCATTTACCTTACAGAGCAACTATCTTCTCTTTCATTATGCAAAGGTTAAGGAACACCCTTGTAAGTGAACAAAGAGCACAAACGATATAAGAGCTAAATCTAAAGTGTTCACAGAGGAGATCCAGCTTTGTTTCTTTGTTTTCAGAGACAAGGACCCAATACACAGCCCTGGGCTGTCTTGGAAGTCATGGATAGTGATCTGCCTGCCTCTCATCCAGAGTTCTAAGTTTAAAGGGACACACCACACCCAGTTCATGACAAACATCCAATGCTGCTGCCAAAGGGTCTTCAAAGGACAGCAGTTTGCTTCTGTCATTTGAATCTGCTTTCATCGCCATTAGGATGAACGATAGGTAAACAAGGTACCTTAAAAATTATATAGAGGGCCAAATCCTTGGATGTTTATTACTCTTTCTTTCACTTTATGGTAATAAGTTATAAGTTTGGAATAGAGATATTACTGTATTTTTCCTTATTTAATTGGAAATGACAGCTATTTGAGAGTGGTTAACTATAAGAATTGAGAAGAATGAACTCTTCCTGGAGAGTAATTTCAAAGTGCTGAACTATGTACCTAAAACGTGCTGTTATAGTTTACAATTTCAGAAACTAAACTGAACAAGTCTGACTAGGAATATGGGTTTAATCATCTGTGACCTAAGAAAAATAGGATGAGAAAACCTTAGTGAACATCCTCCCCCACCATAGCATCTCATTTGTGCTTCTAGAGTACCTTCAGACAGTTCCTGAATGCAAGTGATTTCCCTCCAAGAGGTTCATGATAACTGACTGCTCTATTTGTACCAGTAGAAATACGGAATCACCTTCTTGTAGTGTAAATTAAAGGCCATTTCCAGAGAGAAGGCTGCTTGGGAGGCCAAGTCATAAACATAGCATGATGGAATGGACAAGAGCAATCCCAAGCTCAATTCACCTCCCAGATTCAAAGGGCAGGGTGCTATCAGCATCACTGTCTTTATTTTGACTGGCTTCTCTAACACTCAGATATATTATTGGTTTCACAGGTCTAATTTTTATAATGCATTACAATGGCCTTCAATTACCACTGGAATGATGAGGCAGAAGTGATCCAATCTTATCTGAACAGGGCGGCTCTGCAGAAACACCATGGCATAAAGCCTGACATTTGAATACCATCTAGGAGTGAATTTTGAAAACTGTATCAAATTTTGGAATGAAAATTTGAATCTAGGTGGGTGGGAAGCCAGTGTGAAAGGGTAATAGAGTTATCATTAATGTCCACAATGGACACAGTCTGGAACAGGGGAAACACAAACATAATGAAATTTATAGCATACTTATAGGTCCAGCATTGTGATATGTCCTCATAGTACCACTATGACTTGACACATTTGCCCCCATTAAAAGGCCCTCTGGTCAAGCAAGGGTACTCAGAATGGAAGAAGACAAGCTTCTACACACAAAAATATCTTATCTTTCAAAATACTTAATAATAAACTGGTCACCTTAGAGTGTTGACTGCTTTCAACTGCACAGTGCTGGATGAGTCTCAGATATTAGCTATGTGAACTTCTCCAGTCTTCTCTTCCCCACAGTGAGTCACAGAAACTAGTTCTTCCTAAATGCAGCCATGACACTGACCAGGAAAACCATGCCTTCTTCTGTGGTTCTTCTGAAAGGCTAGCCTGTAAGGGCATACTCGGATCTCCAATGGCTAACTGCAGGCCATAGATACAACATTCCAGAAGTGACAGGCCAAGTCTCCCTCAGCAAGGAGGAATGCCAGAAATGCTCAGAGGTGATGGCACAGACAAGTCCTTCTGAGTCTCTCTTTACGCAGTTATGCTATCTTGTTCTTTATTCAATCCAATTAACACATCGTTGTTCATTCTCTACTGAAATTACTCCTAAACAATGACAATTTTCCCCAGGTATTTGGGCTTTCATGTCTGACAGTTCCAGGTGTTTTCTTAGGGCTTTGGAGACTGTGGATTAAAGGTCACCAAAGCAAAGGCAGGAAGAGCATTTGTCAAGACTTGACAGAATCATATGTTATGTGCAAATACCTGTTGGCAAAATCAGGACATTCCCTCTGATTCTAAAGCCAAGAGCAAATACGGCACACCACTCTGTCATCTCTCATTGTTTCCAGTAAAAATCACTTCACTCCCACATTTATTAAAATAGTTATACCTTAAAATTTAGTAAACCATTTTTTTCACTTTTGGTGATCATTACAGTGGAAATGTGTTGAAAAGTAAATATTATATATAATTTAATCTTATTTTACTGAATATTATTACACCTACTTATAAAAGCCTAAACAATTATCTCAGTACTCCAGAAGAAAAAGTAGATTGAAAAAGAATACAAGTCAAGGACCTTTACTTTCTGTTCCTGGGTGAGAATGTTCCTGGGCTGTAAGGAATTGTCATGAACTTAGTTACACAACACAGAGTGTTCTATAGTATTCAAGATGACAAATCTGAAATTAATGCATTGGGTATATGCTGTGGAACAATCTTTCTGCACACTGTGAAGATGTGTTGCTTACATTGGTTTAATAAAGAACTAGATGGCCAATAGCTAGGCAGGAAGAAGTTAGATGACACTTTTGGACAGGGAGAGAGCTCTTTGGGACTAAGAAGGGCAGTCATTAGCCAGATGGAGAGGGAACAAGGCACTCAAGAGGACAGGTAAATGACAGGAGTCAGGGGCAGCACATAGATTGATAAAAATGGGTTAATATAAGTTGTAAGAGCTTCTTAGGAGCAATTCTAATTTATTGGCTGAGCTTTTATAATTGCTGAGAAATCTCCATGTGGTTATTTGGGAATGGGCTGATGGTTTGCCTACAGGGTTAAATCAAGGAAGCTGGGGGATACGCCCCTTATCCTTTATTCTGCATTTTCTATGACCACATACACTCCGTTCTTGACATTTTGACATTCTCGCTTCATTGGTAAAAAGATCCAAATATTTAAATCATTGCTAATCTTTCCCTTTAAAGGTCTTTAATTTTATCATTTCTGCAAAACCTCCTGTGACAGAAGAAAATGCTCCTAAAGTCCGGGAATTCAGAACCATGAATCCCTAAGGATTCCTCTCTTCACATTTTCTCAGTGGGTACAGATTTCTGAAATTCAGGTTTTGATCAGACAGACCCATGACTGAATGTCAGTAAACTTCTGTAAAGATTGCAAGGTCAACTGAATGTGCAAAAACTTCCTCAATCTATCCCTCTAGTCTCTGAACATATATCAAAGCAAACCTGCTAAAATGTAGGAAGAGGAGCTTTAAATACATTAGAACCAAATCTACCTTGGACAACAAAAGGGCCTAGTGATTTACTTATATGCTTTCATTAAGAGGTAGGAAAACAGAGGGAACCCCAACTCAGCCAAGAGCAATTCTTCATTAGAATGTCCAGGAAATTTCAATTAGCCAAAGTCCTATTTTGAGAATGTTAGATGTTGGACAGACGTTTAGGAGGAAAAGCGGCCAAGATGCTTACCTTAAATAACAAATCTTTCTTCCCATAATGGAGCTCCTTCAGTTGGGCTTGGATTTTTTCCGACTGTAAAAGCAGAGATATGCATTAGTGCCTATGCTAACTTTTATTTTCGATCTTGAAGATTTAAATTTTCCACACTGCACAGGAGTAAACCTTTTAGCCTAGTCAAGCAGAAGCCTATAATTTGGACAATCAACAGAGAAGACTAAATTTAGCTTTGACATCAGACACGTAGACATCTGGGCCAGGAAGCAAGATTTCATTCTGTTTAAAAAGAAGAAAGTATGGAATATATACACACTAGAGTACTACGCTGCGGTAAAAACAATGACTTCTCGAATTTTGCATGCAAATGGATGGAAATAGAAAACACTATCCTGAGTGAGGTATCCCAGACCCAAAAAGATGAACATGGGATGTACTCACTCATAATTGGTTTCTAGCCATAAATAAGGGTCACGGAGTCTACAATAGGTGAATCTAAAGAAGCTAAGTAAGAAGGGGAACCCAAGGAAAAACATATAGTTATCCTCTTGGCTAAGGGAAGTAGACAAAATTGCCGGGGAGAAAATTGGGATCTTGGGGTGGGGTGGGTTGGGGGTAAGGGGAGATGGGGAGAGAAAAGTTAGAAGGGAAGGAGGTCGGGCCTTGGGAAAGCAGGAGGATTGGGATAAAGGAAGGTTGGACAGGGGAGCACGGAACCACAATTCTTAGTTAAGGGAACCACTTTAGGGTTGGCAAGAGACCTGACCCTAGAGGGGCTCCCAGGTGCCCAAGCTGAGGTCCCCAGTTAGTTCCTTGGGCATCTGAGAATAGGGAACCTGAAATGACCCTATCCTTGAGCAATACTGACGAATATCTTGCATATCATCATAGAACCTTCATCTGGTGATGGATGGAGATAGAGACAGAGACCCACACTGGAGCACTGGACTGAGCTCCCAAAGTCCCAATGAGGAGCAGAAGGAGGGAGAACATGAGCAAAGAAGTCGGGACCACGAGAGATGCACCCACCCACTGAGACAGTGGAGCTGATCTATTGAGAGCTCACCAAGACCAGCTGGACTGTGACTGAAAAAGCATGGGATAAAACTGGACTCTCTGAACATGGCGAACAATGAGGGCTGATGAGACGCAAAGGACAATGGCACGGGGGTTTGATCCTATGTAATGTGATGGCTTTGTGGGAGCCCAGCCAGTTTGGATGTTCACCTTCCTAGATATGGACGGAGGTGGGAGGACCTAGGACTTACCACAGGGCAGAAAACCCTGACTGCTCTTTGGACTGGAGAGGGAGGGGGAAAGGAGTGGGGGAGGGGGAAAAGGGTGGGAGGAGGGGGAGGGAAATGGGAGGCTGGGAGGAGGTGGAAACTTGTTTTTTTTTTCTCCTTTTCTCAATAAAAAAAGAAAAAAAAATCATATGTTTGGGTTTTCTATGGTAAGACCTAGGACCTCCCCCCTCCGTCCATATCTAGGAAGGTGAACATCCAAACTGGCTAGGCTCCCACAAAGCCATCACATTACGTAGGATCTTTGGACTGGAGAGGGAGGGGGAAAGGAGTGGGGGGAGGGGGAGAAGGGTGGGAGGAGGGGGCGTAGGGTGGGAGGAGGGGGAGGGAAATGGGAGGCTGGGAGGAGGTGGAAACTTGTTTTTTTTTTCTCCTTTTCTCAATAAAAAAAAAGAAAGAAAAAAAATCATATGTTTACAAAGGTGTTATTTAAATAACTTCCTGTCTTCTACTCTACACACAAACATGGAAAATATCTGTAATGAGGCATGATAAAAAAATCTAATTTTGAGAGCCAAAGGTGATGTGGTGTGAATACCACTGGTTAATAAAGAAACTGGCTTGGCCTGATAGAGTAGAGTAGGGCTAAGAAGGGAAAAACTAAAGTGAATTCTGGGAGAAAGCAGGACAGAGTTAGAGAGAAGTCATGTAGCCCAGCTAGAGACAGACATACAAAACCTTGCCGGTTAAGCCACAGCGTCGTGTAGATACACAGATTAGTGGAGATGGGTTAATTTAAGATAGGGGTTAGCCAGAAATATGCTTAAGCTATAGACCAAACAGTATTGCAAATAATATTGTTACTGTGTGATTATTTCTGGAGTCTGGGCAGCCAGGAAATGAACAAGCAACCTCCTACAACACAAAGGCATGTGTATGGATGCTGTTATCTTTGTTTTTACTGAATTGCTTTTTAAGGTACATGGGTGTAAATGCGTGGAAAGATTTAATTCATTGTATTTTCAACAGACACTAGCAAACAAACAGATAGAATGCCAGGAAAATTCCATTAGTCAAGGGTGAACAGCGCTACAGAAGTCCACGTTTTATACCAAGATCCTTATAAATATAAAAACATTTAACAAACTCAGTTGTTCCCAGTGACATTCACCTTTACCTGCATCCTTATAATTTATCTGTAAGTTGGAGAAGGAGACTGTCTTCTGAATCTTTTAGAAAAGACACAGTTACCAGTACTGTAGAGTACTTCAGCTCACTGCATTCTTACTCTTGAAATAATAGATCCTCTTACTTCACTGGGCAGAAACATCTAAATGGGCATATACATACACACATGTGCACATATACACATGGTAAGGGGCAAATATGTAAAACATAATGAAGAGTGGTAGGTGCTCCCTTCTTTGGCCCATATTACAAAGTCAGATAATGTGAAGAAGAGCACACTGTATGATCTGAAATTATGTGAGAATTCGTGAAGCAGTCTAGTACATCCCTACTTATGGACTCACAGCAACTGTGATAGCATTCACCAAGCCTTTCAAAACCAAGCCAGACCAGATTCCAGGATGGAGAGGAGAATTAGTCTTCCCCAGATACCAACTGGTCAGCCCTAGAAACATACATATGCTGGCAACACTAAACAGACCCAACAGAATGTATTTATATATTTGTATATGGATATGTAACAGTAAGGATCAAAACATAGCCTGTGAATTTGAGAGGGAGCAGGGATTAGGAGCATGGAAAGAATAAGAGACAGGGGGAATGATATATTTATATTTTAATTAAATTATAAGTATTTCTTAAAAAAGAATTTGGTAACAAAGCCAAATATTTGAATTTCTCATTTCATTTTTCTTTTGCAAAGCATCCCATGTCTGCCTAAAGTTATTCTCTTTTTCTAATAGGGGCAGATAAACGTCCTATGTTCATGATCAGAAGACTGAACTTACTAGTAAAAACATAGGTTTGCCAGAGGTTATTAATGAAGAATATTTGCACATGACCCTTCAACCTCTGGCACTTATGCTTTTATGTTGAAATTAATGCTTCTTATAACTATTTTGATTACAAAGTCTCCCAAGTGTCCGAAATAATGATAACCGATTCAGAGCCTTCTCTCACACTAAGTTTATCTCTATGGCGATTCTGATTCACATGGTTATCGTCACTTAGGCCACTAACTTTCCTAAAGAACAATCCTGTTCCACCTAATTTCAGGACTCTTACCCAAGCCAAAGAGTCTCTCAATAGAGTTGACAAGTGTGGGTGAGAATAGGCAGATCACTGCTGCTCATAGTAAGTATTCATGTGACCCGTCCAGTGCCATTGCCAGTCCTGATAATTAGTGCTGGAGTTTCTCAGAAGAGGTGAAGGACTAATGTCCACTATTTCTGATATCCACTTATATTCTATTTGCATAGATGGTGTGCATTAGGTTCTAAACTTTTCATTATAACAACAAATATTTAAAGCAACATTAGGTGATGGTTTTAGTATATAAAATTAGAATTAAATTGAGATTTTATTTTCTACTTTTTATTGTGAGGTGTGTATGTGTGTATATATTTAGTGACTACAACATGGTAGAATCATAGTAGATTTCTTGGCTTGTGTTATCATGAAGATATGAATTCTTTGTACTCTCATGTCATCTGTATTTCATAGTCCAGACTAATTATCAGTATGCTGTTAAGCAAAATCCTTTCTTAGGTTTTTATGAAGAGTATTCAAAAACAATACATCTAAAGTAATATATCTATTATGGAATGTATGCTAATTTGAAACATATAACATGCTAAATGTCTTAGCTAGTCAGCAATATTTTGATAAGTTAAAACTATCAAAAGGATAAGCCTCTAAAAATTATACACAATTTGGAATCTCAGTGATTTTATTTTTAATACATTGCTAATTGTAAATGCAATTCCAAATATCAGGTCATGAAGATCATGAAGGTCATGGAGTGTCTGCATGTGCGTGAGCTAATTAAAGCTGTGATAATGACAATGATAGCTAGGAGGACAAGGCTGTAGGCAACCATGACAGAACATTTTAGCTCCTTGGTCTTATTTACGAGACAACAGTCTAATTGGAAATTCTTTCCTACACATTTATGTTCAAATAACTTTCCCTTTATGAAATAATAGTGGTAGCAACAGCAGATGGTGTTGGGTTTGCAGTTTTTAATGTTTGTAGTATAACTATTTTCTCTGGATTGAAACATTAGCTCTGGGAGGAGGCAGGCTCTGAAGACTCGGGAAGCTAATTGTTGTTCGCTATGCCCAGGAAGCCCAAGAACTTAGAAGATTCCTGGCAGTGTCAAACAAGGTTATAGAAACAGTGGTGATTTCGGGGTAGAGGGGAATCTCTAACTCTCTAAGTCGTCTTTGGTTGTGTAGCAAAGCCAGAGAGATGCAGCTTCATGAGCTGTTGCCCAAGCTGTGGTGAGGATTCCAGAGATGCAGCTGCCTCTCTTCATTCTGTTTCTAGTTCCCCATGTGCAGTGAAAACATATTTGTTCATATATCCCGGGGAAAAGCCACATTACATGGTGTTCTATGCCAAATCACAGTGTATTTCGTTCCTGTGCGGGTATAGAGCCAAGAGCCCGTGGCCGAGATGATGAGCTGCTTTCAGCTAGTCTCCAGCACAAAAGATTGTTACTTTGTTTTAAGAAATAATGATGAATCAAATAATAAAATTTTGCACATATTATTCTAAAATACTATTTTGACAGTGTAAACATTTCCCTTTTAACTCAGAATACTGAGCTCTGATATTATTCTATAAATATTTAACAAGATATGGCAAAATGAATAAATTATATGAACCTAACTGCATTTCAACCATTAAGGCAATAACATGAAGAACACAATGATGAACAAATGAGATTTAATTTTCACTGAACTGAGGGAAATTAGGAACATTCTTGAATGAAGAGGATAAACTATAAATGGAGGAACTCTTTAATTTTCTAAACTCCAGTGATACATCTAGTGCCCCCTTCTCCCCTGTACTTGAGTTTTGTGAGGATCTGATTACATGTTCAGTGCAACTTTTATACAGATATTTTCCCTTTTCTGTTGTTGTTTCTTGAGATAGAGTCTTGAATGGCTCAAGTCTCCCTCAAGAATCAGTGTTGTGGGTTAGAGTGACCTTGAACTCTTGATTTTCCTGTCTTATAGCCCAGGTGTTGGTATCACAGGTACCTGCACCACACGTGGCTTAGACACTTCTTATTTAAAACACCACTCTATTTACTATATCACAGTATTCAAAGCTTTCCCAATGCCCATTTTTCCTGTTTCAACAACCCCAATTATATGAACAATGTCATGCTGATTTTTACCCAAACAGAGCAAAATGCGATGAAATGAAGCCCTTCCTTGCATCAGATCCACAAACTAACCAGTTCTATTTTCCTTTTTATAGAGACTCGACACCACTTACTTTCTTTGTCTTAAAGCTTTCCATCCATTGTGTATGTATGTATTTATATCATATATATATATATATATGCACACATGGATGGATATATACACATATACACACATATCCATATATACCCATCCATATGTATATATGGATGCCAAATTACAGCTTATTTCATTCATTCTCATATATATACATACATGTATATATATATATGAAATTTATTCTCCAAATGATCATATTACATGCAAGCTTGAAGTATAGTGTTCTTGATAATGGCTTTGTCTTAGAATATATTTTGAGCCCTCATATTGCCTAAGCATGTGACCTTGTTCTTACAAGCAGGAGAGGAAGGGAGATTACGTTTTTTTCCTAATTTCCCTATTCCACCTATAGAAAGGTGATGGGAAAGGTATTTGTAACTTAAGGGAAGTAGGATAATTTCATAGTTAGACAATGATGGACCTGTTTAAGCAGCTCATTCTCCCTTCTGGACATCTTTGGAGGGGTCAACTTTCAAACTTTAAAGTCATCTTTCTTCTCTTAAGCTTCGTTCCTTCCCATTTTCTTCATAGACATCAGGTCTTCCTGGAATGTTAATGCTTCCTTGCCTGTTCCTTATAACTCATGGGATTTTCAGTGGGTGAGCTTTCTTCATGTATGCTTTCTAAGTGCCCCGGAGACACCGGCACTCTTGTCTTTAACCTACACTCACTTGTAAACTTCACTATTACTTTACTACTCTCTTTAATAGTTCCTACAAGATACAGTTCTATTTTTTTAATTGATTTTTATTGAGCTCTACATTTTTCTCTGCTCCCCTCTCTGCCTCTCTCCTCCTATTCAACCCTCACTCAAGGTTCCCATGCTCCCACTTTACTTAGGAGATCATTTCTTTTTCTATTTCCCATGTAGATTAGATCTATGTAAGTCTCTCTTAGTGTCTGCATTGTTGTCTAAATTCTCTGGGATTGTGGTTTGTAGGCTGGCTTTCTTTGCTTTATGTTTAAAAACCACCTATGAGTGAGTACATGTGACAATTGTCTTTCTGTGTCTGGGTTACCTCACTCAAAATAATGTTTTCTAGCTCCATCCATGTTCTTGCAAAATTCAAGCTGTTGTTATTTTTTCTGCTGTGTTGTACTCCATTGTGTAAATGTACCATATTTTACTTATCCATTCTTTGGTTGAGGGGCATTTAGGTTGTTTCCAGGTCCTGGCTATGACAAACGATGCTGCTATGAACATAGTTGAGAACATGTCCTTGTGGCATGATTGAGCATCCTTTGGATATTTACCCAAAAGTGGTATTACTGGGTCTAGAGAAAGGTTGTTTCCTTATTTTAAGAGAAATTGCCACACTGACATCCAAAGTGGCTGTACCAGCTTACATTCCCACCAGCAATGCAAGAGTGTTCCCTTTACCCCACAACCATGTATGTTAGATCTATGTATAACTCTCTTAGGGTCCTCATTGTTATCTAGGTTCTCTCGGATTGTGATTTGTGGGCTGGTTTTCTTTGTTTCTATTTTGAACTTACCATCAGGTCAGAGTTAGATAAAACTGACTATTGTGACTAAATGTTTGTTCTTCCTTGAGTTATATATAAGAAAATCTAATTGCACAGGAAATAGAACAAGCATGTCTGTTTACCTGGTAAGCTAATACAATCCTACGAACTTTGCTGGTGGCATATAAATGTCACAAAGCTTAAGGAAAATACAGTGGGCATCTTATAATTTCCTGCTGGGGAGAATTGGTTCATACAATGAGACAGGTGTTAAAAATTCATTTTTATGAAGATGATATTGGGTACATTTCTATTTTTTCATTTGTGTAACGTTGGAATAACTAGATGCATACAAAAACTAAAATGTATTTCATTTTGCATTCAGTATTTCATTTGTGTTAGGGGAAAAGCCATTAGTTCTTTAGATTACACAAGATTTAATTCAATAATGATCTTAACCAGGTACACTTGTGAAAAAGTCATATTTACTCACCTCTTTTGCATGAATCCCACACAGCTTGCTTCCGGACAACAATTTGTTCTTCAAGCTTTTATTCTGAGGAAGGAAAGAGAATTTTACACAAAAGGTGATAAGTTATTAAGAACTTCATCATTTAATTCAGCCATATCACTCTGTTTGGCTCACAGACTAAAGTTACGTGTTATCTAAAGAGTTTACTATTCATTCTAAAACCATTTTCTGATTAAAATTATCATCAATTATTATTAAGATATTTACTCAAAACAAAAAAAAAACTTTGGTGAACAAGATGGCTCAGTAGGTAAATGTCCTTGCCACCAAGATGGCCTGAGATTGATCCCAAGGAACCACATAATGGAAGGAGAGAACTGACTCCCAAAAGTGGTCTTATGATCACCACAGTTATGCCATGACACATGCAGATGAACACACACAGACATCAACACACACACACACACACACACACACACACACACACACGGTGGGCACACATACAAATATAAAGAAAAAATTAAAATACAAAAATTGACCTAGAATTTTTCTTCACTTCTGTTTCTTTACTGTTATGTGTAGTTTTATAAGCTAACCTGGGCCCCACATGAGCACTCCATATGACCTTCTGCAAGCATCTCTCCCATGGCACTGACACAAAGGGCACCTTATTGTCTATTACAATAAAGCCACATCTCAACAAAAGTCTGAATTGCCCCTGAAGACTAGTTTGAGAATCTTATAACTTATGGATAAGTGTTATATTTAAAGGTTCTTTCATGTTTAAAAGATAGTTCTGATTCAGGCCTCAGAAGTGAGTGACCTGTTAACCTGTTTTATTTAGTATTTTTGCATCCAAGTTCATGAGTGAGATTGGTATGTAATTACCTTTCTTAGTAATGTCTTTCTGTGATTTGGGTATCAGGGTAATTGTAGACTCATAAAAAGAGTTGCCAATGTTCCTTCTGTTTCTGTTGTGTGGAACGATTTGAGGAGCATTGGTATTAGTTCTTCTAAACCATCTGGTCCTGGGCTTTTTTTGGTTGGGAGACTTTTGATGACTGTTTCTATTTCTTCAGCAGTTATAGGTCTGTTTGATTTGCGTATCTAGTCTTGATTTAATTTTGGTAAGTGATATTTATTCAGAAAGTTGTCCATTTCCTTTAAGTTTTCCAATTTTGTGGAGTACAGGTTTTCAAAATATGATCTGATGATTCCCTCTGTGTCTGTTGTTATGTCCCCCTTTTCATTTCTGATATTGTTAATTTGGATGTTCTCTCTCTGCCTTTTGGTTAGTTTGGAAAAAGGTTTGTCTATTTTGTTGATTTTCTTGAAGAACCAACTCTTTGTCTCATTGGTTCTCTGTGTATTGTTTTCTTTGTTTCTATGTTGTTCAGATCTCAAGTTGATTATTTCCTGCCATCTAGTTCTCTTAGAGAAGTTTGTTTCTTTTTGTTCTAAAGTTTTCCAATATTCTGTTAATTCACTAGTGTAGGATTTTTCCTACTTCTTTGTGAAGGTACTTAGTGCTATGAACTTTCCTCTCAACACTATTTTCATTTTGTCCCATAAATTTGGGTATGTTCTGTGGTCATTTTCATTGAATTTTAGGAAGTCTAATTTCTCCCTTTATTTCTTCCTTGACCCATTGATGATTCAGATGAGGACTATTTAATTTCCATGTGTTTGTGGGTTTTCTGGAATTAGTATTGCTGTTGACTTGTAGTTTTAAACCATGGTGATCTGATAAGGTACATTGGGTTATACCATTTTTTTTTTGTATTTGTTGAGATTTGTTTTGTTACCGAGTGTGTGGTCAGTTTTGGGAAGGTTCCATGAGTTGCTGAGAAGAAGGTATATCCTTTTTGGTTTAGATGGAATATTCTATAGATATTTGTTAAGTCGATTTGAGTTATAACATCTATTAGTTCTCTTATATCTCTGTTCATTTTATGTCTTAATGACCTGTCCAGTGGTGAGAGGGGAGTGTTGAAGTCTCCCACTATTAGTGTGTGTGGTTTAATGTATGATTTAAGCTTTAGAAGTGTTTCTTTTACATATGAGGGTGCCCTTGTATTTGGGGCATAGAATTTAGTATTGAGATTTCCTCTTGATGGCTTTTCTCCTGTGACTAATATGAAATGACCTTCTTTGTCTCTTTTGATTGATTTTATTCTGGAGAAATGTCTTGATGTTAAGGTATTTTTTTATGTAACAGAAGAATGGATACTTTTTTCCTTTTTTTGCATTCATTCTCTTAGTCTGTGCCTTTTTATTGGGAAATTGAGACCACTGATTTTTGAGTCATATTAATAAGGATTGTTTGCTGATTCCTGTTATTATTTTGGGGAGTATGTTTGTATGTATGTTTCCCTTTTGATTTATGGGTCTGAGATTATTTATTTCTTGGGTTTTCTTTAAAAATTTTATTTATTTCTTCTTTAAGAACCTCTATCACAGAATAATAGGATGGAGAACATAGTCTTAGAAAATGGACCTAAGAAACAAGCTCACATAGCTGCTTTAATATCTCACAAAATGACTTCAAACCAAAACTAATCAAAAGAGATGGAAAAGAATACTACATACTTATCAGAGGGAAAGAAATCCAAGAGGACACTTCAATTTTAACATCTATGCCCCAAACACAAATGCACCTAAGTTTGTAAAAGAAACACTATTACCGCTTAAGTCATGTTTTGACCTTCACATACGGTTAGTGGGATACTTTAGCACCCTGCACTTGTCAGCGACAAGTCATCCAGCAAAAACTAAACAGAGAAATGCTGGAGTTAACTGATGTTAAAAATCAAATTCATGCAACAGATATCTACAGGACATTTCATCCAAACACAAAAGAACATACTTTCTTCAACACCACATGGAACTTTCTCCAAAACTGAACAGGTACACAGGCACAAAGCAAATCTCAAAAGATGCAATAAAATTGGAATAACATCCTGCATCCTATCTGACCACTGTGGATTAAGGTGAAGATCAACAACAACAGAAGCAACAAAAAGCTTACAAACTCTTAGAAACTAAACAACTCTCTCCTGAGTGAAAAACGAGTCAGAAAAGAGATTAAAGACTTTCTAGAATTGAACAAAAATTAATGTACAACATACTCCAAGTATGTGACACAAGAAGAAGTTTCTAGGTGGCAACTTCATAGCACTAAGTACCAACATAAAATATTCGGAGATATCACACTAGTTACTTCACACCACACCTGAAAGCTCTAGTTCAAAAAGAAAAACTCACACCCAAAAGGAGTAGATAGCAAGAAATAAAAACATTGATTGATGAAATCAATAAAATAGAAAAAAAGAAGACTATAAAGAATCAATGAAACAAAGAGTTAGTTCTTTGATACAGTCAATAAAATTGACAAACACTTGTGCAAATCAACTGAGAGAGAGAGAGAGAGAGAGAGAGAGAGCGAGAGAGAATCTAAATTAGAAATGAAGAGGGGAGTAAACAGATCCATAACATCTAGTGAAATAGAAGCAGTTAATAAAAGTCTTCCAGGGGAAGTAGAGGAAGTGAGGGGAGGGGAGTGGAGAAAAATGTACAGCTCAATAAGAAACATAAAAAAAGTCTTCCATTTAAAAGTGTCCATGTCCAGATGGTCTTAGTGCAGAATTCTACCAGACTTTCAAAAAGAGTTATGCCAACATTCCGTACATTATTCCAGAAAATAGAAACAGAAGGATCATTGCCCAGTTCGTTTTATGAAGCCACAGCTACCCTGATATATAAACCACATAAAGAGTCAATGATGAAAGACAATTTCCCTTACAAACATAGATGCAAAGTTGTCAATAAAATCCTCTAAATTGAACCTAAGAGCATATATCTAAAAGATTGCCCACTATTATCAAATAGGCTTCATCTTAGAGATGCAGGGATGATTCAACATAAAAAGTGATAAATGTGATCCTACATATAATAGACTGAAAGACAAAAACAATATGATGATCTTAGTAGAAGCAAAAGATGTTTTTTGACAAAATTCAACATACCTTCATTATGAAAGTCCTGGAGAGATTAGAGACATAAGGGATATGTCCTTATAAATAAAGGCAGTTTACAACAAGTCCACAGCCAACATCAACTTACATGGAAAGAAACTCAAAGCAATTCCACTAAAATCACGAAGAAGACAAAGTTGTCCACTCACTATACCTATTCAATATAGTACTTGAATTTTTAGAGCAATAAGACAACTGTAGGAGATCAAGGAGATGAGATACAATTTGGAATGGAAGAAATCATAATATATTTATTTACAGATGATACAATAATATCCATAAGTAATCCTAAAAATTTCACCAAAAAACTTGATAAACTCTTTCAATAAAGTAGCTGGATACTAAATTAATGCACAAAAAGAAAAAGAAGTCAAGGAAACAACACCCTTTCCAATGGCTTCAAATAATGAAAATTATCTCGGGGTAACTTTACTTAAGCAGGTGAAAGACTTGCACAAGAAAAACTTCAGGTCTTTGAAGTAAAAATCTGAAGAAGATATCAGAAGATGAAAGATCTCCCATGATCATGGATCAGTAGGATTAACATTAAAAGTATCTATTCTACCAAAGGCAATCCAATGATTCAATGCAAACCCCACCAAATTCCAACCCACTTCTTTCCATATCTTAAAAGGAAAATTTTCAGCTTCACATGGAAAAAACAGCAACAAAAAACTCAGGATAGCTAAAACAACATTGAATAATCAAAGAACTGAGGTATCACTATAACCAATTTCAAGTATTACTACAGAGTTACACTATTAAAAATCCATTTTTGTATACTGTATTGGCACAAAAACATATAGATTGATCACTGAAATTGAATGGAAGGCCCATACATAAATCAATGCACCTATGAACACCTAGTTTTTTCTATTTAATTTTTTTTTAGATTTTACTGAGCTACACATTTTTCTCTGCTCCCTTCCTTTCCGGTGTTCTCCCCTTCTCCCCTCTCCCATGGTCCCCATGCTCCCTCCCAATTTACTCAGGAGATCTTATCTTTTTCTAACCCCATGTACATTAGATCCATGTATGTCTCTCTTAGGGTCCTCATGGTTGTCTAGATTCTCTGGGATTGTGAAATGTAGACTGGTTTTCTTTGCTTTCTGTCTAAAACCCACTTATGAGTGAGTACATATGATATTTGTCTTTCTGGGTCTGAGTTGCCTTACTCAATATGAGCTGTAAGATGAAATCTCAGAGTTATTTTGATTTGCATTTCTCTGATGACTAAGAATGTTGAGCATTTATTTAAGTTTCTTTTAGCCATTTTAGATTCTTCTGTTCAGAGTTCTTTGTCTGGGTCTGTACCCCATTTTTTATTGGGTTATTTGTCCTTTTGATGTCTAAGTTCATGAGTTCTTTGTATATTTTGGAGATTAGCCCTCTGTCTGATGTGGGTTTGGTGCAGATTTTTTTCCCATTTTCTAGGTAGCTGTAAAACCGTGTCCTTTGTTTTATAGGTCCCATTTATTGTTTCTCTCAGTGTCTGTGATATGACGGTTATATTTAGGAAATGGTCTCCTGTGCCAATGTGTTTAAGGAACACCTGAGTTTTTTTTTTTATAAAGAAGTTATAACTACACAGTAGAAAAACATAGCAACTTTAAATAATGGTGCTGGTCAAACTGGATGAATATATGTAGAAGAATCCAAACATATCATACTTATTACCCTACATGTGTAATAACTCTAAGTGAATCAAAGTCTAAATGAATCAAAATCTAAACCTCAACATAAAATTAGATACAACGGATCTGCTAGAACAGAAAGTAGGGTGTAGTCTTGAACTCATTGGCATAGGGAATGACTTCCTGAGCAGAACACTGTTAATGCAGGCACTAAGATCAACAAATAATTAATGGTACCTCATGAAACTGCATAACATCTATAAGGCAAAGGAAACTATCATCCAGACATAGTTGCAGCCAACAGAAAGCAAATATTTTTACCAAATACACATCCAAAAAAGGGCTAGTATCCAAAATATATAAATAAATAAAGAACTAGATATTAAGAAAACAAATAACCCAATTTAAAACTGGTCTACAGTTATAAGCAGGGAATTTTCAGAAGAGGAGACTCTAATGGCTAAGAGACACATAAAATTTCAATGTCCTTAACCATTAGGAAAATGCAAGTCAAAACTACTTTGATATTTCTGCTTACACCTGTCAGAATAGCTAAGATCAATAAAACTAGTAATCTTTAATGCTGCAAGGATGTGGACTAGAAGAAACACTCTTCCATTGCTGGTAGTAGTACACACTTATACAACCAGTATGGGAATCACTGTGATAATTCCTCAGAGAGATGGAAATTGATTTACCCCAAGATGAATCTATACCACTCTTGGGGATATATTCAAAGGATGGTTCATCCTACTACAGAATGAATGTTCGTGGCTGCTTTTATCCTAATAGTCAGATTCTGGAAACAAACTAGGTCTCTGTCAATGAATGAAAAGATAAAATGTGGTGTGTAATGGGGTATTACTCAGATAAAGAAAACTTAAATCATTACATCCACAGATAAATAGATGGAACTAGGAAAAAACCATCCTGAGTGAGGTTTCTCAGATCTGGAAAGCCAAATATAGTATGCATTCCTTTATATGTGGATATTAGCAGTTAAGCCAGTAATAATCAATCTCCACTTCATCTAACTATAGAGGTTAGGTGTAGCATATTTCCTACACCCAGTGCTCAGGAAACATTATGAAAGAAGGGCTGGAAGAACCGCAAGACAGAGGATCACAGAATTTACTATGAGAGTGTGTCTTCTAATACTGTCTAAGAGGCTCATGAAGAGTCATTAACATGACTTTCTACAGCATGCACTGAACAAAGATAACAGCGATAGACATGCAAAGTAGATAGGAGAAATACCATAGGGTCTCTACCCTACATAAAAAACTATAGATGACTAAGGCGTGCTAAGAGTAGGAGAAATAGTTTTCTTTACAGGAGAGGACACCAGCTGCTTGGCCAGTAATGGATGGTCAGCCCTGAAAACATACATCCTAGTAGCTCTATACAGACTGAGCATGTTATATTTAGGGATATACATATATGTGTACATATATCCACATAACAACAAATAATGAAGAAAGAGGCCATGAATTTTAAAGAGAGCAAGGAAGGGTTTATGGCAGGGTTTGGAGGGAAGGAAATGCTGTAATCATGTTATAATCTCAAGAATAAAAGAAAAAATTAAATATTAATATTTTTATTAGAATGTATTTTGATCATGTTTTATCCTCCCCTCCTCGACTCTTCCCAGAGTCTTTCTACTTTCTTACCCAACCAATTTTATGTTTTCCCCTCTTTCTCTTTCAAAACAAAACAAAATTAAAAAAAGAAATATGGACTCCAGTACTGAGAGAAGGAAGTGGACATAGAGTCCCTTCCCTACCAAGAAACTATTTGCAGTTGACATCTGTAGTCAAAGGCTACAGTATAGTTTTCTCCAAAGGAATGCCACTTAATATCTTAAGAAAAGTTCTGAACAGACCCCACACACAAGAGTTGTTGACTAATACAAAGATATTTTTTTAAATATTTAAGTTTTCACTTACTAGTGAGTGTTTTAAGTTCATTCTTAGTTATGCAGTGACATTTGTCTTTCAGACTCTGTTTACAATCTTAGAAATAAAAACATAAATTGTGTACTAAATGTTTTGAAATTATCCACTTTTTCTAATTAGGGAAGACAAGAGATACAAAGACAAACGATTGCAATACAGATGCTCATTACATAGGCACTGACAAAGAATGATTTAGATCCACAACTCATCTCTGTAATGTATATTCATATTACTTATGTGGAAAATAAATTTTGAAAGGAAATATATAAAATTCTGCTCTAAATTTTAGAAAAAATGACAATAATCCACGTACTTGTATAAATACACATTTGTATATGTTCATGTGCATTGCATAAGATCACATGGAAATGACAAATCCTGTAAGGCTTTTGACTGTGTTAATGTAATATTAACTAAAACTGCAGAAATAATGGTATCCACGTTTTGAATTAAATTGGATAAAAATTTACATGTGTGAACTTAAATCTAAAAGGCAGTGAACATTTCAGATGACTATATGATGTGATTATGTGTTGTTTCCAAGATCTACATTGTTACTTTGATGGTATTTAGTATTTCCCTGAGATTTTTCAGAGCCAAATACAGTTCAAGTGAAAGAATATCAATGTGCAAAGCAGCATGACTTGAGCTGTGGACAGTCTGTGCATACATGCAAGAGTGTGGGCACAAAGGCTACAAAGTTTTCTATTATAAGATGGATCATTATTTTATATTTATGTGCTTTTCATTTCCCTGCTGTTCATATTCAGTTTTGAATTTTGAGTCTTAATTGAAACTGAATCTCTGCCTGATATTCCGATGCTTCCAGTGCCAGGAGCAATAGCCCCCAACATTCGTTTACAGAAAAATAATGTGAATGGATGGAAGAGTGGAGGAGACTTGCTGATGAGGATTGTGACATTGCTGAGGGTAACCCTGAATATCCGTCACCCAAAGTGGCACGTCTGCCCTGTTTCTTCATTTGACCACAGTTGAGCATCCTCAACATAGAACTTCAAACCAGCATTTCTGTGATCTGAAGTACAAAGTAGACCCTGTGAGTTCCTTATTTAGATATTGACTCTCAACTGGGTGGTGCTCAGAAGAGGAGTGGCTTAAAGACAAAAGCATCCTTACACTTTTTTTTGGCAATCCAGCTTGCACTTATGTCTGAAATGCTTGTGGATGCTCTTTAATAATACACACCGCCTGTGTTTTAAAGCTTAAGTCCAAATACACTATAGTGTATGCAATTTTTCTTGCTATTTTCATGTCTATGGGTGTATTATTTGCATATGTGACAATGCACCATATATAATCAGTGTCTTCAGAGATCAGAAAATGGTGTCTGATCCTCAAGAACTGTCATGAGAGGGAGTCGTTGGTCACCATCTGACTGCTGTAAACTGAACCTGGGTCTCTATAACAAAATACTGCATAGAAACCACTGAGGCATCTCTGCAGAGATGCAACCAAATATTTTTTAACAAATAAAATCTGTTAAATCTGGTTTTCATGTTTGATGGTGAGATTTCAGCACATCTCACAGAGTAGCCTAGAGGTACACACTCTCTGGCTTGTGAAACAGATATGAAGACCACAAATCCAGTACCTCTTCTCTGAATGTAGGAAACAGCAACAGAGAACTGCCCAGAGTCCCCATGTTTTTGAATATACTTCCAGAAAAAATCAAATGCTAATCAGCTACCAATAATGATTAATGGTTTACGAGTGAAAATTTAGGGAGGGATTTGTATATAATAGATAGAAATCCTGAGAGACTTAATAAAAAAAAATAGGCTTGAAATGAGAAGGACAATCAGAGACGGTGGCAACCAGAGAAAGGCAATGAGTCCATACATTAATTACAAGGTGGAATGATAGGGCCTCAGTGAATTTTCATGATGAAAATTAGATGCTAAGCAAACCTTGTATCATCAAATAAAACTGTAAGTAAATGTATTTATCACCTTTCTTTTTCAATTAAAATAAAATATACCACCGTGGCCAGGATGTTGAAAATATGCAAAACTGTACATGAATTTCTCCTGGGTGCAATTAAATCTAAACTAAGAAAAAACACCTGCAGTGTTTTATCCAAAATAAACCTAGACATTGCTGTGCCTTGCTGGGGAAAGCATTTTCTATTTTAGGGCCTCTTAACTCTGGGTACGCATAGGCAACTTTAATGGACTGCGTTAAACTCATACCTCTTTTTGCTTAGAAGTTTTTCTTTTTTTGAAATTGCCACAAAATGGGTTTGCTCTTTCAAATATGTCACATTGAAAATGGAAATCTTGCACATTGTAGAAGCCACAAGGTTTAGGTGAATATATGAACACGGACACATCACTTGTCAACCCCTGGCAGGTACAACATTTTAAAAATCATGTTCTTCATCAACGTGGGCTGATGCCATGAAATGTCATAGGCAAAGCAACTTACAATCAATGGATATTATTTTTTTAATGATTCTAGAGTTTGAAACATTCTAGACCAACGTTTTAGCTGACTTGTCACTTGATGAGAAACCCCTTGGTGATACACTTCCCTGACAATGTTTGCATTCTTATCAGCCTAATGGACCCATTATCTCCTGACACTGATGCATTAGAGATTAAATTTCACCTTATGAACATGCATGCCACTGCCCTACCTACTTAAAGAAATCTTTCACAGTCCTTGTTATTCCAGGCTTAGATCTAAGCCAGATATGTTTATTTCAGAAATCCATTAATGTAGGCCAATTTACTAATGTTTGTGAAGTCAGGATGTGATATGGGGTTCTCCTCTGTATGCTGTGAATACCATTGGTTACTAAAGGACTGCTTTGGACCTATAGCAGGGCAGACCGTAGCTAGGTGGGGAAAACTAAACTGAATGCTGAGAGAAAGGAGGCAGAGGAGAGAGAAGCCAGGGAGCCACTGCTAGAGACAAATATGCAGGAACTTTTTCGGGAGGCCAAGAGCCTCATGGTAAAATATAAAATAATGGAAATGGGTTAAATTAAGATGTAAAAGCTAGCCAATAAGAAGTTAGAGCTAATAGTTCAAGCAGTGATTTAATTAATACAGTTTTGTGTGGTTATTTCAGGAGTCTGGCCAGCTGGGAAACAAACAAATGGCCTCCGACTACAAGGATGTAGTTTACATTATGAATTTTTAATCTCTCTGATTTCCTATTCACAAGAAATTTACAAAATAAAAATAAAAGGAATACAATTACCCCAGTTCCTTTTCATTAAAGAATATCGTTGTAAAGTTCCTGCAGATTTAAAGCAAATGGTAAATAAATTGGAAGATATTGGCTCACATCTAGAATTCTCAACTGCCTGTTGATATGCAGAATATCTTTTAAATAATTTTACTAGCTCATGAAATAATACTTGACTTCAGGGAATTCTAGAATTATTCCATGTTGACAATGAAGAAAAATAACACAAAAATATACTATGTAATATAAAATCAGATCTCTACACCCTTAAATATCTTTGGTAAAAAAGGATAAAAAGAATTAAGAATTATTTCAAAGAAAAACATAGTATGTGGTGGGAAGGATTCTTGATTGGAACAAAACTATAGGAATTAAAATTGTATCAATATCACCCCTCTGTTTGAATATAATGGTATGATTTTGTCTTTGTGTAAAGTAATAGATAATTTAAAAGATCATAATTTTGCAGGCTGATTCAGAATTAAGTAAATCTGGCAACAACTCCACTCAATAATATAAAATTAAGGCTAGCACCACATGGCCACGCCAACTCCAGAGCTGGGCAGATGTCTCAGTTCAAAGTAGACTTCAATAACTTGAATTTTAAACTGCTGATTGACATATCAAAACTTGAGAAGCACATGAAGTCTTCTCCTTGAAGCTATTTGAGGACTAGATTTGTGCACTAAACTTGGTTTGATTTGTTCCAAATTGTAAGAGAGCTTCAAGATGATGGCATTTAGGTTTAGTACCAAACAAACTTTGGTACCTCTACAGATGAACTGACCCTGGGCTCCACAGTGTATACAAGTATGAGGCAATGGGAACTTCAAGGTCATCTATGGAAGTGTCTACATATTAGAACCCGGGATGAGTGAGAACGAAGGCTCATGTCTTAAACACTTGCTGTAAGACAAATTATTAACAAGTTTCAATATACTAAGTACATGAATTACATATTTGCTACACTAATTAGTTCCATCTCACATCACATTCAATTCCTAACACTATGAAAGCAATATCAAATAGTGACTCAGTCCTTTGGTCCTACTTTTTATAACCTGCAACTTCAGAAAAATCTTAAAATTTCTGCATTTCTTTCTCTCTCTGTTTTTATAATTCATGAAACAATAGAAATATTATGACTCACTTTTCAGATAATGTATTTAATAAGCAAATCATGCTCAGTGACTAACATAGGGTCAGCACAAGATACATTTTTAATATGGCACTAATATGCTATTCATCTTGTGAAAATGCAGAGTCATCTTGTTGAATCAACAGGGCAGTAACTTGAGTGACTTCTGGGTGGCACTTCTGAATCTGTACAGGCTATCATTATGGAGGATTTCAGGTGTAATTTGAACCAATGACTCACTGAATTTTTCTTCTGTTTAAATACTTGTTTAGTGTAAGACTCTACTGAAGTCAATCACATTTTTCTGTGAATTCCCTTTTGTTCAACCTCTGAACCAGGCAAATCTTTTTGAAGACAGAACATTCTGCTTCTGTTAGTAATAATTCATTTTCATTACAAAGGACTTCTGGTTTGGATGTGTTGGATCATGCCTGTATAAACGTAATCTCTGCATGTGTGAAGGTTTATATTTACTGTGAACTTGAATGGATTTAGGGTCATCTAGGAGAGACACTTCTAGGCTTGTCTTTGAAGACTACTGTAGGAAGGTTTAAGTAAAGAAGAAAGACCCGAATTTATTGTAGACAGCACTATCCATCCCATGGGCTGAAGCTTGGCAGTGAATAAAATGGGGAAATAAAGAAAAATAATGAGCACTAGCATTGATTGCTTTCTGCTTCCTTGCTATAAGTGCAACACGCCCTTCCCTTTTTTCCATAATGGACTTTTCTTATACAGAGGAAATAAGTCCTTCCATCCTTAAGTTGCCTTCTAAGATATTTTGTAACAGAAATGAAATAACGTAAACACTTCTATATTGCAGTAAGGTTTACGGCAAACCTTTTCTTTCACCGCTCATAAAGTAGTTCAGCGCCTCCTAAATTGATCTGTGGAGGCAGTGAGGCTTCTCTGTGTTTAGAGAGTTCAGGAGTTAGACAAACAATAAGAAATGTCAAAGAGAGGCAAACACAGTGGAGCTGCCCAGTGACTAAAGACTTGAGAGGAGAAGCTAGAGAGTCCCTGAGATCTGTGCAACTGTCCTCTAGGAAATAAACCTGGAATTGCTACACTGAGTGCTAAACATGAAAGAGATATCAGATTTTAATCTTAAGAAAGGTAAAGTATAGAAAATTTTGGCACATTGTTCCAGATGATTGGTATTGATCTTAAGATTAAGTCTGCCTTTAAAATAGTGGACCTATACATAGCTCCGCATGAAATAAACTTGGCATTGGTTTTAGCAGTATAAACTTTTTCTCTATGCATCACTGGAGATGAAGTATGCTAGAGAGTCCCTCTATCAGCTTTTACTGCCACCACTAAATAATAACAGAAAAATAAAGCTGGTTTTTGAGTCTGAGTCTCTGTATGAACATGTTTAGTGTTTGTTATTTATTTGTGGCCACGATTTTACAAAATGATTTACAGAATATATTATTTCATTGGATCATCATGCCATCTCTATTAGGCTAAAATTTTAAATGTCTTTATTTCATATATCACAAATAGAAGCTTCATGCATATCTACTTTTAGTTGTTTGCTATAAAACACTCAATAAACACAAACAGAATATTATAAAAATATTAGTGCTGGATGTGTCATCAAAACTTTTTTCCTTCAAGTGATGGAGCCTATAAGATTTCAAAGAGCACACATACAATGATTAAAAAATCTTTTAAGTCTACCTTGCAAGTTGAAACAAAATCATGATTCAGATAAAACTCTTGACAAATATCCAATCCCTTCAATCCCTTGTCTTTGACACCCATGGAATTCTCCTTTTTTAGCATAAATTTTATTAGTTCTTTGGTAATTTCACATCAGGCACCTCCACCATACTCATTTCCCCATCCCTCCATATTCACCCTTGTAGTGTCTCCCTCTCAATAAAATAAGATAGAAATATAAATACAGATAATATTAGTTAACAAACAAACAAAACAAACAAAAAAGCAAGCAAATTTTAAACAAGACAAAAAACAAAGCACTTTACTCCTCTGTCTTTCTTGATTCTCCATTGTTTTCTATTTATTGTATTGGCTTTGAGAGCTGTTGTGTATCATGCAGTAGGCCCTTTTGTCCAAGTAGCTTTAATTGTAAATGTTCATTATGTAATGTGCTGTTGGTCAGGTTCAAGGCCTCTGGATTCTGGAACACCATCAATACTGAACCCTCACTGATACATCTCTGCAGTTCATTCATGAGCTCTAGCAGGTCATAGATTGTGTAGCTGTTGGGAAGTGTTAACTCAAAGTCCTGAAAGTATATCTGAGTGGTAACTGACTTGGTATGACCTGGTTGCTGGGACCACCACCTTCTGGTGAGAGGCAGAGCCAGCTATCCCATGTCTGTGGTAAGGGGTAGGGCTGGCTAACCCAAGTGCCAAGTTAGTATTGAGAAGAGGCAATTCTCCTACTGGTGGTAGGCCCAACTCTCCTGTATTGGAGCCATTGGACTCTATTATATCAGGGCCAGTGTGGGGCAGAGTCAGCTCTCTGGTGTGGTGGAGTGGATCTCCCCAGGGCAGTGAGGGGCAGGGCCAGCTCAGCACAGCATTTGTACTTCAACACATGATTCAACCCATGTGGTTAACACAGTCAACAGACATCAACACAGATCATGACTGCAGGTAGGGCCACGGCAAGGCATAGCCGGCAGAAGCAGCTTGGGTCCAGATGTCACCATGGCCCAGGGATACCAGTGTTCTTAAACATAATCTCGAGGAGGGGTACTTTTCTCTGCCACAGTATTGCCATGCTGTTTGGTTATAATACCCTTTCTACATCACAGATGAATACAAAAAGACCCATTCTCATCTAGAACAATGTGTAAGGAAGAAGAAAAAAATAAGAAGGATAAGAAGGACTTTTTTTTATAAACACAAAAGAGAAAAGATTGAATAATCTCTGTAGTTCTTGCCCTGAGTAAAAACAACAGTTAGGCCAAAGAAGGCATAGACTACACTCTACAATATATTATCCAATGTCTAAGTACAGGACACCATACATTCAAAGACATAGAAAAAACAGACAAATTTCTTAAGAACTTCCTGTAAACCCCATGGATAGAAAATGTCATCTCTTTCAACTAGAGATTCATTACAAATACAAAATCTTGGGCTCAAAGCAACTTGCCTGTACTGAGTCAAAAATTAAGCACTGTGGTTTCTTTTCCAGTCTCCTCTTCATTTAAGTATATGGAATACTGCTCACAGCAGATACCACAACCAACCCTGGCTATACCTACAGAATGCAATCGACATCTCACACCTGTTGTATGCTCCTAGCTAAAGTAAACCCTTCATATGACTTGCAAATGTCTTAAACTAACCACCCCCAGACCTTCAGTGCACACTTGCTTGATTTTTAAATAAAACAAATTATTTGACCGGACCATGAGACTCACTTTCTATACAACTCCGGTGTCACTCCTCTTCAGGACACTCAAGGACAAGAATGCACAAGCCATGAATCTTTCTATCTCCAGTACAGTGATGGGCTATTTCTCATGATGATGAGACTGTGACGCAAAGACCCTTTATCAGGAGCCTGGCTGTGCACTCTTCATGAATAATAAATTTGTTACCTGGTTCTCCTTCCTAATATCTACAGCACAGACATTCCCTTGACATTTTTAAGGGCCTTAGAACCTAGCTTTGTCCCTGTGTCCTCCTCTCATTGCTCTCAGTCAACAATCAAGGTCCCAAAGCCACATACAGTCAGTTCCCATTAAGTCTAGAGGTAGAGGATTCTCTTTTCTTTCCAAATTATGCAACTTTGGTGTTTTTATAATAGTCCTAGAGAAATAAACACTAATTTGTAAAATTATTCATATGCAGCCAAAAACATGCTTCACCTACAAAGTAGGAGGTTTCTCACCAAACACATTTGAGTCTCTTATCACAGTCTCATTTGCTGGGAGGTAATTTAGCAAGTGAGGCAACTGTGGTTCTGCATGGTAGGGTATGGTATTATGTCGTCCAAATCCTACATCTCCAATTGAGGCTTTTATTTTGTGATTTGCCACAAAACACCCAAATCCTAAGACCATATAATTTTGTCATAGAAATTAGAGGTTCTTGGATGTTCATTGTATAATTTATAAACTGACCTTTTCACCTTTTATGCCCTGCTGCTTCTGTGACATGACTCTTGGCTGCTTCTGTCAAGTTTCATCTTTAAGTGTTCTCTTTACCACCAGGGAAGGTGAAAAGTAAAAGGGAAAATGCTTTCTCTTTTGAAGCAAACTAAAGTTGCCATCATTTCTTCTCTTGATACACTGGTGGCCATAAGTCAGGTGTACAATTCTAGGAAGTCATTCTGAGTGATCATTTCCCCAGACAAAAGTAGAGTTTGTCTTCTAAGAAAGAAAACAGCCTTTGAGAAGAACTTTGGCTCTTTGTCGGGTTTTGGCACTACTACTGTATCCTAATTCATAGCATGGATTTAACTGTGAAACCAGAAAGACTAAAGTAGGAAATCACCAGTGTTAAAGTTAACTAAGCTAATGAACAAGTACTTAAGAAGCACCTTTTCAGCTGAATACATCATCCCAAGTACCTCACACTCTGCAAGTCTACAGGAGTAAATTTATTATCAACTCCTGTCTTTGTTCCCAAGACACTTATCATCCACCTGCTGAGCAAACTGCTGTGACACAGAAGAAAGATCTGGTGGAAGGATCGTAGGCATTCCTCAGTGTCATCTGGGATGGATAACCATGAGCCAGAATTCACGCTTTAGTCCCGACTAGCTGAATTAGACTCTTTCCATCTGTCCCAAAATCCCCATTTCATTCTGGCTCCCAGGAAAACCTCTTGTACACTAGAACATTAAGAATAACTATACACATGGAAGGAATTTCTCAGTCCTACCTCTATTCCCACCAGTCACTGCCATTCTCCAGTATCAGCATATTGACAGTTTTATGCCTGTCAGTCTCTATCAGGTAGTAGACTTGAATTGTTACCAGAAGGAAAGGTACAGGATTCCACAAGGCTTTCTGTTATTGTCTGAGTTATTCTTTACTGTCAAGGAGGTGTATAGAAAGGCATGGCATTCCTATTCAGTGGGCAAACTGGCATTCAGAGAAGTGGAAGAGCCTTGCAAGCAGCTCATAAAGGGCAGAGATGGTGTGTGAGTTCATATCTGATTCCAGACTCTGTGTTCTTGTCTTCTTGCAATCATCTACACAATGATTAGTTCATGAATGATGCCTCCAGTGTTATGAGCTTTTTCTTGGAACCAGTAGGTGCTCGTCTTGACATACCTCTCCTCAGTGGCTCCCTTTGTCTCCTGATCAGAAAGAATATTCAGCACTCAAATTGATGTTTTGCGGGAAGAAGGAAAGATGAAGTGTCGACACATGGCTTCTCTGAGAGCTCAGCTGAACTCTCGCTCCATGCCCGCTGCACGGCATACAGGGTCAGTGATCCAGCTCTTAACTACTTTTCCGTTTGCCCTGATGTTCTGTGAGAGTGAGGCTTATGATATTTAAATGGTCCATGAATTTCATTTGTATTTATGGCCTCTCAATTGTTTTCAAAACAAGGAAATTATCTTCTCTGTAAGATATTCAGTGTGGACGGTAAGTGTTGCAATCACTAAGTACCATTTTGCTTTTGAATTTTGGGAGGCCTTTCAATCTGCTTCAGTGTGTGCCTACCTGTGGGTTTCCCTGAGGCCTGCCTCCTGTGATCTGTGCACTTAGACTGACTACAGGGCCTGAGAGCACAAGTCTGTAATGGTTCATCATAGCATCTGTCTTAATTACTCTTCCATCTTCAAGGCCTCGTGCACCTGCACCTGGTCAATTAAAAAAAGAGCAAGAGAAACTGTCCCAACAGCATCCTTAACAGTTAAAGCTGGCATAAGGGAGGAGAGTCCTTGGGACAGAGCTCAACTGGTCACCAGCTGTCACCAAGAACATCGGTTTACTGTGATAGTCCCAAGCCTCAATTTCTACTTTGTTATGCCTGTCTCTTAAACAATGACCATGAAAATGTGCTACAAGCAAGCAATTTCCTACATGTCATATAATCATGTGGCACAGTTTCCTATTGCCATAGTCATATGGCAATGACATCTACTACAAACTAAAACTCAGAGAATGAGGCTTCTCTTCAAATACAGTTTTCTCGTGAGTTAAAAACTTTCGGTGTGCTTCTGATTCTCCCAGATGCTTAGTCACTCTTTGCTCTGGTGAGAATCAAATAGGCGACAAACAGGAGGCAGAAGAAAAGGACTGTTGAAAACTGATGGGCAATTAACATTTTAAGTGTGCTTGTGGATTCTTCCAAACATTCTAATCCACTTGAAGAGTTTAATAGTCGCACTCCTGCGTTACTAGAAGTAGAGCTGAGAACAAAGTACTTAGATCTGAGAACAGAGAAGAGGCTGCAGCAACAGAGCAAGAAAACGCAGTAAGAAATCCTTCCCATTGGCTAGTGACTGAGTACTCAGAGAGAAAACCCTTCCTTCAGAGAGAAACTACTGAATTGAATGAGTACTGAGACACAGGTGAGCTTCCAGAAACTGTGTGAGAGAACAAAAAACAATAGCACCTCATAACTATGCTGATGCACAAATATAATAGCTCTGAGCAAAAGGATGGGGCAGGGCAGTGTCCATTATATAGAAAAAAATGTGTACAGTCTGGAAATTATACATAATAAATGAACAGAATAGGAGATTGCTGCAAGAGAAGGGAGCTGCTGGTTGGTTAAAACGTGATATAAGAGATTAAAGTGCATTCACACACACACACGTGTGCACACACGCACACACGCACACGCACGTGCGCACACACACACACAAAACAAGCAAGACAAAATGACCAAAGCAATATAAGACAAAAAGTCTATAAAAAACACCATTAAACTTATTATGTGTTGGTCATCATTCTGTTTGCATTTGGCTTGGGATCTGAGATATCAGAGAGGATGCTACCTGTTCTGATTCTTACCCCACAAATAATGAGGCTATGGAATCCAATCAAATTAATGTTTGTTTCCAGTAAAGAGATAGCCAGGGGGAATACTCAAAATTTTTAATATAGATAATTTGACCCAGGAAAAATTTCCTTGATTTTCTAAAAAATATTCAAGACAGGTACACTAAAATTAGAATATTTAAGGTATGTGTGAAGATTGTGCTGCTAGTTTCCTTATTGTGCTAACGTGTGTGTGTGTGTGTGTGTGTGTGTGTGTGTGTGTGCACGCGCGCACATGTATGAGAGGGAGGGAGGGCTGGGGCAGTGACATGGTCTTGCACTTTCTTCGGATTGAATGGTTGCTATAGGACTAGGAATGTAAACAGGCAGGATCCCAGGAAAAATGATCCCACAGAGGGAAGACAGTGCTGATTATGCTGCGATTGCTACTACAGTATCTTCTAAACGACCTGCATTAGGACCCTAGCGGAGGATGTGTGGTAGAGAGGCTTAGATTAAGGGATTAGGCTTTGGTCTCCCTCAGCATCTGAAGCAGAGGCAGAACCAGAGGACAATTTGAGTCCCAACAGGAGGGCGGCCTTTCTTCCACTTGAAGGAGAAAGTAAATATGTTGGGTGTTCCAAAAACAGGTCTTTTAAAATACAGGTACTTTGCAGTCACCACAGAAAGGCCCCAATTGATGAATACACCTATTAATAAGTTAATGTTGTTGGTAATGAAAATAAAAATCACCCTTGTCTTGTAGGGGATCCCTGAATACTCCAAGCTCACACAATTGTGCACTGTTTCCAACTACTGACTGATGGGGCCTCTTAGGATTTTCTTATGTGCTAGATGGAACCTGGTTTTCTTTAACTTTTACTCAGTCCTTGTCTAGCTGTCTCAATAGGAATATGGGTTGCTGAGTCCAAGGCATATTATCTGTAGGATGCGATGCCATTCCCTTGCTTCTCTAACCCATGAGGACTTCTGCAGAGGTAACTTTAGTTTATTTAAGACAGCATGTTCTTCCCCACAGCACAACTCTCCATGATCCTTGTGTAAAGCCACATAAAGGAAGAAAAGTTTCCTACAGACCACAAATGTAGGGAAGCCACAGGGCAGGCACATGTCCCTAAATCTACCTGTAATGGTGTCTATTTCTAGGAACATGAACTGAGACTGGACTCTGCACTTCCTGTGACTGCAATTGGTATAGATGGGTGACACATGCTGTTTCCTCAGAGTATTATTTGAAAATGTCCTACTACTCATGTTGCGATGTGGAGATGTTAGATTCCATGCTAGGTAGAGACTTCCTTCCTGCTGTCTTTCCTGTCTCTCTCACACCCAGAAGTGGCAGGGAGAAGCACACTCCAATTACAAGCAAATGCTGCTATTTAGACATATCTTCACAGCACGTGGGAGTGGCTTCAGGAGCCAACTGCAAATGCAGCCTTTGTCTAGTGAATCAGAGAGAGGAGAAAGCACTGTGAGGCAACGCTGGAGGACAAACAGTCTTTAATAGATCCCTGACATAGGAAGGGAGCACACATGACTGTGTGGAATCACTTGTGGGCTCCTGACCTTAGACGAGACAGAAAGAACATGCTGGGCTCTTTCCTTAGAAGTAAGTTAGGACATTTATATTTCTTATTGAGACACATCATCTTTTGCTTTGAGGAATGAGTAGTCTGCCTCTGTCCAGCGTCCGTACCCATCACTCTGCTTAAGCTCAAGTGCCATCTCATTTGCTTTAGTGGTATGTGTCAGTGGGTGTCAAATCTGGGTATTTTTAATTTCATATCTGTTCAAATTTGACAACCAGCTCTGAAACTCCCATAGGAAAAGGGGGAAATCTCTTCCATGTGTAAGGCTAGCAAGTTCCAAACACTCCCAAGAAAGAAGTTAAGGAACGTGGCAGAAGAGAACAGGGCACATTCAACATCACAATGAAAAAGCCATCACCGTAGTCACGACAACACAGCAACAACATAACATCGCAACATAATGGCAAACTATATAATAACAGGGAACGCAAGAGCATCATTGGTGTGCTAACTGTTCTCATATAATTACCCTATTTTGCAGTTCTTCTGAACATATGGGTATGTATAGAAGGAGATTTACTAGATAGACACCTTGGTTCTAACAGCTGACAGTTTGCCTTTGATAAGGGCTGTGTGAATGAGCAGAGGCTAGTCCACGCACACAGGAATTGGAAGCAGTGAATTTTAGACACATGCAGGGCTCTGCAGCAAAGCACATTAAAGCGAAACATCCCTTGTGAATAGTTCTCTAGTTTGTAGTAAAGTTACTATTCTTAAACCCCAGTGGATGCTCCCCGCGGACTGCTGTATTCCACTGGCTTAGTGATACACTCCACATTGTTTATTTGTTTCCATTGTGATGGTGGAATCAGAGGTCTAGGAGGAGGGCAGTAAGGCAGCACTGTGGGGGAGGGGCATGAGGCAAGTTTAGTGGGACAGAGAAGTTGCACACTCACATAGTGGCATCTGGTGGCTGCACTGTCCTCTTTAGGGTTGGATCACTTTGAAAGATGTGGTTCCTGCTTACACTGACATTTAATGAGCTGACACGCAGAATTGGTAGGCAGTCTGAGGGGGAAAAGGAGCAAATTTTACATTTAAAAATATTCAGTTTATTCATCTGTACATTATGTACTTTGGAGTTCAGAATACTTTAGTTACTGGGTAGATGTCTCTAATCCCCAAATCCCTAAACCTCAAACAGTCTGTCAGATTTCAGAGTACATGAGGCTTGGGGTTTTTAGATTAGAAAGCGAAGTATGTATATACTTGTATCTCTCTCTTTCTCTCTCTCTCATGCATGCACCCACGCATGCACGCACACAAACACACACACACAGACACACACACACACACACACACAGAGAGAAAGAGAGAGAGAGAGAGAGAGAGAGAGAGAGAGAGGAAAATAGACATTTAGTTTGAACAGAAGGAGCCTGTCAAAGGCCATTGAGGAAAAAATCAGGAAACAGTGCATACAACAGTGTCCGACTTTGGAAGACCATGGAGAAAGTTCCTTCCTTTCCCTTCAATTTCCACACAGTCCTCTCTGGATGCACACATCAGGAACAGTTATTAGAGCTACAAGAAAAGGTACAGTCATCCAGTCTCCTCTACATTCTACTTCTAAAGCATTGCTTACTGAGTACTCATCATGAACAAATTTACTAGGCCACGTGTTTGTCTGCTTACAGTTATTTATACTCCTAAACAAATGTTTAAGTAATGTTAAGTTATTCTACTTTGAAAGTTGTAGTGATACTTCATTTGTAGTTTAGTAAATAAAGCTGGCATGAAGATCAGAGAGTAAAACAGTCTCAATGGTCAGCCTTATAGGCCAGGCAGTAGTGACACACACCTTTAATCCCAGTAGCCACACTAGTTTGCCTTAGAAGCTGGCCAGTTGTGGTGCACACCTTTAGTTCTAGCACTAGAGGGCAATATAAGGTGGGAGAAGACAGCTCCCAGACAGTCTTATTCTGAGGATTCCTGGAAACAGGATTGCCATTTCGGACTGAGGCAGAATTAAGAGCCAATGGTTGTTTTGGTTTTCTGAACTTCAGGTTGAACCACCATTTCTCTCTCTGGGTTTCTATTAATTGTGCATCAGAAAGTGAGAACACCGAGTGTCCTTAGTTGATTGCCATGGTCAGGATGACTAGGTGTGTCTATGAGAATATATCTAGAAGAGCTTATCTGAGGTATGAAGAATCATATTGAATGTGGGCAGTACCATCTCATGGGTTGGGGAGTTAGACTCAAACGAGACACAAGCTGAGCACCAATCACTCCAATTCTTGACACCCCTTGACTGAGGAAACAATGTGACCAAGTGGCCTCATGTTCTTGCCACAAGGTCTTCCCTACTATGTTCAACTGCAGCCTTCCTTGTGTTGCTTTGGTCAGGGGTTTTGTAATAACATGAAAAGTAACTAATACTTAGAGATAATAATAATAAATAATATTAACAAAAACAAACTTTATATTGATTAGAAGCAAGGCACGTTTCTAATGAAATAAATTAGGCTAGTCATCTTTTAGCATTTTCAAATGCAAAGGGGGGATAGAAAGAAACCTTTTAGAAATTGTAAAGAAGTTGCTATAGTTGACCTCGTTCTGACTCCCAGAACTTTAGCTGTCACTGCTCTGTTTCAAACCGACTATTAAGTGGTACTAGCACAAGACATGATCCTGTTTCCAGTGTCTTCACTTTGTTCCTTACAGAGTGAGCATACGTGAGGGGACACAGAGAAGCCGGAAGGGAAGGTTCTGATTCCAAAATAGGACTGTCAACATCCCTATGTGGGATTTTAAATAAATCTACAATTATCTTAATATCACCTTTTATTTCTAAATTTGTTTTAACTGTCATGTTGTTTGTATCAGTTTGGGTGGCACAGTATTATATTTTAATACAGAGGTACAAATCCGGAATGGTTTCTTCCTGGAGGAAAGTTTGGTCATTTGAAATGGAGGATGAACACATATTGTTTGTTTTGCTCATGTCTTTTTTCTTTGTGCAAATATCACCAATTTTGGAACAGATACACATTTTCATGACTTTCAGTTATCTCTGTCTTGAAGAGTGGAACTTATGAGCCAGTCTAAACCAGTTAATATTTGATGTTGTCTGAGGATAATGACATTGCCTTGTTATAATGAAGGGTTTGGGAAAAAAAAAAAAAAAAACTCCTAGGGAGAATCTGGGGATTTCTCAGGTTGCTGTTTACCCTTTCCTGCTACAATTGAATGACATGAGTAACCACTACTGTCGCTGTCCAGAGTGTGAGGTCATTGGCTGTCTGAGTGAGACATGTCACCACGGACAAAAGCCACAATCAGGAACAGAGAACAAGGAATTTAGCTCCAGTGAAAACACTGATAAACATGTCCAGACCCAAGTAAACAAATCTATTGTCTTAATCATTTATTAGATTCTAGGTCTATGTGACTTGTTTTTCAAAGCAAGATACATTGCAGATAAAAATGTAGGTACAATAAAATCTCCAAGTTCTTCAAAAGATAACCTCTGTTGTGATTCATTTCTTAATGTTGAGCTTTTTATTTAACAAACATCCCACATGTTGTTCTCTTTTTTGTGTGTGTTTATTGACATTTTGGAAATAATGCTGGCATGAATATTGATGTACAGTCCTGTGAGGACCATGTGTTTCAGTAATTGCTGCAAGTATATTTGGGAGCAGACTTGTGGGCCTCCTGGTTTCCAAGTTTAACATTTTGAAAAAAAAAATGTCAAACTGTTCTTTAATCCGATATATTGTTTGAATTTTCCACTGTGGTTGAACAAAGGCTCCAGTTTTCCAGTTTTTTTTTTTAATTTTATTTTTTTTAAATTTAGTTTTATTATGAAATTCTTTCTCAGTATTTCCTCCCAAGTATTTAAAGTTTTTGGCACTGGCATTGACAGCTCTGCTGTATTTTGCTTAACTTTTATAATTGGTATAGACTGTAGGTGGGATGTCTGTCTTCACAGAGGATGAATGTGTAATTTGAGTTTAGTGAATAATGAGCCATCATGTGTCAAAAGAAGGAGCTACCCATGGAAGTACTGTGCAAACCCCTTGAAAGATAGACTGCAACTGTTCAAATGTGACTATGCAAATCCTAAAATATTAGTATACACAAAAATCTATAATAAAATTATTTTATTTAAAGTAATTTGTTGTAGAATACAATTGGTATATTTTAATTATAAACTTTCAAAAACAAGTGACTCTCTTGTCTCATTTTTTTTCCCCAATCAAAATCTACCCAATATACAGCTTCAAAAATAAGAAACACCTACAGTGTGCCAGGGCCCCTTGCTAATTGGGGAAGAAATGAAAAACTGCACAGTGTGTGGGAAGATGGGGAGAAAAGGCTGGGGATTCGGGAAAATTAGCTTTGTGTGACCAAATAATCTAAGATCAATGATAAAGGTATATGGTCAGGGTTCTAAAAAATTAAATAAAATGAGTGATGCATTGCAATTAGCACAGCATCATTTCATGCTAAATCAATCATGTTTTATTAGGATTGCATATGTAGATACTATCAATGCAACTTAATGTATCTTTGCATCCTGTTAGAATATCCTTTGCTGTTGGTGGTTCATAAGTGAAGTGGGTGTTCTAGGTGATCAAAACAGTAATCCCTCCAAACTTGTCTAATTAACAGGAAAAAGATCAAGGAAGATACATACAGACATCCCTTTGCATTATAATAAACTACAAAGAAGAGATTGTATCTAGTCATTAGGAGTGTTAGCATGTACTATGTGTCATAAAAGTTTGCATTGTAAACAGAAGTAGATAGGTCAAAGAATGACTAAAAATTAGAAAAGCAGAAACCTGCCTAAGGCTGTTGAGTAAATTTCCTAATGCTGTTTTTGGAATTAAGTGTTTGTTTCCTCTAAATTGTGCTCTCCCAGGTCTTTCAAAGTCTTCCTCCTCCTCCTTCATAGCGTGCCTGCTTCCACATCAGCTCTTTTGCTTGCAGCCAGGTCACCACTTAGGAGGCAAGCCTGCGGCCAGGCTTTTCTAGCTCTCAGCGGAGTTTCTTTTAAATCATCTGGCAATAGCACTTTTATTTTTCCAAATGCTGCCGCTCAGTTAGATCTACAGGAAAACCTGATATTGCTTTACATTTTGTTCTTTTCTACATTTTATGGTAGCAACTACTCAGAGAGATTTTCAACCAGTGGGGAAAAATAAGTATAACTAAGTTATTTGGTTACCTGGAAAACCATTATGCCCTTTGAAAATGGCAGTTTCATCTTTCAAACTGGACAGCATTCCTCAATATAGCTGCTATGATTTATCAAGATAAAGAAGAAAGACATAAATGTAATTAGTCTTTCTATTCTGGGATGAGACTAGGCTTACATAGCAACATTCAATTCAGGAAGACTGAAAAGTGTGTTTTTAAGAAAAGCAAGCCCCTAGGCGAAGCCTCAATAATCACTGGAGAAGCAGCCTCAGAGGAGTTGGCAAAGCCAATCTGAATACAGGATCAATGAGGAGCTGTGAATTTTTATTTTTAGGATAAATTTCTAGTCATTGGTTTATCCCACGGAAATAGAAATGAGAACTGTTTTCTCCATCTATTCCAATCTGGTCCACAGTGAAGAATCATGTATGGTGAGTTCAAAAAGCTTGAATTAGGGTATACCTCGATGGAGCTAAGTATAAAACTACTTAATCTGACCAACAATACATGAACATTTTAAATGTATTATGAATTTCAACTTAAGAAATATTAAGATGAGACACAATGAATTGTGAGGAACCAGGACTGGCGATGGCCATCAGCAAGTCAAATGACCATGAAATGGAAAATCATGCTAAGTGGAATTCAGATTGGCTCCCTTTCTGACTGCAACACAAATAGAAACGCTCATTATTAACTTTTACCAAGTGTTCAAGTGCTGGCCAAGACCATCAGAAAAGCTTAGAATAGGAATTATTATTACTATTCAACTTATGCAATAGTTAAAAGATTTTGTGCTTTGAGTCATAAAAAGCAATGAAAAGAGACTTCTAGCACCAGGACTGGGTTATATCCAATTGAGTTGTTGGCTAAAAGGTCCCATGGAAATTCCCCAGGCAACCCAGGTTGTTGCTAAGGCAATGGGTTCCTCTCTGAAAATTGACAGCAGGGCCCCATTGCCTAGGACAACACTTCCATTCACAGACTGTGAAGAAGTTGAGCTAGCACCTCCTTGGAGCCTTTGCCCTTATGTTCTAGAATCTTCCAGGCAGGAAGGTACTCTGCAGGATACCAAATGAGAAACTTAAATACCAACCCTGCCACAAAACCTTTGACCTACAATCTTTCCTGCCTGCAAGACATTCTAGGGCAAAGGTGGCACAGAATTTGTGGGAATAACCATTCAACATTTGATTTTACTTAAAGCCCACTCTATGAGAAGTAATCCACACCTGACACAGCCTGGTTGACCAAGAACGGAAAACTAGATAACCAAGAGATCTAGAGTTAAACAAAATACTACTGGTCAAAAAAAAGTGTTAATAAAATGGCTCTTGATGATATTGTGCTATCCTCAGGGATCAGTGCTTATCTAGATATTGTCAGAGATGCTTCCTCCTGCAGCAGATAGGAAGATATGCAAAGACCCACAGTCCGACAATGTGCAAAGGGAGAGTCTTTGCAACACACATCTCTAAATGGGGTATCTCCATCAAATCCCTGCCCTCTGAGTTCAAGGAACCCTGCAGAAGTGGAGGCAGAAATGGTGTAAAAGTCAGAGGGAATGGAGGACACCAGAAGTCCCTCTGAAACAACTGAGCAAAGACCATATGAACTCAGAGACTGAAGCAGCAAGCACAGGGCCCGCACAGGTCTGCACCAGGTCCTCTGTGTGTGTGTTATAGCTTTCAGATTAGTAATCTTATGGTATACATGAGTGTGTGAGTGAGTGGGTCCCAGATTCTTGTGCCTCATCTCGGGGCTTCTCTTCCTTCTGTTGGGTTGACTTGTCCAACCTTGATGGGAAAGTTTTATTTTATCATATTATATTTTATTTTGTCATGTTTGGTTACAATCTCTTAGAAGCATGTTCTTGTCTAATGACAGACAGAAAAGACATAGATTCAGAGGGGAAGTTGGGTGGGAAGAGACTGGGATGAGTAGAGGGAGGTGATATATTGTATGAGAAAATAATCCCTTTTCAATAAGAGAAACCCTAACTAAGATACCATCCCTGGGCTGATGGCCCTGGATTCTATTATAAAGCAGCCTAACCAGTTATGAGGAGCAAGCTAGTAAGCACCACCCCTTCATGGCCTCTACATTTGCTCCTGTCTCTAGGTTCTAGTCTTATTTGAGTTCCTGTCCTGACTTCCTTCATTGGTGAACTATGATGTAAAAGTATAAGCCAAATAGATTATTTCCTCCCCAAGTTGTTTTGGTCTTGGTGTTTCATTGTCACAATAGCAACCCATACTGAAACAGATATTGTCTGGCATCTCTAAGCTCCTGTCCTTGTTTGACTGATTTATTTCAGAAAGACTTTACTTCTCATGCCACCCCACTGAAGCTGGGGCAACACATGGGGATTTCTGGGACATAGAACTGCAGCAGAAGGTATCACTTAAGAGTAATTGATTCATGCTGTTGTCAAACATTAACAATAAAGAGTGGCATTTTGGAGATATTGGCACACACCTATAATCTTAGCATTTGGGAGGCAGAAGCAGGTGGATCTTTATGAGTTTGAGGTCAGCCTGGTCTACAAGAGCTAGTTCTAGGACAGGCTCCAAAGCTACAGTAAATTCTTGTCTCAGAAAAAAAAAACAAATATAAATAAATAAACAGAGTGGCACATACTATCTGTTGACAGTTTTGGAATAAATAACTCATGACTGAATTTAGTAAACATTAAGTCCTGTAAAACCCCTGATTAGTATGTATGAATATTGAACTTTGGCTGACTTTAAACTAACATTTTGGTTAGCAAATTTATTGTTCTTGGAAAATATAATTATGTTACAAAATGTACAAAATATAGAATAAGACTTGACCTAAATAACAAGCTACCAGAATTTGGGTTTATCTGATGTCATTTATTTGGTCCTTTGACAAAATTTGGAAATAAATAAATTAACAATAATTTTAAACTATATGACCTTTCCCAACTACTTGTAGCTATTTCAGAAATAGAATGAAATTATTGAAACAGATTGTCTGATATCTTGATTGACTTTTTTCCATAGCGGTTTTTCAGGCCCACTGTTTTCAAAAAAACCTGTACTATTTGTCCAATTGTACTAAACTACTTGAATGTATTCGTATTTCTCTTTATCATTTACTTTATATTTCTCGTGTATTTACAGGACCACAGTTTTCAAAGAAAACCTGGACTTTTGTTCTAATTGTCCTAAACTACTTCTCTTTATCATTTTGGTTTTGATTTTTATTTTCATGAGGAAGATTTCATACAATATATCTTAAGGTGGTAGAAGCTGGCTATGTAGCCAACTCCATAATTCTATGTATCCCTGCAATTCTGATCTTTCTTTAAAAATTAGCTTTTTAAACTTAAGAGGCAGAGGCATAGGTGCCAGAAGAAAGAATTAAAGAGAAAAGAATATTAACAGTGTTTCAAAACATCATTAAATTCCCACATTCTATGGATTTGAGCTATTAGCCTCTGATGGGTTAAAAATAAATTACTATTTCAGTACAGGCAGAGGGAGAAGTTGCTACTTCTACCATGATTCAAGGTGCCATCTCTTTTAGAAGTGTTTGCCATCTTCATTTCCTTTATGGCCTTTTAAAAGTAGGGCAAGTGAGCTACTTTTCTCTGCCTTCTGTGATAAAATATGACAGAATATAAGGCATGATATTTGAGCCAACAGTTTATATATAGAAATTTCAGAGCGTGGATTCCTTCCAGAAATAGTCTAATTATATTAATTGACTGTGTCATCAGGAGCAGAAGCAGGAAGCCTTCTTTTCATTTTTATTCTGACTCACTCTCAATTTGTTTTGCTTCCATCTGTAACATAAAAGACCAGAAAAATGGTGACAGACACAGTTTGACTGTCACACAAATGCACCCCAGAGTTTTCACTGTCTTACGATCTTTGCTGTGTTCATAAGAATTCGTATTTTTTTAAGAAAGTTGTGTTTTAATGATAAGATGCCAATAAATAGGTCACAAAGCTTCATTTAGGAGCCTTGCAGCGATCACCTATCGGTGGCAAAAGACCCCATGGAGCCGAGAAGACTAAGACTGCTGTTCTCATCAATATTGGATGGCATCGCATACAAACCAGCAATGCCTGTGATCTGGGACAAAGATTCATAAACTGACTTATTTATTTGAAACCATTTTAATAGTATTTAAGTCACCACAGACTAAATGTTTCCAGCTGCTAAAATAGATGGGGGCTTAGCCACTGATGGGAACCTTCTATTAAGAAAGCATGGAATATTGTTCATAAAACGATAATAGCGATTGAGAATCACGTGCATTTTAAAAGAAAGAAAATAGTGTTTGTAACTAAGGAAATGCTCTCCCTGCTGTAGAAACACACACAATGGGATTCTAAAGGCTTGGTTCTAAACTACTTGGAGTCTACTTCACTTTACTTTATCATTTGGTTTTGCTGTTTCTGTTTTTTCTCAGGGTAGCAGCAAACTGTCTGTGTAGCCAACTATGATCCTGATCCCTGGTCATCCTGTCTCCACTTCACAGGTGCTTGATGACAAGAACCACCACATAAGGCTTCAGGCATTCTGTTAATTGATTATTTTGAAGAGTATGTACAAAGTAAAAATTAGATACAGGGACTCAGATGCTATAATTAGGAGAGAGAATGGCACTTGGAACGTAACTTCTAGCATAATTTCCTCATATCTGAAATTACAATTTCTATGATTTCATAGGGCTGTAATTAAGATAATGTCAGATACTAGAAAAAGAAAAAAATAAAGGACCTGAACTACAAACACAAAAGGTACATGAAAGGAAAGTTGTTTTTAATTTGGGATAAAAGCACATGCTTTGTGGAAAACTCAAAATGCCTGATGCCTTTAATATTAAAGCATATCAAAAATTTCAAGAAGAGACTCGAAACTTTTCAGCATTTACAAAATGTCATTGTTCCTAAAATACTGCAACTTCCATGATCTACTGTCTGGAAGACAGATCTTAGTCCTTTGTCATTATCACAATATCACTGGTCCCAAACTTTTACAAATTCCCTAAAATGTTCACATACAGGTTAGGTGACCTCCTTCTTGCTGACAAGATTGTAGCAATGCAGTACGAGCAGAGGTATGAGCAATCTATACCTTATTAAGTCCTATAAAAAAAGAGCAATTGCCAAAGTACTCATGGCATTATCATTTTTTTTTCAATCAAACAAGTACAGAGCAATGTTACTGGGGCTTATGACTGTCAAACGGATGTGATAAAAACAATCTTGGCCCTACTTAGTACCAGCAATACGATACTAGAGATAGCTGTATCTTAAGTTGACAAGGGTAACCTTGAACTCCTGATCCTCCTGTTACTACCCCCATGTACCACCACAGATGGCTTAATTAATTTGGAATTTATTTTTTTGCCACTCAATGTTTCCTATGAAGATCCAACACAGATGATCTGATAGACAATTTTATTTTTATTCTTTTATTCTTTTAGGATAACTATTGTGTGACAGTGAAGAAAACAATGAAAACATATTAGTAGCACATAATCACCGATGATAAAATTACCCACAGTGAAAATTATTCCTCCTAAAGCAAATAATATGATCTATCTTGATGCAGATAAACACATAATGCAGACCAAAACATCTCATAAGATCTGAAATTCAGAATTCTCCCTGCCCTTAATACACACGGCAGTCAATGTAAAAGAAATCAGTGTGGATTTCTAGGATGAAAGATTTTCACATAGAAGACTTTTCCACAAACCATTTAAAATATGTATTTCATCTGCACCTTCCAGAAGAAAGTCTAATTTTTAATACTGAAATTGTGATTAAGAAATAGAAAAAAAAAGAAAGCAGCCATATGAAGATGTCACCTACCAAATCCCAAGATGAATCTATCACCAAATCAATATAACACTGAAGAACAATCTGTTGAGTAAAGAGCAAATCGTGTATTGAAAATTACCAAACATGAAATCATAACAATATAAGAGGGAAAGAGAGGAGGAGTAAAGAGAGGAGGAGTAAAAAGAGGAGGAGTAAAGAGAGGAGGAGTAAAGAGAGGAGGAGTAAAGAGACGAGGAGTAAAGAGAGGAGGAGTAAAGAGAGGAGGAGTAAAGAGACGAGGAGTAAAGAGAGGAGGAGTAAAGAGAGGAGGAGTAAAGAGAGGAGGAAGCAAGAAAATTTGAAGAGCCCTAGCTGTCGGTGAAGAGTAGCACCTTCGATGCCCGTCCCTAAAGCTTACTTTTGTTTTACCTTTGCTCCTATTCTGAGACATTTTTTATGACATGAAGTAGATTGTTTGTTAAAATGAGACAATCTTTAAATCAGTGTTATACTTTTCAGGTTTAGTTAAACAACAACAACAACAAACCAGAATTTCATTTAACCAGATGCTAAATTATATAAATTAAGATATTTACGCATATAAAGGAATGGTTGAGTTTCTAGGTTCATGTGAGCGGGAGCCAGTGATGCATGAAGATGTTATATAGATTAATATTTTGAATGTGCATAACCCAGTAAGCACAGTTACTGCTAAAGTTATGCACTGACAATTTTCTGAACATATAAAGTGCCTTCTGGTCATATTCATCCCTCACCCATGTTTTTTTTATTCCTCTACAATTTAGCAAGTTCCTCCCTCCCCCTATAAGCCTCCCTCCCACTATCATGTCTTTCTGTTTTCATTTGGATTTGGTTTTGTTTCAAAGCCCACCAAGTTTCATTAGGACCCCTAGAGCATATTTGACCCACCAGCATCTGTCTAACCCACTGATGAAAATCACTCTCCTTAATCCTGTAACCATCAACCTCCGTAGCTCTCCAGGACAGGGACAGGCCCTGTGAGCCCTTCCCCTAGCCATGTCTAAACTTTGGTGGGCCAAGTCATGTCCAGGTCTGGTGCAGGACAACTGCTGTGAACTTATGGGATACAATGTGTATGTTGTTATTTCAAAGCACATCAAATTGTTCATCTTTTGCTTTCTTCTTCTTCCTCTTCTGTAATGTTCCCTGGATCGTGGAAGAGATGAAATGGATATTCTGCCAAATGCCAAACACTCAATCCTCACTCACATGTATATTCAGTGCAACAGCATATCAGGCATACACACACACACACACACACACACACACACACACACACATACCACCACCACCACCACCACCACTACCATACCACACACCCCTGATGCCTTTATTACACACACAAACACCACCACCACCACCACCACCACACCACAAACCCCTAATGCCTTTAGTCATAGATTGTCTGAGACATGGAGTAGCTAGAGAAAGGCATCCTTTTTCATTAGTTATCGTTCCATGCATATATGTTTATATATATATATATGTTTTATATATATATATATGTTATAAAATCTAAAAAGCCACCTGTGTTTTGTTAGAACTAAGTAAGGCTTTCAGTTTGAGTGGTTTTTTTTTTCTCTGATCTGTTCCGCAAACAAGATTCCAAGTTACAAGGGAAGCACATCGTTTGTTTGTAAGTGCGCATGTTTTCATAGAAATGTTGTAATGGTTGATTCATTCACCTAATCAACATGGTCTTCTTTCCAGCAGGACACACTTTGCAAGCACTGTTGTAAATACTTCTGAAGTTTCTCTTTCAAAACACACAAAGGGAACTTTGCAAAACACAATCGTATTCTAATTCCAGGACTTTGTAATTATACATGAATAATTGTTCGTCTGAAGTGCTGCCTAATCTCTAGTTGATAAGATTCTTAATGATTCTGCATAATTTGTGAGTTTAGCACATTTTCTAATTTGTCTTGATTTAACGCTTGATGAAAGACAGAATGGATCTTTATCTACACATTAAGGGAAATTGTTTGGGTGTGCTGCAGTAGTTCATGTGGTTTTCTTAAACTTTAGGGAAGCAGACTGAAGTTACTTGGAAAAAGTGGAGAATTTATAGTTATTATAAATTTTATTTTATTGTCATAAAGCAACATCAATCTCCACACAGAAGGACAAGATGATTTATTTATTACTTTATGACTCTTTTGATTGAGTGAGGGTCAGGAGTCTTACAAAGAATAGTATGGTCATTTAATAAATATATATTGTCAAACATGAGTATTAAAATGCTGATGTGAAATCACTTTCATTTTGTGTGTGTTCAAGGTCATTTTCACACACACACACATATATACATATATATATATACATACATATATATATATATATATATGCTGTAACAAATTAATGAAGCAAGAGACCATAGATTTGAAAAGAGTGAAAAGGGAGAAATGTAATTATATTATAAAATCAAAAATTAAAATAAAATAAAGCTCTTGAGGTAGAGGCATGGCTCAGTGTTTAGAAGAACAAATGCTGTAGCTGAAGAACTGTGCATGATTCCCAGTAGTCACATTGTGTGTCTTACAACTGTCAGTAGCTCCAAGGGATCCATGATTCCCAGTATCCATATTGTGTGTCTTACAACTGTCAATAGCTCCAAGGGATCCATGATTCCCTGTACCCATGCTGTGTGTCTTACAACTGTCTGTAACTCCAAGGGATCCATGATTCCCAGTGCCCATTTTTTTGTGTCTTAGAACTGTCAGTAGCTCCAAGGGATCCATGATTCCCAGTGCCCATGCTGTGTGTCTTACAACTGTCTGTAACTCCAAGAGATCCAACATCTGGCTTCTGTAGCCACCTGCACTCACATACAAACACAAATATATGATTAAAAATAAAGATCATAAAAACAAGCTTTTAGGGGATAGAGACAAAAGTTTCTTTAGTGTTTGCTTGTTCATTCAGCATTTAGTGTCTCCTTTGTTCCTGTCACCCAGGATGCATCAGTCCTTAGAGGAACTGAATATTGGTAGTGGTGCATACCTTTAATCCCAGCACTTGGGAGGCAGAGGCAGGCAGATCTCTGTGAGTCAAGGCCAGGCAGGTCTACAAGAACTAGTTCCAGGACAGGCTCCAACGCTACAGTGAAATCCCACCACAAAGAAGAAGAAGAAGAAGAAGAAGAAGAAGAAGAAGAAGAAGAAGAAGAAGAAGAAGAAGAAGAAGAAAAAAGAAAGAAGAAAAAGAAATATTAAACTGAAGCAGGTTCTCAATGAATTGTCACTTTGGCCACTGACTAAATTAAACTTCTGTCATAATAATATAATATGAGAGAAATACTCCGCCATTGTGTCAGATTAAAACCAACTGTGATCACACTTCTGCACACTATATACATAAATATATAGACTATTGTTGGGATTATAGTTTGGGGATTAAGTTCTATCTTTGGCCTTCATCCAAACAAATCATCAGAGGTACTTTGGTTTTGTTTCTTTTCTATTTTTCTACTGGTCTTGCTTTTCAGATTTTTTAAAATTTATTTATTTATTTATTTTTAATTTATTTATTTATTAAAGATTTCTGCCTCCTCCCCGCCACCGCCTCCCATTCCCCTCCCCCTCCGCCGATCAAGTCCCCCTCCCTCATCAGCTCGAAGAGCAATCAGGGTTCCCTGACCTGTGGGAAGTCCAAGGACCACCCACCTCCATCCAGGTCTAGTAAGGTGAGCATCCAAACTGCCTAGGCTACCCCAAAGCCAGTATGTGCAGTAGGATCAAAAACCCATTGCCATTGTTCTTGAGTTCTCAGTAGTCCTCATTGTCCTCTATGTTCAGCAAGTCTGGTTTTATCCCATGCTTTTTCAGACCCAGGCCAGCTGGCCTTAGTGGGTTCCTGATAGAACATTCTCTGCAGATTTTTTTTAATTTAATTTTGTGTTATTTTTCTGTGTGCTTGCATGCATGTCTCTGCATGTGTGGAACTGACTTAAACCTAGAGACCTCAGGTCTGCAGAAACTTTGGATGTTTCCCAGCTCATTTGTCTATTCAAGGTGTCTGTGGGACTCCACTGCAGGTGACAAAGTGTCCATCCACTGTTTTCTTCTGTTTATTTCACAATAAAGCATGGCTTATTAATGACAATTATCAATAATAATATATAGACCAAAGCTTTCAAACATAACTAATATAGGTAAGAATGCATTTATGAATACAGACAGATAAACTCTGATACCATAAGATATTCAGAGATAGCTCAGAAAACTATGGATATTTTGAAAATAGTTTTAATTAAATATAATTATATCACTTTCCATTCTTCTCTTCTCACTCCATACTTTCCTGAACACTGTCACATGCTTACTTTCAAACTCATGATATCTATTTGTTTAATTGCACACACACACACACACACACACACACACTGCCAAGTATATTAATATAACCTGCTTAGTCTAGTCTGCAAAAAGGTATGTGAGTGTGTGTGTGTGTGTGTGTGTGTGTGTGCTTTCAGTGCTGACCACTTAGTATCAGATAGCTATTAGGGAAGGGGAAGAACAGTCTTCCCTAGGAAAACTATTTCTCTTGTTTTCAGAATTTCTTAGCTGTCCCATAGCTCTTTGTCTAGGATTAATGTTCCGTGAGGTTTCCCTCATATTTTACTGTTGTGCTGGTTAACTTGTGCTTAGGCAGCCATGCTGATAAGATTTCATGGGTGTAGCTTCTCTTAAATTTCTGGAAGATAGGAATTCATTCAACGATTTCATTTCTACCCAGTTATCGCCTAGTTTGTTGATATGTTCTTATTCTGTCATACACATCTTGGCTGTGATAATTCCTTTGTGTGTGATGCTCACTATAGCTATAAGAGTGTTATATGTAATGTACCCTGAGTGTATTGTGCTGCAGTAGTACTTCTAACACTCAGACCTGATTCCACGGCCAGATGGTTAAACTGGTTAAGGATGATTTTTTTTCCACTCATTTCTTGAAAATTCAAGGCTTCTAAATAAAATGTCTAATGCCATCTTAAGTGCCTCTATCTATTGATATCTCCATTGATTTTGTGTTGAGTGCTTTAGACTTTGTTTTATCAATAGGGCATATTGGTGTGGTCATGGTCAGCAATTCCTAGTTTCTATATTTCTACTGCAAGTAAAACCAAATCCTTTCACAATTGTTTACTATATCTACATTACCATTCTTATACCTATGGCTCAGGGACCATCATGAGGGAAATGGTGAAAAGATTGTCAGAGACACATTGTAAGGAAGTCTACTATGAAAGGGTCTCTCCTAGAAGTGACTGCATAAAAAATTCCAGAATAATAATATATCAATAGCCATACTGACATGAAAGGGGAAAATTTGTTGATGCCTTCTCCTGTAGAAGGTGTAGTAATAGAAGCGGCTTGCGTCCCCAGCACCCCGGCCGCCTGCTAGCTTATGCCCCAAAATAATTACACGGACACTGTATTCTTTTAAACACTGCTTGGCCCATTATATCTAGCCCTTACTGGTTAATTCTGATATCCAGATCAACCCATTTCTAATAAACTGTGTAGCACAGGTCTTACCAGGAAAGATTCAGCATGTCTGACCTGGCGGCTTGCTTCATCACGTGCGTCTACTTCAGAGAGCAGAGCTATGAGTCTGCCCAGGAGAGGGGAGCATGGTGTCTCTGAGCTCACTTCCTCTTCCTCCCAGTATTCTGTTCTGTTTACTCCTCCCACCTATGTTTTAACCTATCAGGGCCAAGCAGTTTCTTTATTGCTTAATGAATGAAATCAACAGATTGATATATGACACTCCCACATCAAGAAAGAACTATACATAACTACCAAATTATGGGAGATGGTGAAGTAATCTCTCCCCAGGATAACTCTGTTGTTTATCCAGTATCAAAGAGCCAGCCCTGAAGCCGTGCAGACACACAAACAACAAAAACACACGAACCAGGTTGTAATATATGTATATATGTGCGTGTGTTTGAGAGAGTTGTGTATATTGTGTGTATCTCTGAGTGTGTACCAGTCATAATCAAGGAAAAAGGCTGTAAATTTGAGTGTAGGGTTATAGGACAGACTAGAGAGAGGAAAGAGAAGAGAGAAATGTTATGATTATATTTTAATTAAAATGTCTTAATGTTTACAATAAACTGTATTTTTTAAAACATTTTCTATTATTGTAGCTACTGCCAAAAGCAACTAGTGAGAGTTGGCCTTTCCAATGTTTTAGAAGGAGATTGTGAGTATAGGGAAAATTAAGCAATACATACTCCTAGGAGGAATGTTACATGGTCTTCTGTGAATTATCACTTGGAGTAAGTCCAATACATCAAAGTGTGTGCCATCTTTATGGCTTCTGATGATGTGTGCATAGCATCATCTCCAGGCTCATTGCAGGCAGTGTGGCTTCCCCTTCTTTAGCTTGGATTTCAATGGAACCAAGAGAACATCATACATTCAAGTGTATAAAACTGATTTCACAGCATGAGCCTTGGTGGTATGTTAACACAACCTGAGGAGAAATTGCATATTAAATGCAAAAATGAGACTGTTCTCTACAACCGTTACTAGAATCATGAAATACACTTCACTGAGGGTGGGACTTCATTACTTTTTCAAACCAATACTGAGCCTAGAATATACTGAAAACCAGAGTCTTCTGTGATACTAACATGGTTCAAAAGGTGGGACAGTCAGGAGGCCTTTGTGGAATAAGTACAAAGGCTTGCTCACATGTCTAGGTTTTCAGGTTGGTGAGGGTGGAAATAAAACTCATACATACAACTCTACATAGCATGCAGTGCTTGACAATGACCATGGCTTTGCTATTGGCTTACATATGAAGTACACTGTCTGTGATGAATCTATAAGGGAAATTTCCATTGTAGGCTTGGTGACAGAATGTGATTAACAATATAAAATAGTTTATCCCGAACCACAATTCTGTGTTTGTTGGGGACACCTCCACGTATTCACCTCAGCATTTCTTCACTACAGTGCTTTGTCTTGTATCTTAGTGAATGTTGTATGATTTTTCTTGTGGGAACATAGCTGTAGGCTGTGCTTGGTGCCTAGCAAATGACTAAAGGAAATGCACTCTGGGGTATTTGCACAGACTGCACTGATGCATGGTGCATCTTGCAGAATGCTTCCCTGTCACTTTGCAATGGGTAACTTCAGAGCAAGCCTTCAGGGAATGTCAAATAAGTAAAATATATCTATTTTATTCTTAGCTTCCACGACTCCATTAAAGAGCTTTCCTCATCATTGAATAAAATTTATGAATAATTCTAATTTAATGCCTATTGTAAGAAGTGTCCCTTTCTATTATCACACCTAATGTCTTTTGCCTGTCTTTTATTGTATTTCAGAGATAATGATACACCTTCATGAAGGGAACTTTTTACTATAGAAACATCTAAATGTTAAACAACCATAACACTTGAATTTCCGATGTGTGCTGTTGCTTATCAAAAATAATAAAAACCATTCTCTTTTGAGTCATTTTGATAAGACAATCTCCGTGATGAATTCATAGGGAAAATTCCAGCTGTCAGTTTGGTGACAAGAATGTGATTTATAGACAGCATCACACTGTATACCACCAATGGTTGATGGTCTGTAAAGTGTAGAGTAGGAACAGGAATTTAATGGGGCAAATGGAAAAAAAATCACACAGAATAAAATACAAGAAAAGGGAAAGTTTCAAACTTCATTCACAATTATAACTGTATGTTCCTTTATGTGTCTGCCGACAGACATTGATGTCAAAAGGAATGTGTGAACAATTGTATAGTACCAATAATCCAGAAGGACAGTGCAGAAGTAAGGTCAGAAGTACCCTTTCCTAAGCAATGCACTATAAAATTCTTCTCTACTTATGAAACCCAAATCCTTCCATTCTCCATAGGTCCCCAAGATTTCCTTATTTATACAAGAGTGTGTATAAAAATCCATTGGGTGTGAGTTGGAGAGATATCCCAGTAGCTAAGAGCACTAGACGAACTTGCATAGGACCTACAATTGATTCCAGCATCAATAGGCAGTCAAGAGCCTCCTGTGACTCCAGGACCAAGGAAGGCATCTGTTTCTCTCTTACAGCATTTTTTTGGCACTACAGTAATGCACATTATCATAAATGCACAAAAGCATGCATATACACACACTCAAACACACACATTAAAAAATAAAACATCTGTGTAAAAGAGGACTACTGATTTTTTTGAGTTAATCTTGTATCCTGCTAATTACTGAAGGTGTTTATAAGTTGTAGAAGTTTCTTGGTAGAATTTTTGGGGTCACTTATGTAAACTGTCATATCATTAGCAAATAGTGAATGTTTGACTTCTTCTTTTCTGATATGTATTCTCGTGACCACCTTTTACTGTCTTATTGCTCTAGCTAGGACCTCAAGAACTATATTGAATAAATATGGAGAGTGTGGACAACCTTGTCTTTCTTGTTCCTGATTTCAGTGGGATCGCTGGGAGTTTCTCTCCATTTAGTTTGATGTTGGCTGTTGGTTGTTGGCTTGCTATATATTGCTTTTATTATGTTTAGGTATGTTCCTTGTATCCCTGCTCTCTCCAAGACCTTTATCATGAAGGGATGTTGTATTTTCTTGAAGGCTTTTTCAGCATGTAATGAGATGATCATGTAGTTTTTGTTTTGTTTTGCTTTTTCAGTTTGTCCATATGGTGAATTACATTGACAGATTTTTGTATGTTGAACCATCCCTGCATCTCTAGGGTGAAGCTTACTTGGTCATGGTGAATGATTTTTCTGATGTGTTCTTGGATTTAGTTTGCCAGTATTTTATTGAGTTATTTTTGTATCAATGTTCATGAGTGAGATTGGTCGGTCTGTAATTCTCTTTCTTAGTAATATCTTTGTGTAGTTTGGGTAACAGGGTAATTTTAGCCATATGAAGAGAGTTTGGAATTGTTACTTCTATTTCTAATGTGTGGAGCAGTTTGAGGAGCATTGGTATTAGTTCTTCTTTGAAAATCTTGTAGAATTCTGTGCAGAAACCATTTGGTCCTGGACTTTTTTTTTTGATTAGGAGATTTTGATGACTGTTTATATGTCTTTGAAGTTATAGGTCTATTTAATTTGCTTATCTTGTCTTGATTTTATTTTGGTAAGTGATACTTACCCAGAAAATTGTCCATTTCCTTTAAGTTTTCCAACTTTGTAGAGTATCTACTCTTGGCAAACTCTTAACACATATGCGAAGATGAACATTTCACAAGAACATCTCTGCCTTTTACTACTACATGGCCTGTCACAATGTAATGAATCTATCTATCTATCTATCTATCTATCTATCTATCTATCTATCTAGGATTGCTATTATAGTAATATTAATAACACACAAACAATCCCTTTTTATAGAGAATGGTGATGTTTTCTCCAAAATATACATCATCTCCAAAACATAAACAATGGAGAAACTCTGATTTCACATGAATCATTTCAAGCCCCATGACCACTAAGCATATTTTTCTCAAGAAATTTTGCACAAATTTATTCTTATTAATATTCTGGGGTCCATGCCATTTTTATAGGTTTGTTCTATTTTACAGTTATGCATATGTGCAAGTACATGAGTATGTGGGAGTGCCTACAGAGGTCAGAACAAGACATCAGATCTCCTAGAACTGGGGTTATAGGAATTTGTGAGCTTCCAGACGTGGGTGCTGGGTACTGAATTAGAGTCCTTTGCAAGAGTAAGAAGCATTCTTTACCAGCTATCATCTCTCTAGTCCCAGGCTTATGCCTTTAAAACTGTTATTTATTCATTTGTTCTACCATTCATTCATTCATCCATTCATCTATTCATTCATTCATTCTTTCACTATCTTTTGTTTTGGCATGTGTTTTCAACAGGACTTCAAGCAACCTTAGTTGGCTTTGAACTCCCTAAACAACATATAATGACTGAACATCTCATTCTACCTCCCAAGTACTAGACTCACAAGTGAAAAACACTGTACCAAATGAAACATTCTTAAAAGTTAATTCTTACATACTGGTTTAATTTTGGACAAGAAGTAAGCACAGAAGATGTTAAACACACAGAAAGACTCACAAATACAGGCATGCAAACTTCAAGGCAGGAAGTGAGGCAATGTCAGGCAGGGGTTACTTGTCAGTGTTAAAGTGGAAATATTGATAATTAACCTGTCACAGTGACTCCTGTGCTGAGAAATAAGTAACTATTTAGAATTTTACCAAATGACAAAAACAAATTCTGAGGTTTGACATTTAATTTTAACACATAGGTTAAAAAAATATGAATTTGACTGATGGGGGAGAGTCTACTGGCTTGTGTTAATTTCATTGGTTAAATAAAGAGACTGCCTTGGCCCTTTAATAGGACATAAAATTATGTAGGCGGAGTAAACAGAACAGAATGCTAGGAGAAAGAAGCTGAGTCAAGGAGTCACCATGATTCTCCTACCAAACACAGACGCAGGTTAAGATCTTCCCTGGTAAGACACCTCATGGTGTTACAGGGATATTAGAAATGGGTTAGATCAATATGTAAGAGCTAGCCAATAAGAGGCTGGAACTAATGGGCTAGGCAGTGTTTAAAAGAATACAGTTTCCGTGTAATTATTTCGGGGCATAAGCTAGCCATGTGGGTGGCCGGGTGCCGGGGACGCAGCCCTCAGCTCCCTATTACAACATTTGACTATGACAGGGTCAAGCTAGTTTTGTGATATTGTCTTAGTTCCTGGTGTTTTATGAACTATTATGTAGCATTTATATATTTGTATATAATAGTAATAACAAATATAATATTTTTGAATTAAAATGCTGTAAGTGAAAATGCAATTTATTTACATCTTGTCTCATGTAAGTTCACTATAATCAATTTCCACATTTCTTTAATCAGCTCCAAGGGATTTAAAAGAATTCTTTCCTACTTTGTTCTACAATTCATTGCTTGGGTGGAATTGCAGGAGGAAAAGGGAGGAGGAGGTTGAGGAGGAGAAGAGAAGAAGAAAGAAGAGAAGGAGGAAGAAAAGAAGAGGGAGAAGAGGGAGGGGTAGGACAGGGGAAGAGGGAGATTGGAATTTTAGAGTTAATATGGTAAATTATTTTATTGCGGAGGAAGGAAGGTTCTAAAGAGGATATTACTTGCCTAAAATTTCATCTACAATTTAGGATAAATTTACTGTAATCAATAGTAAGATAAAAGTTGGAACAAGATAGGAAACTGTTTTTATCCCTCACCAAATCTCAGTAGAATAGTCTCATATAAGAAAATAGATAGTTGGGGTAGCTTACGAAAGGTGCTACCAATGCACACCTAATGGCATATCAATGACCTGGATTCTAAACCTGACTAATATCATTAGTAGAAACTCATGCACACCTGATGGCATGTCATTGACCTGGATTCTAAACATGATTAATGTCACTAGTAGAAAAGGAAACATAAAGAGATGCTACTACAAACTACCCACCCTGAATGAGGACCTCTGCCTCTGCTCTTTTGCATGAGGAATCCTGTCATTCTTAGTTTCTGAGCCCTGTGAAAATGATGCCAGTTAACAGCTTCCACTCTGTTCACAATGAACATGTTGACATTTGAAATACACAGAGCTTTTGTTCTTAACACCCAACAACAAAGAAGTAAGTCAGCTATCCAGGGGGGGTGAGTGTACTTGCTAAAGAAAGCTTAGGTCCAGACATCCAGCAAGTTAGTGTACTGGGCTAAAGGAAGCTTAGGTTCAGCCTTCTAGGGAATGGGTGTATGTGATAAAGGAGCTTTAGGTCCAGACATGCAGGGGGTGAGTGTATAAAACTTCTGATTAATATCTGAATCATGTTACAGTGTATTTTAATGGGCATTAGAGTTACTATAACACATTTTTAAAAATTTCCTTACTTGGTATTAAAAGATTTATAAATATGAAATTTCTTTACATCTTCTTCAAAGTGCTATTTGTACTATTGTTCTTGTAAATTATTAAAATAGCGATACAAATCCATAGAATCTTTTTCTGTAAAAAAATGTGTTATGAAGAGTTGAACACATTTCCGCTTTAGTTTATAGCCTGTAATTTTAATAACAAAGAGAGATTGCCATTATCAAGCAAAAAATCAGTATTAGTTGAATGTAATTGAAAAATATTTATTATTTTGCTTTCCCATATAGATTCTTTAATAATGATTAAAAAGCTTAATATTCTGGGATTTAAGTTTATCTCTTGAAAAATACCAAGCTGCACCTAACACAAAGCATCAAAGACTTTAAACACAAAAAGATAATATAGCTTTTGGGTCAGTGACCAAATCAGTTGTAATTGGAAGAGGGCATTCTGCAGGGGCAGAGCTGGAAGAAAAGTCCATTTTGTACATAAAATTTATTTCAGAATTCAAAGAAAAGACATTTGCATGAATCAGGAAAAATTCCATTTCTTCCATGAAAGGTTGGAGGTTCATATATATTCTCTCTAGAGATAGAGGAGACATTTTATTGCTAGGCATATTTTAAATATAATGTTTTAGCACCTACCACAGTCGGGCCTCAAACTCATGCAATATCTGCTTTAACCTCTCTGGCCACATGCAAGAGTTGGAATGACCTATCACACTTGGCAATGTTGTATGTTTTGCTCTTGAGTGCTGTTTTGGTGGTTTGGTTTTAAATTATGAACATCACTTAATGGGCATCCATTGCTTCTGTGCAAGCTTTTGACAGATATCCTTTGTTCCAAGATTGATACCAAGAACCATGTCCAGAAATAAGTCCTCACTGAGCAGTGAACATGGCAGATAGTTAAAAAATATTTCAATTATGTGTCAGGATGGCTACCTGCACTATATAAGGTTATGGCAAAGGAGATGCAATTCATTTTCCTGAGGATAAAGAGAAAAATAGAATGGAAATAATTCTACAGCAATAAATTTGCAAATTTTTAACTTATACAACGGATGCTTTCAAATTGGCCTAAACATGAGACTATCCATGAATAGCAGTTGACTTATTATGTGTGTCACAGTAAGAGCTTTGCAGTGTTGATCATGTCTTTTGTTTCAAGTAACAGGCACTGACATAGGTGCTGCTGTCTGAAAAGTACGGAGAAGCTTAGAAGATCTTTCCATGTCTTGAAGGCTTGAACTAGGGCCTGGGCACAGTACTAAACCCTTGCTCTTGACCTCTTCACAAAGATGCTTCTGGTATAGAAGCAAGGAGTGTCTCAGACAATAACCTTTCAAAACACAGAGTGACTCTGCATGTCTGAGCAAAGGCTCTTTGTCGTAGAAGGCAAACTAGAACCACAGGGAAGAGAAAGGAAAGAGGTGATTGTCAAGAAGCCATACCTTCATGATTGTCTTATTGTTACTGCATATGCCAGTTTGTCTGTATCTATCTGTCTGTCTGTCTATCTGTCCATCTGTCTATCATCTATCTATCTATCTATCTATCTATCTATCTATCTATCATCCTCTATCAATCTATTATTCACATTAGATGTCAAGATCAGAGGACAGCTTTGTGGTATTAGTTCTTTCCTTCCACTATGTGGGTCTCAGATATTGAATTTGGATTGCCAGGACTGACAGCAAGCAGCTTTTATGCTGAGCTATCTCACTGCTCATATCCTCGGGTTAGTGAATAAGGACTTGCTCTCTATTCTGTATACTTATTTCTATTTGTTTGAGTCAGTGTCACATGTATAGTTCAGTGTAGTTTTGACCTCATAATTCTCCTGCTTCAGTCTCTGGAGTACTGAGGTTTCAGGTTAGATCATCATGACTGGTTTTGTGAATAGTTTAAACATATGTATATAACTCATTAATCTCGACAAAAGCTCAATGTATTCAATATAGATATTTCTGAATGTGGATGTTACTTGGCAGGCAAAATAAGACACAGGATATATTTTGCCACTGATTCATACAGACCTACACGAAGATTCTAATTCTACCATTTTAGTGAGTCATTTTAATTGCTTTACAGATGTTTTCTTACCAATATTAACATTATTTTCATGGCATTTACCAAGAAACAAATTAAGCATATGTTTAAACGGTAAAGAGAGGCTAAGTGACTGATTTGTGGAACTAGAAATAGAAGCTGACTGCCTACCATTGGCTCTGTGTGTGGAATTGCATCTGGCAAACTGTCTGTGACATTTAAGAGCCCAGAGAGTTGATGCATTTGTCTACCAGCAAAACAATGAGATCAAAGTAAAAAAGAAACTTAAGATGGTATTTTCAAAGCAGTCAGTTTTTCTCTTAACTTACAGAAAAGATTTCCCACTATGCCTCGAATAGTCACTGTATTTAGATTTCCTTCAGATACCTTCCCATGACTCAGACTAATGTAATAAAAAATATATGTCATAACGTTATATCATCAAACCTAGTAAGCCAGTATCAACTGCAGAGTCTTCTCTGTACCCTGAGTAGTTAGAACTGCCATCTTGCTAATAAAATAAGTCTTCAGCTACTGAGTGGATAGAGATACTTTGTTTTTCTGCCTTCTGTCTTCTTTGTTGAGTTCGCATAGATTTTTAGATTCCATGTTTGCTTAAATTTCTTTCTACCCTCTTTGTCCTTTCTTCTTCATTTCCATCCCTCCTGTGCCTGACTTATGCTGAGCTGCCAGAGTTTCTAGAACACCAGAATGCAGTGTGGATAAACACAACCGTTTAAGATGAATACATGGTTATGTTCTAACAACAGGAGAGATAGTGTTGCCTTTAACAGTTCCATAGCGATGTGTGCATAGCAAGCCCGGGCTGGAAAACATCCAGGATGAGATGGAGAAGTCCTATATCTTCAATCCCTCTCTTTAATTTATATTGTTTACTTTTTGAATTATAATATGATTATATAGTTTCCCTCTTTCCTTTTATCAATTGAACTCCAAAAAAGAATTAAAAGCAACTATGGAATTCTGAGAGAAGGAGAAATAGTCTCCCCCAGGGATGAGCACACCAATTGGTTACTTAGTACCAAGTGGTCACTCCTGAAATATACATATAAGTAATGTATAGATTGAGCAGGTTAAACTGTTGTATCTAGGAATATACAGCAGCAATTAATGAAGTTTCTTATCTGTGTGCAAGGCATTAACGAACAGGGAAAAGCAGAGCAGGTGACACAGGAGATGTAATGTATTCTGGGGATTCACACGTTCTGAATTATGAGCTAGGAAAGGAGCCATGAAGACCAGTCAGACTCTGACATTAATTCTAAAACCACAGTAGGCCTGTAGGAAGAAAGCAAAGCTGGAAGAAACAAAGGTTAGTGAGGGCAAAGTAGAACCCCCAGAAAAAACATGAGGCCTATAAACACAAACTGGAAAGGATGTGTGCAGACCAAGTCACCAAGCTTTGTCTGAGCACATCTAACTTCAATGTGATTATTCCTTTAAGGAGAATGGTACTAACTGCCATGAAACTCAGCTCAGAACTGATGGAAGAGGAAACACAGGGGCTACAGATCTGGCTATGACCAGCAATGAAAATGTAAGTGGAGATAGGTACTGTGCCTTGTGTTGTAGAAGCATGGGCACCATGCCTTGGTTTTCAGTTTCCTGAAGACCTGCTCATGGCTTCCACCACACTTTCGTTAACACGCTATGTTTTGGACATCCTGCCCATATCCAGGACACAGCCGCCTGTGAATCCAGCTGGCCTCTGCATTTCCATGCAGTCAGTTGCTGGAGTCCCATGCTCCTGTGGGGAAGGCATGCTTCCTCACTGCTCTGTGATCTTGCAGAGTCAAGAAAGGACAGTCATTTAAAGCCATGTTTCCACACTGTAAAATTATAAGGAGAAAGTTCAAGATAATGCATTGAATATTTTTTTAAAAAATGTCATTTTATTTGCACTTTATATCCAAGTGAACCACTCTTATGGTTGTTCCTTAAGCAGCATCATTTTCACACTGGGTTGCACAAGCAAATGTACACACACGCACACAAAGAGAGAAAACCACATATACATAGACTCATTCCCCCTCAAACAACCCCACACCCCACACACACCACAAGCATATCTACATAAACCTAAACATACTACACATATTATATTGACAGACAAATATATACAAAGCATATAAATACGATATACATATATACTCATATAGATCAAACACACACATAGCATATAAACACACACACATATATAAACACCACACACATATACACACTATACACACATCCCACAAATATACATCCACCACAAACATACACACACTAAACCACTCCCATACATACATATATAACACATACACATATATACACATACAATATATATATATAAATCACATACATATATACACACACAAATATGAGCATATACCTGTCAAAAATATAGTTCTTTTTTATACTAGGAAAAGGGTATAAATTTAAAATGTATTTTGGATTACAATTTAAATGGCCCCATTCTCCAAAAGTACTTTTGAATTCAGGCATGAAAACCCAAACCTTGTAATCTTTTCAATAAGGAAGCTGAGGAAGGAGGCTTTGATTTGCAGAGCAACTTATGATGCATAGTAAGACCATGTCTCAAACAACAAGAAACAAACTAAAAACCCAATGCTAATTCTGTAGGTGCCTCTCTGGCCCTGCCCATTTTCTCCCACCTCACTTCAAAAGCTGCACCGCATTTCTCTCACATTCCGAAGAATTCACCAGCTAGGGAAATACATGACTTCTCCCTGCAGCTGATGTCCTTGGAATTGCTAGTGGCAGAGCTTAGGTGCGGTGTTCAGAAGAGAGAAGAGATGAAATGCTAACATGTCTGGCAGTTCCAGACGGAAATTAGCTTAGTGGCGGTTTCTGACACCCCATTAAACACTAGTTCATTCGCGTAAAGGTTCTACAAGGCTCAGCAGCCATTTCTCAAGCGACATTTGAAGCTGAGGATACAACTGCCCAAGATAGAACACATTCATTTCTGTTTGTTCACTTAGCTGTTTCTTCGAGTATGATTTTCATATTGGAAACGTTATTTGAAACCGGTTGAAAATCAGACATCCTATATGTGAGAGACTAACAGGTCTCCCATCCAAACAGGCCTGTCTGTAAAAAGCCTGCCCTACAGCCCTCGTTCAGCTCTGAAGATGTGCTCTGACTGCAATGCCTTTGAGATTTCTATTTTCTCTATCGCAGGGATCTGGCTTGGCTATTTTTCTAGAGGGAATGTCATGACTGCAAACCAATTATTTTTTCTCTTATCTCAAATTAGGCCACAATACCTCTGAGTTGGCAAACTATTTCTAAGAAATATTAAAAAATAAAAGCATTTCTTAGGCAGGCAAGGTCACCTCTTCTACATTCTGGCCCAGTTTCCGTACACAGTGGTCGACTGGCATATGTAGGCATTTAAGGAATCTCTTCTTCCTTTGCCCTTTTTTATGGGTGTGTGTGTGTGGAAATTTCCACCCATATCCAGCTGTGCCCACTCACATGTTCAAATTTCTATACATGCTTTGCAGAAATTGAGACTTTGCCTCATTTAATGATGCTGTAAAATTTCACTGGATAAAACATTAGAAAGAAAGTTTGTAGATCAGAGTTCTAACATGTCAGAGTTTCAAGAGTCTGTCCAAATTTTCCATCTGTAAGATCCCCTTGTGGAAATATGGAAGAAGGAAAGGAGGAAAGAGAGAAGGATGGGAGGGACGGAGGGACAAAAGAAACACTGTTGCAGCTTCACTTCTTTCCTAACTGCCAAGCAACGTTCCTGAAACAGAACATCAGTACATGGACCACACTCCCAGGCCCTCAGGTCCCTCTAGACTGCTGTTCCAGGGAACAATTCTCCAACATCTGTACTTAGGGAGACACAAAAAACCATGAAAAAGGTAAACGTTATATGTCATGGACAGTTTCTTTTCTTTTCCTGTAATTTTTGTTCTACAGACTGCCCGTGCCTGTGCAGATAACCTTCCTTCCCTTAGACTTAGGAAACACACATATATACAAAAAGAGAGAAACAGAGAGAGAGAGACAGAGAGAGAGAGAGAGACAGACAGAGAGAGAGACAGAGAGAGAGACAGAGGGAGAAAGAGAGAGACAGACACAGAGAGTCAGCGAGAGATTTTCATATGCTTTATTCTATGTGTGACATTTTCCACTGAGGTCTTAACTTGGCCTATTTGGTTTTTTAATTTTCAGCAACATTTCAATTTGAGTTTTGTTAGTAATTCTCTTTGTTGTATTCTATTTTTACATCTTAGATTAACTTCCTCATGTCATTCAGCTTTTGGCTTTTGTTCTCTTGAACCATGATCGTATTCTCTTTGAGCTGTTTGTGCTGTTATATTGTCTGCATGAGCAAACGCCATCCAAGGGTTAGCATGCCTCTTGCTGTTCATCTCCTCTGTTGCCTTCGGGTGTGGCTGTCTCCTTATCATTGTTCTACTGGTGGCAGCTCAGGCAGAAGGGTTTGTGAAGGTGAGGTCAGGAGGCCTATAGGGGCAGGAGGTAGCACTGGAAATAGACATTCCATAGTAGTGGGTGGTTTATATGGTGGGAAAGAGAAGGCCTAATATGAAGTGTACATTTGAAAGATCTCAGAGGAGCTAGGCAGCAAAACAAGGGGAGAGAGAATTGAAGTGTGGATAACAGCAAGGAGGAAGTCAGTGTGAGACAAAAACGACTGAAAAGCAGAGGTGATTCTCCATTTTCACACAGTTCTGGGAATTTCAACAGTTTCCTCAAGGGCTGATTACAAGGGAGTTTTATCTAACATCTGGAGATCAGATACATATGTGTATGTATGTATATACATGTAATATATGTGCAGGCACACACACATATTTCAAAAATACTGCATAAATAAGTAATAAAGACAAACCCTGGACTTTGCCAAGTGCATGCTTCTAGGGGTAGCAGCATGGGATGTAAGATGCCGTGCTCTGCACAAGAGTGTTCACTGTCGCTGCTTCAGAGAAAGGTTCTCTCAATGATTATGAGCTTGGTTTTGTGGTTTGAGACAAAGACTCTGCTATTGGATAAACATATCAGAGATTCCCATTCATTACTGCAGGATAATATATGAAATGAAAAACACCAGCACTTTACCTTTGAGAGTCAGTCAATGGAAGCTTACAAAAGATGGGACAAAATGACGCTTAAAGACATTTAAGCAGGCTAAGAGCATTAAGCATACAGGCGTGGGGTGCCCTGAAATTCACAGTCGCTGCCTTGAGGATAGAAAGGAAAGCCTCACAGACTCTTTTTATAAACCAAGAAATTTTGCCAGGTATTGTAAATATTTTTAGTAAGGAAATTGATAAGAACTCTAAAGTTATGAACTAAATCAAGAGAAAAAATAAAATGAATATGGCATATTTTATACCCATTTGGGGAATGTGATGTTTAAAAAATACTTTGTGTTATTGGACAAAGAAAGTTGTGCATCTATTCTCATGCAGTCCATGCTGTGCTATATTGTTATGTTCCACGAGACAGTGAGCTACGTATAATTCCCCCATGGCATGAGGAAAGACATGGGTGTTCTTTATCCACAAAGTGCCCTTTTTTTGGGTTTTTTTGAAGATATTTTTTTAAATTTTACATTTTTTTAAATTTTTACTTAAAAATTTCCACCTCCTCCCCTCCTTCCATTTCTTTTTCCCTCCCTCCATCCCCCTCCCTCTCCCTCTCCAGTTCAAAGAACAGTCAGGGTTCCCTGCCCTGTGGGAAGTACAAGGTCCTCTCCTTTCAATTCAGGTCTAGGAAGGTGAACATCCAAACAGACTAGGCTCCCACAAAGCCAGTATATGCAGTAGGATCAAAACCCAGTGCCATTGGCCTTGGCTTCTCAGTCAGCCCTCCTTGTCCGCCACACTCACTTATAAGTGGATTCTAGCCATAAATAAAAGACATTGAGCCTATAATCTATGATCCTAGAGAAGCTAAATAAGAAGGTGAACACAAAGAAAAACATATAGTTATCCTCCTGGATATTGGAAGAAGACAAGATTGCCAGGAAAAAAATTGGAAAATTGGGGATGGGGCTGGGGTGGGGGTAAGGGGAGATGGGGAGAAAAAGTGAGAAGGGGGGATGGGGAGAGCTTGGGGGAATGAGACGGTTGGGATGGAGGAAGGGTGGATATGGGAGCAAGGAAGTATATATCTTAATTAAGGGAGCCATTTTAGGGTTGGCAGGAGACTTGTCTCTAGAGGTGTACCCAGGTGTCCATGGAGATGTCCCCAGCTAGATCCTTGGGCAGCTGAGGAGAGGGAGCCTGAAATGGCCCTATCCTATAGCCATACTGATGAATGTCTTGCATATCATCATAGAACCTTCATCTGGCGATGGATGAAGCTAGAGACAGAGACCCACATTGGAGCACTGGACTGAGCTCCCAAGGTCCAAATGAGGAGCAGAAGGAGGGAGGACATGAGCAAGGAAGTCAGGACAATGAGGGGTGTGCTCACCCACTGAGACGGTGGGGCTGATCTAATGGGAGCTCACCAAAGCAAGCTGGACTGGGACTGATGAAGCATGTGATCAAAACAAAGTGCCCTTTCTATAAAATAGCTCATTCGAGATGGTTAATATCACTTTTAGATGATTAATAAAGCATGATGTAATAAGAGGTCTTTAAAGATAAAAATAGGGAAGCAAGAGTGGAAATGGAAATGTTTATTTATTTTCTTTTCCGGTGTCTCTAGCATCTTTTACAGACACAAGCACATACACACACACACACAGAGAGAGAGAGAGAGAGAGAGAGAGAGAGAGAGAGAAAGAGGGAAATTTTAGGAGCATTTTGATGCTCAGAGGCTAGGGACTGGTAAGAAAAAGAAACTTTCTCTATCCAGTGTGTTCTCTGACGTTGAGATAAATCTACAATTATTTTTATTAACAAGCCAAATTATGAACAAATTACGTATTCTGACTGAAGGAGGGAGAGGAAATGAAAGTGAGGCAACAGAGAGAGTATTTCAGGGTCTTGTTGAGTTTAAAAAATGGAGACATTTGCAAAGCAGGTTAGAATGACAGCTCAGAACAACCTCCTGACTGTGTGTCACACTTAGCTGTGATGACTTAGCTCAGAACAACTTCCTGACTGTGTGTCACTGATCTGTGATGACTGAGCTCAGAACAACCTCCTGACTGTGTGTCACTCTTATCCGTGATGATGGAGCTCATAACAACCTCCTGACTGTGTGCCACTGATCTGTAATGACCGAGCTCAGAATACCCTCCTGACTGTGTGTCACTGATCTGTGATAACTGAGCTCAGAGGGACCACATTGATTTTGTGTCACTCTTGTCTGTGGACTATCGTTCTGGACTCTGAATAACAAGGAGAAAGAAAGTTGAACGCAAGTATTGACCACTTGGGATATTTTAATCACAAATCATGAGCATTTTTTTTGTTTGTGTGTGTGTGTGTGTGTGGTCAAGGAATAAAGTATGTGAACCTTCTTACACACTATTCTGCTATTATGTTAGTTTATTGGCTTCATGAGTTTTTTCCCCCACACTAGACAAAGATTTCAGAGAGGGCTTGGGGAATCTTTTTATATTATTTCCTCCCTATATAGGTTTGTGCTCAAGACTCTGGCAAACTGTGATAAATACATGTGTATTGTACCAAAATCTTTAAATTTTTCCTGAAGAAATGGAATGCTTGCTAGTATTTCTGCTCAGTCTCATAATTAATAATAGTACACAGAATTGCTTTGTGGCTCTTTGTTCTAAACTGAAGAAGGTCTCTCCTGAGGAGAAAGCTAAGGAGACTTGGGAGTTTATAAACCTCACAAGCCAAAGAAAGTGCCATGCCGTGGTCTTGTGAGCAGCATACAGGGAGTAAGCAATTCTGAAGAATAGGAAAACTCAGGGGAGCTTCCCCAGTGTTGGTGAGGAAACACTGGCTGTTGTGAGTCCTTACCCATGCTGGGTTGGGCTTTTTGAATCTGCCCGAGCTACAAATTCTCCTTTGCACAAATTCTGCTCCACAGTCATGGAAGCAACCTAGATACAACCACTGATTCCCAAGCTGGATTTAAACAAAATTATTTCCTTTCCCTGCCCTTGTCCTGTCTTACTGGAGTGAACTGGAATAGACTCCCCAGGAAACATGATTTTTTTTGTTAATTTTTTTGTTTTGTTTCTTTTTAATTTCTTTTTCTCTTTGCTTGCTTATTTTGTTTTGATTTTTCAAAGTTTTCTTTTGGGTGGATGCTGCAGGGGTGAGAGGAAGATATGGAGGGACTGGGAGGTGAGCGGAATTGGGGTGAATGATGTAAAATTCCAAAAGATTCAATTAAGAAATTATGTTAAAGAATGAAACAAAACAAAAACAACAAATGAACAAACAGCTAAAAGTTCAAGTCTCTTCTGAGATTTAAGACAAACTTAATTGTAACCCCTTGCAACATCTTGACCTGGGCCATCCTTATCTACATTGCTTCCAGCACCACTGTTTTCCATGTTCCCACTAATATGGCTCATTAAGCCCCCTCCAAAAAAATTCAACTGCTTTCTTTATCCAGAGTCCCAGAGTCTACATTCTGCAACAAGAAGCATGATCAGGCTGTTACATGAATACCCAGCTTCATGGTGCCAACTGGAGTTTCAAAAGCCCCAACCAGGCTCAGTGCCTAGCTCGTTCTTTCTGTAGCCTCTGGATTTGAGTATAACTCCCAGCTACTTCTCCAGCACCATATCTGCCTTTAGTTTTCCAAGCTTCCTACCAAGGTGATAATGGACTAAACCTCTGCAACTATAAGCAATCCCCAAATAAATGTGCTCTCCTCTCTCTCTCTCTCTCTCTCTCTCTCTCTCTCTCTCTCTCTTTCCCCCTCTCTCTCTAAATAAGAGTTGCTTTAGTCATGGTGTCTTTTTACAGCAATGCAATAGCAACCTAGACAGTAGGGTAACAATAGAAATGTATTCTGTGGTCCTAGAAAGAAACAAGACAAAATTTAGAAATCATTTGGGCAAAATCATAGAGTTTAAGATCCCCCCAGAGATCCCAGAATGAATCTGTCCCTTGCCTCTTTCAAGGGGTAAATTTCCTCCAGAGCTTCCCAAGGTAGACTTGCCCCTTGCCTTTTTATGCTGTTGGCAGTCTTTGGCTCTAGCTGAAGTTTTTCTGTCTTCCAATCTCCCAGTCTCTCTTTTTTTCCTCTTCATATTGCCTCCACCCTGTGCATGAGTCAGATCTCTCTCTCTCTCTCTCTCTCTCTCTCTCTCTCTCTCTCTCTCTCTCCCCTCTCTCCTCTCTCACACTCTCTCCTGCCCTGCTCATTTTGTATGTGTGTATACGCAGGGGTGCTCACATGCCATGGCTTACTTGAGTAGGTCAGGAAACAACTCTTTAGAGGGGTTCTTCCTTTTCAACATTGTGGGTCCACAGATAGAACTCAAATCATCAAGCACAACGGTCCTTTTATCTACAGTTATCTTACAGGCTTTCTGCTTCTTTATCATGAAGACATTTGTGAGTGATTGAGTCACTCTCAGTGTCATCCAGGATAGTCTCACCATCTTAAAATTTTTAATTATTACATGAATATTTTTAAAGCTAACGGTGGCATATGGTTTCGGGATATGTTTTAGGCAAATGTGTGTATTATTCAGGAAGTTTTAATTGAAGAATGTATAATTGGTATAATTGTTAATATGTAGAAATCCAGGCAATCACATTTTACATTAATGAGGAAAGGAAAAGGAAGGGAACAATGGTAGCGGTCCTTATAACTGTACAATTTTACCCTCAAAAGAACTGTGTGACTGGCATTAGTGTCTATGTTTAAGTAACATTTAATTACTAAAACTGAAATAGATATATTAGAGTATAAACGATTAGGATGGCAGATGGTGAGAAATGTTACGTGGATTGAAGAGAGATGTAGAAAAGTAGATAAACAGACAGACAGATGATAAGTAGATAGAACCACTGTGTCTTCCTGTTTTTGAGTTCAGGCCCTTTTCCCTTTCTAAATACTGATAGTTCATAATATCTTGAAGAAGGAACATAGAGTGTATAATTTTAAGTAATTATTTTAAAACATCTCCATATTGTGTACTAACTGAAAATAACAGATTTGTAAAAATATTAATATTTTAGTGCCATAAGTATATGTTAAATGATAAAATTATAAAAGTAGCTTGGTTGATGACCTTGATAACTGCAGATGGTCCACCTTTCTAAGACACATACTAAGGACATGGCAGGAAACTTTGACAGTAATTTTATAAAAGTACAAGGAAACAGGAGCATTTCTTGAATATTCATAAATGCTCCAGGTAAATCAAAAGACAATTTAAAGTAAGCCAGGCAACTGCTTATTATACCTATGGTCATTTCAGTGGATTCACACAGAGATTATTTGCCACTCAGGGGTCACCTACTGAGTTACATTTTCTTGTTTCTATAAACTAAATGTCTAAAATTATTGATTCTGACAGGTAAATTGTAAAAAATCATCAGGATTTTAAAACCCAAATTCCTTATATTACTAGTGAAATTCACAGGTGAAAGTAACTACGTCACTAATGTTGGCAAAATTCTTTCCTGACTTAGAGATGTGGCTTATTAGACAATGTATCTTGCTTGCAGAGGGTCTGAATTCAGTGAGTGGCTCACAACCACCTGTAACTCCAGCTTCAAGGCATCTGAAACCTTTTTCTAGCCTCCATGGACAGCTTTATTTACGGGACACACACACACACACACACACACACACACATACCACATGCACACACGGCACACACATACACAGACACACTCACACATGCACACAAACATCCATACATGCATACCACATGCACACGTACACACCAGACACATACACACACATGCAAATAAAAATAAACCTTTAAAGGAATCTTCATTTTTGAATATCAATCCACATAAACCCTTTTTCATCTTTCCCTGTTTATTTCCTCCTTTCCTCTCTTCCATCCCTTATTTTTATTTTTTTTATTAATTTTTTGTTTTTTCAATGAAGTATATCATCAGTAACTGATGTAAGGTCTGTCTCTCTTTGCTGAAGAAAAACAAACCAGGAGTACCTTTTAGCAGCACTGATGAGTATGTGTCTTGCTAATTATTCATGATTTTGAGCTGCTCTGTGTATTTTAAATGTATTTTATTATTTATTTACTTTTATGTGCATGTGTATACAACATATATATATAGAAAATGTAAAAATAAATAATCCTCATAATTCCATAGTCTCATTATTATGTGATATTAAAAGTGGCCCATTCTACTCAAATTATGAAAAATACAGTCTAGTTAAGGCATATTTATTTATTCATTTATAGCTTTATTTTTATTTTATTTTATTAAAAACGATCTTTTATATTATACCTACCAGTTCAAGTTCCCACTCCCTTCCCTCCTCTCATTCCCTCCACCTATCCCCCCAACCCCACCCTGCATTCACTCCTCAGAGAGGGTAAGGCACATTGCTTTAGGAATGTCCAAGGCCCTTCCTACCATATCTAAGCTGAACAAGGTATTCATCCTAAGATAATAAGTTCCCCTAAAGCCAGTACAAGCAGTAGGAATAAATACCAGTGGCCCTGACCCAGCCATACAACTGTCACCGACATTCAGAGGGACTAATTTTGTCCTTTGGTGTTTTTTTTTTCCCATTTGGCTGGAGTTGATGAGCTCCCATTAGCTCAGGTAGACTGTTTCAGTGGGTATACCCATCATGGTCTTGACTTCTTTGTTCATGGATTACTTGTTTTTACTCAACAAACATTGATCAGAAGTTTCACATGGTCAAGAAAATGCATGAAGGATATAATACTGAAAAACTAGTCTTCATTCTTGTAATTAAAAAAACACTCAATATTCTTATTGCTAACCTAACTGCACTACACACTTACTGTATATTAATAGGCATATTTTATGCACCATGCCCTTTACTACTGAAAAGTTCAGAGTGCAAATAACAGGTAGATTAGTGACTACATAATCCAATCCAGAAAGATTAAGTGCTAGGAGGGGTCAAAGAGTAAGATGTGAAGATTTCCATTATTCATTAATTTTATGAGGCTACAAACTGTCTTAAATGGGAGGTTCATGGATTTTTACATAGGTATAGTACAGAGGAATGGTTTTTATGACATTGAAATAATGACCTTTGGGGAATCTGGTTTCCACTATGGGTACTGTAAGCAATATTTCTATATTTTACCTTCTTCCTCTAATGTTTCACATATGGGGTTCATTCATCTGTCCTGTTATGCGAGAAGCACTCCTTTTAGTTTCTTAGGTTTTCTGGAATGGAATTTCTCATAAATATCCTTTTCTTAAATTTCTAATAATTTGTAACTTCTTAACTCTCCTAGGTTTAGTCCATGTGTTTGAGTGATGACTGAGTAAAGTTCTACTAAGAGGGAGAAACCATGACAAGCTGATACTCAAAAGCTATATGAGCCCATAGAGCAGTGATAATGCTGGTTCTGGGGTACATAGAGCTGGGGAGATGGGAAACAAGGGTCAGGGAGTCATGAAACCAGGAAGACTGAAATGAAATCAGCTCTCCATCTTTCTCAAGACACAGAGGTGGAGGGGATTGATTGTTTTGTGTTAGGTCAGAAGATGTTTTCTGCCACCGTTGATATGGAGATTGTAAATACTTGAAAGATATGCACAACAGGAAGATTGCAGACTCCTAACATATTTAGAATGAGGAGGAAGTCTAGATGAGGAAGCAATGCTGGGAAAGAGACAGCACTTCAGTATATTCTGCTTGCCTTGGACATCACAATTTACTAAACTGTGATTTACCCTCTATGGTCTGGAGCTTACCATAGGAAAGAGTTTGGAAGTCAGGAAATAATATAAATGTCAATGTGTTCCAAGATATATTTTCTTTTATCACTCTGGTATCTTCTCTTCTTCTCTAGTGATCCCTCCTTTCTTAAGGGAAATCTATTTGATTTAAGTTGAATAAAACCTACACAACTTAAGGACAGAAGTGTGAAGAAGACATGACTAACTGAACTTCCTATTTTCCTGGCTGTAATGATTGTTGTAGGTATGCCAGTAATTTAGAATCTTCTCTGGCAATTTCTGTTAAAACAAGCCGAAAAATTATCACTCTTCCCTGTTCCTATGATGGAGTGTGTGTGAAGTGAATGGTTGGTCCTTTTGTTTACTTTGTAGAGAGACTATGAGGATATCTATGATGTCTGTGAATACAGGATAGAAGCCAAGTATACTTTGGTATTTTTATTCATGGAGTTTTGATTGCTTAAGCCATTACTAAGAAAATACTTATGCAAAGCATACAGATTAATGAATTAATTACCTCAAAATATAATCACAATGATGATTGTAATTGCTTAACATTGTTGGGGTTTCAACAAGTTTCTAATGTCTAAGGTGTATTGTTTCCACATGTTCTAAAATGCCAACAATTCAAAGTAGATGAATGGCAAAGTGACTTTAATAAATGACGCAGAACCAAAGTTCACATTTAGTCTTCTATGAAGAATTACAGTCATAATCCTCCATCAGGTAAGAAAAAATAGTGCCGATATGGCTGTGAACACAGATGAACTCCCAATTTGACCAATTCTAAACTTCCACAAATGTGTGTAGCTCACCAGTATTTTCAGTAATAATTTACATAGTGGAATTAGTTGCTCACAATATGAAATGAGGGGGTGTCTAAGGCAGACTGTCGACACCCCTGAGAGAACAAGTATTTCTACAATGAGCGAGCATTACCTCTGAAATGCCAAGTCAAAATTCCTTTGCCGAATAAAAACTTCTTTCCTGTAGTCGTATATGATAGAGGCCAATTTCATATTTAATTTTCTGTGCATTTCACTTTGGCCATTTCAATCACATTAGCGTTACTGTAAAGCCTCTTCTCACAGACACTTCCAGCCTTGATTCAGAAAGTAAAATGTATACGTTGCTAGTTAGCTTGCTTTCAATTGCCCCCAGCAACAACAACAACAACAACAAACCACCAAAATTAACCCCTTTCTTCACATTAATGTGTAACTAACAATCATTTTCACTATAAGAAATAAAGCATTGTTTTCTGTGGTGGGTGAACAGCCCCAAGTTTTAATTCCTTATTCCTTTCCAAAGACATGCGGACTTATACTCAATACTTCTGATCCTTGCCTATTAAAAGTTGCTAAGATACTTTTGTTAATACACCAGAAATCAAGACACCTAGAATGGTTTGAAGACTACCAATCTCCTATTCACATCCACTTAGAAACTCAAAATGCAAACTGATTGGCAGCTAGGAGTTTTGCACATGCAGTCACAACAAGACAATGCCAAGACAGAGTAGAGTGGGTACTAAAACTCAGTAATGGATTCTTATACATAATGCTTTAGGCAAGGAAGAGAGTCCCCATGAAGCCACAAGCGTGAACAGGAGTGGTACTCCTCCAGGTCAGGGAGTGGTACTACCTTAAGGTCGCAAATGCTAGGAGGAAACTGGGAGGGATCATGGTCCCAAACCTTCAGACAGACCAGAGCTACACTGATTTTATTTCCGAAATCTTGCCTCCAGTTTTCTGAGAGTTCTGCCATGCTGAGCTGCCTGGTCATTGGCACTGTCCCCAGTAGCTCTAGGGACTCAAGAGGATGGTTCATAGTACGTTGTAAAGGCTCTGTCAGTTATGCATAATAATGGGCTGGTCAAAAGTCATCCCGAGAACAGTAAGTCACCAGAAAAAGGTTAGAACGTTGTGAGGAGATATTACTAAAATATCCTGAGCTCATCTTGGGCTCAGGGTGTATGTGAGGCAAAACTTAGCACCTGTTCATCTATGGGCAGTACAGGAATCCATTAAGAATAGTGACCTGAAGCTCTCCATTACATTATGATATACCTTATCCCCTCCACAGCACTGTGTTTACTGAGGCAAGAGGACGGAATGATTACCTTAGAGAGATTTACAGCCACATATTTAGAGTTGAACTGAAGTGGGTTTTCTTAATTTCCTAGAGTTTTCTCTACAACAGTGTTCATTGACATTTAGTTCTTTTGTTGTTTACTTCATTTATAGGCTCCTTTAAAGAAACTTAAAACTGCTTGTTCATAAAATAAATATCCACATGCATCATTTCTTATTATTTTAGGGCAGTTAGAAACATCAGATAATAAACTTTAACAGGGGCTTCTCTGCATGTAGAGAACGATAAATTAAAAATCAGATTTAATGTTCAAACCTAGAAGTAGTTTCCAATTATCTTGAAAAATAAAAATCAATGGAATGAAATCCTTTCTACTTCCTAAGCTCATTGCAGCTGTGAGATAGTAATTCTTTGCAACATTTTTGTTCTCCGTGGTTATGTTACTGCAGCTCAGCTGAGCGTTCAAATTCTCCAAACTTCTGGTTAAAAGTCTATGTGCATTTTCTTTGTGTATTCTTTGATTAGTGTACAATTTCCTGTAATGTGAAAATTACCTCATTCTGTAGGTCACGGATCATTTTGCTCTTTCTTTCCACTTCAGTCTTCAAAAAATTAATCTGAAAAATAAATAGAATATTTATTTTTATTTTATTGATATATTACCATGATTTTTTTTACTTTATATCATTTTGAGGTATCCTAAAATTATTACAGTGTTAATAAAAACATTGAAAAAGAAAGGATTAAAGTTTCATTAACCAAAACCTTAATTTCCTATATCTTTAATCAATTTATTACATGTATATTGTTTATTATATTAAAGCTTGTGTAAATTTTCAAAGATACAATTTTATATTAGTGAAATATACTCATGTTCTTTTTAATACCAACCAATCTATATTTGTTTTCAACTAATTATGGAAATGATTAAATTGGGGCTGCTGATATCAAAAATTTAATCAAGGTGGTAAAGATCACAGTAACTTCAAATATAGTGAATTAAATAATTTTGGTTCTTTTGAAGAGAAGCAAAAGGCGAGCATTCAGTTTCACCATCTACATCCATCTTTTCATGGCGGCTTCCATTATGACTATTTCCCAGGTAGCATGCATGAGAAATCCACCACCCAGTAAAAGTTACCCCAGGTTTTGACTCTAAACTATAGAAGCATCTATTGTCTTTTCTGTGGTGTTTCAGCTAAGGCACCCAGAGAGAACCAGCTGTTCTGTAGCTCACATGGGTAGAAGACGTTGTTGACCACCATTTTGGGTGTGGAAAGTCAAAAGACGTGTTCAAATGATTAGCAAGAAGAGAATATCAGGTTTTACAGAGATGGGATGAAGCTGGCATATGCAGATATCCGAGTCATATAGGTAGAGAGGTGTAAGAATGATTCCAGATGGAGTCTCTCATGTCTTCAAGAGCTGAAACAGCTGTACTACTTTCTAGAAGACCCGTAGCACCTGACTCCTGATCTTTGCTTTCTATAAAGGGCTGCTGGAGCCTTATGTTACCAGTAAGAGCCCTGCTCTTAGAGAATCTATGAACATAACAGCTCCATCTGTTACTGAATAATCAAGCTGAACCATCTGATACTGATGGCATATATAAAAGAGAAAATGCTTAAGAACTACCCGGCCTATTGTTTCAATCATTAATTCTCCAGTTTAATTAAGCTATGTGGATGCTTATGTCAAGGAAATACCACTAATCACAATCACTGTCCCATTACATGGGAAACTCAAGACCTTTGGTGATCCAAAATACTTACCTGTAATGGCATGACACTATTTAAAATTTATATATCTGCAGAACCAGGGCATGCTTTCTGATAGATTAATTTCATAGCTAGTTCTATACATAAATATTTTGTTGGTAACAAAAACTTTAATTTGTGAAATAGTGGAAGCAATCTTAGTTACATACATAATCTATTCTGATGCCAAACCTTCATTTATTGATAGATTCAGTATGCTTGCATTGCTAAAATTCACATTTATTAGTAATATACTGAAATAGATTTCAATATCAGGCCTGTAATTCATTAAAAACTCCACACAGCCATATGAGAATATGAAACTCAAATATATTCAGAATGTTTTAAAATATTAGCATTTTGAGATCACTGGCTTAGAATCCCAGCAGGATTTAACTTCCCTGCAGAAATAAGTATTCCTGGTATTGACTTCGATAATGGCTTTCAGAGACAAGAATACCAAGTGTTTGCTGTGAGCAAAGCATGGAAGAAAGGCGCTTCTTTATGCTTGATGAGGATGGTAGCTTTGAGGCAACTCTTGCCTTAGAATTATGTTTCATCCAGGACAAGTTGAGCTATAAAAGTTAACAGGAGTCGTGAAATGCATCCAAACACCATTAATATCTTTAATTATCATCGTCACACCTGCTATCCTGTTCTCCCTGCTGTCTGCCAGGCTTTGGCAAGGCAGACCCAAAGCTGAATGATTTCTCACTGCAGTATCTATGCAGAGATGAAAACAAATCTTTCTGTCTTCATAAAAAGTGTGTTGGAACATGATCATTTCAAGGGGTATCTGCTGCTCACATAATACAAATTTTCATAAATATATTCTCTTTCACTTTCATGTTTTATGATTTATAAACAAGTTTGTTATTGTAATTCACAGAATTTTAGTTTGGACCTGGAAAACCTTCGCTTATTGTAATTTTTGGAAGAATTGTACAAGTTTTCATTTGAATAAAAAGGTCACAATTTAAAATTCAATCAAGGTCACCATAAAAGTATATCTTTCCTTTGAATATGAAATGGTATAATGATATTTGTAGACTGAAATCCAATTCCCCATCAGAACGAGGGCAAGGCAATTACAAAAACTTCCCTTCTTTGCCACAACTTTAATTACTGTAGAAGTATTAGAAGGCAAAATAATTAGTGATTGATTTGCAACAGTAGACTTGTCCAACACACAAATGCATTCAATGTTTAGCATAGGCTGTTTATGTAGAAAGAAAAATCCCAAGATGTTCTGTTCAAGGTTCATCAAACTGTTCTTACCTTGTCTTCCCAAATGAGTAAAAAGTAAAACTTTAATGACTGGAAAGATTAAAAGTTTGCATTGTGTGTTTGTCCTGGATTTTCTTTATTGGTATGTTTATGAACACCAGGATACTCTCACGGGCTTCTTTGACAGGCTTTCAGGGAGCACAAGAGTGAGGAAGGCTCTTTGACATAAGGATTTCATTTTTTTAACATGCTTTCTGGGCTGGTTAATCTTCATTTTCAGCTTGATTAGATTTAGATAATGCAGGGGAAACACTCATAAAGCTATCTGTGAAGGAGTTTCCAGAGAGGTTTTATTGAGAAGGCAAGAGCCAACCTGAAGGTGGGTTGCACCACCCCAGGGGTTAGATGACTAAAGAAGAAATAAACCACAAATAACCGAGAAGTACTTAAAGAAATATTCAACTCCTTAGTCTCCGGAGAAATGAAAATCAAAATTACTTTGAGATTTTTTCTTACACCATTCAGAATGGCCAAGACCAAATAAAGAATGACAGATAATGATGGCAAGGTGTGGAGGAGGAAAACTGCATTGCTGGGGGAGTGCAAACTTGTACACCCATGACGGCAATCAGGTTACTCAGGAAGATGGGAACTGATCTATGTCAAGGCTGAGCAATACCACTTTTGGGAATATATCCAAAGGACATCTTATTACAGAGACAACTGCTCACCATTGTTCATTTCTGCTCTATTCATAATAGCCAGAAATTAGAGACAGCCTAGATGTCCATCAATGGAAGAATTGATGAGGAAAATGTGATACATTTATACAATAGAATATTACTTTAACTGTTTAAAAAATAAAATCATGGAATTCTCAGATAAATGAATGGAATTGGAAAAAATCATCTTGAGTAAGGCAATCTAGATCCCAAATGACATACATTCACTTATACGTGAATGCTAGCTGTTAAGTCGGTAAGCAGGCTACAATTCACATAACTAGAGGTTAGGTATAGAGTAAGGAACTGGTGTGTCAGGGGTAGTGGAAGGTTGGATTATCTTAGGAAAGGCAGATAGAATTGATAGTTATGGATGGATGTTGTGGGTGGGCGCACTGGAACAATAGGACCAAACAGAGAGGAAGAGGAAAGAGGTCAGTGTAGCAAGGAACTTGGGGAGGTGAACAAAAGCTAAGGGTCATTTAAGGGGTCATATGGAAACCTAGTCCAGCAGAAGCTTTCTAAAACACATGTGAAGGTGATCTAAACAGAATGGCCAAGTAACGGGGTAATGGGGAAAATAAAGCCCAAATAAACATCTCTCATCACCAAATGAAGCCTCCAGTTCCAGGAATGGGTCACATCTAATCTAAGTGTTGGTCAAAGGAACCCCATAGGAACTCCAAGCCTATTGCTGAAGAAAACACCTATATAAAACATTAAACACAGAGAAGTTAAACTGGTGCCTGTGTAAAGCATTCATCCCTACTGAACAGCGTTCATGATACTCAAAGTTACTCTGCACACTTCCAAAGGAGAAAGGTAAACATTAATCCAGCTACAACACCTTAGATATATGATGGTGACCTCTCTACAAGATGTGCTAGTGCAGTAGAGATACAAAGCTTTGGTGAGTAACCAACCAATGTCTGATGGAATTTAAGGTCCACTTCATGAAATGCAACCTATGCCTGACACTGCTTGTGCAGCCAAGAGTCTGAGACTAGACAGGACAGAGACCTTAAGGGAAAAGAAAACCCTACCATTCTGCTGAAGTGACATTACAGTACAATGACTTCTAACAGTGTTCTGATTTACTTAGCTCAGTGTCATCCTCAGCCAGCAGCAGAGAAGGTTTGTACTACAGTAGATGCAAATAAATACAGAAACCTGCTGCTGGACAAGCTGTGGAGAGACCATTCTAAAAGTGATGTCTGCACAAGCTGTAGAGAGACCATCCTGCATGGGATGTCTCCATCAATTCCCCTCTGTCAGGGCTCAGGGAAACCTGTGAAGGAGGCAGAAGGGGAGAAGGACATTAAGGAAACAAATGACAGCAGGACGGTGCAAAGTCACAGAGACTGATGTGGCATGCACAGGATTTGCACAGGTCTTGGCCAGATGGGGTCCCATGATGAGACAGGAAGTGGACATAAGACCACATCGTTAGCCCAGGAGCTATCTCCAAATGATAACCATTAACAAATGGGAAAATTAGTTTCCTCCAATTGAATCTCACTGCATATAAAACCACTTTTAAGGCCAGGCCCAATGCCCACTAGAAAATAGACAACCCAAAATGAACTCAGTGGCAGTTTGGAGGCTTTTTAACCATAATGCTTTGATGCTTTGTCAGGGCTTTTTGTTGTATTTTTGGTTTTAACCATACAGGTCCTTAGGATACATACATATACACACACACACACACACACACACAAAGATACACACACAGATACACACACACATATATAATGTTTTTGCTTTTTTATTTTTCTGTTTTTATTTTTATTTTATCTTTGTTTTGGTTTTGTGTCTTTATGTGATTTCTGCATGTGCAAAAAAATGTGCTTACCTCTGTGTCGATATGAGTTTCTTGAACTTTATGGTTCTTTTGCTTCTGTCTTGGTTTGTATTTCTGTGCTATTCTAGTTTGTTTGCTTTTATTTATCTAGTTTTATTTTTATTATGTTTCTGGATGCATCTTTGTATCCTACTGGGAGACAGAAAGAAATGGTATCTATAGATTTGGGTGGGTGGGGAAGTGGGAAGGACATGGGACCAGTTGGGAGAGGAGAACCATAATCAGAATATACTGTATTAAAAATATCTATTTTCAATGAAAAAAAAAGAAGCCAAGCTGACAAGCTGAGAACCAAGAATGACATCTCTGTGCTTGCTGAGTGCAGATACACTATGACCAGGTTCATCGTGATCCTGTTACCGTATCTCAAGGTTCCCTCACCTCTAAGTGCCGTAATGGATGGACTCCATTGACTGTTTATCATCATCCCCTTCTTTATTTAAAGTGCTTTTTATCAGATATGTTGAAACATCAACAAGAAAAGTTACTAATACACATTCTTAGTGTCAGGACTGGTGGACACATGTACTCTGTTCTTGGAAGGAACCTCCATAAGGCTTTCCATGTTCTCTACTGACTCATATTCCCAGCAAAAGTGCACAAGTATCTTTATCATACAAAGAAATGAGTAGCTGTCTGGAGAAGCCAGGGCCCAGTTTAAGCACTTCATTCTCCTTTATTGGTCGAAGATTATAAATTTATTTCAATATCATACCGTTTTGACATATCACTGGAGAATAGTCTATAATGCTTTCATTTTGGTGTGGGTTTTTTTATTGCTGCATTTTTTCTTTTATTGAAGATAGGTTTTCATACAATATTTTCTGATTATGGTTTCTTCTCTGGTAAGATTTGTTGAAGGAGGCAGAGGCAGGAGGATCACAAGTTGTTTTGTTTTTTAATCTAGATAAGCTTGTGTAGGGAATTTTCTTTTTCTATATAATTTGTGTGGTTTTTTGGTAGATCTTCGAAGGTTTTCATAGGCATTTTTGAAGGAGATTATATGCACATTTTGAAGGTATGTATATGGTGTGTGTGTATGTAATGTGTGTGTGAGGTATGTATGGTATGTATGTAGGATGTGTATATACAGTGGGTTTGCATGGTGTATCTGTAGAGTGTGTGCAGTATGTTTGTGGTGTGTATATGGTGTGTGGTGTATGTGAATGGTGTGTGTATGTGCAGTGTTTGTGATATGTATGTAGTGTGTGTATGGTGTGTGCTTTTATTGTGGCGTATGTGAGTGGTGTGTGTGTGTGGTATGTGTGTTCTGTTTGTATTGTGTGTGTGTTTTGTATGTGTGTTTGTGTGGTGTACATGTGTGGTGTGTGCATATGTGGTGTGTGCTTCTTTAATTATCCAAGTAATGCTATTATGATTTTTATGATAGGTATATTTCTTCTATTCTGTTGAACGCATTCCTATTTATCTGTAGCCATTGTAAAGCACATTGAATTGATATTTATATTAGCTAGCTCACTATCAGGACATGAGAACAATATTCACATTTACATGAGCTTTGTACCCTTAAGCACTGAGAAATTTAATCATGATTTAAAAGAACTTTCTGGTAAATATTTTTGGGTTTTGATATATTTGATCATAGCATCTGCAGAAGTGATGATCTGAATTTCACTTTCCGAATTTGGGTCTAAAAGTCGTGACAAATTAGGATTCTTTTCTTGCTCTAAGTGTCATAAAGCTTTCAAACTTTCAATATTGAATGTAATATTAGCTCTTTGAGTCTGTAAGGGATCTGTACATTAAGATATAGATCTTTGTTTCCTTATTCATTCGGTTTTTCATGAAGTCATTGTGTTTTATTAAGTGCCTTTGTGCATCTGTTGATCATGTATTCTTCATCTTCACATTATTGATATGGTATGCTTCCATTATTAATGCAAATATTTGAACCATCCATGAATTCTTTGTTACAAATTCACTTTTCCATCATAAATGATCTTTTTAAATAATTTGTGGATTTAACAAGTTTGATATTGTTTTGTTTGGTGTAACTGCAGCATTGCTCGTGAAGATCATTGCTTGCCATTTACTCTTGGTGCCATTATGTGGTCTTGTCAATACATTCATAAATATTCCATTATCATTATTTACTTACTTTTAAGATAACTTAAATGAATTGGCATTAGTTCTTTAATTAACAAACTAATTTAAAGGAATCTCTTTATCACTAAGCATTTCTTTGCAAACTATTATTTTTATTTTTATTTCTCATTAATATAAATGATACTGAGAAATTAGATATTTGATCACCCCCCTGTCCTGGGATGCTCCAAGTTGTCGGTTTCCGTGAAAGTTCAGTCGCATAAAGAGTTCCCACTATGGAAATACAGTGTCTGCACTGAATGTTACTCAATTATACTTGCTGTTATCTCCACCATCTTCCTTTCATCTCTTTCTCATCTCTTTGCAGGGAAGATCAAAGAAAACGAAAAGAGTCCTTCCCTTTCCGCACCTGGACTCACCTCAGGAGAGGCTTTCTTTGAAGTTGGTCACTTGGAATCTTTTCTTTATTCTATGAGCTGCTCTCTTTGTAATGCACACATTTTATGATTTTTGCTGTCACATTGGGTGATGTGATGAGTTTTTTTAACTTCAGTTCAGGAATGAAGCAAATCTTATAGTACTTCTTTACATCATCCCACTGCCTTAGAACTAGCAATATTAAAAAAATGATGACAACTTAAGTTGAAAATTACTTTTCTTCATTATAATCTTCCAACACAAATAATGCCTAAAGGACATATGTTTTATGCTGTAATACAATTCTTTGTTTCCCAGCACACGATTATTCTGAAGCACCATCATGTGTCCACATACACTTTAGTGTATGTTTACGTACTTCTAAATATTGACACACATGTGACTTTAAACGTCTTTCAAACAATTATAGTAAATAACAATGATAGCGCATCCGTAGGTAAGAAAATACAAAGCATTACCAAAATTGAGTTGTCTTGCAATTACTAAATACAATAAAGTTTCAGGTGTTTAGTCAGAGATCATTGTCAGATCAGTGATACAGCTCACACCTGTGATAGGAACCTTTGTGATTCTGAATGTCAGATCAATCTCACACAGCTCATTGTCAACCTGTGGGAAGAGCTGCTGGAGACCCATGATAGTATCCTGATTGTGTATCTATGTGGTTTAGATTAGTAATGACTTAGCATAGAAATATTAGAACATCCCCAATGATTCAGAACAGACTACATTATGTGAGTCTGCCCTTGTCAGACATTAATCCTATGTCATCCTTGAGAATGCTTCCTGTATCATTAGCGGGTGGTGGTGGCAATGATAGCCTACAGTTTTGAAGTTAGTTACAATTCATCATCCCTTCTGCTTACTACCTTGTGTGCACAGAATCATAATCACCAATGAAGAGCTTTGTAAGTAGTCAGCAGGAGAGCCTGAGGGAAATGAAATGACCATATATGAATTTGTAATAAAAATGGTGGGCAGAATAGAAAGGACAGGATATCACTTTCAAGTCTACTATAGCCTATAACCCAGACATAATTACACCTTCAATTATAAATATATTACAATATTTCTGTATAATAATAATATAATTTCTATATAATAAATATAATATTTTAATAGTATAGTATTCTTATTTTAATAGTAATAATAACCCTTATTATTTTAATGTGTTACACTGTCTTAATTGGATAAATAAACAAACGGGTAGAAATTGATCAAGTCCACAGAATCCCATTCCACTAGGAATTATCCTCAGAACAGAATGCTAAGCCAGTCCGCGCAAGCAGGTTGGGCTTAGTAGAAATATGAGGAAAGTGAAGATAGGATGGTCATAGCTCTGAGGGAAATCCACAAGAAAGGTACGGAGAGCACAGGGGCCATAATCTGTACCCGTTGCATTTCCACAGCTGGATATTCTATCTTCGACCTCTGCCCTTTCGAGAGTGACAGTGTTCTCCCTGGAACTCTGTCTACATATAGTGTGGGAATTGCTGTGGTGTGTGCTTTGGTTGCTCCGCCCACTAGCAATGTAAAGTGAGCCAGGAGTTTACCTCCTGTGTTCTACAGCTTCTTAGGAATCAGTCGATTAAATAGTATGGCTTTATGGCAAGGGTCTGAGAAAATAGTGAATACAGCACATCTGTTCTCAAGGTCACCACTTTTTATCAGATTAAAATCCCCAAGATAAATTCAAATGAAGTCTGACTGGGCAAAGCATAAATGAGGTCACAGACAGAGTCATCTAACATTCTAAGTCCATATTGAGGGAAACGTTGATTAGGAAGCACTAAAACCTGTTCATTCTTTTACAAAACATTTGGTGCCCAGGTAGCCAAGCACTAGAACGTCTTACATAAAATCACTGACTGTTTTCATTTGGCCTCAGCATTGTTATCTGGAAGAGATAATGAGAACTTGCCAGGAAACATTCCTAAGACTGCAAAGCAGGTCTTCATTAGGAGAAAGACTGCCCTTAGGACTCAGCAGTCCTGGGTGACAAACTGAACTGAGGTTCAGAATCAAAACTCCACACTCAAACCAAAGTTTACAAAAGCTTTGCAAATAAAAGGCTCACCAGAGTTTCTAGAGAGCCTGGGCTTCCAATAACTGAACAAGATGGATACCTTCATGAATCTTGTTTCTAAAATTGGTGTTATATTTTATTGGCACTCCGGAAAGAGTCTGTTCCAAGAACCATGTGCTGGACCAGCTTCTTTCTCACTAGTCTGATAATGTGCTTGAAATACCCTTCTCTCTCTTCCTGCCTCCTTCCCTGGAGCCACAATAGGTCATGTACTCTCAGGACCATACTTTCAAATAACAATCAATCAGCTGAAGAATAACACACTGTAGAGCCACTTCAAACCACTTCAGACCTGCCCTAGTGACTTAGACCCACAATGTGGGGTAGCCCCTATGTCCCAAGTTACTGCGTTGTTCACACTGCCCACCCTGAGCCTCTTTAGCTGTCTCACCATTGCCCTGTCTCTGAAATCATAATGGGATCTACTGTCCAGTTCTCTCTGCTGGCCAGCACTAGCCTTCCCCTTGTGGGCCCTGGGTATAACGTTCCATCCATCTTTTCAGTAATACGTTTGACTTCTAGCAAATAGAGTTTGGTATTATATAAATTTTAAAAGGAGATTCGGGCACTAGATAGTATATAGAAGTCTTATCTTTGCAAGAGGTGCAAAAGTGAGTCTGAGAAATAAATTTGAGACTGATATCCCAGCATTGCTTCAGGAGCCAATTTTCTTGTCTCTGGTGAATATCACTGATAAGAGCCACAGTGTGAGTGTCAAAAGGACATCATCTTGCAAAGATCTGGGGAGCAGTTGGACCGTGAAACTATAAGTCTTATCCTATGAATAATCTGTAGGATGGATGACCAAGCAGACAATATGGCCCTGCCCCTGAGTGATTCCCATGCCATGGTTGTCTGGAACAGCTTAAGGATCTACATAGGTTACCTGGCTTTCAGTTCAGCTTCCACCCCATCCAGGAACCACTAAAGTGATCCAGTTCTCTGCCTGTTCAGCCTCTTGTTCATCACTTATAGAGAATCAGTAGGAGTCAGAAGATCGCCAAATTAAACACAATGTTCACCCTTTTCTTATAGTAAATTGTGGCAAAATATTATGCTGGTCAAAATAACTGAAGCTTCTGTTGTGGAGACTTCATTATTTTCTTTTTATAGTGTATTTTTCTTTTGTGATTGGAGAAAAGGAAGACATAACTTCTCAACCCTAAAGCTATTACCCAAAGAAGAGGCACAAACACACTCACTGTAGCCTGATGTTTCTCTGCTTTCTCAGATGTCTCTTTAATCTGATTCTGCAGGGCCTCCTGGAGGGACTTCATTTCTTCCCTAGGTCAGTAGAAAAAGAACAAAGAAGAGATACCACATGATTCCACTATTTTCCTTGAACTTTACGAAAAAAAAGTTTGTCTATCAATCTACATTTAAGGAACAGCTAACTATAATTATGAAAATCTACAGCAATTCAAAAGGCTACGTCTAAATACTCTGAAAATAAAGGGTTTTTTTCCATGTACATACATAAAGCAGGTGATATTTAAAGGAAATTGCCTTTTATTATGCTTTATAAGAATCCCACAGTGTGAATCAATGTGAACAATGAATGTGTTCAATCAGCTCAATATACCAACTCAAGTTGGAAAGCTAATTTCACTGATGACATGTAGGGCATGAACATGTTAAGTCAAAAGTGATGATAGACTTCTGAAAGAAATTATGGTAACCTTCTGATCCTCATTAATTTCTTAATTTTGCAGTATTGTTGCTTAACTATAACCTGAGAATTTTTCATGAAAACACAGGGAAAATAGATTTAATTCTAACTATTGCTTAATGGGCACAGGAAAGAAAATATATGACCTCAAATAATGGCAATTGGGCCCCAAGATCATTAGTATGCATAGACTATGTGTTTTGATTGGGGGGGTAGAGAAAGATAAATATCACATTGTTTCTTACAGATACAATGGAAGTCAAGAGAGTTTCTCAGTGTAAGGGTTAGGGGAGTGAGCAATAACAATCATGCAGTGACTATGTGTGTGTGTGTGTGTGTGTGTGTGTGCATGTACGTGCATGTGTGTGCATGTTTGTGAATGTCATGATGAAAGCCATTATTTTATGTGCTTACTCATTTCTTTTAAAGATTTAAAATTTGTACATATTGGATTAAGTTTATTGATTTGCTTTGACTTGACTTTTGTCACTCAAACTATCACCTCAAAAATATATAGATTATAAAGGTTAGTGTGTGTGTATGTGTGTGTGTACAAGCACATGTGTGTGTAATACAGTGCACATATATGATATGTGACTATGCCTAGAGAAGTTGCTTAAGAGCAACAACAAGCAAGCAAAGTGTTGTTTTATTCCATGAGACTCAAAACTGGTTTAAATTTGGCCATCAATTTCTGGAAAAGTACCTCTGGTAATTTGGGCAAATGTTAAAATTCCCTCCTTGTAAATTTCCTCATTTAAAACTGGACACAATAATAAAAACACTTTGTAGGCTTGTGGCAAGGTTTAAGTGACACAATAAACAAAATTTTTAGCAGGGAATCTAGAAAAGAAAAGTACTTATTCTACAATCATTAAAAAGAAAACAACTTCATAGAGACTGTGAGTATACTCTTTGATCAGAATACCCCACAGGACAGGCTCTTTCCTCTAGCAGGAACACTCTGTGACTTCTAGATCTCAACTTTAGGTACTGCGATCACCCAAATTTAATTTTCAGGGGAGACAGAAAAAGGGAGGTGGGAGAGAGAGAATAAATTTTGGAATCATTGTGGTCCAGGCCAAATCCATAAACCATGGTTTAAAGCTAAATTTCAGCTTTCACGGGTATATTCATATATGGATATTTATATCTGGAATACCAGATTTTTAACTGAACGTTTGTGACATAATAATTAAATATTGCAATGGCATTCAAATACTAAATTCAGTATAGTATAAAATATGATCATATGCAACAGATGCACATATGTTACCTGTCACATCAAAATATGATATCTGTGAGTGATAGAAAACTGAGGCCCACAGGGACAGTGGCAGGTGTTCACAGCATATGCACACACATGTAGACAGGCATTATGCTGCTTTTATTGAGAAGGGAAAAATAAAGGAAGGGTTCTGGGGAGGAAGGAAAAACAGTCTTTTCCAAGTACAAATTAAAATATGAATTATACAGTCAACAAAAAATTCAAGATAATTTTATAGTAGCTACTACTTCTCATTCTAAATTTTGTTTTTAGACTACTTATTGCTAGTTTTAGACAATAAATAATAATCTAATAACATTATATTACAAAAGACAAGGGAATAAAAAAATCCCATATCATGCTATGTAAGCAAATAGGAAACAAGAAAGAGCAGCAGTAATATGTTAGTGAAAATTGGACAAAGGGCCTGGAGGGAGTCAGTAGTTAAAAGCATTTGTTCTTCTTGTAGGAGGACCCAGATTCAATTCTGAGCACCATAACCAAGTTCCAGGGGATCGGTGCCCTGTTCTGACTTCTATGGGAATCAGGCAGGCATGTGGTACACATACATATGATCAGAAAAACACTTTGCAATAAAATAAAATACACAAATACAAATATAAGTGAGTCCAATATTTTTAGATGGTGGAAGCAGAGAAATGTACGTCTCTATGTCAAGCAGAGCTACTGTGTGATGGGTAGCTTGGCCTTACATCTACCAACCAGCTCTCAGTACACTTCATTCTGTCTGCCTTTCTAATATACATTTTTAACCAGCCCACTGTTCTCCAGCTTCTGAAGCCTGACTCCCATACTCCCAGTTTCTATGCTATGCAAGATGATTTCAGGCTTCTTTGCTTCAACACTACACCCCACCTCAGGAAGATTTGACTAGTTAGGCCTGGCTGCCTTAGAGCCTCTTTGGTGCTGAAGTAACTCTCTAGTTCTAAGACTGGGTAGCTTCAGCATCAGGATGAGATTGCTCACACGCATGATTATCTTAGCATAGTTTCTCATATTGTGCAAGCACTGGGCAGCTTTTGCATCTCTATTTTAATCTCCATTTTCCTCTCAGGAAGGCATGAATTTCAGATGGTGATGAGCTGCTGTGTCAATCAGTAATTTACAGAGTAAAGGCTTCCTTCTGGCTTTCAGAAAGCATGTCAGTGGTCAATAGTCTCATAGCACTCTGAGTCCTCCCCCAAGTCACTAGAGAGAGAACAAAGTATGCTTTCTCATTTACTCTTAGACACTTGAGGACGCTCCCAGGGTCGTTTCTCTGCTTACAGCTCTTTAGTACTGACATTATGTAGTCTAATGTCTCTCTACCAACCCAAGGGGCTTCTGTCAATATCATCCAGGTAGTTATATATTATGAACATGTTCATTTTAATAGTCGAAATAAGGCACCATGAGTCATCTATCATCTATCTATTAATGTGATTATCAAGCACTTATCACCTATTTAGAATCTGTTATTTCCACATCTCTTATCACACACATATTTCTCTCTTGTTAGTAGTGAACCATCCAGTTATCTCTTCATGTAGCTGTGTGTGGATCTCTCACACCCTCTAGATTTACTTAAAAATTTGTCACCAGATACACACAAATACTCTGTAAGTTAGTTATTTGTTGATGAGGGGAATTCTACGTCAGACAGTTTGGGTTTGAAAAAGTTACCTATACCCATGGCTAAAATTTACTGAGATTTTTATGTTGATTTTAATGGTACACATAAAATGAGTTATTTATATTCAACAAGTTTTCTAATTTTGTATAAAACTCTAATATTTCAGGGCGAACATATCTGCTTTCTTTCACCTTTTTGGTAGAACAGATATTCAGTCCTCTGAGAACTTGTGTATGAAGGTGGGGTGTAGATGATTACTTAAACATATTTTACAGACTTAATGCCATTCTCCTGATTGGCCTAAAGGCTTTCTGTGTCGTTATAAACATACACAGGGACCTGAGAAAGTACAGTGAAAACAAAGGCATGGGTTGTCTTTGTCCCAGCTCAGGCCTTTCTGTGTCGTTATAAACATACACAGGGACCCGAGAACATATAGTGAAAACAATGGCCTGGGTTGTCTTTGTCTTTGTCACAGCTCAGGCCCCACACCTGTGCTTTCCTGTGAGGGAGGCTGAAAGATGTGTCTTCCTTCCACAGTCCTCCCTCTCCTCTCGAAACCATGGCTTCCTAACTGCCTACATCTCCTTTTCCTCCTCAACAGAGTCAGCACAACAATTCTCCTGAAATGAACTGTTCCATTCTCTGCAGAGCTACCCACTGTGAGTTCTCAATGCTGGACACTGAAGTCCATCCCCTCTGGGACCCTTTCAAAGGTTTTGCCTACGCTGGACACTGAAGTCCATCCCCTCTGGGACATCCCTTCAAAGGATTTGTGTCAGACCCAGTTCCTCCACCCTCTTTAATCCCTGACAATTGACTTGAGTTATCCAGATACTATTTTTGTGTTTTTTTTTCTATTATGTTTTTTTATTGATTTCCTTTGATTGAGATAAAATCCTTTGTTAAAGAAGTATTTTCCACAAATCTGAGTTTGTTTTGGCTGATTCCTTTTGTTCATATGTTTTCTTAAAAAGTATACTTTGTTAAATTGTTACTGTGTTGGTCAATAGATATCCCAACCTTTTCTTTTTAAATAAGATCTTTTTTTGATCAATTTCTATCAACTTCAACACTTCAAGTGCCCCAGTAAAATGGGGAGACTATGTATCTCTCATTTCTAAGAGGTCAACATCTTTAGATTCCTTCAAACAAGCCCTTTTTATAATCATTAAGATAACTAGCTTTACTTTGCAAATGAGGAACCCAACACACACAGAAATAAAAAAGCAACAAAACAAAACAAACAAACAAAAAGAAAAGAAAACAAAAGGTTTAAATATTAACCAGACTGTAGATGGCTAAGTGTCTGTCATGCCTGTGGCCCACTGCTGTTGCTAAAATAAATCAAAAGAAAGACAATGAATGAAGAACTATCAAATTATTTTAACAATAACATCTAATAGCTAAAACAATAACTCATCTCTGTAAACAATGAAGAGTAATGCATGACATGGATATTTTAACCACAGTGTGACCTCACGTGAAAGCACGTCAATGACAGGTTTCAGGGTCAGTATGTAAGGTCAGCAGTGGAGACCCAGGCTGATGACAGGACACATGATTAAAAAACACATCATTTCCTTTGTTTCTATAGCCTGCCTACACCAAGCAAGGTAGGCGCTTTGTTTAAGAGCTACCCAACCAGCACGGAGACCTGATCTCTCGGCACCAGGAGAGCAAACATTGGGCTTGCATCAGGAGCCCTCCCCACTTTGGCCCCACTGCCCTCTTTCAACACATAACATCACCCAGCCCAGCCTGTCTGGGCACTGGGTCCGAGTCCTCGGGGCACCCAAGCAGGCAGGAGTTCTTTGTTTCTATAGCCTGCCTGCACCAAGCAAGGTAGGCGCTTTAAGAGCTACCCAACCAGCACGGAGACCTGATCTGGGTGCCAGGAGAGCCAGCATTGGGGAGAGCCATCATTGGGCATGGAGATCTGATCTCGGCACCAGGAGAGCCATCACTGGGGAGAGCCATCACTGGGAAGGTACATCAGTAGGCAAGGAGACCTGATCCGGTAAAAGAAGATCCATAAGGGAGCATTTGGAAGAAGAGATGGCAGACGCTAATGCAAGAATTCACCCAACAAACTGAAAAGCAACATGAAGCCACCAGAAAAAAAGCGACCTCACAACGGGAGGACATGAACATCTTAATCAAGAAGAAGTAGAAAAGATTGAATTCATGAAAGCGATTGATGCCCTTAAACAGCATATAAAAAACGCCCTTATAGAAATAGATGAGAAATATAACAGAAAGTTTGAAGAATTGAATAAATCAGTGAATGATACCCTAGAAAACCAAGGAAAAACAATCAAACAGACAATGGAAACAGTTCAAGATATGAAAACTGAAATGGAGGCAAGGAAGAAAACACAAACAGAGGGCCGCTGGACATGGAAAATTTAAGTAAACAAACAAAGTCTACAGAAACAAGCATAACCAACAGAATACAAGAGAAGAAAGAATCTCAGATTCTGAAGATACCATAGAGAAAATAAACACACTGATCAAAGAAAGCAGCAAGTCCAAAAAACTCTCATCACAAAACATTCAGGAAATCTGGGACACAATAAAAAGACCAAACTTAAGAATAATAGGAGTAGAAGAAAGAGAAGAAGTGCATCTCAATGGTCCAGAAAATATATTTAATAAAATTAGAGAAGAAAACTTTCCCAACCTAAAGAAAGATATACCTATGAAGGTTCAAGAAGCATACAGAACATCAAAAAAAAAAAAAACCATCCCCTCGCCATATAATAATCAAAACACAAAGCATACAGAATAAGGAAAGAATTTAAAGAGCTGCAAAGGAAAAAGGCCAAGTCACTTATAAAGGTAAACCTATCAGAATCATACCTGACTTCTCCATGGAAACCATGAAAGCCAGAAGGTCCTGGATAGATGTTCTGCAGAAACTAAGAGACCATGGATGCAAGCCCAGACTACTATACCCAGCCAAGCTTTCGTTCACTATAAATGGAGAAATCAAAATTTTCCAAGATAAAAACAAATTTAAACAATACGTAGCCACAAATCCAGCCTTACAGAAAGTAATAGGAGGAAAATCACAAAGCAAGGAGTCCAACAATGACCACCATAACTCAAACATCTAGAGACCCTTCACCAGCACAACTCAAAGAAAGGAAACCACAAACTCTACTACTAAAAAAGTGACAGGAGTTAACAACCACTGGTCATTAATATCACTTAATGTCAATGGACTCAACTCACCTATAAAAAGGCACAGGCTAAGAGATTGGATAAGAAAATAGGATCCAACATTCTGCTGTTTACAAGAAACACACCTCAACCACAAAGACAGGCACCTACTTAGAGTAAAAGGCTGGGAAAAGGCTTATCAAGCAAATGGACCTAAGAAACAAGCAGGTGTGGCCAGACTAATTTCTAACAAACTTGACTTCAAACTTAAATCAATCAGAAGAGATGGAGAGGGGCATTTTATACTCATAACAGGAACAGTTCATCAGGATGAAGTCACAATCCTGAACATCTATGCCCCTAATATAAAAGCACCCACGTACAAAAAAAAAACATTGCTAAAACTCAAGGCAGCCATCAAACTGCACACACTAATAGTAGGAAACTTCAACACTCCTCTCTCACCAATGGACTGGTCAATCAGACAGAAAACTAACAGAGAAATAAGAGAATTCATGGAGGTAATGAAGCAAATGGACTTAATAGACATCTATTGAAAATTTCACCCAAATAGGAAAGAATATACCTTCTTCTCTGTAGCTCAAGGAACCTTCTCAAAAGTTGACCACATAGTCAGTAACAAAGCAAACATCCACACTTACAAAAAAATATTAGTAACCACCTGTGTCTTATCAGATCACCATGGATTAAAGTTAGAATTCAACAACAATGCTACCCCCAGAAAGCCTACAAATTCATGGAAACTGAACAGTCAACTACTGAACCATACCTGGATTAAGGAAGAAATAAAGAAAGAAATTAAAGTCTTCCGGGAATTCAATGAAAATTAAGAAACAACATACTCAAACTTATGGGACACTATGAAAGCAGTCCTAAAAGGAAAGTTCATAGCACTAAGTGCCCAGTTAAAGAAAACAGAGAAAGCTCACATTGGAGACTTAACAGCCCACCTGAAAGCTCTAGAAAAAAAAAGATGCAGACTCACCTAGGAGGAGTAGAAGACTGGAAATAATCAAACTGAGGGCTGCAATCAACAAGATAGAAACACAGAAAACAATCCAAAGAATCAATGAAACAAAGAGCTGGTTCCTGGAGAAAATCAACAAGATTGACAAACCCCTATCCAAACTAGTCAAACAGCAGAGAGAGAATTTGCAAATTAATAAGATCAGAAATGAAAAGGGGGACATAACCACAGACACAGAGGAAATTCAGAGAATCATTAGATCTTACTACAAAAGCCTGTATGCCACAAAACTGGAAAATGGAAAGGAAATGGACACTTTTTAGATAAATACCATATACCAAAGTTAAACCAGGACCAGGTGAACAATCAAAATAGACCTGTTAGTCGCAAAGAATTAGAAGCGGTTATCAAAAACCTCACTACCAAAAAAAGCCCAGGACCAGATTATTTCAATGCGGAATTCTACCAGAACTTCCAAGAAGACCTAATACCTATACTCCTTAATGTATTTCACAATATAGAAACAGAAGAATCATTGCCAAATTCCTTTTATGAAGCTACAGTTACTCTGATACCAAAACCAGACAAAGACTCAACCAAGAAAGAGAATTATAGGCCAGTCTCACTCATGAACATCGACGCAAAAATCCTCAACAAAATACTGGCAAACCGAATCCAAGAACACATTAGAAAAATTATCCATTATGATCAAGTAGGCTTCATCCCAGAGATGCAGGGCTGGTTCAACATACGAAAATCTATCAATGTAATCCATCATATAAATAAACTGAAAGAAAAAAACCATATGATCCTTTCATTGGATGCTGAAAAAGCATTTGACAAAATTCAACATCCATTTATGATAAAAGTATTGGAGAGATTAGGGATATAACTGTCATACCTAAATATAATAAAAGCTATATACAGCAAGCCGACAACTAACATCAAATTAAACAGAGAGAAACTCAAAGCCATCCCACCAAACTCATTAACACGACAAGGCTGTCCACTCTCGCCATACCTCTTCAATATAGTGCTTGAAGTTCTAGCAATAGCAATAAGACAACATAAGGGGATCAAGGGGATTTGAATTGGAAAGGAAGAAGTGAAACTTTCGTTATTTGCAGATGATATGATAGTCTACATAAGAGACCCCCAAAACTCCACTAAAGAACTTTTACAGCTGATAAACACCTTTAGTAATGTGGCAGGATACAAGATCAACTCCAAAAAATCAGTCGCCCTCTTATACACAAAGGATATGGAAGCAGAGAGGGAAATCAGAGAAGTTTCACCTTTCACGATCGCCACAAACAGCATAAAATATCTTGGGGTAACTCTAACCAAGGAAGTGAAGGATCTATTTGACAAGAACTTTAAATCTTTGAAGGAAGAAATTGAAGAGGATACCAGAAAATGGAAGGACCTCCCTTGCTCTTGGATTGGGAGGATCAACATAGTAAAAATGGCAATTCTACCAAAGGCAATTTATAGATTCAGTGCAATCCCTATCAAGGTCCCATCAAAATTCTTCACAGAGTCTTGAGAGGACAATAATCAACTTTATATGGAAAAACAAAAAACCCATGATAGCCAAAACAATCCTATACAATAAAGGATCTTCTGGAGGCATTACCATCCCTGACTTCAAACTCTATTACAGAGCTACAGTGAAGAAAACAGTGTGGTACTGGCATAAAAACAGAGAAGTCAATCAATGGAATCGTATAGAAGACCCGGATTTTATCCCACAAACCTATGAACACCTCATTTTTGATAAAGGAGCTAAAAGTATACAATGGAAGAAAGAAAGCATCTTCAACAAATGGTCCTGGCATAACTGGATGTCAACCTGTAGAAGAATGAAAATAGATCCATATCTATCACCATGCACAACTCTAGTCCAAAGGGATTAAAGACCTCAATATCAGTCAGAACACATTGAACCTGATAGAAGAGAAAGTAGGAAGTACCCTACAACAAAAATGGGCACAGGAGATCTCTTCCTATGTGTAACCCCAGCAGCACAGACATTAAGGGCAACATTGAATAAATGGGACCTACTAAAAGTGAGAACCTTCTGTAAAGTAAAATACACTGTCACTAAGACAAAAAAAGGCAACCTACCGACTGGGGAAGATCTTCACCAACCCCGCAACAGACAAAGGTCTGATCTCCAAAATATATAGAGAACTCAGGAAACTAGACTTTAAAATGCTAATTAACCCAATTAAAAAATGGGGCACTGAACTGAACAGAGAATTCTCAACAGAAGAAGTTCAAATGGCCAAAAGACACTTAAGGTCATTCTCAACCTCCTTAGCAATCAGGGAAATGCAAATCAAAACAACTTTGAGATATCATCTTACACCTGTCAGAATGGCTAAAATAAAAAACTCCAATGATAGGAGAGGCTGTGGAGGAAGGTGTACACTCATCCATTGCTGGTGGGAATGCAATCTTGTGCAACCACTTTGGAAATCGGTGTTTCGGTTTCTCAGGAAATTCGGGATCAACCTACCCCTGGACCCAGCAATACCACTCCTGGGAATATACCCAAGAGATGCCCTATCATATGACAAGAGCATTTGTTCAACTATGTTCATAGCAGTATTCTTTGTAATAGCCAGAACCTGGAAACAGCCTAGATGCCCTTCAATGGAAGAATGGATGAAGAAAGTGTGGAATATATACACATTAGAGTACTACGCTGCAGTAAAAAACAATTTTGCATGCAAATGGATGGAAATAGAAAACACTATCCTGAGTGAGCTAACCCAGACCCAAAAAGATGGACATGGGATGTACTCACTCATAATTGGTTTCTAGCCATAAATAAGGGTCACGTAGTGTACAATTGGTGAACCTAAAGAAGCTAAGTAAGAAGGTGAACCCAACGAAAAACATATAGTTATCCTCTTGGCTATGGGAAGTAGACAAAATTGCAGGGGAGAAAATTGGGATCTTGGAGGTGGGGTGGGATGGGGGTAAGGGGAGATGGGGAGAGAAAAGGGAGAAGGGGAGGATGGGGGGAACTGGACTGAGTTCCCTAGGTCCCAATGAGGAGAAGAAGGAGGGAGAACATGAGCAAAGAAGTTGGGACCACGAGGGGTGCACCCACCCACTGTGACAGTGGAGCTGATCTATTGGGAGCTCACCAAGGACAGCTGGACTGTGTCCGAAAAAGCATGGGATAATACCGACTCTCTGAACATGGTGAACAATGAGGGCTGATGAGAAGCCAAGGACAATGGCATGGGGTTTTGATCCTACTTAATGTGCTGGCTTTGTGGGAGCCTAGCCAGTTTGCATGTTCACCTTCCTAGATATGGACGGAGGGGGAGGACCTAGGACTTACCACAGGGCAGGGAACCCTGACTGCTCTTTGGACTGGAGAGGGAGGGGGAGAGGAGTGGGGGAAGGGGGAAAAGGGTGGGAGGAGGGGGAGAAGGCTGGGAGGAGGGGGAGGGAAATGGGAGGCTGGGAGGAGGCAGAAACTTGTTTTTTTTTTCCTTTTCTCAATAAAAAAAAAAAAGAAACACATCATTCTGTTACTTGAGATGTGTAATATTTTTTAACAGCAGTTTGTCTGTTGACCAAACAGACCACATGGAATGATGTGGACTTTGAATTTGATCATTTTAAAAAATATTCAAACCCAAAGGATATAGGTCTTAGCAATTCTTTTAATTGCTTTGAGCATAACTAACCTTTACCAAGTTATTGCCTGAAATGCAGACTCTCACATCCCATCCACAAAGCCCTGGATAAATTTCATATACACCCAAGTGTCCACAAGAAGATAAGTTCACACATTACGGTACATGGATTTTGATAAACTCCCTGGCTAAGCTTTAATAGTATTGCAAAAATAGGAGAGAGGAGGAAGTCTTAAACTAAAAGAAAAGGAAGTTTAGAAAGGAATATAGAACTCCATCTTACCTTTGCTTCTGGCCTAACTCCAGAAGCTTCTGAACATCCGTTTTGGAAGATTGCTCATCATTTTTCAAAGACTGAAAGAGAAATGCGGGAAAGGAGTCTTAGATAAAACCCTGCTATTCACTTTATTGTCTATATTTAGTGCCAGGTTTTAAGGCACTTAGTTTATTGAACAAAGATATAAAAATTAGTCCTCCTAGCTACTGATGGTGCCAAGGACACACACAGCAGTTCACGATGCACAGTTGGACATATTAAACTCTTAATACAAGAACAGTTTTGAGCAGAAGCTCACCATTCAGATGTTGGAGACAAACAACCTGCAAATACCTCATTTTCTTTCAAGTAAATATTAAATATTTTTATTTTGGGGTGTGTATATGTATGCATGTGTGTGCATGTTATATATGTGTTGTTAAACACATCATCAGGCAGATATGCATGTCAGAGAACAGCTTTGAGGAGTTAATTTTTCTATTTTAGATTTACATGTGTCCCGAGCATGAAACTCCAGCCACTGGACTCACCTGGAGAGCACCTTCACCCACTGAGTTATCTCATGTGCTTCTCAGTCTCTGATTTGTTATATATAATTTTACTATGTTAAAGTTAAAGCCTTCCTTTTTGTTTAAACAGAAAAGGGGAAATGGTGTAGGAGGTCCTTCTGTTTGTGTGTTGCTTTCGTTGGTTAATTAATAAAGGAACTCCTTGGCCTAATAGGGCAGAACTTAGGTAGGTAGAGAAGACAGAACTAAATTCTGGGAGGAAGTAAGCAGGGTGAGAGAGCCCCATGGAGACGCCAGGTCAGACATACTAAATCTTTTCCAGTAAGCCGTGACCTCATGATGATTACAGATTATTAGAGATGGGGTACATCAAGATGTGAGAGTTAGCCAGTAAGAGACTAGAGATAATGGGCCAGGCAGTGATTTAAATGAAGACAGTTTCTGTGTGATTATTTCAGGTATAAGCTAGCAGGCCCTCTCTCCTTTCAACAAGTCTCTTCACAAATAAATTAAAAAAAAATACCTTCTCCCATTCCTTTAAAGTGTGTCCACGGGACTTATTTTGAATTAGCTCTTGTGTAGTTCCAGCAAATGGAAGGGTTCATAGAAAGCTTCCCTGCACAGTTCAGGGAATAACCTGATGGGAGTTGAAAGCAGTCAAAGGCAGGTGCTTCTTTGTTCATGTCTGTGTCTTATTCTAAGTAAGGTGTTAGGATACAAAAAGACAGAAGGCCAGGTAATTTTATCCCTTGTCACGATACACAGGTACTAAGAAAATAACATATGCCACTCTAGTCATTAGTACTTATATACTTGCAAATTCAGGATTCAGAAGCCATCAGTTAGAAGAGAGAAGCTCCCCCACAAGTTCTTCTTCTCAGAGGATCTGTCATATAAAACCTTTCCTAATAACATCCTTATTTATACTCAGTAAACTGTTCAATAGAGTAACCTTTATACTGGATATTAAAAGTTTAAATAGCAATAACCGTTTCTACAGAGTAGCTGTGAAGGTAGAGGGATGACGGCAGTTTAGAGGTGAGTGTATTGTTCCTTAATATTTAGTTAACAGACACCTAGCCTGAGTTATGACTTGTAAAGCACGGTGCTGCCTGAATAGTTTCAGCCTGGTATTCAACAGAGAATAATACACTGTTAGCTTTACTGTACCTAGTGGTGGACAAGGGTTAACTGAGACTCCTTGTAGGAAGAATTCAGTATGTAGTGCTCTGTGTGTTTAGAAAAAATAGCTTCCCCTAACAGACAAAGAGGAATGAAAATGGGTTTGGTTCCAAGCACCCACATGGAGGCTCCCAACTATTTGTAACTCCAGGTTCAAGGGATCTAGCACCCTCCTGGAATCCATGTGTACTGCATGTCTGTAACTCAGGGTCCAAGGGATCTAACACTCTCCTGGAATCCACACTGCATGTCTGTATCTCCGGGTTTAAGGGATCTAGCACCCTCCTGGCCTGCACGTCTATTGCATGTCTGTAACTCTGGGTTTAAGGGATCTAGCACCCTCCTGGCCTGCATGTGAACTGTATGTCTGTATCTCCAGGTACAAGGGTTCTAGCACCCTCCTGGCTTGCACGTGAACTGCATGTCTGTAACTCCAGGTTCAAGGGATCTAGCACCCTCCTGGCCTGCACGTGTATTGCATGTCTATAACTCGAGGTTCAAGGGATCTAACACCCTCCTGGCCTGCATGTGAACTGCATGTCTGTAACTCCAGGTTCAAGGGGTCTAGCACCCTCCTGGCCTGGGTACAAGGGATCTAGCATCCTCCTGGAATCCGCGTGACCTGCATGCACATGGTACACAGGTACGTGCAGGCAAAGCATTCGTTCACATGAAATGAAAACAGATCAAGAAATAAGAAACCTTTAAGAAATAAGGAAGAAACTAAAAAAAAAGAGAGAAATGTTTTTAAATAAAAAGCATTTTAAGTAAAATAGTAAACTAAATAGATAAGGAAGACCTATTGAATATATTGAGAAACTCTGTCCTCTGGGCAGAACATGCCAATTATTTTGAAATTAGAGTGACTGATTACTTCCAACTGATTTACCTCATACTGGGCTTAATAATATCACCTTATTAAAGACAGGATAAGTTTTTCAATGCAACTCAACAGTAGATAGAATGATTGCCTAGATTGTGGAGATCTCCAGGACACAGTCTGGTACTACATAAAGAAGTGGGCATAGCAGGAGGCGTGTGTAGTCCTGATGTAAGGAAGAAAAGGCATGAAGACCAGATGTGCATGTCCATCATTGACTACAAAGTAAGCTCAAGGCAGGGTTAATACTAGAGCCTGTCTTGAAGCAAAGAAATGAAACACAACATCCCAGAAGAGGTTGCCGGAGGTCAGTGAGATGGGGTAGCTGCTTGGGGCCCAAGACTCATGTCCCCCATCTCTCCTAACAAACTCCATGTAAACTCATCAGTTCACCAGGCTGAACATAGGTGGGATAGTTCCTGTGGGGGGCCATTTTGTTCATATTTTGTCAGGAAAAGTCCCATAACACATAGTTATATATGTATTTACTTTATGTTTGAAATCTGATCTCACTTTTTTTTTATGTGAATGACTTACCCACATACAGTGAGCTACTTAAGTCTCTACTCTTCACTTTATAATGAATGTAATGCTATGGTAATTTTGTGGAAAATTTGCTAAGAGGATTTATTAAAATTAAACAACAACAAAAAAAAACATTTCATGTATTATGTGCCACAAGACAAAAAGTTATTCTCAAACTTGTAACAAAATTTCAGGGACAATTTTCCCCTTTAAAAATCACAGCTCCATGATCATTTTTCTTAAGCAACATTCTGGTGTATAAGGAGACACCTTGACTAAGGAAACAAGAGTGTCTTGGGAACACAGTAATTACTGATCTCTCCAGGGCATTTCGCCATCTGCTGATGATATGCTCCTGTGCCAGGTGTTCCATCCCCATGAGGACAGGCAGATGTCATGAATATTCCTCCCAGGCTTGTTTACCTGCTAACGTTCTTCTCAGTAATCTCTGCCTAGGCTTTCCCTGATAAAACCAGATCAATGTGTAGCCTCATGAATCTTCCTCTTCACTATTCATAGTCTGATGCCCGGATGTGCAGAACTATGCTTCATGCACCTTTTAATCCTTCTACATGCATCCCACTCCTATAGGGTGGGGGTTCACTTTACTCTCTCAATGCATGGCACAACTTGCACAAGAGCTCAAACAGTAAATCCAAATGCAGGTCCCATTCATTGCTTACCTGTGTGCTCTTTCTAAACATTGTATTTGCAGCTATAAAGGAAGATTAGTAACTACAGTAAGGTTTTCATATGGAAATTAGCTAAGAGCTATGGAAAGATAACCAAGCATGTGAGCTGGACCAAAACCAATGTTCTAGTGGTGGTGGCACCACCACCGTAGAAGCTGAACACTGAACGGTAAAAGGTGGTGGTGTTTGTGGCAAGGGGGAGAACGCAAATCAAATAATCCCAAGCTGACTCCAAAATGGTGTATTTTAAGGCTTTTCTTAATTAAGGGGGAAAACTAACGGAACAGGAACAGGGTCCAACCTCAAGGTAGGGAGTGCAAGAAGGTGAGGGGGGGGGAGAGCTGGGTGGGATATAGGAGCTTTTGGGTAACTCAAAGGTCATGCTCCAACCTGGTGCAGTCTCCCAAAGACCATCACACCATCATCCTCCCCAGAGTGTCGTCAGGGCAACATTGTATAATGCAGACCTTGAGGCCCAAGACAACATACAGACAGCCTCAGTTCTGCAGTATGTGAAAAGTCTCTGGAGCAAACAGCTTACATTTAAACTCTGGAGTCTTTACTGACTTTCATAACTACTGTCTTTAGAATATATTGCTTATGCACCATAAAAAATCACAAAGTACCATTTCCTCTACTTATTCAAAAGAATTAAGCCGTGCAGTGCCCCTAAAGAATTTAGTACACACTAGGTACTCAGTGAATGCAATGTGCAAATTCAGACATCAAAACGTGTCACTCTTTGTCTCATAATATTGTGTCCCATAAAACATTTTACCTTACAGTCCTTTGTGTATATGTTATGGCTTCTGCTTTTATGTTTCCTATGGGGATGAACATGGGTGTATCTGTGTCTTTATGTGTTTGTTGTGCTTTTCTTTGGCTCTTTTCCTTCTGTTTGTTTTTATCCTATCCTGGTTGTTTTATACTATTATATTATTATGCCTTAGATGCTGTTTATTTTCTCACAAGAGGCAGAAAAGAGGTAGATCCTAATGGGAGGGAAGGTGGGGAGAAGCTGGAGGAGTCAGGGGAGGAAAAATCATAATTAGAACATAATGTATTGAAAAAAGTTTCTATTTTAACTAAGATTTAAAAAGTACTTTCATAGGAAAAATGAAGTACTACTAGATGTTTTAGAAAGATTTGTTTATCTGAAATGTATCTTTCTTTTATTTTCTCTTGTTTTAAACATGATAGTCTCCTTTGTAAACATTTATCCATTTCTATAAAGAAGTTGCTTAAAGGATCTTTAGAACTATCCTGGGAAACAATCTAAATTTATCTCCTAAATATCCTTCCTACATTCTCTGACCCTCGGTCTAATTCCTCCTCTCACTTTGTAATGTCAAGAACACAGGCATCAAATTGATGCTGGAAGCTGGGAGAAGCTGATGGCTTTACCAAGTACACAGTTTACTGCTTTTGCTGTTTGGAAACTGCAGGTCTCTAGACCATTTCAAAAGACTTTTTATTTCAAAACTAAAACAATAATAAATATTAACAGGAGTGATAAAGCCCAGAGATGTAGAGAAAATTGTTTAAAAATGTATATCAGTCCAGTGGGTGACAAAATCAGTTTCCAGCTCACCTGAAGGTTGACTTTGATCCCATCCAGTTCTCGCGATGTCTTTGTTAGCTCCCGCAGGACTGTGCTGCGCTCCTTAAACACCTCCTTGAGCTGCTTCTCTAGCTCCTCATAGTCCTGTCTAACACAGAAGAAAGGCGTGAGAGCCCCGCACACTCTCTGCCTCACTTACAGAGAGAACTAGGCAGACGAAGGGTCCCCAACACGGGACAGTTTCTACATAGTAATGTAGTCTACCCGGTATACTTCAGAAAGTAGAACGTTTCTATAATAGCACTATATTTTTCTAGGCATTTCTCTATCTGTTGCAAGAGACGGGGTTTGGAGAAATATCCCAAAGGCTTAGGTAGGTTTTTATACTGCGGAATACAATGGAGGGTAGGGTAGAGCTAAATAGAAAGCAGGGGACTCGTTTTCACCCTTGGTCCACAGGAAAGAAAACCCAATGGGAAATGTATTTCATTTTCCATACGTCCAAGAACCACTGTTGGTCTTAAAGGCAGGCGGGAAAAGAACAACTACTTTGAAAGACCGTCAATGAGCACAGAAATTCCAGCGACCTTGGACAGAAAGATGAAGCTGACATTCAAGGGAAAGCTCAGCCTGCAGTAAATGTGGGTTTGCCTGTGTGTATATGTGAGCTCGAGCGATGGGACTTGGGCAAGAAAGAAAATATGTTAAAGGTAAATATGAATTAGCTAGACTAAGGGAGAAAGCACTTGTATTGCCAGTGTCAATAAAGTTATTTTAAATGAATAAATGTCAGCCGTGAAGCTCCGATGAAAGAGTGGGAGATCTGGTAGCTGGCAAGAAAACGTGGGAAGAGGGGAAGAGACATAGCAGGCTTCTAAGTGACGTTTAGGACTTGGGACCCTGTTTGGAGAATAATAGTGAACTGAAAGTGTTCTAGTCGGGCAAAAACAAGGCCAGATTGGGAGTTTGGAATGCTTGGCGTGAAGGTGTGGAGAATGGGCACAGAAGCTGACATACAATGGTCCAGACGAGAGAGTGTTTGACTACATGAGAAGCAAATAAACAGGAAAACACAGAGACTGATTTTCTTCCATCAAGGGAAATAAAATGAATACAAAACCTGCTCTTGTAAATTATTTGTGTGCTCTTTGGATAGAGACAGCGGTAGTGACATTGCCATGTTTAAGATTTCAGCAACTTTTAATTAGCCCTTCACCAAGGAAATGCGAGAGAGAGCCCTGCCTGCACAGTGAAAGGTGGTTGAATTCCGTTATGATCTTGTAGAAAAGGGCACGAGGACTCTCTACATGTTAGTTCATTTATAAAACGTGAGATACTGGCTTCGCCCACATTTTTGTGTTAAATTGTAACTTTATAGAGTGTTGACCTCCAATGTAAATAATGAGGTTTTCTAAACAAGTCGTGTCTTTACTCCTGAGAAACTTAGTGAGTTTCATGGGTGTTCTGCAGACATATAGAACAATCATTTGCACTGTGGAGTTTAGCAGTGGTTAAGACATTTATTTCATTTAGAGTAGGCTTCAGTGACTACTTTAGGTTTTGTTTTTGTGGTTTCTTTGCCAAGTGTAGGTGTTTGCCACCCTTTCGCTTCTTCTTGCATGGAGGGAACTGGAATGGTATGTAACTGCAAAGCAGGTTATTCTACAATGGCCCTGAAGCAGATGACCCAATCCAACAAAGATTAATCAATAATCATCCAGTTATAGACTGTCATGGGAGTCAAATAACAAATAATAATAATAATAATAATGGTTCATTTTTGTCTCACCTAAAAGTACAGTGTTATTTCATGCCTTTGGTTTCTCTTGTACAATAAACATGTCCCCAGAATACCATATACATTATAAACCAAACTGATGAAAAAAAAACATTGGCCATGTTTTGCATGAGAGATTATATAACTCATTTTGTACTCACAAGAACTTCAGGAGGTAAGCACTCCTGGTAACCCAATTTTCCAGTAGACATATTTGAGTCAATAAGACAAGAAATCCCTTCCAAGGGCAACGCTATTATAGAAGTGGTCTATCAGTCAGCTCCATGCTCCCTGTCTCAGCCATGGCTCTAAAAATACACTGACATCAGAACAAGAATGCTAACCTGGCTATGAGTGTGGAGCTAAATGTCCAGTGTGCTTTCCATAAAATTTATCTTCTATTGCTTCTTCCTTCTTTATTACATGTAGCAATATTCACTATTGCTTTTGCTCATCATTGATGATTTTTCATTAAATTAAATATAACTATTATTTATTTTTTGCTATTTTTCTTATAGTTTGCAATCAGTTTTAATTACATTATCATATTTAGTGTTCCTAACCTTCGTGATAAAATATACTTCAGGACTTCAAACAATCTATTGCTTAGTTAATGCAACAGTAATCATGAACAAGATTACAATACTTAGAGAAATAGAGCCAAGGAACTTAAGCAATTAATCAGCATCTTCTAGTTTCAAACATCATAACTCTAGAGAGTGGAAATGCACAGAGGTGATCACAGTATGTTGTTCTATTTGAAGGAAGTGTTTCTTTATCTTCCAACAACTTTTCTTTAGAGACATAACTAATCAGAAAGGCTCATCCTTCACCCATGCTCTACCATTGGCTGCTTGTCTCTCAGAGGTCCTACCTGCTGCCAGGTGCTATGACACATTCTGTTCTGTGTGCAGTTCAGTCAATCTTATCACTGCATGTTTAGCATGTTCTCACTCTTCTTTTTCTTACAGAGTAATAAAATCAGTGTATGAGGCCATACACATATTTCCTTAACTATTTCTGTGGCATAAACTAGTAAGTTTATTTTTAATATGTGCTAGACAGCTTGAATTCTCTAAAATACATTTGTTTATATTTGATATTATTCTACATGTTCAGGTAAGGAAATTACTGTTTTACCCTTGAAAAAAATATGTGCAAAGGGCACAGAAATAAAATCTTTATTAGTTACTTTACTGTTTCTGTGATAGTGACCATGACCAAAAGCAATTTGGGGAATAAAGAGCTTCTTTCTCCTTACAGCTTGTAGTCTCTCATTTAGGGAAGTCAGCAGAAACTCAAGGCAGAGACCAGGAAGCAAAAACTAATACAGAAGTCACAGAAGAGTGTTGATTACTGCCTTTCCTCCATGACCTGCTCAGTCTGTTTTCTGGTGATACCTAGGACTTAACGCTAGGGGTTGCACTGCCTACTGTGAACTAGACCCTCCAATGCCAATCACTAGTTGAGAAAAGGCCCCAAAGGCCTTTCAGACCAGCCTTATAGAGGCATTTTCTCAGCCAATGGTGCTCTCTTCTGCATAGCTCTTGCTTGTGCTGGGTTGACAGAAACTATCAGCACAGATTTACAACTACTTTCTAAAATACTTCTCAGGTATTCTGTGAGATAATGGCTCCATGTTTATAATTATTTGCTTCCATTTGTCTGGATCAGTTCTACAGTTCTACCTACTTTTTAGTAGGGTTAGATCTTGTTAGAGATGGTCACAACAAAGTACATGGAATGGGTAATGATGAAAATATGGTTTGAGTCACAATTTGGAGTCTTGAGCTAAAAATTCAAGTTGGTTCAGGCTTGGTTTCTTTGGAGACTGTGACAGAATATTCTCACAGTGTAGAGAGCTTCTTCTCCCAATTTCTTGCACGTCATTTTTTTCTGTGATTTTGTGTTCAATTTATTTCCTTTTATAAGAATCTAATCCTATTTATACCCCACCATAACAAACATAGTTTAACTTGATTGTTTTTTATAAAGATTCTATCTGCAAATGAATTTACTTCTGATATGTCAAAGGTTATAATATCAATATACAAATATACAGAGAGAGAATAACAGCTTTCTAATCTATTTCTAAACTCATTATTTGATATAGATTTTGATACTTGTTCTATGTAGAAAATATCTGTTTATCTATCTACCTACCCATGTATCTATTCATTATCTCTTATGTATCATAAAAGAATTGTCTCTTTATCTATTATTTATTAATTGATATTTTATCTCATATCTGTCTATTTATGTATCTACTACTTGTCTATCACAATCATCACCTATCAGCTATCAACCACTTATCAGTCTGTGAACAATAAAAGAAAAAGAAACAAATGTATTTTTGTATTATATCCTGATTCATTTATAAAAAGTTCTATTTCAAAGAAATATAAAGATTTCATCATTAAAAGTTGTTTAATTCTCATTCTTCCTAAGTTTGCTTCCTCCAACTGGTCTTATTTTACCAACAAGTTTTTGCATTTTGAATCTTCTCAATGAATTTTAGAATTATAATGTTAGTTTTCTGTAGATTTTAATTGAAACTGGACTCACTCAGTTATGTTACGGACATAGATAACATCTGGGCATGTAGCTACCTAACATTACACATAGTCTCATATATTATTCCAACTGGACTTTACATTTGAGCACCACAATGGAATTATTATATGTAATTACTACTCATTTTGTTGAACTTATTGTTGTTGTGAATATTTTTCCATTTAATTGCCAGTTGAATACTCCTATTTTTGAAACCATGAATTATGTAAATTAATCTTTTTATTCCAGACACTGTATCATCCATTCATAGCCATCTTGATTTTCAATTGCTTTGCATGGGAAACCATGTTTCTTTGAGCCATGTGACTTTACTCACTCCCATAACTGGTTTCACTATGTATTCAGTGACTCCTCCCTTTGATGAAATACCAAAGTGATTTTGAAAAGAGAAAATGAGAAAAGCCCTTTTTCATCCATTACAAAAGATGTATCATGTAGGGGTCATTCTTGACTACAGAGATTTGTAAATATGGATATTCCTGTGTTATTGGATACACAAAGAAAAATAAACAACAGACATAATACCAGGTAAACAATTCATGAGCCATTAAATGCTGCATATATCTTAGATGTAGGGAATTGAAAATATGGGAGAAACATCAATTTACACTCACCCATTCATCACAATCTCTTCCCCCAAAGAAGCATGACCAGGTTGTTTATATCCATTCTTTACAATATTTTGGCAATCTTTGCTTCAAATTCCACTATTTGTGTGCTTATGAATAGTACTTTTGACTGGTATGGATAGTGGATATTTCATGTGACTTGTCTTGTTAAGATGTGAATATAATCATACCAGAAAACATTTAAATGCCTATAAATGGAATGAGTGTTCCACAGAACATTTGCATAGTCATGCATTTGTTTGATAACTGTGGCCAACGAACTGCACAGGTCAGTTAAGGAGTAGGACAGCTAGAGAAGTTTTATCACCTCCTATTGTTATCTCTACTGGTATTTTTAAGATTGTTTTTAAAATTCAGTAAGTTTGGTGGCTTTGAATAGCATCTGATTTTACCTGTAGTATGCATGACAATGTGGTTCATAAATTGAGCATGTTGCAGAAATGGCATTAACATATTTTCCCCTCCAGGATGCTCCCACAACCTTTAGCTTTTTTCAATACCCTTAATATTTTTCATTGCGGATTTGTAGTTGAGGCTTACACACTCCTTGTAAGTAAGCCATGTATTACTAAATACTTACAGCCTTTAATACTTTTTCTCAATTACATTTTATTGTGAGAAAGTCATAGTTCTTTACCACTGATACAGCTCTTTGCCACTTATATTCAGCTGAGAGATGTTGAGAATATGCTAGTGTGGTTAGCAAGATTAACTCTTTAAACCTCCATTTCATATGAATGAGATGTCTATACATGATTCTGTTCTTAGTGAAAATTTATTAAAACACTTATTTGAAAAAAAACTTAAATTTACTACGTAATAAACAATAGCATTTTAAATAATGGTAATTTCTCTTTATTACCTTAATTTATTGCTAAACTCAATGATATATTTATTCTTGAGTATCTAATAGAATTTATTGTATAATCATCTTGCTATTTCCAAATTGCAGTGGAGAGCTTCCTTACTTTTCATAGATGTTTGTGATAAGCCTTCTTTTCCTTTCTTTGATTCTTTTATGGGGTTGAATTTTCTGAAATGCACAAATAGTGTTCTTAGATTCTTGATCATTTTGTGGTAGCTGTTAACGGGATTTGGCTGTATCACAGTTTGTTTTTTCCATTCTGTAAATGCTATTCCCTTATACTTCTTTCCTTCTCTGTCTTTGCTGAGTTATCTGTAACAGCAGATTACAAGCCTCACCCCATTCTCTGGTCACAGCCTGCTCCTAGGCAAGTGTAGCTCACAGAGTCACCAGAATGCACTTTTAGGAACACTCTGTTTCTGCTATTATTCACAGGCTGCCAGACATATGGAAAAAAATTTTCTTAGATTAGAGCTTCTAAAACTTTCCATTCTTTCTGAGAAATTTATCTTTTCATTAGATAAACTTACTATAATCCTGGCTGAGAAAAATGCAAAGAACATGTATGAATCATGGAACTAGTGTTCATGTATCATCAAAAGTTATTTACAACAATTAATTTACATATACATACTATTAAAGAAGCATATCTGCATGTTAACAGGGAGGACACACTGCTAGTTAAACCATGTGAGTTTATATTTTTCTGTGAGAACCTGAAGGCTTTCTTACCTTATGTTTAAGCACTTTCTACAGTATTCTTTTAAATATTATTTATGTCTTTCAGGTTCAAGATCTGAAGCAAGCAACGGAATGTGTACTTTACCCTTCCTTGCTCCAGACAGTTGATGTTACAGACATATTTCCTCTTCAGCTGTCGGTTAGAATCCCTGCCCACCCACCAGCCCACAACCATGAGCTTTGCCTACTCTTGTTCCTTTCCTTTGATAAAGAAAACCTTTTATGCCTTCACTTTGAAATGCTAAAGATTTGAAAATGAAGTGCTTTCCTTACTGTGACAGCATATGGTGGTAATTTTTTTAAAATTAAAATTCAGATATTTCAACTTTATATTATATCGTGAGAGGTCTAATAATTCCAGGCTAATTGAAGGAATTATCACTTACACTTTTCTTGAATTCAGACATCTGTCATGGCAGCCTTTTTTACAGCCCATTTCTCAAGCCATATGCCATGGCCCTGCCCCCTACATTTGTGTTCCTATTGGGATACTAGGATTTATTCCAAATGTAGTCAGGTACCGTTGGAAGTGTGGCAAAGACAGTATATTGGAGAAAGTCAGCAGTGACAAGCAATTATACATGCTGTTCACTGAGCATATACCAAAGGTAAATGAGAGATGGGAGTCACAATGTCTTTTTTAATACAGTTGTGCTAGGCAGTTTTTATACCGATATCCCTGCTCAGTAACAGCTGGTTCAAATCTCATGACTGTAAATGTATCAGCTTTTACATGGAAGAAGCAACATTTTAAAAATTAAGTAAGAAGAAAAAGAAAAATTAAAAGCAAAACTCTGTCTACAAAAACAATTGAGGAAGCCATTCCATCTGTGTGGAAGATTTGGGAAAATTTAGATGGATACTTTTCTTCTATTTATCTTTGGTATTTTAATATTTCTATTTTTTATAACAGCTCACAAGAAAATGATGCTTGTTAAACTTAATGAGATGCTTATTCTCTTTGAGATACTTATGAAAATATACAAGACACCCAGGAAAAGTTCCAGTTGCTTTCATATTTACAAAGTTACATAATTTCACAGGACACTTAATTCAGTGTAGGATACTTTGAAGACAGACTTACTAAGTTCCTGTTAAGAATGTCTGCTCTGGAAAAAGTCCTTTGAGAGTTTAAGTATAGTTTGCACATGCTTTGTGTGTGTATGTGTGCATATGGCATATGCGTTCATGCATACATCTATGCACATGTGTGTGTGCATATGAATTGCATGCATGCATATGTGTGTATGAACCTGCATCTATATATGCATGAGTGGTGTGTGTGTGTGTGTGTGTGTGTGTGTGTGTATACATTCATGTGTACCAATCTGTTTGTTTATTGTTGGCTTTTTTCAGGGATCCTTTTCAGAAAGAATGATTCTTGGAGTGAGTGATGAGTTAATTTTAAGATGGACAGAAACATATGCAGGTATTTCATAGTGGCAGACTGAAGAAAACACCCATTTTCTACAGAGTGATAACAGAGTGTGCGGTGAAGAGAGGCATTTCCCAGGTGGAGCTAAAGGTCACAGCTCAGACATCCTGTTTACTGACCAGTGTGGACTTCAGCGGATATCTGACTCCAGTAAGAGAACTCACTAGATATTTGACCACAACTGGGATTTTGGCTTGTTCTCCATAACTGTCGAACTACCCAACATGATCAGTACTTTTAAAAATATTTTGAGTTTTTTCCTCTTGAAGGTATGTTAAATAAACATGTGCTCCTCTTCTTTTCTCCCTTCATGCTTGCTTTCCTTTCTTCTTTTAAAATCAGTTTTATAGCTATGGCTGATATTTAGCCATAGCTAAAGTATGTATCATTCCTTTATGCAGTGCTTGATGAAAATATGGTAAATAAAATACATAATTGTAAGGAAACATAACTAATTCCTTCACAGGTGCTGGTAGGGGGTAGGTAGATTGTGGCAATATTTGGTCTTCATGGATAAAGCAAGCACTAAATCCTTTGTGATTAAAAAATTCACACCAGAGATAGAATAAGTATATTTGAAAAGTAATAAATATTTTCAGAAGAACTTGCTCTAGGCATCACCAGACCATTCATCACAGAGAAATAGAACCCAGTTGACACAGAATTGATGTGCTGGTTGTTTTATTAATGCTGTGTATCTGTGCTAAAACACCTTGCCCACTAAATAGAAGAACCCATGACTTCAAATTCTGTCTGATATGTGAAATGAATCTTCTGCCTGGCTATGGGTGGAAACTTTATTGATTTAGCTAGTTTCTCATTTTAGATTCAGCCCCTCTGAAGACTGTGTTTAGTCAGTCAGAGAGTGAGAGAGAAAGGGGGAGGGAAGAGGAGAGAGACAGACAGAGAGAGAGAGAGAGAGAGAGAGAGAGAGAGAGAGAGGGGAGAGATGAGAGATGAGAGGAGACTCTAAAGCCAGAAGTAAAATGACCCCCCAGGTCTTTGTGACTCTGCAGCTCGTTCAATTCTACACAGACAACAACTCCAAAGGCAACCCTGGAATAATGAAATGACCACCTTTCATTTGTATCCATGTTTTTCTTTTCTAGACTTCACAGTGGTTCAGAAATTCCATCTATTCACATTTATTTTAACTCCTAACGACCTTGACTGGGCCCCATGAGAACGCTGACTGGGTCTGACTCCAAGAGGGCATAACCATAGCTTAAGCAACAGAAGGGCGCTCCCTGTCAGCTGTGTGCCAAAGGAGAGGAAGGGGATAAAAAGGACCGAATCCTGCCTGCCTTAGGTTTCCTTAAACCTTCTTGATTCAGGATCAGAGCAGACAGCAGCTCAAAGAGGAAGACAGACATCCCAGAAGGAATTGAGCCTGAGACTCCACTCCATGATATACTCCCGGGACTAGGAATTCCTGTTTAGCTAAAGTCTCCTACAGTTCCTACCATCTCTAGACGCATTTCAGGTGACTAACACAAATGTGAGGGCACAGGCAAAGGGAAGAAAATAGCAACAGAGTTTTATATGATTGTATCTAAATGTTAGGAAACTTGGGTGTAAAACTAGGCATCATTTATTGAAACTTCATTTCAAAGAAGGATTATCTAGAAAGAGTTCTAATGACTCCTGGGAAAATTAAAATGAACTCTTAGTGAATAAATGTGTGGTGAATATAACATGTACATAACTACCAAAATGTGTGTGTGTGTGTGTGTGCAAAATGTATTATATTGAAACAGTATGTGTATTAGCAAAACATGTGCTTGTCTTCCACTTCCTATCCCTTACAATTTCTTTCAAATTCTCTATACAAGTATCTTTTTGATATTCTGTGGAGTTAAATCCTCCAAATACTCATAGTAAGTTGAAAATATTATGAGATAAAAATGAATTTAGAGCTAGTCTTGGTGGTTAACACCTATCCAAGCTCCAAGGAATGTTGAAAGGAGGATTGATAGCTTGAGGCCCTACATGAGGTCCCTGTCAAAAACAATGCTTTCAGCACTTCAATCCAAATGACCAATTAATTGTCAGGGCTTAAGAAATTAGCAACACAGTGGCCTATAGGACATCTATGGTTCTCCCTGGTGTCTATGGCTCACCGGTTATTCAGAATCTCTAAGTGCCCTGAAGAACATCTGAGGTTCACTATGGCTTACTAGCTCTTTAGCATCTCTAAATACCCTGCACAGCATCCGAGGTTCACCCTGGTGTCTCTGACTTACCATCTATTCAGCATCTCTAAACACAATGCTGCATCTCACCCTCCCTCTGAAGATCAGAAGTTAAAACCTCAACTAGGTTTTCTGTTGACTGTATGCTGATTTTAAACATTGTAAAAAAGGAGACGTCAGAAGATTTAGCTCAGACATAAAACTCCAGTTTTGTTTCATCTCTAAGAATTCTGTACTCTTTATAATTTCCCTGTGATACTGTTTTTTTCACTTACTCTTTCCTTATTTTTGAGATTATAATAGAACTGTATAGCATTTCTTTCTTCCTTTCTCCTTTTAAACCATCCCATATATCCCTCCACACTCTGTTTCAAACCCATGGCCTCCCCACCATTGTTATTGCATGCTTTGAGAGAGATGTTTAGATACAAGTTAGCCAAATAAATTTCTCTAGTCATCCAATATATGCTTTATTTATTTGCTTGTCTAGACATTAGACACTTCCTTCTTTCTTTTCTTATAGGGAAGGTCATAGGTACACAGGTCATGGGGACAAGATTCCCTACCCTGGGCAGGTATTCAACAATGTCTGAGTACTGGTGAGATATGTTAAAGCATTACTGGTAAGGATGAGATCCTTTACATTCTTACTGTGAACACCTCCTGTGGCATTCATTTCCTTCTAAATAAGCGAAGATGTTTGAAGACAAAAGATGTGGGAAGATGCTTAAGAGGAGAAAGGTGCTCCCCAGAAAGCAGTGGAAACTAGGAACTAAGCAAATAAGCCAGATGAATAAAAATTACCAATCTGTAGGCCAAGTTTCAGACTGCAAAGTAGGGCTACAGGACATTTGTTGAATTTTGAAAGGACTTCAGGGCTATGTCTATATATTTCCATTGCTGTGCCCAGTTTCTGGTGTTAGTGGCATTCTGGGAAGCATTCAAAGAAAGCAGGGTCACCATGGCAACTGGCACTGTTACAAGAGAACCGCAAAGAGGAACAGAACAGACAGCAAGGGGCAGCATGGAATTCATCTTCCAGAACCTTCCAAGTAGAGGCAGGCTCTCCACTAATGCTCCCCAATGGCCAAGATAAAAAAAAAAAGTTAAAAATACATGCAAGGGAGATATGAGGAAGCTTTAGAAATCCTATATGCTAACATTCTGTTATTACAACAAAAGTAATATGTTTTTGCCATTCAATAAACACTTCCTTTATTGATACTTTATCCCTGCTGAAATCTTGTATAAATAGTTAGGATACTGTGCCTTATTTTGTCTCCCCAACTTTGTAAAAGGAAAGAGTCAGACAAAAGCTCCAGTGTCCTGTTAGCTTTATGTACCTTAGAATGTAATTTCTCCTTTGTTTCAACCACTTATAGCAATAGGTGTAAACTTCAGAGCTAAAAGGCCCTCAGAAATTGCTATATTTGAAAGAATGTGCTAAAGGGTCAAGGGTCATAAAATTTCCTTGTCCATTTACATAGGTTGCCTGGTTACTCTTTATGCCTGCCAAATTTTGTGAGGGTATATGTATATATGTGTGTGTGTGTGTGTATATATATATATATATATATATATATATATATATATATATGGGTGAGAACAAAGAGAGTTGACAGAAGCTGGATCAGAAGTTGGAGCTGAAGTATCACAGAAATTAGCAGAGAAAGAAAAATGAAGAGAAGGAGGAGGAGGAGGTAGCAGAGAACTGTAATTGGAATTAGAATTGAGACAAAGAATTCGGGCTAAGAAGTTATAGTCAGGACAGAAGAATTAGAGCAGACGACATGGACGAGCAAACAATAAAGAGACATAGATGGAAAAAACTTATTGTGAGTAGATTTCTTAACCCTCAGATTTTAGTTCATTTTGTATTTTGTAGAGCCCTTCTTTTGAACCCTGAGAGGAAACCTTAGAGGCCAGACTTTTAAAGTTTCCAATAATCTTCTAAGTAGACAATGGCTTCGGGACACATTTTTGTCTTTTGATGTTCACCATCATGAGACCTTTTTTGCATGACCGAACTTTAGGGAGCCAGTTTGGCCTCATCATTTGCATCTGCTTTTCCCACCTGAGGTATGGGTGGGCCTGCTTCAGATTCAGAATCTAAGAGCCTCAGTTCACATATAATAAATGAGTAGCTAATTTGGAAAAAGTTCAATTTTGTTATATGTGTATGTATTTCTGATCTTGATTAAGGCATTGTGATAAATGTGCAATAATACTGCTAAACACTTCTGACTCAAACAAAGACAAGGTTTTCCCGTTTCTTAGCATTTTCTGGTTGGATATATAATGTCATAATGAATGTAAGGGAAATATTTAGGATATTATCCTAAAGATTAAGAGAAATCAATTATATGATAAATAGAACATTTTTTTCTACTTATTTATGCAAAGAACTTGTTTTTCAGTAGGATTTGGTTAGGTTGCTCAGGCTGGCTTGAACTCATTATCATCCTTCTTAGTCTTTCAAGAATTTAGGATAAGGTGTGGGTATCTTTGTGTCCAGTTTAGAACTCTGCATAGATGTTTTGGCCTCTGTCTTTCCTGAGAGCTACACTGTTGTGAATTTCATGGGTTCAGTACTTAGTGCCCATGTATAGGTATGAATTCAGAAAGTACCCAGGTCATTTTTCATATTCTTGTTCTGCTTTCGAAAGTCATGATGAATTAGAAAGAAGTTGAAAGTTTAAAATGCTCTAGAAACAATTTGTGCTTTTTAACTAAACAGTTTTTATGTTACTGAAAAATACTAGGTTAGAATGAACGAAGATGATATATGACTGAGAGTGCTAAAAAGAATCAATAATCAGACTAGGAGAAAAAAAACCTCCCAGTCAGTCCCCATAGTATATATTAACTCAGAAAACATCAGTACACATAGTATACATCAACCCAGAAAACATTAATCCACATAGTGAGCATCATCTTAGAAAACTTCAGTACACATAATATACATTAACTCAGAAAATATCAGTGCACATAGTATGTATCAACTCAGAAAACATCAGTCCTCATAATATACATAACTTAGAAAACATCAGCGCACATAGTGTACATCAACTTGGAAATAATCGGTATAACTTCAGTGTAAGGTAATAAAGAATTTTCTCAGCCAGCTTTGCTTTGTAACTCTATCTCAAGCTGCCAACTGGTATGTTACATACACATTGTTTTATTTTTCTGTCCCTGATCTCTCACTAATTTCTGGGTTTCCCTTTTCCCTGAGATTCATTCCTTATGCTTACCACTGCCATGAAATGAATCTATCTTGATATTAAGTATGCAGTCTAAGTCACAAAGATCATAAGGGCACTTGTGCATGGATCCACAGTTGTCAGACATTGAATGTTTCATGTTTTAGGATATATTCTGAGTCATGTAGAAACTCCAGTCTTATAGATAGAAAGGAATAATGGTTTCACATATTATCAAGTGGAAAATTCTATACTTCTGTGGAATTCTATGCTTCCTTTGATCTTCATTACTTTCCCCCTATTCTATAGTTTCGAAATAAATTCCATAATAATATCTCTGATACACAAGGTTGCTATTAGTATGGGTTTAGAGATGAATCTGTTAAAGCACTTTTAGAGGGAGCAACAGTCTTTCCTGGTTATTTTCTTGACATTTGACCTGGAAGCACCTGACCTTTTCGGGAGTATGACATGTATAACTGTATGACATGATCTGAAACACAGGCTGCTGGAAACAATAAGAAGCATTTTGATATGTGTGAAGCTTCTTGCAATGCTATATTTCTACCTTTAAAAGCCCAGAAACTTGATGAATTGTATTTTTGGAAAGTCATGTATAACAAGTTTGCCACTGCTATGCTACATCTTTCCTCACACTTGTGCTGGAATGGATATGGGTGAGTCTGGAATGTTCTCCTTGCCACCTACTTAGTTAAAGAAGTTCCCATTTGTTCTACAACTAGATGGGGATGTAGGGGCCTGAAGCACATGACACTTTTCTGATTGGATTAACCTTGTACCTCATACAATGGCATCTGGAAGACTGATATCTGAAATTTCTTTGCATGAGATGAAATGATGTAATGGAATACAAGTCATGTATGTATAGTTCATAAAGTCAATGTTGGATATTGGTACCAATTCTCCGTTGTCATTATTATATCATAGAAGTAGATATCAAGGAAAGGAATTTTAAAGGAGATGAGAGAAGAAATAAAATGAAATCTTTAACAAATAATGCTATATGTTTTAACATTGGCTAATGTTTCAAAAATCCAAAACTGCTTGAGCTTATTGTTAGGTCTGTTACAGTGGCCTGGGAATAAATTTGTGCAGTTAGAACTCTACAATATAAGAAAGCTCCACAGATGATAACTTATCTAAAACAGGCTTAAAAACAAGTCCAGATGTGGGAAGTGGATTTTTTAAGGGCTTTTTTTTTTCAAAGTCTCTGTTTTAAAAGTCCTCTGATCATGACGGTATGACGAAAATCTCCTATTTTCAAGAAAGTTGCAAGTCACCAGAATTTTAATTACTATCCATCAATAATTAACAAGGAATGCAGTTATTAATTTATAGCAAAATGGTTATCTAAGCACTACAGAAATGAAGACTTAGCAACATCAAGTGATGTAATTCTACTGAGGAAAATCTGTGATTCCAGAGCTAAAAGAATTGATTTCTCACACCGTTTTCCCTTCAGCCCAGTGTCCTACAATCCCTTCTAACAGTCAAAAAATATTCCTTGTTATACACATCTTTACAGTTTCTAAGATCAGAGGGAAAACTATTGTATGATGTAGAGATTGTGTAAATTCATTTCATTCAGACACCAGGTAAGAAGCAAAAGGACAAAAAAATCTGGAACAATAAGGGGGAGGGAAGAAAGGAAGAAGAAGAGGGGTGGGGAGTCAGCTTAGGCCAGAGGAAAGCTAAGGAAGAGGAAAGAGGAAGGGGAGGAAAAGGAAGAGATGTGGAGGAGAAGGGAGGGGAAAGGATATGGTGGGGAGAAGGAAAAGGGGAGAGAAAGGGTTTGGGGAAGGGGATTGAAGAAGGAAAGCTAAGTAAACTGAAAACGAAATTTGTGTTAAAGCATAATCCAGTTCTAATGAACAGCAGAGATTCTAGTCATTTGTGCATCTGGATGTTAATATTCTTGGAACTGTTAACTACAGTGGAATCACAATAGGGAAGCAAATGCTGGGAACTTGGACTGCATCCTCTTGTTGCTGATGGAGAAAAGCAGGAAGTGAGTTGGCATGGCCAACCTTAGCTGTGGTGCTCAGCAAACAGAACATAGCCCTCAGGAATCAGGGTGCATGAGAGATGGAAGCCAGAACAAAGCACAGCTGACCTTCGGGTGATCTTACTGGTTTCTTACTTTGGTGGTCTACAATAGTAATAAGCAAGAAGTGGAAAAGTGTTAGCTACTGGCCACTCACTTCTATCCTGGAAATGAATAGAACTGAAGAGATCAATCAGAGCATGAATTTAAAGGACAGGGGATTTCAGAAAAGAGAGGAATCTAGTTACCAAGTCAAAATGGACAGCAGAAGATTCTCACTTCTCCAGCCCACATCCCATCATCAGACTGCTAGGACAAGCACAGAATAACAGGACACAAATGCTACCCTTTCTCTGTGGTGTGATTTTCCACAGCCAATTCTGAAGTAGCAAATTCTGAATGCAGAGCTTCCCAAACCTACATCCGGGGAGTGTTGAACTCTGTCTGTGTTTTACAGATTTCTCCTCGGGAACAAGAGTGGGTATTTTAGAGAAATAAATGGGACTGTGACACGTTGCAAAGAATTTATGTTTACTTTTCTTTTGGCAGCTCCCAATATTGTTATTACAAACTTAGTATTTCTATTTTTTTTAAAAAAATAGTGAATGCAACTGACACTCAGATATAAGAAGAGAGTTTTCTCTGAGATGAACCTGGAGCCAGGGAGAAAGGAAAGGGTCATCACACTTAGGGTGAGAGTGTAGATGAGGAAGTTTTGCTTTGAAAAGGTGTCAGTGTTTCCAAGCTGAGGGAGTTCCTGAAGGTGTCAGGTGGGGAAAGAATCCCAAAGAGGTGAGATTGCAAACTTGGTTCAGGTTGAGTCTGATGCCAGGCAGTTTATTGCCAGTATGTTTAAACACAATGCAATCTGGAAGTTTCCAGGTATAATTCAATCCCCAGTGCACAGGAAAGCATAATTACACAAAAACTCAATTCAAGGCACATGCTATTTCTTCTCAGAAGCTGGGTTCTCGAGATAAGCTGTCTGTCCTAGTTTAAGGGCCCAGGGAAGGATCTGACCTCGTCTCAGTCATACATTCTGTAGGGGTCATTTGGGTTATGAGTCATCTCTGGGCCTGCTTGGGGAGTTTGGGAAAGCCCCCAACTGTACAGATAGTGCAAATGCCAGTTAGATTATTAGCCGTCTCCGGTCCTGGTTGTAGGAGCTTGATATGGCCTGGTCCAAGTGATAACACAGATCGCCAGGCTCTTAATCACCTCCAATCCTTCCATCTTCTGGATGGAAGAACAGGTTACGTTTCCATTCCATTGAGCAGACGTTCCTGTGTGCTTAGAATTCCTGCTTTCCCTGTAGGTCTGTGAGTACAAGGACCTTTGCGCTCCCAACACCCTGGTATTTAGTAATTCCCGTTACTAATAATGTTAGCATTAACTTGAGTGAGAGAAATACATTAAACCCTCAGGTCAGCTGGGGAAAGATACTTGGAATTCACTGAGTCTCAGAGACTATTTGTGACACATATGTAAGTGAAGAGTGTGTCTGAGCCTTAGTAGTAAGAGTGTATCCCACCAGGAGTTACAGTATAGAAGATCAGAAGATTGAGCTGGCATAGCAAGCTCAGGGGGGAGAGAAGTATATAAAGAGTCTGCCGTTATGTTGAAATTTAACATAAGATGACCTCAGAGCAGAGAAAAACTCAATCAGGACTAAGTTAGTTTCTGTATCTCGGCCGTTTTGTGTCTCTGATTAAGTGTGCCACCTCTTTGACTCAGTGTGTTAATACAAAATGGGCCTCATGAAGCCGTATGTCTCCTAGGTGTACTGTGGGCCAACTGCAACAACACCACACATGGTGACTAAGCATGTAAAATCACCAATGAAGCCGTATGTCTCCAACGTGGACTGTGGGCCAACTGCAGCAGCATCACACACAGTGTCTGAGCATGTAAAATCACCAATGATGCTATTCTTATCAACACACTTTCAGAAAATAATGACACGTCACTCTATAGTTTAGGAAACTAAACACACAAGAAGAAAAACTATTATCTATGTAAAGACTGTCCTTCAAGTGGACCAAATCCACGTGAGTGGAAAATCTTACAGTGCAATGCTTGTATGTTCTTGTTCTAATCTCAGATCATGCAGCATTAGCTATGGCCCAGTATTTAGCACAGGCTACTGGTTCCAAAGACATTATAAGAAGTTGCTAAACCTAATTTTTTATATCAAGTTACTAAAAAACTCCAAAGAGTGGCAAGGAAACAGCATGTGTTTCAAGACTCCAGCATAAATAGTTGATAATTTTGAGTTGTGGGTAAGAAGATAGAAACTTAGGCAAATTGTTAAGAAATAAAATTAAAGAATGGGTAAATTTTGGAGGTAATAAGCATGATAAACCAACAGGAGATCTGTAAGTAAGCCTATGAGTCAGAGTCCCCAAAACAGCGGGTTTTATACTGTGAATGTCAGTGGGCTGCAGCAAATTTATCCTTTGACAAATGGGCTTAGACCTTTAGAAAAAGAGCAGTGTGGAGAAGTACTTTAGAAGAACATTTGCTGCACTGTTTAACAGAATCACTTCAGCAAGGAGATCTTTATAAGGCACAGCAAAGGTCCCTTTTATAGTAGACTCCATCGTTGTCACAGCAGCATCTGCATGAAGGCTCAGCGCTGCTTGTGTTGCAGAACTGACTCAGGAACTAAAGGACTTCCAACACTAAATGTGACCAGCATGAAATGTCATCCACTTCCAGAAACAGCCACAAGAGCCTGCAAATGACAAAGCAGGCAACTCTGCCAAAATTCTGTGTTGCAGAGTTAGTTCTCTTCTTCCTCTGAACACTACTGAAATCTTAACTATAAAAATTTTATGACATATCCTCTTCTCTTTCCCTGCATAATAAAAACAAAGGAACAAGAAACAATTCTTCAGTCTCAAGAATTAACACTGGGTTTGCTAATTCATCCACAAGGAAGAGTGTAGAAATCTCTGAAATGATGCTAAAATAATGTAATTACCTCTAGTAGCCTCAGCACTAGACTAAGGCAGGTGACTAGGGAGTGAGACAGAGTCAAGAGTTGCAAAGAGGCAACAATTAGCTGAGTGCTATCCCATAAAGATCCAAGCATTTGGCATTTGTCTTCTGTATGACAAACTCATCATGTGTTGTATGACACTGGGAGAGACACACAAACTCTTCTCTTCCCAGATAGGGAACCCATAACAGACAGCTTACTGGGGTTACAGACAATAATATTAGTGAACCGTATTCGAGGAGTGTGGTTAAATCAAAGGCAGCTCACAGAAAGCATAGTCCAGCTCTGTTGGCCATAGATGCTGGAACCCTGGAGTTGTCCGAAAGACTAGTTGGCCATTGGCACGTTGAGCCTTCTTTCCTCGGTGGTCCTGACTGCTTATTCATCTTTGGGACGTGGGAACTTTGTGAGTCTTGCAAGTTTTAGAGCCTCCTGAGAATCATGACTTTTCTTGCGTCTTAACAAGCCTACCTTTAGTATTTTGAGTCCCAGTGAGCTTCCCTACAAGAGGGAATGTTTCAGGACAGTCAACAGTTGTTAAGGTGCAATTCCCCTAAGGTTTACTTGAGTACCAGACAGAGCATTAGTGGGTAATGTTCAAAATATTTGTTAAAGAAAGTGAGGAAAACTCTTTTTCTACAATGTCAATAGCTTCTGAAGGAAAGATTAAGATAAAGACAGATACTTGAATGTAAGGCAAAAATGTGGCCTAGAAAACATTTTTGGCAAAAGGCCAAAATCATGAGAGAAATGTCAAGCTAAAAATAAATAAAAATATAAACAAGTAATAAAGAGTTGTTTCCACTTTGTCACACAGGTTTATATTGAGGATTGTTTTGGCCACTTGTCCTGTCCTTATCACTAAAAAGAAATCCTCCATTCTAAACTGTGTAATTATTTGTTGGAGTGATATTTTTAAGGGAATAAAGTGATAAAAGGAAAGGAACAATTACAGAGTGGGAATACAATGTCTATAAAAGTAGAAATCAATATTAAGGAAGGACAAGAATAATTTTCAAGAATTGTTAGAAACATAGGAGTGGGTAGGGGATTACTGTGGAGTCCTTTACCTTTGCAGAAAGCAGTCTAAGTGAAATATTAAGACACCCATGATAAAAAGTAACCCCAGGGAGCGGAAGTCATGGGGGCAGTGGGTGTGTGCCCCATTAACTATGCGGGTTGAGAGTCATCTCCTAGGGAAGCTGAGCCAAGCTGAACTGCTCAACCTGAAAGAAACTAGCAGATTGAGATACTTGTCTTCATGTAAAGAGAGACAGAATAAAGCTGGTGTCTGTAAAACCAGGGAGGCAAATGAAAATCTGAAAGGTTAATTGAAACTGGAGCCAGGATAGGGAAGTGTTTAATATTCTAAAGGCACTGAAAAGATCATTTTCCTCTACACCTATATGGAATATGCCTTTCAAAACTAGAATGAATGTCTCTGCCACCCATCAAAAGAAACAGGAAGAAAATAAGCATAGAGGCCATGTACCTGATTTGGAGCATGAGAGCATATGAACTGGAGAACACACTGCTCCAAGACAACAGTGTCATTATCTTAGAAGCCACTGCCTTCCTGGGAGTTCCCTCACAACAAAATCATTGTCAACAGACATGGTGTGCTATCTCACACCTACAAAATAAATACCTCAAGCAATTACTCACAAATCAGATCACTCACCCTGCTAGAAAAGCCTCAATAAATGTGGCAACTATTGACACAGTGAGTGTCACTAGAAACAGAAGCAGAGGGACACTAGAAACAGGACCATAGTGCACATCACGACTATGAGGAAACAGCCCTACTCTAAGTGTGGTGTTCATATTGAAGTTCTAGCACCAGTGAGCTGAGGAGGAAGGATTGCCACAGATCAAGCCAGTTAGGGATGCATAGCCAGACCAGTTCTCAAACAAAATAAAACAACAACAAAAACAAAATATAATAGAAAATAAACAACCTTATCAGGAATGGCACAGTTTAATAAAAAAAAAAACAAATAAACAAAGGACTCTCTTTTGGCTACAAAAATCAGTGAACGTCACTTCAAAGTGATATTCAGGAATGACTGTGTTTTATGTGATCTAGGAAACAGGGTCTGTCCACCAGTCCATATGAATGTTGATCCTTTGAGGCCAAGCTGTGGAGTTGGTCAGATACATGGGAAAAAGAAGTTCTAGACTTGACTTAAGAAGCAGATGGACACTGTGAGACCTGGCGAGTAACTTATATTTGTGAACAGATTTAAGGTTTCTCTTGTGCTAAAACAACTTGACAGAGCATAACTTGGGGGGCGGGTTTATTCTATCTTACAACATTCAGGTCATACTCCATTACTGAGAATGGCAGGAACTGATGCAGAAGCCAATGGAAGAACATTGCTTACTAGCTTTTTCCATATACCTTGCTCATCCTTTATTTTTTTCAGCACCCAGGATTGCCTGCTCAGCTGTGGCACTATCTACCTCAAGCTTATGCCTTTTGTAGGAATCATCGATCAAGAAAATGCATATAAGCTTTCCCACAGGTCAGACTAGGCTTATGTTTTTAACTGAGGTACCTTCTTCCAAAATGACTGTAACTATGTTGAGTTGACATAAAGCAATCCAATACAGGGACCTTTGTGATAAAGCAAAGAACACATTGGAGTGTCTTCCTATAAGGATATAGAGCCCATATCTCTTATTTGCTGGCAACAGCTTCTCCTGTCTTCTCAGCTTCCTAATAGTTCCATCATGCTGTATGTGTCCAGGGCAGAGGTATAAAATATTATCCACAACTATATCAATTTGACATGGCCTAAGGAAACCAGATGGGGACTATCTAGGACAGAGAACCTGTTAAGTAGAATTGAAGGCAGTATACTGAACGTAGTTATGAGCACTCTATGAAGAGTGACAAGAGACCAGATGAACTAGGATTAGAACAGCATAAGCTGGAGTCTGTGTTAACATATTTAAATATTATCATTTATGTATCTAGGAGCAACAGACAGAAGCAAGCCGCAAATTGATGAAAATAAAACATAGCTTCAGAAAGATGATTTTAGTGATCAGGGAGGGAATGTAAGGAGAGAGGAAAGGCTGGTGAAATCACTCTAACATCTTCATCTAACATCTTCCAAAGAGTTCTGAGAAATTTTTTTTGAGAGGAGGTGAAAACTCTAATCTTTGGCTGATGTTTGAATATAGGATGGAAGACAAGAAATGATAGTTCTTGGGGCTGGCTCCAAGAGCGTGATCTCAGGCCAAGATCTTCCACACTGAGTAAAGACAATCAAGAGGAGTATATTAGCTCTGTATGAGGCTTTGGTGTGCAGGCCAGTGGTCCCTTTAGACATCATAGAATAAGGAGAGATTGAGCACACAGTGTTGTGGAATATTATCTGAACTGGGCAAAGATGCAGTGCATTTGTTTATGCTGCATCTGCTTAATTAAATAAAGATGTGTTACATCTGTTTCACCCTGCCTGCCTAAAGCACCTGATTGGTCTGATAAACAGCTGAATGGCCAATAGCTAGGCAGACAAAGGATAGGTAGGGCTTCCAGGTAGAAAGAATAAATAGGAGGAGAACTCTAGGCTCCAGAGATGAGGAAGGAGAGAAAGAGAGCCACACTGGGCCAGAAGCTAAGCAGCTGCCAGCCAGACACAAGAGGCAGTGAAAGTTAAGATGTATAGAAAGAAAGAAAGAAAGGAAGGAAGAAAGAAAGAAAGAAAGAAAGAAAGCAAGCTCTGAGGCAGAAGATAGAGAAACAGTTTAATTTAAGTTAAAAGAGATTTCCAGAAAAGAGCTAAGCTAACGCTGAGCATTCAAAACTAATAATAAGTCTCTGTGTCATGATTTGGGTGCTGGTTGGCGACCCATAAGAAAAAGCCTGGTACAACACAGCACCTCTTAAAGGAGGTGAACTAGAAGAGTGGAGGACAGAAGCAAAGCGAACAATAGTGAGTGGGAAGGGATGTGAGGGTACCACTGAGGGGTAAAACAATGTGTGTAGAAAGAGAAGGGATATGAGGGTACCACTGAGGGAAAAACGGTGTGTGTAGGAGAGAAGCCACATATCCCAAGTTAAAGGCACGACGCCGTGCTCAATCCTGCCGAGACGAAGAACTGCACTGGAACACAGTATCTTCCTACCACAGGACCCTGAGCATTTCTGAGCGTGGGACATTATGGCCTCTTATAATTCACAAATAGTAGGGCATCAGTTCATACTGCCTCACTGATAACAGGACAACAAGAAGAGAAGAAAAACAAAATAAAAGCAGAGATGAAAAAATAAAAAGAGGGAGAGGGGAACATAGAAAATATAAGAGGAACTGAAAACCCCAAAGAGAGTAACTCTGTCCAAACTAAAACCTTGCCTGCAGGCAAGCATAAGGAAGAGCAGAGAGGTGCTGAAGCCCTTCTTGCAGAAAAGGAACAAGACTCATTATTTTGACACTTCCTAAAGTCGCTCCCAGGTCCCGTGCTGCTTGGTGAACTGCACTCAGCTTGCTTAAATGGCAAACATGTCAGGAGGTTTTTAAATCTCTTTAAAGGATTGCCCCGAGGTGGAGACTTCACAGAGCAGAATGAACAGTGCCCTGGACGAGCCTCCTCAGCGCGAAGGCAGTACTGTCCAGCCCAGACCTGGAAGCAGTGAGCCTTCCTCTGAGTACTGTTACCATGAGTGATAGGACGTAGTAAGGGTTGGACTGCAGGGGTTGCAAGGGCAGACCAGAGGTGGGCTGAATCGGGAACCTGTTTCCTGTCTGCTTCATTGTGCTTGCCAGTCCCATTCCCCCCCCCCCCCCAGCCCCCGTAACCGCCCAGAGACAGCCTCTCTCTGTGTAGCCTTGACCATCCTGGAACTTGCTCTGTAAACCAAGCTGTGCTTGAACTCAGAGATCTGCCTGCCTCTGCCTCCCAAATGCTGGGATTAAAGGAGTGCACTACCACTGCCTGGCTACTAGCTCCATTTCGGGACTGTATATTGTCTCATACACTAGAAAAAAAATGGTTATGGGTGACAATGAACCTATGATCAACCCTGTGGTAATGACTGATACTCCTGTGCTTCTTGAGTAATTGATAAAACATGAGGAAAATGTGTTTACCTCTATTTGTGAAGAAAGCACAATTGAGGTGATGTTGGCTTGTCTATGATCATAGCTTACACTCATGTTCTTTGGTGTCAACCCAATCTGGGGTTACTTTTTGCTCTCCTACACCTAAACTGTTCTTTGAGGTTTGGATAATTATCTAAAAAGCAACAAATGTCTCTCATCCAATAACTGCTATTCAAAAATAAAAATGAGATTAATCTTGTTAAGGATTCTCTCTACATGTGAGATTTCTCCATTACTCAAAAAGCCCTACTTCTAAAAGTCTGTGATCTCCAATCCCTTTAATTCCTTCACAGAGTGGTTTTATGTTGACTAACATAGAAATAAGAATACTTCTGGAGTCAATAAATATGCAGAGCAGATTAAGAAGTGAAAGGGAGGCAGAACTCATTCTCTGATGCCTCGTGTTTCCTAATCTTTTCCTCTTTTTATTTATTCTTCTCTCATACAATACATCCTGACCCCAGCCTTTCCTCCCTCCACTCCTCCCATATCTCCTCCTCTCTCCACCCCCAGGTCCACTGCTCCTCCATTTCCCTTTTTCCCTTCAGAAAATAACAAGCCTCACAGGGATATTAACAGAACACAAGATGGAATAAGACTAGGCACACACCCTCATACTGAGGCTGGATGAGGCAATCCAGTAGGAGGTAAATGGTCCCAAGGACATACGAAAGAGTCAGAAACACCCCTACTTCCTCTGTTGGAGGAGTCCCAGGAAAACCCCAAGCTAAACAGCCACAGCAAGTGTGCAGAGGACCTAATGCAGTCTCATGTAGGTGGCTCCATGATTGTTTCCTATTCTTTCAGTCCCTACCTGTCCTCTGTTTAGGTAATGGTAGTCACAGCCCAATGGCCATGCCATCCTCATGGTTTTTACTGTGAAATAACCTAGGCCATTGGGTCCAGTGGCGTCTTAATGTGTTTTGGATTGATGAATGTCTTTTCTTCCCCACATAGAGGATGAGTCATAGTTTACCATTAATACAATTATCCTCATCATTAATGCATCTTGAACTGATAGATTCAATGTATACAATATTTATACTAATGTAAAACACTTCAAAATTAATTCTTCTTTCCCTAAAACTTGTAGTCCATCTTAACACCTCACAATATCTATTATAGTGTGACTTTTTTGAAATCTTTCCAGAAATGATTAATGTTTTTGAAATAAGTAAAACTCACCACAGTCTCACAGGTACTACAATTAAGAGGCAAAAGCATTTTGTTAATTGTCTTAAGCTAGAATTTCCATGTGCTAAGACTGATTTGCCTTTGTAAATGATATCATAAGTAAGTTCAGAATAACTCAAGACACCATCTAGTTAATGAGAAAGGGACATGGCTCTAACATATTTCTCACTGCATATTTGGTAGCTTTTACCATAAATCCTGTGAAGTTCACATGAATAATACATCATGTGCAAATAAAGAGAAAAGTGAAAATCCCATAGAGTTTAGTCCATATTTACATGGTTTTCATATAAGTCAAGAAATGAATTTTATGAGTATGGACGGCTGCAACATTCAAAAGTCATGGTCTGTCTGTGATCATGGGAGGCTCCCATTCTAGCCTAATGTGGCTTGGGAAGTTACTAAGTGTGACATTTGATAGCAAGGTATTCTCAATTATTTGTGCCGGCTCTTTGATGTTTCCTATAGCCCAAGTTCCACCTTTCTTATGTTTGGATCAGGATAAGTGGTTAACACAGTAACACCACACCAGGTTAACACTCCTCAGGCAGTAATAGATTAAAGATGGCTCTACACTCTTTTGGTTTTATAACCAGTGCTTAAAGACTTGCTTTTAACTTTCAGACAAGAAGACATAAGGATGAAGAAGGCCATAACACATCACCCTCCTGCCTCTCCAGAGGTTCTCTACTCAGGTTTTTAAACTTTGTGAGCAAAGACTAAACTACAAATTTGAGTATTTCCAGGATTATGTTGGAGGGGAATTAATCCCATCCTCATGTCACACATCTCCAGGTAGTATGGAGGTCAGCTCTATTGACACACTAGGCTGTTTTTCTTTAACCTTAAAGTCTTGATTTTCTAAAAACTTCTTGACACTTTGACGATTTGCTCACAATCGATAGCCTACTTCTATCTCATGTACCATTATTCATGATTCAACTCACTTCAGTGACGTGGCTTTAGAGCAACCCTAATGTAGACCCCCTCTCATTCAGTTTACCAAAATTAGTCAAGAACTTCTAGATCCTCGCACAGCATGTGTAACCCAACGCAGATAAGCATCTGATATCTCCCAGTCTGTTATTAATGCTATAGAGGCTCAGCAACTTTGTGTTCTGCCTATATAGTGGCAAATAACATTGACACCACAGTTACAGCTAGGGGCTGACATTCTACTGATAGGAGCCATGAAAGCAGAGGTCACAATATCAGCAGGTAAGGGAGCTAAGTAATTGCAGGTTATGACAGAGGCACACTGAAAAATCGCTATCCCAAGTGTAACTTCAAGTATCTCAGGGTTCTCCTAAAGCTCAGACACAGGCTCTAATAGTTAAGCCCTTCATGAAAACAATAAAGGAAATGCAACTTGTATCTTAGTGTACCTTTCAAAATAACGCATTTGGAACAGTTCCCTTAAAATGGGAAAATGGATAGAATGTAACAGCATATAGAGAGTTTTTTGGCTGTGGTTTTAATGGAAAACCTTCTGGGACATGAGTGCCCCTTTTAGAGAAAAGGCTAATTAAGAGTTTTGAATGGAACAGTAAATGGATCAAAATAATAAAGGGGATAGACTTCTCACTCCCTACACCCCCATCTCAGCCCTTTGCTGTTTTGTCAGAATGCATTGGATTACATCCCTGGTGACATTACTTAGGGTAACTGTGCTCTGATGCTTAACGCATCACAAGAGAATTGAGCACCTACAGGAAAGTGTGCACTCTTATGAGTGTTCAGTGCTTCAGGTCTGAACCCAAGGCCAGCCCTCACCTCTTAGCGCCAGTGACACCTACTATCCCCTGTGACAAAAGGTCTCTTCAACTAACACATTTTATTTTATTACCCAATGAGAAGGAAGCGGTTTAGCAGTGGGGGTTTAGCATATGAACTCACTGTAAGTGCCCCTTGGATTAGAAATGAAAGTTAAAAAAGTCACCCTTTACATTCATCTCCTAACATGGCATATATCAAGTGGGATGTGGGGGCTATTTACCACACAGCAAGCTCAGTGCATGGGCACAACCTGGTGCCTTACTTTTCATAAAAATACCTTTCAAGATGGAAAAATGTTTCCTAGTAATGATATGAACTCTCTTGCAAGTAAATTTGCCTCTCATTTGACAAGATTAAATTCACTTTGGGAAATACCGTGCATTTTCTGAAATTCAAGCCTCTGAACTAACCTTGTTCTCCTCTGATGCATTTCAGATTTAATCAACAAATGTTAAAAATAACTGTCTATCTAAGCACCTACATTCATGTTAAATATTTGATCCGTGTTTTGAAGTAAATATTGTTCAAGTCTTGGATCTAGTTATAGAGTAGTACAAAAACACCTGGGGACATATTTCATGTGATACAGTCAATGACTCATGAAACATTTTATTTTAGGGCAATGACAACAAGCAAATTGGGGTGCAGGAAAAGGATTCTAGGCCAGGTTTGCACAGAGGCAGGATACTATGGGGACTTGGTAGATGTGGCTTTCAGAGTTGAAATGTTGAAGTTTGCCTCACATCTGTCTATCTACCTTGACAAAATTAGGTTATCATTATTGCTGGATTATTTTAGTTCATTCATATGTGCAAAATGTTTTTAAAATGTGTTGAGCGCTTACACATATTAGATGTGATTGAAAAAATGAAATTCATCCAGTCCTCTATAAAATGAGTCATAGAAATTTTTAATAAGACAAAAGCAAAGAAATAAAAGTAGATGCCTGTTTATTTCCTAGTTCCCTTACTTCAGTCTTTTTTTTTCTAAGTAGAGATATCGGCACATGTGGATGAGTTATGTGCATATATATGTGCTTTACTTTATATTTAAATTTTTCTGCAAACAAGAAAATGAACAAATAAGAGGGAGACAGGCAAACCCTGCCTGGATGACTCAGGAATGTTTGTGATTGAGAGTGTGGGAAAACCTGCTTGCATTCAAGTAGACAGTAGGTGAAAATGCAGGAGAACACTCCAAGCTTTGAATAGTCCAGTTTAGGGACTGGTGTGTCCATTACACCTTGAAAGAGAATGAGGTACCATGGTCTAAGCTGCCAATCAGACAGAGCCTGCAACACTTCAGTCCTGGGGAGCGGCCAGTTATCAGTTTGTTATTTCATTAGCTTTCTGTTACTCTAAGTACAAAATGACTGAAGGGAATGTTGCTTGTGGGGCTCCACATTTTGAGGGCTTATGGTGAAAATCATGGAGGAAGTCTGAAAGGGAATCTCCAGAAGGGTCTTGTAGTAGAGCTGGACAGCTGAAGAGGAGGCTGGCATGAAAAAGCTCACTTTGGAAGTAGGTAAAAATGAACACCCTTGATGCATATTTTAGGAACAGGAGATGGTTGTATATTCACTGTGAACTTTCAGATCTATCTTTTATAATGCCCTATACTCACTTGTTTCCTAAAGTCAATGGGAAGTTTAATGAACAGAATAATATGGGAAACTAAGGAAAGATTAATGATGCCTCAACCTCATGTAAAATTGAATGGTCCTGATTGTATTAACAAGCCTCATTCATCTTTCTGTATGCTGAGATCAAGAATCACTGCTTTGGATATACTGTTAAATTCCCATTTTAAGGACAGTGTATTGTTAGCAGAAACATTTAGGTTCTTATATTATAGGTGATGCTTAGGAATCTGAAAGCAAATCTCTAAGACATTCACTGAAGGAAAAGATCTCCAACAAACCGTGAATATGTTACTGATGAGATTTTCCTAAGTATGGCAGTGATCCATTTGCATTTTAAGGAAAAATCTCCTTTTTTCCTTCAATCTCTTAAATCTACAAAACGACATCTCTTAATATTTCTTTGATGAATCAGTATTACTTCTTTTTTTGTTAATCTCTATCAATTATGTTAGGAGATTTGGGATAAAAGATACAGGAAGTTAAAACCTGCTAACATTTTATTGGTTTTTGTATGTGGTAAGGTTTAGAATAAAGACCAGTTAGATGATTCAGAGGGTACAGCTCCTTCCACGCAAGCCGGTCCATCTGAGTTCCATCAGTGGGACCCATAGAGAATGTCAGAGAGGAGCAAGTTAACTGATTGTCCTCTCACTTCCATTGTCATGCTGTGTCATGGCTACTCCTAACTACACAGTATTCCACGCTGATACATTCACCGCTACAGAAATACTGTGGTGTGATTGCCACCCCCCACATAATACCCCAATTCGTATACACAAATAATATTAATAAATAAAATAAATACGCATTGGGAAGAGTATTTGTGGAACAGGGATACTGATACATCAATGTCTTCAAATGGTTTTTGAGCGTCTCTCTGAAAGACTGAAAACTGTTCCCTATTCTCCTTACTTTGACAGCTACATGATAAAATTAGCTATAAAGACAAACATGGTGATTTTTGTTCAAATATAGGGCATTGATAATAAATGTAGGGCAAAGAAGTAGCATTCTGTTTATCCATATTAGTTCCATTTTGAGAATCTTCCATGTCGAGCTAATCTGCCATTGAGCACTCAGCGTTTCTGCCACGCTCTAAGTAAGAGAAAAAATTCTGGAGTACAACAACTGTGTGAACGTTTGGCTCTTTGATTGTTTTATTGGTTGGTAATAATAACCTAAATCATCTGTGTTCTCTAAAACAGCCATTAAGGTCATTAGACAAGTGGAGATATTTTCCATTTTCTGAATAGCAAGCCATGTTGGTAACCTGACATTACAAATTTCAGAAATACCAAATGGGTTTCACTCTATAAGTCTGCTAGCAAAAACAGGATCTATTTTTCACCTAGACATCAGTTCAGGGCATAAAATTAGTGTTCAGATAACCCAGTTCCACTTTAAAGTATTTATTGATTGAGCTACAGCCCAATTTCCACAATGTGGTCAGAGGAGAAAATCAAACATCAAGGTCGTTTCTACTGTAAAGATGGGACTCCATCACATTTCCCAGCTGCAAGAGGCAAGGGTCAAAGGCTCGAACAGCTTTCTGGAAATCAGCCTAAAATCTACTTAGGGCATAATATGTGTTACACAGGAATAATATTTCTAGGTAAAAGTGGAGTTTCGGTGTTAAATAGAAATCATGACTTTATATTTCACCTGATATACAGGGAAGAAAAACAGACTACCTCAAACTCTCTAAAACATATATTTTAAAATCAAATTTCTGTCTTTGGGTTATGACCTTGGAAATTACCAGTTCTGTCTGATATGAAAATTAAAAGTATAAGTAGAAGGTGGGTGAGGCAAGAAAGAGGGAGAAGAAATTGGGGTGGAATGGAAAACACAACTTGAATTTGATTTCTATACTGTGTCCAGGAGTGGTAGGAAAAAGGCAAGAGAGGAAGGGCTCGCTCATAGTCAAGCACACACTGCTTCTGTGGGCTCTCTCAGCTGAAGACTATCACAATTGACATCTCCATCTCTGTCTTGTGAGCTGAAGTTCAAAGGAAAAAAAAACCAGCAACTAATTAAAATTTCTAAAAAGCTGATTGATTAAAACTTCACGGAATGTGGACAGCTGGACTGTTGCCAGCCTGAGGTAATTATCTTTGGCTTAACCCCCTTAATACTCATTTGTTGACCCCTACTGCGTGTGACCTAACATCCTTGAGACAATTGGATAAATATCTAGATTGAATAAAGTCTACATTTGCATTCCTTGGTCACTTATATTTGACTTAAACTTTTCCCTTTGAATGAAATTGTGGGCTTTTTATTTTTTAATGTTGCAGCGAAAATCATAATCATCCATTCATTCTTGCTTAGTTGAGTTGCAAATTGTTAAAGTATTTTTATTAAATCGCGCGTGTGTGTGTGTGTGTGTGTGTGTGTGTGTGTGCGCGCGCGTACGCCCATGCGTGCATACATCCTGAGGTGTCAGGGTTATAATTGTGTGAGCTGGTTCTGTTCTTCTACCCACTGAGCACTGGGGATCCAACTCAGGTTGTCAGGCGTGGCAGCAAGAGACCTTACTGGCTGATCAATCTCCCCATTCATATCTGCACTCTTGAATCCGGCTGCAACCCCATATTTTGAACATACTCTTTCTGTTTATAATATTAGAGCCTTCAAACATTTAAAATTCTTCTGGAGATTTTTTTTTCTTTCACAACTGCTTGGTAAAACATTCCATCAAGAATGCAACAAAATTGTCACTTATTCAAATACCTAATTATCTTTTACATTATCATACTGAGGTAGGTATGTAGTTTCAGGTTAAGTACTTCTTTTGTGCTGCTCTAAATGTACAACGTGGCCTTTGTAAAAGGAGTTTAACCTTTGGATGAATGGATTTAGTACAATACTTGGTGGAGGGTGTCGTTTTGTTTGGGGGTTTTATTTGTTGTTTGTTATTATTGCTATTTTTTTGAGTCAGGCTTTCATGAAGTCTGGGCTAGCTTTGAACTCCTGATCTGCTTTCCTAGATCTCTTCAGTGTTAGAATCACAGGTATGTGCCCACACAACCAAGCCCTGCATATAAACTCTTCCTTTGTGAAGAGGGGCTCTTTGTTCATTATTGGGACTTCTTGAAAGACAATATCTAGTTGCGTATTTTCTTTCTTCAGTTATCTTGGTTTTCTCTTCAGTAAATAATTATAACTGATGTTTGGATTCCCCAAATCTATTGCTCTTGTTTCATGCCACGATGAAACATGATTTCCTTTTGTAGTTGGTTTCTAAGAGAAAGAACAGTCATTTAGTCTTTTTTGTAAGCCTAGATTGAAGCTGAATTACTTCAGTCCCTTAGAAACTTTTAAAACAGAATCTATAATGTTTGTTTTAAAATCTAAGTAGTTAAACATATGCCTTTTAAATATATCTTTTAGAAGCATTTAAATAGACATATTGAACTTTGGAGAGAATACACATGGGCACATTATCGTAGCATAGTTGACTATGGGAGTGTGGGGCCTTTTCTTGTCTCTGAAGATGAATGCAGGGCTTTGTTAATTCTTGTCAGTATTTTATGCTCTGAATTATTGATTTTTGGCATGTCTCTTCTATTGTCCTACAGTGTTTGCTGTTGTTTGCCCACAATTCCTTCACTGAGGGTTGAGTTTCTGTTTACTTTAGCATTTGAACTTCCTGTTTAACTGCCTGTAGGCATTGTTTTCTTGTAATATAAACCTTATTTGGAAATTGTTGAAGAAGTCTCAAGGTGGTTGTGGAACAGAAAAGAGACTATGAAAACTGAAATCTCCTATGAGGAAGACTATGCCATCCTTAACAGTGTGTATCTGAGGTGGGCTTGATTTGCCTTACCTTTAAGAATAATTATTTTGACTGGATTTCACAGTTCTAAGATAAGTTAAAAGAACTGTTAGGGGCTGCAGACCCTCAGACCCTGAACTTTCTATGACCTTTTACGTGCTGAAGTAAGCAACTTGTTTTCCTATGCTTGCAGCTGCTCTGAGCATGAAACCCTCATGCGTTCCTGATAACAAGAAAGTGGTTTTTGGTGGGCTTGCAGTGGAAAATCCTGAGAACTAGGGAATGGCCACTAATCAAGGAGAGCCCTATATAAACTGCCCTGGAACACAATAAAATTGACATTCTTGCTTAATATGCGATCCATGTTCCTGTGTGTTCTTTACTCCCCAGACCCTTGCCTGACTGGGGTTCCAGGTGGTGCAGGAGCCACAAGAACAGTGTGGGGAAATCCATAAATGCCCTCTATCTTGGTTTCATAATGGTGCTTTGATGGAGGTGGGTCTTGTGTCTTATCTGTTGCTTTCATTGGTTAACTAATAAAGAAAACTGCCTTGGCCCATTTGATAGGCCAACCCTTAGGTGGGTGGAGTAAACAGAACAGAATGCTGGGAGAAAGAAGCTGAATCAGGGAGTCGCCATGATTCTCCCACTCCAGACAGATGCAGGTTAAGATCTTCCCAGGTAAGCCACCTCGTGGGCTACACAGATTATTAGAAATGGGTTATATCAATAAGTAAGAGCTAGTCAATAAGAGGCTAGAACTAATGGGGCAAGCAGTGTTTAAATGAATACAGTTTCCGTGTAATTATTTCGGGGCATAAGCTAGCCATGTGGGCGGCTGGGTGCCGGGGATGCAGCCTGCCACTCCTTATTTCAACAGTGCTTTAGTATATTTGTAGAAGCTCTGTTTTTGAAATTCTGTGACTGGAATTACCGATTACAGATCTTATGAACACATGAAACTTGATCTTAGCAAAGGAAAAACAGGCTTGTCAGTGGTGGTTACGCATGCCTTTAATGCTAGCACTCAGGAAGCAGAGATAGGTGAATGTCTGTGATTTCAAGGCCAGCCTGGTCTATAGAGTGAGTTGTACAGGCTCCAAAGCTACAGAGAAACCATATATCAAAAAACAAAAAAAAAAAGGAAAAGAAAAAAAGGAAGGAAAGAAGGAAGGAAGGAAGGAAGGAAGGAAGGAAGGAAGGAAGGAAAACACGGGCTTTTGGCTTGACTAATGGCTGAGCTCAGAGAAAACTACAGTGTCCTGGCTAGAGGACCGTCAGGGAGATTGGTGGCTTCTGAGTCTGTAGTCCCATTTATGTTGAAAATGACAGGAGTTTTGTCAAAGCTATCAGAAGAAAGTGTCCCTGCCACTTTGTCTCTGGAAAGCTTTGCCTAGCTAGGGACAACACACTTCGAGCCATCTACTCCTTTGATTAATCAACCTGAAATGATTACAAAACTAACCAATCTCCCTGCCTTTAGCACACAGTCATCTGGTCACAGAAACAGCAGGCAGCCTTTGCTGCTTAGCTCTCCCAACGGGGGGAGGGGCTGGGTAGGCTAAGGTAGGAATCTTGGGACCTTAGGAGAGTCCATGTTATTTTACACATACTTCTATCATTAAAAGCATTTAAAATTATTTTGATACCTTCCTTTCAAAAATTAAGTCTGTCTTATATGTTTTATATTCTGCATTTAAGACATTCTGTGGAGCGCTCTACTAGCTTGGTTAGGCTGCCAACTTGATGAATAGAGAAAAATATGATTAAAATTCCTAATTCCTAAGCATCTCACCATTGGGTCACTGAGCTCCACAGAAGAACTCCTCTTATCTTTTCTTCTTGTTGATATTCCATATTCAGCTGGTTAGTTTGTCCTGTCAGCTCTCCTTTGAAACTTATCTCAAATTTAAACATTCCTATTATTCTGCTCTTTCTTCTAGATTTCTCCATCTGTGCCTCTCAACTTGACCACTGCCACGGCTTTCTAAATATTAACAGTTATGGCAGTTTTACCCGCCTTCCTTTTCCAAATGCAATTACCAACTTGTTCCTCACCGTTGGTAGTAGAGTCTTTATCTTATGTAAGACTAATAATGTGTGATAACTTATGACACAGCAATAGGAAAATTACTGTAGTTGGTATTTTTATATTCTTATTGTTAGCAAACACATCTTGCCCTAGAAATTTAATATATTACTGAGCATTAGAAGGTATCTGATATTAACATATTTAAATTCCCAATTTCAAATCTTACTATTTTTTTCCAATTTGAATAGAAACTTTCACATTATGATGGCAAGTACTTCGGTATGTCTTCTCTCCAAAAGAAGAAGAAGAAGAAGAAGAAGAAGAAGAAGAAGAAGAAGACCCATGGAGTTCAGTAGAACCTGTTTGGGTCTCATCAGTTTTGCAGCAGTGGGCATATCCTTTAAGATCTCAGAGTAAAAAAGTCCTTATATGGAAAACAAGCATAATCTTCCATGTGATGCTCATAGGACACAAAGGGACCACAGCAACTTCATCAGCACATCTCTCCTCTCTGGAAGGCATCCAGAAACGGTGTGCTAACTTTGTCCCAGATTGGTAAGAAGCATACCAAAGAGCATCACAGAGTTAAAAGGGAAAAATATTCCTTATGATACAGCAAACTCGACGAATATCTTGCATATCATCATAGAATCTTCATCTGGTGATGGATAGAGATAGAGACAGAGACCCACACAGGAGCACTGGACTGAGCTCCCAAGGTCCCAAGGAGGAGCAGAAGGAGGTAGAACATGAGCAAAGAATTCAGGACCACGAGGCGTGCATCCACCCACTGAGACAGTGGAGCTGATCTACTGGGAGCTCACCAAGGCCAGCTGGACTGTGACCGAAAAAGCATGGGATAAAACCGGACTCTCTGAACATGGCGAACAATGAGGGCTGATGAGAAACCAAGGACAATGGCATGGGGTTTTGATCCTACTTAATGTGCTGGCTTTGTGGGAGCCTAGCCAGTTTGGATGTTCACCTTCCTAGATATGGACGGAGGGGGGAGGACCTAGGACTTAACACAGGGCAGGGAACCCGGACTGCTCTGTGGACTGGAGAGGGAGGGGGAGAGGAGTGGGGGGAAGGGGAGAAGGGTGGGAGGAGGGGGAGAAGGGTGGGAGGAGGGGAAGGGAAATGGGAGGCTGGGAGGAGGTGGAAACTTGTTTTTTGTTTATGTATTTTTTTTCTTCTTTTCGCAATAAAAAAAAAGAGGAAAAAAAAAGATACAGCAAACTCCGGGGAATGGGGTGTGCTAGTCAGTAATGCACTTTATACCCCAGTTCTTTTCTCCTGTGCTCTCAGGTTGTGAGGCACCAGAGAAACTCAGTACAAAAGGCTACCTGTGCTGCCTATTCAACATACCAAAGTGCACTTCTGGCTGCCAGCCTCTCTCAGCAATATAAGTACTCCTTACAGTGCTCTGGCTTCTCTACTCCCCACCCCAGCCCCATACCCTAAACCTCTCCACCTTCTGAGCTTTGCTTCCCTTTATATAACCTAGCCATTTTGGCCATGTGTTCTCTTGGTTCTTCTCCCCATTCTGGTCCCCTCTCTTCCTCTCTCGGTTTCTCTCTCTCTCTCTCTCTCTCTCTCTTTCTCTCTCTCTCCTCTCAAGGCCCTGTCTATTCTGCTGGCTGTGTTCAGTCTGGACAATGGCAGATGCCTCTGACTGTTCTCTCCCCTATAGCTTCGATAAAACCATTCTTCTCTACCATACGTAGAAAGAGGAACATTTTCATTCACCCACCCAGCTCAAAATGCATACCATTTTACCTTGCAAAGCTGATTTTAGGCCTTTAAGGTATAATAGTCAACTCATAATTTATAGATATTAAAGTCACAAGAGGATTTTAGTGAAAACCGGGGGACAAGACAGGGTATACTTAAGTAAAGATGGGAGTGCTTGGTCACGTGACCTGGTCTACATAATGAAAGACATCTTCTAAAGAAACAAATAAATATGGCTGGTGAGATGACTCATCAGATAAAGTGCTTGCTTCCTAAGCCTGATGAACTGAGATCTGTCTCTGCATCCCGTGGTAGGACAGACCTGCTTTTCAAATGTTGTCTTGTAACCTCCACATTTGAGCCATGACACAAATACACCTGTGTTCTCCCTCCCTCCCTCGCTCCCTCCCTCCCTCCGTCCCTCCCTCCCTCCCTCCCTCCCTCCCTCCCTCCCTCCCTCTCTCTTGCACACATACAAAAATCACACATAAATAAATAAAAAGTAAGTATAATACATATTTTCAAAAATAACAAGCCAAAAGTTTGAAGCTGCAGAGGGTATCAGTGACAAAAACTTTACTTAAAAGTCCAGAACTAATAGAACTCAAATGACTAAAACATATTCACCAAATTATCCCTTAGGAAGGTAGGAGTTAGGACCCACTAGCTTTTAGTCTAGAATGTAATATAATTCTCATACAACTATATGATCTAAAAAAGCTGCTTTCTTCTCTTTCTATGAGCATGTGTGCCTCTACACACACACACATACACACACATTCCACTTATAAGTATAAGTATTCACATATGTATATAATATATCTGCATATCTATTATATAGTATATGTATATACTATAGTTCACTTATATGTGCATATATATATATATATATATATATATATATATATATAAAATTGAGTTGTATGGGGGAAGCTCATTTGGAATTAGAGAACTTCACAGAAGAGACACCTTCTGTAGACACTGATGGATGCTCAGTGTTTACAGATAGACAGTGGAAAGAAACATTCCGCTTGCAAGAGGATAGTAAGATAAGATCCTTGCAAACTTTTAAGATGTTCTCTAGGGACATATGCATGTATTATTCTGGCAAAGTAAGTGAAAAACCACACAGTATTCTGAAAACGTTTTAGGAAAGAATAATGGGGAGTTTCTTCATGTGATGAGGAGTTGAAGTGATTGGGCTTTCAGGAACAACGATTCCAGACACTAAAAATATCTGTTTGTCAAAATCAGGTGTTCATAAGGGTGTGGATTCATGTCTGGGTCTTCATATCAGGCTTTTTCTCTGGGGCCACCACCAAGCTCCCAAATCATGAAATGGAGACTTCTTATTAGTTATGAATGCTCAGCCTTAGCTTAGGCTTGTTTCTTGCTAGCTCTTCTAACTTAACCTGTTTCTCTTCTTGTACATTTTGCCTTGGGGCTTCTTACCTTTCTTTTCTGCTGTATATCTTATTTTCACTGCTTCTCACGTCTGCTGGAGGATGCCTGCCTTCTGGCCCTGTGCATGTCCCTCTCTCTCTCCTTCATTTTCTTCTCTTTCTCTCTTCTCTTTCCACACTCCTCTTATTTATTCTCTCTGCCCGCCCCACCTATCCTTTTTCTTTCTAGCTATTGGCCATTCAGCTTTTTATTAGATCAATTAGATGCCTTAGGCAGGCAAGGTGAAACAAATGCAACACATCTTTGCACAGTTAAACATGAACAGCACAAACAGATGTAACACGTCCTTACATTTTTAAACAAGTGGAGCGTAGACAAGTGTAACACACCTTTACACTGTTAAAGCAGCATTCCACAGCACAAACAGATGTTAAGCGTCTTTGTGTAGCTCAAGTAATTTTCCACAATAGGCCTGCAATTCTGTTCCATTAATCAATCTATCTTATTTGAGGCCAATTCTGCGTGGTTTTTATGGCTATACCTCTCTAGTAGAACTTGAAATCAGCAATGGTGATACACCTGACAGCTCCTTTGTTGTGCAGGATTGCTGTAGGGTTTTTTGTTTGTTTGTTTTTCCTAAAACGTTGAGTATTCTTTGAAGGTCTGTAAAGAATTGTGTTGGGATTTTAATAGGGATTGCATTGAATCTGTAGATTGCTTTTGTTAAACTGGTCATTTTTACTATGTCAGTCCCACTAATCTGTGAACATAGATCTTTCCATCTTCTGATATCTTCTCCATTGTCTTTCTTTATAGACCTGAAGTTCTTGTCATACAGGTCTTTCACTTGCTTGGTTAGTTACACTAAGATATTTTATATTATTTCAGGATATTGTAAAGGATGGTAATTTCAAAAATTCTTTCTCAGCTGGTTTATCATTTGTATATAGGAATATATATATTCCTATATAGGATATATATATATATAGGAATATAAAATAATAAAATATAAAATATTTCTATTTTAATTAATCTTGTCTCCAGCCACTTGACTAAAGCTGTTTATCAAATGTTCCTTGGCAGAATTTTAGTGGTTACTTATGTATACTATCATATAAATTGCAAATAATGGTATTTTTATTTCTTTCTTTCTGATTTGTATTCCCTTGATCTCCTTTAGTTGTCTTACTACTTTAGCTAGAACTTCCAGCACTATATTTAATAGATATGGAGAGAGTGGACAACCTACTCTTGTTCCTGATTTTAGTGAAATTGCTTTAAGTTTCTCCATTTAATTTGACTGTAGACTTGCTGCATGTTCCTTTCATTATGGTTGGGTATGTCCTGATCTTGAGGCATTATTGTAGTCTTATTAAAGTGGTTCAGAGGCTGCCATCTGAGTAGTCCAACAATGCCTGTCTCCTAACAGAAAGGACAAGGATCTGGTAGTTGTTCAGTTCTGGAGACTGAAGTCTCAGCAGTCGCAATCTGGGAAGTCCCAGAAAGATGCCAATTTTCAGTATCTATTGGAATCTCAATGCATTTATGTTCAAACATCAGTGAAAAATGCCTCAGGCTCAAGACTTGCCAGTGAACATAAGGGTAAGCAGGCAAAAACCCAAAAGCTTCCTACTTCTGTCTCTTTTTTTTTTTTGTGGGTTGCCATCAGAGGTATGGCTCAGATTTAGGGTGGATCTTCACACATCAAATGAGCCTGATTTAGGATCCAAACAATCCAAAAAAGATTACAATTAAACCCCTCACAGCTGTACTCATCTGTTTAGGTTTTAGTTAACCAGTTGTAGTCAAGATTAGCTATCAAATTACAATAATGAATTGTTGCAATGGCCTTTATTTTTCTTAACCTAAGCCTTTGCCCTCATCCTCATCTATCCTAAAAGGTTCATTGTTTTAACTCAGCACATCGTTCTTAAATTCCTGATTGCTCCCGAACTAATTTAGTTGAAAGATTTCCCAGAAAATTAGAAGCTCAAAAAATTGAATTACCCTGTAATACCTATAATAAACAAGAAACAGGTCACATGGTTATGTAAACAAGTTATTTCTGTATTATTTACTTTTTTTGAAAGACTATGTAGAAAACTCTAAAAATCAAAAACTCAGTCCTTTATTATAAAGTGGTAACTTGCCAAAACTGGCATATAATATTTCATTTTAACCTTTCTCCTTCTATTTTAGAGTAGTAGAGTTAAGATATTGAGTGCTTTTGTGATTGGATGGGTTTTAGTAGAGGGTGAGATAAATTAGCTGTCTTTTGTTAAATGAAAACAGGTGTCTGTAACTCTTGTTTCTATCATTTTATTAGCTGAAGCATAAAAAAGTTATGAAAGACACTTGGGATACATCTGCCTGCATCTTTCCTAACCCAATGATAGACCCCAGAGTTATCGGAGTATATAGGCAAGGTTTATTTGGATTCTAAAATAAGGTATGGCCTTGCCTTGTTGAGAGATGATCATGTGATTCTGAACATTCAAGGAGTAGATACCCAAAAGACAATTTGTTATGGTTAATTGTCACTTTAAGAGACAAGCCATGCCCACTCCTGGCGACCCCTGCCCTCCTCTCGCCATCTTGATTCTCACTGTTCCCTTTCGGTGTGGGGCTCCCTCTTCTCCTGCTCCCTTCTCTCACTATCTCTGTCCTCTTCTCTCTTCTCTGTCTCTCTCCTTTTTCTTCTCCTTCTCCTTCTTCTTTTTCTTCTTTCTCTCTCTCCCCTCTAAGTAATAAATATCCAATTCTATTCTGTATAATGGGTCTGTCCATGTGCCTTCTACCCGCCACCTGCTTACACCCCCAAGCTTGCTGGGACCAATCTGCCCAGGACCAGCCATCGCTCGGGAACCAGCAGCCGTCTCTGTGGACCCACTGCCTACTGCTGCTGGGGATCTTGCAGCATTTTTAACAATTGGTGCCATGTGACTTGGATAGGTGCTCCTGCCCAAAACTCCTTTCCCAGTGTCAGGATCCTGAACCAGGTTTTTTTTCCACTCCCAACACCAGCTTCCTGGTTTCAATTGGTGAGTCCCCCGCCCCATTCTGCTACAGTTGCTTCTCTTAATCAGAATCGTGTTTGAACTGACCCAGGTGTACAGTGCATTCGACTGGGGACCCAGGGTCCCCCAGTTTCTTCATCTTTTTTTTTTCCATTTCCTCTCTTTCCTTTTTTCTTCCCTAGTTGTAAATGCCGCTCAGAGTGGCCCTAGCCTCTCTGATTTCTGAGTCACCCTGAATGACCGGATCCAGCCAGGCCATAACATCCCACTCACAGTCCAAGGACGCTCATCCACGAGTCCAGGGTGTTCGTGCTGATCTGCACCCATTCCCATTATAGGACTTGGGTGCCGCTGTTTCGCCGGTTTTTACAATTTTTGGTTCTGGATAACAACTGCCCATGGCGGCTCCCCGGCTTTTTCAATTCCAGCAGTGGCACGGTGCAGGTTTTTCGGTTACAACCTTTTGCTCCCCTCTGCGGCTTGTGGTGTGGCATGGCAGCTCAGTGACAGGGCAGATCACGCCTTTAGGTCTCTCTTATTACGCTTAAAAATCCTTACAGCTCAAAAATTGTTGCCTTTTCATACAATACGTGGCTGCCGCCATGTTGACTGGGGTCAGGTGACCTTACCACCAATTGCCTGGAATTCATGTTCCTTCTGTCTCAGTCTCCAGGGCAGTAGGATTATAGAAATGAACCAGCTGTTTCAGTAATTTTGGACTACAGACATACTACTCTCTATCTTCAATTAGCGTTCTGAAGACTTCCTAATATTATTCAAACTGTTAAGTGAAACAGTTATCTCTTTCATTCTGCTCACATCATGTGCTTTTCTCTATATGTATGGATGTAGTACTTAGATAATCACCAGTATAAGAAGTTTTTCTGAATGCTGTAAGCTTATAAGAACTTTGTCAGGTTCAGGTAAGGCATCTCCTATACCAGAATAATGAGATATTCTTCTACAATAGGATTTTAATTGATTAAAGTACACTAAAAATGAAACACATAAAACTTTTGAGTTGCAGTTATGTTCATAAAAAGGTTGTCTGAAAAGATTCTCTGAGTAAATTGGGAGCCTGGGGACCTTGGGAAAGGGTTGAAGGGGAGGGGAGAGGCAGGGAGGGAAGCAGAGAAAAATGTAGAGCTTGATAAAAATCAATAAAAAATATATTAAAACCCTGTTGAAAACGTTGTCTGAAGTAGTCTAGAGTAAGTGTGACATTAATAACTACAGACAGAAAGAACTTCACATCTAAACCATTATCACTTAGAGAACAGTAAGGGTTGTGTGCAAATGAAATTTTAAATTGTCCTCCAGAAGGCCTTAATAGTCAAGAATTGATATAAAAATGATTAGCAGAAGCAAAAAGTCAGCAAAATGCTATCTAGCTGATTATTTTAAAGAGAGATATTATGTATGCATATTTTAAGCTCACATACTTTTATAATGTACACACAAGACAGCATGTAAGTGATCACAAAGAACACACTGCTTTGTAAATTCTAAAAGTTATGTTTGTTATATTCTAAAAGTCACATAGTGGCCAAACCTTTGAATGACATAGAAACCAGTAAGAACCCCGTTCTCCCAAATTTAGAAATGCTACCTGCAACTTGATTCCAGACTGTGGTGAAGCCTTTTTACTTATGAGAAATGCCATCTTTTATCAGATCTCCGTCCTACCATCTGGACCTCATAAAAGTGAAATTCTGTGTAGAGGATGATACTCATGGCATATATATAAATACAGAACAGATGGAAATGATCTGATATCAAAATATGCTAGCAACTCAGGGAACTCATGAAGAAAGGAGACTCAGGTCAACTGATATTTACAACTGGTACCTCAATATCAAGAACCTTATGAAAAATTACCATCTAAAGATTTAGATCATGTGCTGTGTATGAAGGGCTCATTTATAATAGGAAAGTCAAGTTCCATGTATAGTGCTAGTAACATAGGGGACCTAGCCAAAACCTCGGTTTATTCCAGGTGAAGTAGAACTGACCCAGCACAAGCATGATTTACTCTTTAAGAGAGTATTGTTCCTACACCGGGTAGTAAGGAATGAAAGCTGAGAATCAGATTCACAATACATAGGATTCCTGAAAAAACATCACACACTTGGTCAGGGTCTAGTATGTCTGAGGGTCAGATTCTGCTGGGAACTTTGTTCTTGCCAGTCATGGTCATCATTTATTAGAGGGAGGCCCAGAGAATAGATACATATTTCTTTGCTGAAAGGGACACTTCGTAAAGGGGATAATAACGTAAAGTTCTATGAATGTTCTCATAATGTGCCTTTCCTCAGGGTCAGTGTCAGACTTCATTCTTCAGTGTAGAAGATTTTTGACAGTCTCAAAGCATAAGCAGAAAGAGTTCCTCTTTGGAAAGAAAACCAATAATCATTGAAAACCAATCCCTCAGTGACTTGGTAACGATAATTCTTGGTGAGGTTTATTACAGAAAATCCATTGAGATAATCCTAGAATAGCAAACTTTCCAGGATAGAATTTGATACCACAGGCATTTAAATTTTACTCCACTATTCTTTAGAATGTGCTTCTAATATCTACCCAGTTCTAAGACACACTACCCCACTGACCATAGCCTCTGCTGTGGCACTACCCTATGGCCCTTTGCCATGCCACATCTCCACACCACCAGAGGCATAGAGGTCCACTTTAAAAGTAGCTTCTAGAAGCTCTCCACCACCTCAGATTGATTTACATACTCATAAAAAAACCAAAGTTTTGCATGAAGAAGTTTATGAATTAGCTTTACACAATGATTAGGCATGTTTCCTGTGCTACTGTGTAGATCAGAAATGAGGCCTCACAACCTGTATTACTCAGGTTAATTAAACAGAATTAAAACAGAATTGATCAAACGAATCTATCTTATCTTTTTGTGATCCAGCTGCCCTCACTCCCCCTGACTGACAGCGGAACTTCCTTGTGGTCTGTAATTGACAAGGATGTTTGTGTTCTTTCTGGCTGGTGGGTCTCCACAGAAGGAGTAGAGGTATAAAAGGTTGCTAGGCAAAATAAAAGTTGCTGTTCTTCCACCTGAAAAGATGCCTGTGTGTCTCAATCCCAGCACCCACCACCAGTCTCAGCTATCCAGGCTGCACTGGCCGCAGCATATCTATCTATCTGTCTGTCTGTCTGACTATCTATCTTCTATTATCTATCTATCTATCTATCTATCTATCTATCTATCTATCTACCTATCTATTTATCTCCCATCTATCTATCTCTCTACCTACCTACCTATCATTTATCATCTATCTACCTAACATCTCTCTTGCTAACACACACACACATGCACGCGTGCGCGCGCGTGTGCGTGCGCACACACACACACACACACACACACACAGAGGATTTATTAGAGTTTCTTACAGGTTAGAGTCTGACTATTCCAACAATGTCTATCTCCTGATGGAAAGTCCAGGAATCCAGTAGTTGTTCAGTCTGTGAGGCTGGACATACCAGCTGATCTTTAGTGTATGCTGGAATCCTGAAGAAGTAGGCTCCAATATCAGGAAGGAATGAACCTTCCAGAGAGAGTGAGGGAAAGCAGGCAAAGAGCTTCCAGCAGAAGTGTTGGCCCAGACTGAAGATGGACTCTCCCACCTCAGAAGGTTCAAATAATCCCTCGGAGGTATATGCAATCTTTTGGGTTTTAGTTAATTCCAGAAGTAATCAAGTTGACAAACAAGAATAGCCACGAAGCTGTCAGAAGTTACAATGAATACCTTCAGTACACAGTGTGATTTAAACAGGGCAGGAAGTGAGAGAGGCAGAGAATGGTAGGAGTTGAGAAAGCATGGGAAAGAGGGGGAGAGTCAATGAGTAGAAAAGTAAGTCATTAAAAATAACTCATTAGCAAAGTGTCAAAAGTGCAAGAAATATAATAACTGCCAGATTGTACTCATGATTAACCATATAAATATCTATGACAAAGGTAGCTATTTATGAACTCAACAAGCCAAGGCATATAAAGTCAGGTGACAATGGTTTTGGATATATTGAATGAAAGATAGAATGTAGTTAAATAGCATTTCCACTTGAATAAATGTAACCCTAAAACTTAGGAAGATATCAGTGTCCTTATAGATTTGAAGTCAAACATACTAAAGCAAGCATGCTGGCTCACACCTGTGATGCTGGCACTTGGAAGGCAAAGGCAGAGGAACCACAGTCCAAGGGTGGTCTAGTCCACATGGAAAGTTAGTAGGCAGCCTGAGTTACACAGTGAGATTCTACCTCAAAGGAACCAGGAGGGACAGAGCACAGTGGCAGAACACTTGCCTGGCATGCACAAGGCCCTTGGATTGATCCAGAGTACTGCAAATTGTGGAGGAGGGAAGCTAAGTGAAGCCCAAACTCATGAAGAGGGAATTGATGGCAACTAATAGGTTCTCAAAGTGAAATGGGGTTGGCATCGCCCAATCAGAAAGAAGATTCAGAATCCATCCTTCTTGACTAACAATGGAACAAGCACAGCTGGGTTAGTGAGACCAACAGGTTCTCTGCATGTCATTAAAATAATTGTTGGTGATAGTGTGAAGTGCAGTGAGGTTCAACATTCCTGGTGCTGTGACCTTCAACCATAAAATATTTTCATTGCTACTTCATAACTCTACTTATGCTTCTCTTATGAATTGTAATAGAAACGTTTCTGGAGACAGGTTTGTCAAGGGGGTCATGACCCACAGGTTGAGGACTACATGCCTAGCATATTCAAGAGGGGAATGTGAGTTCAATAAGAGACCATTTCTTAAAATAAAGGACAACAAAAGGATTGAAACAGTTAAGAAAAATTCAAAACAAAAACCAAGTATCTTAGCAATTATTAGAGAAAACTATGATAAGAATGATTAGCTATAACAAACCAAAACAAATTACTTAAAGAAAGTTAGGTAATAGCATTTCCATCCACCTAAAGTAACGCTGATGTGTTTTTCTCCATGAGAGATTTCTAATTAGTGTGATATTCAGTGTGTAATTACATTTCACTTTATTTCATTAGGACGGAAAGACTCTACTTTCCAAGAGAGAAAATTCAAGCCTCACTGGGACTGTCATGTATTACTTAGGCACATACTTCTCGGAAAAGCAATTTTAATAGTTTTAACGAATTTTTTATACGTAGAGACTTTTCCTTCAATGCTGCAGTCCATGTAATCACTGGATGAACTGAGGGTGCAGTCTTTCTCTCCTGGTCAGTGTCTTCTATTTTATTTATGTAAACAAATATTTCACCAAGTGGACATAGGAAAATAAAGTTGTAGGGAGACAGAAAGTAAATTCTCAGACTAAGAAGTAAACGCACCTTTCCCTGGGATGAGAACAAGCACGGCTCATTCAAGAAACAGAATGAAAATGTTCAGTGTGCTTAGGCGGAGGGATGCAGCAGAGCGATATTGGGGAAAGTGTCCTAAGCTGCGTGCTCATGTGAACCTCCCTCCCTCCCTTCTTCCCTCTTTCTCCTTCCCTTTTTCCCTTCTTCCCTGTCTCCCTTACTTTCCTTTTCTAGTCTCCTTTCCCTGCTTCCCTTTTTCCTTTACTCTCACCCTTTTTCCATTCCTTTCTTATTCTTCATATTTATGTATCTTTATATGTGTATCTCTGTATCTATCTATCTCTGTATCTATCTATCTATATCTGTGTATCTATCATCTATCTATCTATCCATCTATCAACTATCTATCTATATTTATCTATCTCTGTATGTATATATCTGTATCTCTATCTATCTATGTATCTATGAATCTATATATCTGCCATCTATCTATCTGCCTTCATTTTCCAAGGTGAAAGAGAAGCATACATACATGCAGAATTGTCTAAGATACATCATGATTTCAGAATGAATTACCCCTTTTATGAAAAGTGAAATTAAGCTTCTGAGTCCCAGCACATGATAAGGAAGAGTGCTTCTTCCTTGTTATACTTGACCACTAAAATAACAAATAGACAAAGGTGCCTATATTCAAGTCTTAGAAACATGATTTTATTTCCATGATATTAGCTCTGACACGAACTAAAAGCTACTCATATGATCTCATCTATCTTCCTTTCCTGCTGGCACAGCCTTGATAATGTTTTGAAGAGGTTAGCCTCCATGCTGAATGTGTAGCTTCCCACCTCTCCTGAACTTTTAGTGACTATTGGATCCAAATATAGTCAGACAGATCCCAAAAGTCTCTGATGTCTTTAGGGGGAGTCATTTGTTCTCCTGACCAAAGAAAAACCAAAGCTATTGGTCCTTCAAAGTCAGCCCTTGAAAGTGCCTGGAATATGAGTGCATGTGAGTACAATTGCCTGTGGAGGCCAGAAGCCTTGGCTTAACTGGAGCTGGAGTTGTGCACATGAGGATATGGGTTCTGGGAGCAGAACTCAGATCCACTGCAAGAGTCATATGTGTTCTGAACCACTGAGCCAACACTCTAGCCCCCAACACTTGCGTTTTCTGAAAAGTATGCATACTTCAGCGCAGCGACTTTCAGTTTTGTGAAAAGAAGCACAGGAAGCAGCATTCGTTAGCATCTTACGAGGAACCAGACACGCTTTAGAGATTTGCTATATCGTCAGGACTGCACCACAAGGAAGCTGCTGCACCCAAATTAATATTTATAGATACAGAGTCTGGGGTGCAGAAATACAACCAGGCCAGGAGTTTTCTGAATGGGACAGTGAGGTTTGAAGTTAGGTTTGGGCTGCTTCAGGATCTTTTTTTTAACACTTCAGCTCAGTGTAACTGTGATCTCCTAATATAAAGGAGTGACTGATTACACATGGCTTCTAAGAAGAAGCTGACGTGTATATATGTACACACACAGATACACACATTTTTAATAAAAAAAGGGGGAAAGAATGAATGTGGCTAATATCAGTTATGCACACAGTTTTAGTGACTAAAAGCAAATTAAATGTCCTTGTTTACTTCCTGAAACATCTGAGAGATATAAAAGTGCTTGCTAAACTTAGTAGCATTGAAATTGAAAACAGTTAAGTAATATAACACATAAATATCCATGTATGTATATATCTACGACCATATTGTGGATATCTGTGTTTTGTGTGTAAGTGTTTACTTTTTGTGGAAGTTATTTTACAGGGAATATGGACTGGCAGATTGTTAATGGGCTAAGCCAGCATGTAGTCTGATAATTAGATAAATTGGACACAGTATGCTTCTGTTTGCTTTGGAACCTGAAAATGATGGGAACATTTAAACACGGGGATGGCAGATGTTGAGTCCTCTTCTTAGAAAGTCCCCCATCATTAAGGCTTTATTCCAATTCCCACAGTAGGCAAGATCCCCTTTTCTTTCTACATTTTTTTAAAAATCCATAACAAATTTATTAACCATATAAATCACTGAGGTAACAAAATCCTAAGCAAAGATAAAAGCAGAAACTGGACAAGAAATAAGAAGAAGGAAGGCTACTGTTTCCCCACAGATAGCCCCCAAACCAACAAAAACTCAGAGAACAAATAGCAGAAATCAATGAATTTTCACAATACAAAAATAGGTGAAGACTCTTCATTTACAGAGAAACTAAAATATAATTAGATTGTAATTAATAAAAGTACTCAATGATCGCACCACTGAAAAAAGGAGACACCAGGCAGACCTATAAATATAACACTGTCTTTTAAATAAGAACTAAAGATTATAATCAAAATCAAAGAAAGCACTGTCCAGTACTCAATCTGTGTGTTCCAGTTCTTTAGACTCCCTCCACTTTCTGCTTCCAATATGCTAAGAAGTACACATTGCCCCTGCCGCCATGTGGAGGCAGGCCACCAAGGACTATGTCCTTTGAGGCTATGGCCAAAATAAAACTTTCCTTTCTAAAGAGAAACAAAGAGGACAGGAATGTTATTAGGACTGCACGCAAAGTACCATAAAATTAGGCAGAACACTTTGTGACTAGTAAAGAGAGCCAGCTCTAGCTTGAATGTGAAATGTTCCCAACAGGTTGATAGGTATGAACACTCAGTTCCTAGTGGATGATACTATTTTGGGAGGCTGTGGATCTTGAGGAGGTGGAGCTTCCCTGGAGAACATAGGTCAGTAAGGGAGGACATTGGATGGGGTTTAGATCTAGGCTGTACTTTCTCTCATCTCTCTGCTCCTCAGTCCCAAAGCAAGAGCAGGTGGCCTCATACTTCTGTGGCCACAGTCTTAATACAATCTCCAAACCATGCTTTCCTGCCATAGTGGAATATAATCTCTCAAATGTGAGCCAAATCAAACTTTCTTCTGTTTAAATCCCTTTTTGAAAGATATTTGACCAAGGCATTATGTAAAGTAGTAAATACTGAATCCTCAAACAATCCATTGCCCAAGTTATAAGACATTAAAAATAAATCTCTCTCTGTTGTCAATGGGAAAAGAAAGGTGGGCATCACTAAGTATGTGGTAGTATAGTTATTTGTAGTCTCTCTGTCTCTGAAAATGTTTTCTTTCTCAAATTTGCAACAGACCAAAATAGACAGCTTGATAATAAACTGAGGATAAAAGTCATTTTTGTGTGAAATATCTAAAGACCATGTGCTCATAATATAAATATAGAGGACTGAAATATATAAGAAAATATCTTATAAAAAGTGACTTAAGAAAGGAAAAATGATGGAAAAACACAAGAACCAATATCTATGAAGACTAATATATTCAGTAGTTACTGTCCCCTAAGTAAGCAAGCCGAATCATTTTCAACTGCCATTGAAATATGCTCCTGTCCTCCAAATGCTTTACCGACAATGATGGTGTTACTTTTGTGGGGTTTTTTTATTTATTTCTAGTAAGATCCTAAGTATTAAAAGTAAATAATTTAAGGGGGCTGACCAAACTAATAAATAATTTCAAGAGTTAACTTCTAGAATGCAAAGGCTCCCCCTGCTTTCCTTGATGAGAGTGTCCTATGTTATATTGACTGTTAAAGTGAATGAGTTGAACTTTGACATCAATCTCAATAGTATATACCTAACCCTGCTTGATGTCTCCATGTGATGGCTCTTTCATTTATACAATAAGCTACATGTTGGGAAAATACTCATAAGGGAAATAATCCACTGCAAATAACCCAGTCCGTTCTTGCCATATATCCTAGCTACTTGCAGATGGTTTTCTTAGCTGTGCAGAACGGGTGCTGGGAGCTGAGAGGGTCTGCAGCATTCCTCTTGATGCCTTAGGAGCCTCAGGACCATAACAGATGAGACTCTGCACCACACAAATGCAATGCAAACATGTGAGTGAGATACTCCCTGGTTCCTAGGACTCTTGCTATACTTATGTAAAAATTACAGTAGAGTGGTTGTATGCAGGCCTACAGGCTGACAAGTGGCACTAGGAAATAGAAAAAACTAAGAACTGTTTCCACCAAAAAATAACAATAAATTTACTGTCTGGAAATTATGGCTTCCTGGGGAATCAGAGGCTAATTGTTTGATTCAAAGAGTATTGTCAGGAAGGAGCATTGGTTCCATGCTTAGCCCTGAAGTGGGATTTGTTAAACCTATAAGTACTATGTCTAATCTCACAGAAGTTAAACAAAGGGGCTTGTGTAGAATAGAAATAGCATCTTATGTGAGAGGAGCCCTCCAGTACTATGCGATCACTAGGGTTAGTGTGAGATGGCATGGATTGTGTAAATGAAGGATAATGACCTTGTGGTTTTATAAAGAACATCATTTACTGAGTTCTAAATAAATAAGTGTGCAATATCTAGTAAGAACAGGACTCTCTAACTCTGGTAATGTTGCAGAAACAGCTCTCATTTCAAAAGAATTAAAGATTCAGCTTATTCTGGAGTATCGATGGGTGACTGTGGCCCAAGATCACATATTTAGGTTACCCCCAAAAGATCCATATCAGCAGCAGTATCAGGAAGGTTTTTTTAAATATTCATTTATTTATTATGTATACAATATTCTGTCTGTGTGTATGCCCGCAGGCCAGAAGAGGGCACCAGACCTCATTACAGATGGTGGTGAGCCACCATGTGTTGCTGGGAATTGAACTCAGGACCTTTGGAAGAGCAGGCAATGCTCTTAACCACTGAGCCTCTCTCCAGCCCCCTATCAGGAAGTTTTTAACCAAACAAAAAGTCACAAATCAAGACAACATAAAAACATTGGTGGGCACATCAGAGAGGCAGTTGAAGAAAGATGGAGCGAGCTTTCCATAGGCCTACAGTGTTATCTCGGGACATCCTTGGCTTTGGGGTTAGTGGAAGCTAGTGGGCTGCTACACTGACAGATTTCAGAAAGGTTTTTATCTATTAGTCACAAGGCGTTAGTTCTGAGACTGAGGTTGGCAAGGAATGCCAGAACCAGTCCAAGACAAGGCAATTAGCTTCTGGACCTGCAACGTGTCTACCTCTCCACAGTTCTGTGGTTTTAATCCATCATTCTCTGCAGATACAGATTCTTTCCAGGAATCTGTTCCCAACAGTAACCAGGGTGGAATTCCAGAAGAGACAGCAGATAGAATCAACCTTTACCTGTATCATTTCCATGAGTGTCTAATTTGTGTATTTAATGTGAGCTGAGGAAAATATAACTCATCTGCCTTCTGCTATTTGCCCTATAAAACCAAAGTTGCTAGTGTCTGTGGTGGTCTAACAGGAATAGACCCCATAGATCCATATATTTGAATGCTTGGTCTTTAGGGAGTGGTGCTGCTTGACACAGACTAGAGAATATGACCTTATGAGAGGAAGTGTGTCTCTGGGGGTTGGCTTTAGGGTTTCAAAGGTTCAAGCCAGTCCCAGGGCCCCTCTCTTCCTGCTACCTGCAGATCCAGATATATAACTCTCTCAGCTCTTTCTCCCATACCATATCTGCCTGCATGTGCCCATGCTTTCTGTCGTGATGATAATAGACTAACCCTCTGAAACTGCAAGAAAACTCCACTTAAATGCTTTCCTTTATAAGAGTTGCTATGGTGCTGTGGGACAATGGTTTTTCCCTGTAACGATTTGTTTCTTGTACTTGTTTAAGAAGATACTGATTGGCCAGTAGCCAGGCAGGAAGTAGAGGCAGGGCAACCAGGAAGGAAGTAGAGGTGGAGCAATGAGAACAAGAGAATTTTGGTAGAAAGAAAGAGGCAGTCTTCAATTGTCACCCAGACACTGAGGAAGCCAGACACAGAGTAAGCAAGATGTGACTGCCATACCCCAAATAGTACCCAGCCATGTGGCTAACACAGACAAGTATTATGGGCTAATGTAAGTTATAAGAATTAGTTAATAAATAGCTTGAGCTATTGGGCCAACCAATTTATAATTTCTGTAGCCCTCTGCGATTCTTTGGGATTTAACAGCTGTGAGGACCGGGCAGAACAGAAACTTCTGTCAACACTATGGTTATAGTATCTCTTCTTAGCAAGAGAACACTGACTAAGAAAGTGCCTTTGGATGATTTCTGTCCCTTGTAAGGGACGAGTTTTATATGCAGTTCAGTTAAGTGATTATTTGACCCAATATCTTTGGCAAAGGGTAGGAAGATAATAAAAGGGAAAATAGAAATCTACACTATACATTGTCATGACAATACTCTTTGAGCCAAGTGCAATATCTATTCTTCCCAACTTCTGACTTTTATTTTGTGATGTTAAAGTGAAAATCTTCTTTTTTTATTTAAACAGAAAAGGCGAAATGGTGTGGGAAGTCCTTCTGTCTATTTCTTGCTTTTATTGGTGAATGAATAAAGAAACTACCTTGGCTTGTTGATAGGGCAGAGTAGAACTTGGTGGGGAAAACTAAACTGAATGCAGGGAGAAAGAAAGTGGAGTCAGGACAGAAGTCATGGAGCCCTGTCAGAGATGGTTGAGGAAACTTTACTCAGTAACAACAGCCTCATAGCAATACACAGATTAATGGAAATGGGTTAATTTAAGATATGAATTAACCAGAAATACACTTAAGTTATTGGCCAAAGAGTATTGCAATTAATTTAGTTTCTATGTGATTATTTCATGGCTGAGCAGTTGGGAACAAACAAGTGGCCTCTTACAACACTTATAATCTTATGGCATTACAGAATTACCCAGCTCCTGAAATCACAACAGTCTGGTTCCCTAAACAACCACTCAACATCAAGGCAGTCAGCCTTCCAGTATGAAAGTGTGATTCATTCCCCACTTCTCCTTAGCTAAGGAGCTATTAAAATTTAATGTCCATAAGGAGAGGGAGTGTCTGGTTTTTGTTGTTTGTTTGTTTTGTTGAAAGAGGTAGTCCTTATAGTTCCTCAATGCTTGAATGGAAGACCCTATTACCATACAATCAAGCAATAATGAGTAGAGAAAACTGGACTCAGTAAGTTATTTAAAAACAACAACAAAAATAGAGGACATAAAATTAGAAAGAAGCTGCAAGGCCTAAGAGATGGTAGGGGACATATGGAGATAAATATAATCAAAATACTTTGTAGGCATATATGAAAGTCTCAAAGAATTGATAAAATAAGATTAAAAAGTCAAATCCAACCAAACAGAAAATAGATCTAATATACAGATTTATCTTTTTATTAAATTCTTCTTAATTTGTGAAATTCCAACCATTTGTTGAGACATCTTCTTGCAATTTCCTTAATAAAGTACATATACTTCAGCAAAATGAATTTTAAATTGGGGTCATTTAGATGGTTAAAATATTAGTATGGTCTTTAAATTACTTCAATCATTTTGTAGGTAAGAATCAAAAAAGTGAAGATCACCTTAATCGAAGCACACAGACTTTCTTATCTCAATAGGAAAAGTGATTCATTTAAATGTATAAAGGAAACTCTGGGAGGTGACCCACTTTGTTAGAAATAAATTCAGAATGTCTTCAACTGAAAAGTAGTAAAATATCATTTCTATTAAGTTTTTATAAGCAGTACCTGATTACCCAGCTTATCTGTTAAATCCCTAGGATTTATAAATCAAATTTTTAAATCAATTTTACTAGGACCTGACACTTACAATTTGCTCCTGTCTCTTTTAAATCATTGACACCAATGACATTGATACTTCACAGCTTAGTTAATGTGCTAAAATCTCACCTAAAGTACAAAAAAATGTAATCCTTAAGTATAAGGGCAGATAAGACTTAACTCTTACTTAGCTGGATATATTTCATACATGCCTTAGTGTTTGTTAACTATTGAACCATTAGACGTGTGTTTATTTGAAAGAAAATGACTTAGATAGGCTCATGTACTTGTATGTTTGGTCTCCAGTTGTTGAAACATATTGGGAAAGATTAGTAGATGTGGCTTTGTTTGAGGAGGTGTGTCAGTTGTTATTGTCACCATGCCTTTGCTCAACCACCATCATGGATTCTGACCTTCTGAAGCCTTAAGCCAACTATACACTTTCCTTTATATGACAGAAGAGACATGTTAGAGACAGGAGTTCACTTTAAAAATTAAAACTACCTCTCTGAACATCTTGAGCTGTATAATATAATGAATTTATTTATGTGTCTATTTGTTAGTATATAAGATAGTCTAAACTCCTTTTCTGCTGTTGAACTAAATCTCAGGCAATTTTTTTTTCTGTCTCTTTGGTCTTACTTCCAGAATTTACTTTGAACATGTTCAATTTTAATTTAATCTTTCCTCCTTGAGATTTAAATTAAAATACAGAAACAATTTAGGAGTCATCCACCTAAAATGTTATTATTAGAAGTGATAGCTCCCTCCTTCACTGTTCTGCATAAGGAAGAGTTAAGAGCCCAATGTCAGTAAGAATCAATTTATTGATTGTTGAGTAGACATTTAAATATTGTCATATAAGAAGCAGCCCCACTTCCACAAATCAGCCCCCCTAGGACTGTGGACAAGCTAGGTTCACCCTGTTGCAAGTGAGGGTCTAAGGAAAGGACACATGGGTGACAGTGAGAGGAAGTCAGAGGGTTCATGTAAATTAACATTAGAGAGAGAAAGGGAGAGAGAGGGGGAAGGGGAGAGAGGGAAAAAGACAGGGATGGGAAGGAGGGGGAAGGACAGAGAGAAAGAGAAAAGAATGAGAAGGAGGTTGAAACACAGAGAGAGGGAGGGAGAGAGGCGGGGATAGGAAGGAGGGTGAAATACAGAGGAGAGAGAGAATTTATTTACAATATCATCCAGGAAACAGATGTTCATTTATAATTATAAGTTTTACATAAAACAAAAACAATACATGGACAAAACTTCAAATTACTAAAATACAAATGAGATATGAAGAAAACCATAAAATGGCAAGAATATAAATGCAAAAGAGGCTTTGACATTTAAAGACAGGAAATACATAGCACAAAGAAATATCCAAATTACAAACTGAGTCTATGAAATTTTATAGAAATCAACATAGTCATCAAAAACATGGCCCACAGCAAAGAAAGGAAAAATGTAGATTATATAATGAAAATATATACTTGATTTTGCTATGAACTTAGAACAATTCAACTAGAATTTGTGGCACAGGCATATAGATATGTTAATTATGACTAGTATTAATGATGTGCTTGTTCTTTGGAGAGAGAAAACGTATGAGAAACGTAAAAGCAAAACTAAAAACAATTAAATTGAAACAAGGTAAAAAGGATAGAAAAAAATTGATGGAACTTGAGATAGAAATAAACTCATTTCCCTAGATCTGCTTCTTATCTTTCTGACTGAGAGTCAAGAGGTCTAATATAATGGACTCAACCATTTCAATGTTACCTGAAGAAGAGACATAATCCATTTTCTGAAACATTGTCATCACAAACATCATCATCATCACCATCATTATCTTCTCAGTTAAGAATATTTAAATGACTAGTCAGCCAAAGATAATCAGAATCTCTACCCAGTACAAACTCATTTAGTGTGGATCTTCTCAGCAGCTCTTTCTCATCTGTCAACATACACAATGAATATCATAAAACACTGCAAGTTTATTTGTAAGTGGAAATTCTGTGAATAAGAAAAAAAATGTATTCCAAGACTTTTTTCTTGACTTAGTCTTTAAACGTCACATAATCTTAACTTATATACTGTCCTTAGAAGAATGTAACTCCAGAAGCCAGTGGGTTGCCTAGCAGTTGCTAAGGCTTTTGAGTCGCCATTTTTAACAACCTTACTTCTGCTTGACTCCATAAATCTGCCCTCAGCACTACTTTATAAACACCCACCTTGATTCCAACTGATATGCCATGAGAGTCTTTGCTGTATAGTAAGAGCTGTACAATAAGAGAATATATCAATGAGGTATAAAGTATATATAGTCCTTCAGTATGATGTCATTAAATTAATTTTACTGACCTAATTTAACAAAATATTCAGTATCTTCTCTCTATTTCTTATTTAGGTTTTATTATTTTAATTGATTGAATTGATTGTTTTTTCAGACAGTTTCTCACATAGCCCAGACTTCCTTTGTTCCCTTGTGAAATGATGACCATGTACTCTTGATTCCATAATTTTACCCCCATTTTCATGATTATAGACATGCACCATCATGTCTGACTGTTTAATATTGTTATTAAATATTATTATCATATAAACTACAATGAAATCACATAGTAAGTCATTTTGAATTTTCATTTTTATGTTTTTCTCTTTGTAATAATAGCTTGGATTTATTTTGCAAACAACTATTTTCCTAAGCTTTCTATAGAAGACATTTCCATAAAAATATTCTGTATACTTCATGCATTTTGAGATTTCAAAAATAATTTTATTATTAATGTGTTATGCAATGGTTATAGGGGTAGATATATAATTTTCATAATTTGTCTTGTGTTAAGTATATAAACATTTAAACTTTTTATTAGTAATTTTGGAGAAAATCTTTAATTGCAGATTTCATGAGTTATTGTAGTTCAGATGGAAGATCTATTTTAGAATATGGTACTTTTTCTTGGTAGGTGCTGAGTAACTAAGGTTGTCTTTATGCTGTATATCATGTTACTATAGTAATTAGGAGAGGCTACATGAGAGGTTTATGTATTAAATGGGTGAATATAAGTATTTCCATTCAGTCTCTACCAAATGGAATTCATCTTTATTACAGTCATCCTAATGTATAAAACATCGTGCATTTGTGGACGCATAAAGCATGTGCTCCACTCTGATGTTAAAAACATGGGAGTAAGGGCCATAAATCTTGAATTTTGAGAACCTCTTTCATGTCTAACCTGCAAATTGAAATGCATCTAAGTACCACTCAGGGAACACACATGTAGAAACACAACTAAGTACTGAAAATGTGTATTTTGACTTTACCAGTGGACTTCTCATTTTACTTTTTTCACAAAGCCATAAATTTACCCCCCCCAAAAAAAAACATTTATTTTTAAAATGCTGTTGTTTTATATACAGAGAAAATTTGAAGGTAATTCTTGGGCCCGTGACAATGGTAATGATAGCTAGTCAGAACTTGAAAAACTAAAGCATAAATGCTTTTACTCAAGTCTTTCTGATGATCATCATATACTTGATGTGAAATGTCTACACACTGCATCAGCTAAAAGAAATCATGTGTGGGCCAATTATTTAACAGATAAACTATAAACCAAGGCCAAAGGCTGCTATACTGCCCCATTGCAATTAACATGGGATTAGTTTCTTTGTTTATGTTTTGTAACTCTCTGTGTATATTAGCTTGTTTTATGTTACTATTAGTTTATTATTATTCTCTTGAACCTAAGTTTTTCATTTATTCAAAATTCTCCCAAAAGAGAGATCACTTGTACGTGACAACTAAATGGGTTACCATATTCCAGTAAGAGCGAAGCCTGGTGAGTTTTGCACATCACTGTATGATACCTTGCCTTTATGTTTCCACACTATAATACCCTAAAATCCTAATAATTCAACCAAAGATTTTGTTTTAGTAGAAGCAAACATTTTTACCCATTAAACTAGAAAATAACACATTTTAAAGTTTGAAGGTTGTCAACATTGATGGGTGAAATGTACATGATTTTAAGATTGTATAGGTCATTTTCACAAGATAATGGTTCATTTTGTGATTGGGGCGAAAATCTATGTAGATACTACAAATCCTGATTGAAAGAAGCAATCACTTTACCAATGTGGGCTATTTTATATAACCTCAGCAAGAGGGAATTTTGATTTTCATCTTTTGATTGAAAATGTATTTCTTGCCTGAAATGTTCTGACTAGATATTGAAAAGTTCATTGCAATTATAGTTTGAACTAAGAAGCAACTTGGAAAGATACAGTTGTTTTTACATTTTGATGACCATAGGTGTTGTTAACCTCTAATTCTTTAGTTAAAGTTTTTTATAATGGGCTGGTTATATTATATCAAGAAAACTGGCCTTTCAGATGTTTCTTTGAAAGTTGGGCAGCAGTTTTTGCATATTCATTGGTAAAGTAACTATAGAAGCAGGACTAAAATCCGGATGTATTTGGGGTTAATTTATGATGACCTATTGTAGTAGGAGGCCACTTGTTTGTTTCCTAGTCACCTGGCAGCTGATACCTGGAATAATCACACAGAAACTGTATTAATTGAATCACTGCTTGGTCATTTAGCTCTAGCTTCTTATTGGCTAACTCTTACATCTAATTTTAACCCATCTCAATTAATTGGTGTATCGCCATGTATCTGTGGCTTCTTGTCAAAGTTTTGAAATGTCTGTCTCTGGCAGTAGCTCCATGGCTTCTTCTGACTCTGCCTTCTTTCTCCCAGCATTCAGGTTAGTTTTCCCTGCCTAGCTATACTCTACCTTATCAGGCCAATCCAGTTTCTTTATTAGCCAATGGTATTCACAGCATACAGAGGAGAATCCCACATCAATGTATATTTACTTGTTTTAATTTTAATCATGAAAGCATTCTGACAGATTCATGTTTTTGTTTTGTGATAGGTTTTGTGTATTTCTCTAGAACTTCTTTGACTTTGAGACAAGTTATATGCAATTACATCTGTAAGATATCACACACACATACATACACATTAAGCTACTTCTACATATGTCTTTCATGAGGGAGTTATTGCAATGATCAATCAGCACAGCATTATCTGCCCTTTAAGCATTATCTTCTTCAAGTTACTTACTAGTCAATAGCATTTTTCAAGACCCCACAATTACTTACTTGATGGAGGAGGGTCATCTGTCTATCTGTTGCTTGCATTGGTTAATTAATAAAGAAACTGCTTGGCCTGATAGGTCAGAACATAGGTGGATGGAGAAGACAGAACAGAATGCTGGGAAGAAAGGAAGTGAGGCAGATGCTATAGCTCTCCTCTTCAAGATGGACGCAGGTTAAGATCCTTCCCGGTAAGCCACCATCTCATGGTGCTACACTTACTAATAGAAATGGGTTAATCAAGATGTGAGAGTTAGCCAGTAAGAGGCTAGAGCTAATGGGCCAAGTAGCGTTTAAAAGAATACAATTTGTGTCTTGTTATTTCGGGGCATAAGCTAGCCAGGCAGCTGGGAGCCTGGTGGCAGGAATGCAGCCTGCTGCTCCTTCAACACTTACTAAAGTGGTACTCAGCAGTCTTTGATTCCAGTATTATAGTTTGAATCTCTCTAACCATTTCAATCATTTTTATGACATTTCATTGAAGGAGTTAAAATTGTGTTCCCTTCAATTAGTTGGGTTCTGCTGCCCCACATGTCTGAAATGTACCCATCTGAGTATGTCAAGCTCTCAGCCACTGGTTTGTATCATGTGCAGAATCTGGAACTTTGTTGTATAATAGAAAATTCAAAGTCCTTTTATGATAAGAGTATATTTGTTTTAACTGATAACTTCACTTGTCTATGCGAGGTGAATGCTATAGACCTTGAAGCATGTCTGCTTTGAAATAAGGTGTTATTCTTGGGTAATGCTGCTGGGATAACTGTCCTTCCCAAGGAGGGAGTTTTGATAGCTGTTAGAGGATACTAGAAATTTCATAGAGAGTTCAATTCCTTGATGAGATTATGGATGCAAACTGTAAAGTATATGCTTTCATAATTAACATCACACTGCTCATTCCTTGTAGTGCAACAAAATGATTTCGGCAGAGAGCAGAAAAATATTAGCTTCATTTTTCCTACACACAAAATCCATGGCACTTCCAAAAAGTCCTAAAATTGTTCCAGGTTTAGTTTTGACTTGGGTAAAAATGTGTATGGATTCAGAACATGGCCAGCCCTTTCATAATTGCCCAAAGGACTACTCTTCCTTACATTTCTTACAATATCTGAATATACGGATAATTATCCTGGGGTGATTTCACATCCTAGGTCCCTGACACATGTACACTTTTATATTGTTTGACAATGATATTGTGACACAGATTCTAAGGAGGTCAATGAGATAGTGTATATCAATCACCCACAGCTTCTCACTGTAATGCTGACATATGACATGGATATTACAGATGCCCAACTTCCACAGTACCAATCAGTAGATCTTCCTGTCTCATTCCCATCATGGAACACTATCATCTGATACTGATGTGGGTCCTGAACGTCTCCAGATGCCTGACTTTCACAGTAATTAGTTAGAGGCTCGCTCTACTGCATTTTTATCATGACTGACTTCAATCGTCTGAATATGTGTCAGATTAGTGGTGAGCATACTCTATCTACTTACATCATGCTTTACAAACTATTTGGATTGCCAGCTGAGGTGATTGTCTTAAATATATGTGCATTTTTCATACAATATAGTGTTTATTGTATACAATACAATGCTGTGTTTATTGTCTCTTTCTCTCTCATACACATACATATATATATAATATGTTATATACAATAAATGGATTGATCCTTCTATATATGTATTTATGCATGTATATTTAGGTATTCTTGTGAATATATTTGTTCACATAATGCATTCAGTCTACTTTTTAATGTGTAGCATTTACTGATGTGAGTTAATTACTTAGGAAATGCTTTTTATAATTAATGAATAAATGAGCACATAGTTGTCACTCAGCTGAGAAAACAAGAAAACACCTGCTAGATGAAAGCTGTGATCCCAGCAAGACCCTAAGTCTATTAATGTTCCTCCAAGAAAAACAGGAAAGAAATCAGTTCTCATTTCCGTGGAAACCATGGCCCATTACTAAATTTAAGAAATGCTTTGAACACAGCAAAAAAAAAAAAAAGCACAAATGGTCAATTATCAGCGTCCTAACAAAAGGAATGAAATGCAAGCATAAACAGGCCATATTTACCATGTGCATGTATATACAAGAACATGTATATATGTGTGAGAAAGATAATTTATGAAAATTACTTTTGCCCTATATGTAAAAATATGCAGCAAAAATGTGCTACTCAGCCCATCTCCTGCAGTGAGATTTTTGCTGTATTGCTTCATCAAGCTATCATCAGCTCTTCATAAGGCAACAACTGAAAATTTCCCGAAATCAGATATTTCAGGGTTTAAATTGTTTGATTATCTTAGCTCAAGGCTAGATTACTTAGATATCTCAAAATAATTTAAAAGGTCTGCTTAAACATGCACACATGTACTAGTCTGGAATGTGTGGTGTCTTGTACTGAACTTAGAAAGAAATGAGCCACTTTCTATGTTCAGAATACTGAAAAGAAATAATCATGGTGTCTCACCCAAGGGGGTTGTGACCATAGAAAATGTGACAACACAAGGCTTCCTCAGCCCCAAATCTGGCTTGCAAACTAAACCACTAAAACTTCTAGTACTTCAAAGTCATCCCATTTTGCTGCAAAAATCCAAATTAATGTTGTCTTCAGCAAAGAATGCTTGCAGACAGAACATGGAGTTGCCTGCCTACTACAAGAGAGTGCTTGGACCCCAAATGCTGGCTCTCAAGACACTACCGAAATGTTCCTTGCTAGCTTGTCCTAAGATCAAGGAAGACCAGTGGCATAAATAGTCAAATATTTGACCATACTCTTAAATGTTTTGTTTACTCTTTTTGCTTGAGATTGTATTTTAATTACAGCAGTCCCCCTTCCCTTTCCTTCCTTCAATATCCTCTCTTCCTCCTCTGTCACGTTCATGACCTCTGTTTTCATCAGTTGTTATTACATGCACATTTGTATTTGTATATGGATATGTATTCCTAAATATAAACTGTTGAGTCCACATCAGATTATTTGTATACATGTTTTCAAGGCTGACCATCTGGCACTTGGTTGCCAATTGGTGTGCTCTTCCCTGTGTGGAGGAGTAACTCTCCCCCTCTCAGCTTTACTGAGTTTTCTATATCTTTTATTTTTTGTGTAGAGATGAGGCCTCCTGGAATTTTCCGCATGAAGGCTGGCATCTTTGTTGATGTCCTCTTTCATCCATGTTTGTGGTTGGGTACTCATGTTGGTGAGGTTTTATGGGTGTATAGCTTCTGATGGTATTAGGGTACACAATCTCACAGTGAAGTCTCCAATCCTCTGATTCTTACAATCTCTATCCCGCCATCCACAGTGTTCCAGCCTTAGGTGTGGCTTTGTTTTCATACATTGTATCTGTTGGGACTAGGTTCCACAACTCTGCATACTGATTTGTTGTGGTTTTCTGCAGTGGTCACTCTGCTGAAATTTCCTTGGTGAAGGTAAAGACTAGGTTTAGCTATGGCTATGAGAACAAATAGGTACAGATTGTTGTTGGAGAGTACAATGATTTTGTAAATTAGTTGTAGATTCTCCTCTGATGAGTACAATTTCACCAGCCCTGATCAATTAGCTAGATTTCTAGTACCAGGTATAATATGAACAGGTCTTAAGTCCAGTTAGGAGCAGTTGGTGCCTGCCAAGCTTTGTGTACTATTAGGGTCAAGCTATTATACTCTTAGGGTCATCAGGTTTGTCACTGATGCGGTTCACAGGCATCATAGCTAGGTGACACAGTTGGTTTCCTCCTGCCTTTGGAAGTTTATATGATGCCTTCTGGTACCATGAAAGCTAGTCCTCAGGGAGGGTACATTCAACAGCATGGGTTAGGGCTTCTAGGTAACACAGTGAGACCCTATGATGGATTGAATGAGAACGTGCTACGTAGACTCAGATGTTTGAAAAATTGGTCACCAGTTGTTGGTGCCCATTTGAGTGGGTTAGGAGATACGGCTTTCCTGGAGGAAGTAGATCACGAGGGACAGCTTTGAGGTTTATAAAGACAAGTATCATTCCCAGTTTTCTCTCTGCTTCTTGCTTGTGGTTCAGGATGTCAGTTCTCCTTTTGGTGTTCCAGTTGCCATGACAGTTGATCCCTCAATGATCACTCTTATTGTTCTGGAACCCTAAGTGCAAATAAACCTTCCTTCCACAAGCTGATTTGCTCATAGTGTTTTATGTAGTAAAGAAACAATAACTAATTTAGACTTTATTTCATAGGCAAAAAGTGGAACACCACATTATAGGCATCAACTCAGTGGATGTCAGTATTATAGAGGGATGCGTGCTGTAGGAAAACCTATATCTTCACAAGATATCATCCCAATGGCAGAATAGTTTGAAATTAAAATGTTTTCCTTATTTCTCTTCTTCTACTTTTCTTGCTTTCTTTTACTTTGTAGATATTGTTTGTTTTGAGTTTTATGGAGACGGGGTTGCATGTGTTCCAGTCTCAGCACTAGAACCTTGAGACAGCATTCACACCACACCCACAGTCAAGGTCAGAGACATGGATGTAGGCCTTGCTTGCTTGTGCTCACCTTAATTTCTCTGCACCCTTTACAGTTTAAACCCCATGCTTACGTCTTATTGTTTCCCATAAAGGACTGGGTCTTGGCACATTTATTGTCAATCTCTTACAATCATTTTTACTGGTCAACTCAGTGTAAACAATCCTTATAGAACTATCTTCCCATGTAATATGAGGCTGTACCAAGTTGACAGATATACCCATCACAATTTCTCATCCTGTTGGATCTGTCTTTTAGGTGCTAGGATTAAAAGTGTGCACCAATTTGGGTAGTTTATGTAGGGCTGAAGATAGAACCCAGGCCTTTAGGATACTAGAAAATCAAAGTTTTAGTTCTTTTAAATTTTTCTTTGTAATTAAAATTATTTGGGGTGGGAGTACATGTGCAATGATATGTGTGTGTGTGTGTGTGTGTCTGTGTGTATGTGTGTGTGTGTGCACATACCTGTGTAGTTCACAAGACAACTTGTAAGAAACAGTTCTTTCTTTCTGCCATTGGGTCCCAGGGATCGAATTCAGTTTGTTAGGTTTGACAACAACTGCTTTTAACTATTGAGCTATCTTGCCACACCTCAAGTGTCATTTCTTTAAAAAACAAACTCCTAGTGTTGAAGTCAAACAAAAATTACTAATATTTGTAGAAAATATAATAGTGTTTTTAATATTCATACAACAGGACATATTGTATCAATAATAGGAATATGAAACCTAGCCATTATAAAAAAGAGCAAAAGTTAGTTGCCTTAATACTACTGAGATAATACATTTACTTAGAACAGCAGTTCATTTTTTTTCTGCAGAGAGACAGACAGTAAATATACTAATTGGAGAGCTCAAAGAATTGTGATGAGGCTCTACATTGACCACGTGCCAGAGACAGGATGTGAACAACTGAGTTGGGCTTTTCTTCAATAGAATTTGCTCACATAAATAACAAGCAGCCCAGATTTTCCCAAAGGAACACAGAACAGACCATTCCTTTTGTCTCATGGAGAAACAAGGTACCCTCCATGGTCTTTCAACATCTCATCTGGGGCTTTGAATTAAGGATCAAGATTTTTTTTTAATCATAATAAAGTAGAACTGGTATTCAATCTTGTGATGTCTAACAATTAGTTTTATTTTGATCAGAGCTCAGAAGAATGTTGTTATCTTCCATGAGTTGATTTAAATAATTGTGGTTAACTTTCATCACTATAGTAGCTGTAGAGCTAATTTTCAGTAACTGTTCTTAGGAATAATCATCTCAAGTACAGTCCCAATTGGATGGACACAATTGTGGAGGCTATGACATACATGGCATGTATACATTGATAGTTATTTGATCTCCCACTCTATCCTGAAAGCTGGCTGAACATAACCATGCTACTGATGAAAGCCTGTGGGCCACAAGGCCATAAACTCTCGATGTTGCACCTACACAGAAATTCTGCTGTAATACACTGTGACATTACATTTAAGAAGGCATTTTCAGACTCACAGCTGTGTAGTTTATGTATTTTCTCCTGCTTATAGGCAGATATTTTACAGCCTGCTGATTGCTCAGGATGTTGCAATCACAGGTCCTGAGTTTCTGTTCAGGTGATAGGACAGCTCAATTGAGAGCACACAACTGCTTTCTTCTTGACTGAAATCAGATTTTCTCAGGCTGGTTTTATGCCTCAGCATTGTCAATGAAGAGTGATTAAGAAGCTGTCACCTGCTCATTGACAGATAACAAAGCTCTCACCCATGTTCAGCATAAGAACACAGGCCTTGGAGGCATGGCTCTTCCCAGTAGGAGAAGCTGAGACTCAGAAAGCCTGAAGCATATTATTCAACATTATCAGATGAACATGTGATGTGGCAGTCTATATATTAAATATCCAGTTTTCCTGCTATATACTCTTCAGGGTCAGTGGAAAAGGTGATCTTTCCACAAAACATGGCCTCTTTTCATTGCTCCCTGTATCACAATGCTTGTGTACAGATACTGTCTCTGTATTTTACGCCACTCAGGAAATAAACTCTCTCTATGCCTCCATCAGTAAGTGTTGTGGGTTAAGTTTGTCCCCACTGTCAACTCAAAGCTCTAGTCATGAAAATGTTCATATGAACGTGAGTATCACAAATTACTGTTAAAGTAAGGCTTCTCCGTTTTTCATTCAAGGACTGATCCTTTCCCTTCAGCAAAGGGATGGTGCATGGGAATGTTGTCATCCCCTGCAAATGCTCACACATGAAATGATTGAAAGTGAAGAGGTTGATGATGCCATGATGTATACACGCATTGCAACCTTATCAACACAAGCAAGCTAATGTGGGCATTGTTCATCTCACATAATTTCCAGTCCCTCCATTCCTCATCCCTCCTCTCTCTCCTTCACCTTCTTATCTTTCCTCCCTCCACATTAAGCATTTCTTAGGACTTATTGAAGTTATCTGGATGATATTGTTCTAAGGGTGACACTTCAGAAGAGGGACATGTAAACATATTTTAATGAGACCTCTTATGATTTGCTTTTGTGTCAAATCCAAAGTGCATGTAATCTTGGAACTATATCTAGCACACGTTGCATTTCTTCTCCAGAGGCTATCAGTTTGCATAAGTACAGACTGAGCTATTTGATCAACATCACTCTATTACCCTTCTCCATTCTTTCTTTGACAGCTACCACTCTGCTTTTTTCATTGGCTTCGCTTGTGTGGCAGTGTTTTTCTCCCTATGTATTTTGATTTCTTTTAGCACAGTGCCTTGAGTTTAATCTATGCTTTCACTTGTCGCAAAGTCCCCCCCCACTATAATGAAAAATGTCCTCTTATGTCTTTGTATTTATGTGTGTATATGTAAATATGCATATATTTGTGTGCATGAAATGTAAACTTTTTTATTCATTCATTGATGTGGATTTGTTTCTATATCTTCACTATCATGAATAATGCTGCTATGAAACCCTTGAGACAGATTTTATTACACACACACACACACACTCACTCCTCTCTCTCACACACACACACTCACTCACAGACACATACACACACACAAACACATACTCACACACACATACATGCACTCATACACGCACAAAGACAAACATATATGCACATATACAAACACACAGTCATACACACATACACAGACACTCACACACACACTCATATACACATACACACACTTATACACATACAGAAAGACACACACATACAAACACACATTAATACACACACACTCACACACACACACTCATACACATATACACACACTCACACACACACTCATATACACATACACAGACATATATTCACACACATATGCACACACATTCAAACACACGTTCATACACACACACAGACACACACACTCAAACACACATATGCACATTCATACACATACATAAAGATGCACACATACAAACACAAATTCATACATACACAGACACACACACACTCAAACACACATACACACACTCATACACACACTTAAACTCACATACTTACTCATACAATACATACATTCACACACACACTCATACACACAAACACACACAAACTTAGACACACACACAACTCACTCACACACACAAATACATGCACACATACACCCACCCAGAATTGCAGTTACTAAATCATAACATGATACCATTTTTGATGTATTGAAGAGCAGGCACATTGTTCTTTACGTGACAACAAAATTCTCCATTATTGACTAAGTTGTGAGTTTCATGCCTCCTATGAAATACCATTAATTTAACACTTTGACATCAACCATTAAATTGGGTATGGGGTGGTACCTAACTGGGCTTTGAATTACATTTCCCTGATGATCATATTTGTCGTTGTTTTTCACATCCCTGTTGTCCAGTTGTATGGATGCTATGAAAAAAAGATTCTGCCCAGTTTGTATGTTCCTTCTCCTTCATACATTAGATTCCTGTGCTGTTTTGATCATTGAGTGTTATAAGCTATGCTATTGGTTTTTGTTTTTCATGCTTTTGTCTGTTTCTTTATGGTACAAAAACCTTCTCGTTTAATGGACTCTCATGTTTCCTTTTAGCTCTGTTGCTTGTACATCCAAAGTCATAAAAACCAAACCAAACCAAATAAATAAACAAATAAATAAAACATAAAACTAACACTGTTTCAAACACTGTTGGTAGACCTTTCTTTTATTTTTTTTTTCTCGTTGGTTTCACAATTTCAAGTCCTAATTTATTTGACACAATTTAATTTGATGTTTTAAATATGGTGAGATATAAAGGTATCATATTTCTCTGGGTTCTGACACTAGTCTTACCTTGTACCACACATTTACCCTGAAAGCCAGTTCTTCCCTTTTCAAATTCTCCTTTCCACTGGACCTGATCCTACTAGTCTCACAGCTTCATTTTACAGCATTAACTTTTAGGCAATTTTACTTTTTAGAAAAAATTATTATGTTATTGTGTGTGCGTGCGTGTGTGTGTGTGTGTGTGTGTGTGTGTGTGTGTGTGTGGTCATAATGTACATATGGAGGTCAGAGAAAAATTAAATGGTCAGTCTTTTCCTTCCTCCATGTAGGTTTCAGGTTTTGAATTAAGGTGTGCAGGCTTGATAGTAGGTGCCTTTACCCACTGAGCTACTCATAAGCCCCATTTTGCATTTACTTCCTGTTCATAACTATAGTCAGTATTATAACAGCAATGATATTCCTCTGTTTAAAAACCTCTGTGTAGCTGAACTCTTTGCAGATCTTGAAATGACAATTCTCAGATTCATATAGAAATACAAAAAACACAGAATTCCTAAAGCAATCTTGAACTATGGAAGAACTTTAGAAGGTCCCAATATTCTTGATCTCAAACTATACTATAAAACTATAGTTTTTTAAAAAAGCATGGTATCGACATAAAACCAGACACATTGATCAATGGGTGTGACATAAATCTACATGTATGAAAACAATTTTAAATAAAGAAGCCAGAAACAAACACTGGGAAAAAAAGACAGAATCTTCAACAAATGGTTCTGGTCAAACTGAATGTTTGCAAATAGTAGAATGAAAATAGATCCATACTTATCAGCCTGTAAAACTCAACTCTAAATAGATAAAAGACCTTGACATAAAACCAGATACATTGAACCTGTTAGAATAGAAAGTGGGAAATAGATTTGAATTCGTTGATACAGGAGAAAACTTTCCAAACATAATATCTTTAGCACAGACACTAAGATCAGCAATTAATAAATGAGACCTCATGAAACTGAAAATCTTATATAAGGCAAAGACCAGCATCATTAGGACAAAGCTACATCGTATAGAATCGAAAAAGATTTTCAACCAACTCCAGATCCCATAGAGGACTAATATCAAGAATATATAAAGAATTAAGGAAACTAGATATCAAAAAAAAACCAAATAATCCATTTTAAAGTGGGGTGCAGATCTAAACAGAGAATTCTCAGTAGGAGAAGCTCAAATGGCTGAGAAACACTTAAAGAAACGTTCAACATCCTCAGTCATCAGGGAAATGCAAATTAAAACTACTTCGAGATCCCATCTTACACCTGTCAAAATGGCAAAGATCAATAACACGAGTGAAAGCTCATGCTAGAGAGGATGCTGAATAATCCGAACACTCCTGCATTGCTGGTGGAGGTGCAAACATCTGCAGACGCTATGGAAATCAGCATGGTGGTTCCTCAGAAGGGTAGAATTGGTCTACGTCAAGATTCAGCTATACCATTCTTGGACATACATCCAAAGGATATATCACCCTAATACAAGGACACTTGCTCAAATATGTTCTCTCCTACTCTTTTTATAATAGACCCAAATTAGAAGCATCCTAGATTCCCCTCAGCAGAGGAATGGATAAAGAAAATGTGCTTCAGTCATTCAATGGAGTGTTACTCAGCCCTTAAAAAAAAAACGATATCAAGATATTTGCAGGAAAGAGGATAGAGCAAGAAAAATAATCATCTTGAGTGTGGTAACCCAGACCCAGAAAGATACACATGGTGTGTATTTACTTACATGTGAATATTACCCTTTAAGTAAATTATAACAAAGCTACAATCACTAGACCCATAAATGTTAGGTATAGAGGAAGGGACTAGGGAAGACATATGTATCTTTCTGAGAAGGAGAAAAAGAACAGATGTTGTGGGTTGACTGGGAGAAGTAGGAACTGAAACCAGAGGATCGGATGGTGTCTTAGGGTTTCTATTGCTGTGAAGAGACACCATGAGCATGGCAACTCTTATGGAAAAAGTTTAATTGACATGGCAGTTTTCAGTTTCAGAGGTTTAGTCTACTGTCATCATGGTGGGCAGCATACTGGCAGACATGGTGCAGGCTACGTCGTTATTTGCAGATGATATGATAGTCTACATAAGCGACCCCCAAAACTCCACTAAAGAACTTTTACAGCTGATAAACAGTTTTAGTAATGTGGTAGGATACAAGATCAACTCCAAAAAATCAGTCGCCCTCTTATACACAATGGATAAAGAAGCAGAGAGGGAAATCAGAGAAGCTTCACCATTCATGATAGACACAAACAGCATAAAATATCTTGGGGTAAATCTAACCAAGGAAGTGAAAGATCTATTTGACAAGAACTTTAAGGCATTGAAGAAAGAAATTGAAGAGGATACCAAAAAATGGATGGACCTCCCTTGCTCTTGGATTGGGAGGATCAACATAGTAAAAATGTTTATAATTTTCTTATGAAAGTAATTGAAATATTAAATATGAAAATAATGCTTGAAAAATCTGTAACAGTAAGGAAAATTTTGACTCTGATAAAGATAAGACCAAAGGAAAAGAGGATCAGGAAAGTTTCACTTGTAAATTATCCCAAGTATTCAACCACAAAGAGAACTTAAAACTTCAGCTACATTTGAATTCCAGTGGTAGAACATTCCTGGCCAGGGTTCATTTGGGGTGAACCATTCAATAGAAAGAAATAGTCAGAGATTAATAGAAGTGTTTCAGTGAGGTGTGAATACCTAGAGACTTAACATGGGAGCAGAGCTACTTGTCTCAACCAAAGGAAGGTGATAGCAGACTAAGGGACAAAAAGAGGATCTGACTCCAATTCAACACCAGGAACAATTAACTAGTTTGTACATAGGTTTTATTTCTTTTTCTAAATATCAGCTCTTTTGTCTTTCAGGATCAGAATTTAATCAAGGTTAAAGCTGATCACTGGAATTAAAAGCATGCACTACCATGAATTTTAAAATTAAAAGCATACCTAAACACCATGAATTTTATAGTACCAATTTTCATAAATATGGACTAAAGTTTTCCAGTATTTTATATACTCTCATAGTATGTCAACAAGAATAAAAGGCTCATTCTTTGCAAGAACTGTTGGGAGTTAAAATTAAGGCACGAGAACAGGTGTTATCCATATGGACAAAATCCAATCTGTGAGCACTAGCCAGATGTTATTAGTAGGAACAGAATCCAGTCTGTGAACATGTGGCCAGATGTTTTTAGTGTGAACAGAACCAAGTCTATGAGCACTGGACCAGATGTTATTACATGAATTAGGAATAACTTGACAGTTGTACTTATGATTGGCCCATCCCATCAAGGAATGGGATACTTCATTCCTGGCTCTGATGTATCACCTGGGATCTTTTGGAGATTCAGGAATTCATACTGCACTATGGTAAATATGTCACCTTTCATTCATGCCCTAGTATATGTCAGTCCATGTTACACTGACAGTGAGAACTCACACCCTAGCCAAACAGGACTGGGGGGGGGGGGTACATTCCCAACTCCCTGGGTGTCAGCTCAATACTGATGGATAATGAGTACATGTGTCATTTTCTGCCAGCGACAACACATTTCTAAGTCCCTTCTAAAAAACTGTTAGGGGATGTTGGCTAAAATAAATGCTTTTACTGAATTTTCATAGCACAATATAAAAAAAATATTCTGGAATCAAAATAATCACCCATATCAAAAAGAACCACCAAACTCAAACAAATAAAAACAACATCAACATCAAGATAACCCAGGTACCTATTAAATATTTAGGCAGGATCTTCACACACACACACACACACAAACACACACACACACAAAATCAGCACAATGTTTTCAAGTGCTCATAAGTGCATCCCAAGACTTACCATCCTCTATGCCATAAAATATTCCAAGGTATCTTTAAAAGGACATTTATTATTTATAGTTTATCATTTGACAACTGGGTCTAAGTAGAAATCAAGGTAGACAACAGGTAATCCTCCAAATATGTGGAAAGGAACCAACACACTTGCAGGCAACATGTAGACCTAAGATAGAACAAACTACACTGAAGAATAAAAATAAAAATATCACATGTCAAGCTTTGTAAGCACCGATAAGAATGGACTGAGAGAGAAATTCTTAAATTAATAATTTAAAATTTCACCAAGATGACATAGAAAAACAGTAAAGCAAACATAAAGGGAAGAGAAAATGGGAGGGAATAGCTGCACAGAAGGGGTGCACTACCACACTCTGCCTATAGGAAGGCGAGGCACAGAAGGGGCAAGTTCAATGCCTGTCTAATTACTCACTAAGTCTTTGACAAAATAGTAACAAAGGGTCAAATGTATCCTTAAGATGTATGACATGTTGAGTTTAATTCTCCACGCCAATAAATAAAGTTAGATGCATGGGTCTTTTCTGGGCCTTTGGGTTAATAGCAAGTTCAGAAATACAAAGGAGCAGTTATTTGGTATCTGAAAGGATTTGTAGAATCAGCAGAAGTCACAAAAGCCTGAAACGCAGAGAGTCGCCAGTTACCAATACTAGAAATAGTTTGGGACATAAAGGGGAGTCAAGGGTAACCCAGAGATACCCAGTGCAGCAGCATCACAGACAAAGCTAGTGACATAAACTGCAAGTTTGGTGATGTGTGTTTTGTCTGAGAAAATGATACCACCATGTCTGTGAGCAGACATGACTGAGAACCATGCAGCTGAGGAATTTAATAGTTGTTTATGGATTTCTTATGAACTTTCAGCTTCCCAGAAAACACTGGCAGAGAATTCTTATCGTTAATTATTCAAAAAAATTTTAAAATAGTTAACCTATATATATTCTTAGAATAAAAATTTATAAAACTTTCCTTTCCCTGAGATCACAAGAAAAAGATGAAGAGAAAAAGAGAGGAATAAACAGGAGCCAATTAAATATTGAAAAATTAATCAATAACATTTAAGATGCTATCTGGCAATATATAAAAATGCATCATTACCAAAATATATTCAGAAACATAATTTTGCACCTTAAAGAGGAAATCAAAGCCATTGGAATATATATTCTTTGTTAAGTTCTATACAAAAAAGTATTAATTAAAAAAATTAATAAAACAAAAACCAAAGACACCAAGCCTGAGATACATAAAAGGGAAAAAATTAACAAGATAGGCTTATTAAATATTAAAATTTTACCTCTGTATTTGATCATGTTAGGAAGATAAATTTCAGATTAAAAAAACATTTCAAATCACATTTAGCATGAAGAAGAGCAAACAGGAAAAAACAAAATAAAAACTCCAATAAATTAAAAAAAAAATAAAGTTAAAAATGTACAGAAAACCTGCAGTTACTATTTCACAGTGAGAAAAATAGATTTAAATATACAAAAAGACATCTATTGCCATCATTAATTTGGGAAAGACAAACTAAAAAGCATCAATAGTGGACCTATAGACACATCATGACGGTCAATGTATTTCTTATCAGCATGCAACCCTCAACACAAAAATCCAATTTCTTGGATTTCTAATTTGTATTTAAGATCTCTAATTTATTGGCAGAAGGTCAAAGGATGCAGCTACTTGGGAACATACTGAAACCTAAAAAGGGCTTCCCCTACCCAGGTGCACTTGTATGAACATGTTTCCCAACATAAATATTTAAGTGCACAAAAATTGTGACAGCACATGATCATGGCAACAGTACCACATTAATAAGAACTCCAAAAGTACGGAGAACACCCCTGTAGTAATAATGGCGACGGGGTTGCATCCCCAGCAACCCGGCTGCCTGGCTAGCTTATGCCCGAAATAACAACACACAAACTGTACTCATTTAATCACTACTTGGCCCATTTCTATCTAGCCTCTTCTAGGCTAATTCTCACATATTAATTTAGCCCATTTCTAATCATCTGTGTAGCGCCCCTAGGTGCGCTTACCGGGAAGATTCTAGCCTACGTGCATTCTGGGTCGGAGCTTCATCACGTGCATCTGCCTGGGAGCTGGGAGCATGGCGTCTCTCTGAGGCGTCTGCTCCCAAGAGGAGAGCTGTGGAGTCTGAGCTTACTTCCTCTTCCTCCCAGCGTTCTGTTCTGTTTACTCCTCCCACCCATCTTCTAACCAATGAGGGCCAAGCAGTTTCTTTTTATTTAACCAATGACCTTCCTCCATCACACCCCAAAGATATTTCTGCAATAAATGGCTACATAAACTTACTACACATACAAATGCTCAGCTACAAGGAGTATAAACTATGGTTTAACCAAAATTGGGAAGAGTGTTTCTAGAAATATGCTGAGAAAAAAATACCAAATTCAGGCATTTAATATTGCATCATTCTACTGATATAACTTCCCTTACAGGATAATGGAAATTGAAGAGGAGTGGGCATGGTTAAAGATTAAGACTGGGTACACAACTCAAAGAGATATGATTATTAAGGTGTCACTGCCATGATGGTCTATACAGAAATCCAGAACTCAGCACACTCTCCTGGTGATGTTATACTATAGATGAACCATGGTGGGTATTAAATTCTAAAACAGAGGGATGAAAATTTGAATTATTGCAGAAAATAGTGGAGATGATTAAAGAATGAAGAATTAATGACATTTGAGTAGCCTAGATAGGAAACAAAGAAATAAAAAATAAAGTCCTTGATTTTTGTTCATCTTAAAGTAACCTAGTTAATTTTAAGAAAGATTTTGAAGGCAGAGTCAGTAAAACAGTATTGTGTATAGGTTTGCTATGATCAGGTGAAAAGCATTATGGTACTAGACATTGAAAATGTTCAGTGTAGCAGAGAGGATGTTCATAGACAGGGTGGTGGAGATGGCAGCACAGTTCAGAATACAAAGAAGAGATGTTGGGTGCCAGATGATGGTGAAAGATACAAAATAATACCACACTAGTTCAGAATTACATATAATAAAGGGTTATTTATTTAGGGGAGATTCATTGTCCTAGATCACAGTCCTCTTCATGAATGGGGAATAGAAACAGAGTCTAGCAGCTGGAAGCAAGAGCCAGAAGCAAGAGAGTGAGCACACGCTTTACAGCTGCATTTATAGCATAAGAGATCATGCTCCTGGACTGAGCTCCCAAAATCTAGTTGAAGAGTGGAAGGACTGAGAGTATGAACAAAGAATTCAAGACCATGAGGGGTTCATCCATTGAGATAGTTTGCTTGAGCTCACCAAATCCAACGGGACTGGGAGTCAACTCTGAAGGGGGTTGACAGTTAGGGCAGACTGAGGGGCCACTGACAGTGACACTGGGATTTGTCTCTATGGCCTGTACTGGCTTCTTGGGATCCTATTTTCTTCAGATATAAGTCTTGCTCAACCTAGATGTAGTAGGGAAGGCCTTGAACTTTCCACAGGGCAGGGTGCATGATTCTCTCTTAAGATTGAAGGGGGGGGTGGGAGGGTCTATGGAGGGAGTGAGAGGGGAGTGGGAGAAGGGGAGGGAGTGGGAATTTGGATTGGTAATTTTTAAGTAATAAAATAATAATAATTAAAAAAGAAAATGTGAGCATCCCTGGGGATAATAATGGAAATTAATGGAAGCATTTCATATATGTTTATCTTATGTAAAATAAAATCCATCATGGTATTTATTTTAAAAGAAAAAAAAAGAGATCATGCCCAAGTGGGCTGGTATTTTATAGGCAATTGGCCAAAGGAGCTCCTGCAACACCTCCCTCTTTTGTTTAAATAAGAGAGTTCCAAACACAATGCAAAACTTTGTATACTAGGAACGGATATCAAGTATAATGTTAGAATTACAACCAGCATAAACAATATTAAGCAAGGAACGTATCTCAATGTTTTAACAAACATTCTATCCTAAGGAGTCTACGTCTTGTATTGGAAATGGCTTCACTAGATCATAAGAGGATGGTAACTACCATTAACAAAAGCAAGGAGCGACAGAGGCGCAGCGGTGGTGGCACCAGACGCGGCGCAGCGGCAGCCAGACCAAAGCGGCTGGGACAGGCGTGCAATAAGGAGAGCAGATCGGCCTACTACAATTGAATCAAAGAGGTAGGCCTTTGGTTGGCAGGTCACTGGCACAAGGGGAGCCTGGTCCTGTCCTGAAGATCCTTCGGAGGGGTGAGAGGGTTCTTGGCCTGCAGCAGGAACCACGAAAGAGAGTGAGGGCATTTTGTAAGCGGAGCCCTTGGCCAGCAGGGAAACCTGATCCGGTTTCTAAAGGATCCATTGGATAGGATCAATAGGAGGAGATGGGCAGGCGCCAAGGCAAGAACTCACCCAATAATCCGAAAAACAACATGAAAACATCAGAACCCAATGATCTTACAACAGAAGTATTTGAACAACCTAACACAGAAGAAGTGGAAAAAATCGACTTTATGAAGATAATAGAGTCCCTTAAACAACATGTAAAAAATGCCCTTATAGAAATGGATGAGAAGTATAACAAAAAGTTTGAAGAAATCAGTAAATACGTACATGATACCCTGGGAAACCAAGAAAAAAACATCAAACAGGTAATGGAAACAGTTCAAGAATTGAAAACTGAAATGAAGGCAAAGAAGAAAATACAAACTGAGGACCAGCTGGATATGGAAAATCTAGGCCAACGAGCAGAGTCTACAGAAACAAGCATAATCAATAGAATACAAGAGCTAGAAGAAAGACTCTCAGATGCTGAGGACACCATAGAGAAAATAAACGAACAGATCAAAGAAAACAGCAAAGCCAACAAATTCTCAACACAAAACATTCAGGAACTATGGGACACAATAAAAAAACCAAACCTAAGAATAATAGGAATAGAAGAAGGAGAAGAGTCACAGCTCAAAGGCTCAGAAAATATTTTCAACAAAATTATGGAAGAAAACTTTCCCAACTTAAAGAAAGATATTCATTTAAATATTCAAGAAGCATACAGAACACCAAACAGACTGGATCAAAGAAAAACATCTCCTCGCCATATAATAATCAAAACACAAAATATACAGGTTAAAGAAAGAATATTAAGAGCTGCAAAAGAAAAAGGGCAAGTAACTTATAAAGGTAAACCGATCAGACTTACACCTGACTTCTCGATGGAAACTATGAAAGCCAGAAGGTCCTGGATAGAGGTTCTGCAGAAGCTAAGAGACCATGGATGCAAACCCAAACTACTATACCCAGCCAAGCTATCGTTCACTATCAACGGAGAAAACAAGACATTCCAGGATAAGAACAAATTTAAACAATACGTAGCCACAAATCCAGCCCTACAGAAAGTAATAGAAGGAAAATCGCAACCCAAGGAATCCAACACTGCCAACACTGCCTACAATAACCCAGGCATCTAATGACCCTTCACGAGCACATCTCAAAGAAAGGAGACACACAATCTCTACTACCAAAAGCAATAAGAATAACTGGAGTAAACAACCACTGGTCATTAATATCACTTAATATTAATGGGCTCAATTCACCTATAAAAAGGCACAGGCTAAAAGATTGGATACGAAAACAGGATCCAACATTCTGCTGTTTGCAAGAAACACATCTCAACCACAAAGACAGGCACCTACTCAGAGTAAAGGGTTGGGAAAAGGTGTTTCAAGCAAATGGTCCTAAGAAAAAAGCAGGTGTGGCCATACTAATTTCTAACAAAACTGACTTCAAACTAAAATCAATCAGAAGAGACCGAGACGGTCACTTTATACTCATAACAGGAACAATTCATCAGGAGGACGTCTCAATCCTGAATATATACGCCCCCAATATAAAAGCACCTACTTATGTAAAAGAAATATTACTAGAACTCAAGGCAGACATCAAACCACACACACTAGTAGTAGGAGACTTCAACACACCTCTCTCTCCAAGGGACAGGTCAATCAGACAGAAACCTAATAGAGAATTAAGAGAATTATTGGAGGTAATGAAGCAAATGGACTTAACAGACATCTATAGAACATTCCACCCAAATAGGAAAGAATATACCTTCTTCTCTGCAGCTTCATGGAACCTTCTCAAAAATTGACCACATACTCGGAAACAAAGGAAACCTCCACAGATACAAAAAAATATCAGTGTCCACCTGTGTCTTATCAGATCATCACGGATTAAAGTTAGAAGGCAACAACCACGCTGCCCCCAAAAAACCGACAAACTCATGGAAACTGAACAGTCAACTACTGAACCACACCTGGGTCAAGGAAGAAATCAAGAAAGAAATTAAAGTCTTCCTTGAATTTAATGAAAATAAAGGGACAACATACTCAAACCTATGGGACACAATGAAAGCAGTGCTAAGAGGAAAGTTCATAGCACTAAGTGCCCACTTAAAGAAAACGGAGAATGCATACATTGGGGACTTAAAAACACACCTGAAAGCTCTAGAAAAAAAAGAAGCAGACGCGCCCAGGAGAAGTAGAAGACTGGAAATAATAAAACTGAGGGCTGAAATCAACAAAATAGAAACACAGAAAACAGTCCAAAGAATCAATGAAACAAAAAGCTGGTTCTTGGAGAAAATCAACAAGATCGACAAACCACTATCCAAACTAATTAAACGACAGAGAGAGAACACGCAAATAAATAAGATCAGAAATGAAAAGGGGGACATAACCACAGACACAGAGGAAATTCAGAGAATCATTAGATCTTACTACAAAAGCCTGTATGCCACAAAACTGGAAAATACAAAAGAAATGGACATTTTTTTAAATAAGTATCATATACCAAAGCTAAACCAAGACCAGGTGAATGATCTAGACCGGTTTCTCGCGAAGAATTAGAAATGGTTATCAAAAATCTCCCTTCGAAAAAAAGCCCAGGACCAGATGGTTTCAATGCAGAATTCTACCAGATCTTCCAAGAAGAATTAATACCTATACTCCTTAAGGTATTTCACAATATAGAATCAGAAGAGTCATTGCCAAATTCCTTTTATGAAGCTACAGTTACCCTGATACCAAAACCACAAAAAGACCCAACCAAGAAAGAGAATTACAGACTGATCTCACTCATGAACATCGACGCAAAAATCTTCAATAAAATACTGGCAAACCGAATCCAAGAACACATAAGAAAAATTATCCATTATGATCAAGTAGGCTTCATCCCAGAGATGCAGGGCTGGTTCAACATACGCAAATCTATCAATGTAATCCACCATATAAATAAACTGAAAGAAAAAAACCATATGATCATTTCACTAGATGCGGAAAAAGCATTCGACAAAATTCAACACCCCTTTATGATAAAGGTCTTGGAGAGAATAGGGATACAAGGGTCCTACCTAAATATAATAAAAGCTATTTACAGCAAGCCAACAGCTAACATTAAATTAAACGGAGAAAAACTCAAAGCCATCCCACTAAAATCAGGAACACGACAAGGATGTCCACTCTCGCCATACCTCTTCAATATAGTGCTTGAAATTCTAGCAATAGCAATAAGACAACATAAGGAGATCAAGGGGATTTGTATTGGAAAGGAAGAAGTTAAGCTTTCGTTATTTGCAGATGATATGATAGTGTACATAAGCGACCCCAAAAATTCTACCAAAGAACTCCTACAGCTGATAAACAGCTTTAGTAACGTGGCAGGATACAAGATCAACTCCAAAAAATCAGTTGCCTTCCTATACACCAAGGATAAGGAAGCAGAGAGGGAAATCAGAGAAGCATCACCTTTCACGATAGCCACAAATAGCATAAAATACCTTGGGGTAACCCTGACCAAGGAAGTGAAAGATCTACTTGACAAGAACTATAAGTCTTTGAAGAAAGAAATTGAAGAAGACACCAGAAAATGGAAAGACCTCCCTTGCTCTTGGATTGGGAGGACCAACATAGTAAAAATGGCAATTCTACCAAAAGCAATCTATAGATTCAATGCAATCCCCATCAAAATCCCATCAAAATTCTTCACAGATCTGGAGAAGACAATAATCAACTTTATATGGAAAAACAAAAAACCCAGGATAGCCAAAACAATCTTATACAATAAAGGTTTGTCTGGAGGCATTACCATCCCTGACTTCAAACTCTATTACAGAGCTACAGTATTGAAAACAGCTTGGTATTGGCATAAAACCAGAGAAGTCGACCAATGGAATCGAATAGAAGACCCTGACATTAACCCACAAACCTATGAACACCTGATCTTCGATAAAGGAGCTAAAAGTATACAATGGAAAAAAGAGAGCATCTTCAACAAATGGTGCTGGCAAAACTGGATGTCAATCTGTAGAAGAATGAAAATTGATCCATATCTATCACCATGCACAAAACTCAAATCCAAATGGATTAAAGACCTCAATATCAGTCCGAACACACTGAACCTGATAGAAGAGAAAGTGGGAAGTACTCTACAGCACATGGGCACAGGAGACCACTTCCTATGTATAACCCCAGCAGCACTGACACTAAGGGCATCATTGAATAAATGGGACTTCCTGAGGCTGAGAAGCTTCTGTAAAGCAAAGGACACTGTCACTAAGACAAAAAGACAACCCACTGACTGGGAGAAGATCTTCACCAACCCTGCAACTGACAAAGGTTTGATCTCCAAAATATATAAAGAACTCAAGAAACTAGACCGTAAAAGGCTAATCAACCCAATTATAAAATGGGGCACTGATCTGAACAGAGAATTCTCAACAGAAGAACTTCAAATGGCCAAAAGACACTTAAGGTCATGCTCAACTTCCTTAGCGATCAGGGAAATGCAAATCAAGACAACTTTAAGATACCACCTTACACCTGTCAGAATGGCTAAAATAAAAAACACCAATGATAGCCTTTGCTGGAGAGGTTGTGGAGAAAGGGGTACACTCACCCATTGCTGGTGGGAATGCAAACTTGTGCAACCACTCTGGAAAGCAGTGTTTCGGTTTCTCAGGAAATTCGGGATCAACCTACCCCTGGATCCAGCAATACCATTCTTGGGAATATACCCAAGAGAGGCCCTATCATACAACAAAAGTATATGCTCAACTATGTTCATGGCAGCATTGTTTGTAATAGCCAGAACCTGGAAACAACCTAGATGCCCTTCAATGGAAGAATGGATGAAGAAAGTATGGAATATATACATATTAGAGTATTACTCAGCAGTAAAAAACAAGGACTTCTTGAATTTTGCATACAAATGGATGGAAATAGAAAACACTATCCTGAGTGAGGTAAGCCAGACCCAAAAAGAGGAACATGGGAGGTACTCACTCATATTTGGTTTCTAGCCATAAATAAAGGACATTGAGCCTATAATTCATGTTCCTAGAGAAGCTAAATAAGGTGAATCCAAAGACAAACACATAGGCATCCTCAGGAATATTAACCTTCATCAGGCGATGAAAGGAGACAGAGACAGAGACCCACATGGGAGCACCGGACAGAAATCTCAAGGTCCAAATCAGGAGCAGAAGGAGACGGAGCACGAGCAAGGAACTCAGGACCACGAGGGGTGCACCCACACACTAAGACAATGGGGATGTTCTATTGGGATCTCACCAAGGCCAGCTGGCCTAGGTCTGAAAAAGCATGGGATAAATCCGGACTAGCTGAACATAGCGGACAATGAGGAATACTGAGAATTCAAGAACAATTGCAGTGGGTTTTTGATCCTACTGCATGTACTGGCTTTGTGGGAGCCTAGGCAGTTTGAATGCTCACCTTACGAGACCTGGATAGAGGTGGGCAGTCCTTGGGCTTCCCACAGGTCAGGGAACCCTGATTGCTCTTCGAGCAGATGAGGGGGGGGGACTTGATCGGGGGAGGGGGAGGGAAATGGGAAGCGGTTGTGGGGACGAGGCAGAAATCCTTAATAAATAAATAAATTAAAAAAAAAAACAAAAGCAAGGAGCTGAGAGACAGCATCTAAACTCTCATAGAATTCAACACTTCAGATTGCCGAGGAACCATTTTCCAGAAGGTTCTGAAAACAAGGGTAAATAGATGCAACAATCAGTTTGCTGAAAAGCAAGTAACTGGTTTGCAATTCTCTATACTTTCTTAATAACAGCCTTGTGTCTGAGCATCACCTGCTGCAATTCCTCTGTCTTTCCCTGTTTTTAATGAACCATTTCATGATGGTGAGGTGGCTCAATGGGGAAATATGACTGCCACAGAACCCTGTGCATTGTGTTTGATCCCTGGATTCTACCTGGTAGAATTAGAGTACTAGTTCCTTCAAGATAATCCTTTGGCTTCTTCATGCACATCATGGCATGCCTGTCTGCATAATATGGACTTAGTCATATTGCTGTGAAGAGACATCACAATATGGCAACTCTTATAAAGGAAGGCATTTAATTGGCACTGGCTTACTGTTTCAGATTTAGTCCCTTGTCAGCACAGCAGGAAATACTGTGGTGCACAGCCAGACACGGTGCTGGAGAAGGAGCTAAGAGTTTTAAATCTGGCTCCAAAGACAGCAGGAAGAGAGTGAGTCACTAGGTCTGACTTGGTTTTCTGAAAGCTCTAAACCCAGCCCCAGTGATGCACTATTAATAAAAACTCAGGGTCAGAAATGGGGGTTCAACCTGAAGCTCTAAAAAGCAAAACAACCAGTCCCTGGCCTTACCTCAACCTTAGTCTGAAATGACGACCCTGCCTCCTGGAATCTTGAAGGAGACTGTGTCTGGAAGCTGTCTCCCCCTTACCCCATCTTAGATTCCTTTCTAGGGCTGGGATAAAAAATGTGCACTAGTGGGATTAAAGGAATACACCACCAATTTCTATGGCAACTAGTGTGGCTACTGGGATAAAAGGTGTGTGTTATCATACCCTGGTCTCTAAGGCTGACCAGTGGGACTGTTTTACTCTCAGATCTTCAGGCAGTCTTTATTTATTAAAATACAATTCAAATACCACTACACCCCAGTGACACACTTCCGTCAATAAAGTCATGCTGCCAAATAATGCCACTTCCTGGTGACCAGGATTTCAGATCCATGAGTCTAAGGGAGCCATTCTTATTTAAATTGCCATAGGCATGTGTACCATAAATAAATAAAAAGATAAATGCTAAAATTTTAAATTAACTACTTCACGTTCTGTGCTTAAATCACGAGGCCAAAAAATATGTATGGATTATTATGACCTTCAAAGCAAGGTAGACTCTGCCCTTTCTCAGCCTTGCTGTCTGCTCTCACACTTCTCCAACTCCACACGCCCAAGCCTTTTTCTTTCTAGAATAATGGGAACTGGGGCACATTAAGGACAAAATTTTCCACAGTGTAAGCAAAATAATGAAAAAAAAGTGAATGCATTGACTATAAACTCTTCATTTTATTCTCCTCTGTCACTTTTGCTTTTATGGCTTAAAATACCTTATTTTATGTACTTTTTAATAAGCTGAAAGAAATGGAAATGTGTTTGTGTGTGAGAGAGAGGAGAGACAGAGAGAGAGGACTGTGTGCTCGTCTCTCTCCCTGCACACATGAAAACACCAGTACACTCCACATGTATTTTAATATTTCATGAATAGAAAGTAAATGAAACTTTAGGATATGCATTTACTTGGACAAATTTTTATGTAATTGGGAAACTCTGGTTAGGATACAGCTCTGAATATGTAGCAAATGATTGAATGAATAAATCACTGTGTCAGTTTACATAGGTGTCCATGCCCTGCAACCAGACCATAGTTTACAAAAGCTCCATAGTATATTCAGGAGAATGGCACCCCCATGGGACAATGGCTGTTTTTATAATAGAGATTCACACAGTTATTGAATTTGGGTTGTATGTATTGAGTTGTGATTTTTTTTTTCATATATGAACCAAAGTGAATCAGATGTTAGAGGAAGTAACTAAATCTAGATCCCAAGCAGTCAGAATCAGGTCCTCACTCTTCATGCCAGATCTTTCTTATCCCTATATCTTCCCTTTGTTAATATTATGCTTGTAATCTTATTTTCATATATTTTATAGGAGGCAGAAACTAACAATATTGAGTTAAATCCTGAACCGGTAAGCTCAGTTACAGAAGAAGCCCTCTCGATAATCCTTATTGTTTTCATAACTTGGATCATATTATATCTTCAATGATTACCTGTTGAATTAATGAATGTGTTTGCCTAGAAAAATGTATACAGGTGTGTACACATACATATTGATATATATCAATATGCATACACATATTTATTCGTATTGTATATGTATACATATTTGCAATGCTTTACCAAGGTGAATCTGATAAACCCTTTGAGGGCTTCACATTTACTACAGCAAAAAGTGTAGAAGTGAGACATGGTGAAAGTTTTAAGCACCATAAGATGCAACATTCTGAGAAATCAAAGATAACAAGGTCAGAATGAGAGTCCTCATTGACAGAAAAATAAATTACTTTACTGAAAATTTCAGAAACGCCTGTATATGAAGTCTCTGCAAATTAAATATGTTGTGAATAATTTCCTCTACATATTAATTGTGTAACTCAGCAATGTGGAGGTTATATAGCATAAAATGAGGCTAATATCTCAAATTGCAGAAGAATGGGAAATAGGACAGATCGGATTATAAATCATATCAGCATTCTGCTCTCATATTTCCTCACAGTAAGGTCCTCTTAATCATATACAAGATGTAGGGCAGAGATAGTGGCCCAATGGATAAAACAGATTGCTGAACAAGCATAAAGACCTGAGTTCAAGTCCCCAGAACCCACTTAAAATGTCCATCTTTAACCCTACTGTCATGATGCACACTTAATAACCTGATCCAGGCACACACACACACACACACATACGGACACACACACACACACACACACACACACGGGTGGAGGGGAAAGATAAGTTATACGTTAAAATAAAGCCACACTTGGCCTGTTTAAGCAGACCTTAGTTACATCTTGTAACAAAGGTGGTTTGCAGCTCAGACTGTTGCCAAGGCTGTAAACTAATCTCATAAACTGACAGCTAAGTCCTATTCCTGAGGACAACATCCACACAACTCGCTGAAGGTAGAGAAGTCAAATTGGTGCCTTCATAGAGACTTCATCCCTATATTCTAGCATCTTTGGTACAGGAATGTACTGTGTACTTTACCATAAGGGAAATGTAAGCAGCAACCCAGACACAAATCCTTGGACCACCAATAGTCTGCTTCCTGCAAGATATTCAAAAGCAGTGGTGGCACAAACCTTATGAGAGTAACCGAGCAACATCTGATTTGACTTAAGGTTCACTCCATGAGATGGAACCCATGCCTGTCACTACTGGGTGATGAAGAACCTGAGACTAATAGCCAGGGACTTAAGGTAAACCCAAACACTACTGTTCCAAAAAATGCAACAATGACTCCTAATGACATTCTGCTAAACTCACAGATCAGTGCCTTGCCTAGCCATTATCAGAGAAGCTTTCTCCTGCAGTAGATGGGAACAAAAATACAGAGAGTCACAGCCAGACATTATACAGAGAATGAGACACCTTGGAACACTCAACCCTAAATGGGATGTCTTCATTAAAACCCTCCCCTCAGGGTTCAGGGAACAGACCATGCTGAGAAAAGGCAGAAAGTGTGTAAGAGCCAGAGAGGATGGAGGACACCAAGAAAACTAAGCAATGTGGTCAAAGCTTTTATGAACTCACAGAGACTGAGACAGCACTCACAAGGCCTGCACAGATCTACTCCAGGTCCTTTCTGTATATATCATGGTCTCCAGTTTCTTGTTTTAGTGGAATTCCTCAGTGTATGAATGAGTGGGTCTCTGCTCCTTGTGCCTTCTCTTGGGCTCTTTCTTTCTGTTTTTCTTGTCCAACTATGATGTCTTGGGTTTACTTTTATTTTACAGTATTCCTTAAAAACCCATTTGTTTTCTGATCTGGGTGGGGAGGAGATGTTGGGAGGAACTGAAGGAATAGAGGGAAGGAAAACTGTAATCAGGATTTACAATGTGAGAAAAATGTATTTTAATAAAAGGGCAAATGTGTTTATAAGACATATTGCACATCATTTATCAACTCAATCTAAACACAAGGGGACACTGGCTATTCACACTATTGTTTTTTGCCTCTGTCCACACATATCTATGTAACGTTGATATGATAATATATTTTTCTTACTGCACATTTTGTAAACTATTTCTTTGTAAGAACATATCTGTGGGAATCTATTCTGCAATTCTACAGACTCGGGATTTCTCCTGACTTTAAAATTTTTTTTTCAGTTTCTGTGTCACATTTTTTGTTCCTTACTTGGATGATATTGAAATATTCCAAATACATTTCCATATGGAAGTCCCAGATAAAGATTCTTCTGACGTGGAAGCTAATGAGTTATACAGCCTTTCAGAAACTGTCTTCTCTTTAGAAAATGAGAGCCAAGATAGGATTTTTTCTGGGTCACTCAGAAATAGCTCAGAAACTAAGTAGGGTGTCACGTGCAGGGACAGGTGGGGAACTTCCCATCCCCTAAAAGGTAGTTGTGGCCTGCACATCGTCATGGGTCTTCAGACTGCAAATTCTAAAAGGTAGATGTTGTCTACACACCGCCGTGGGTCTTCAGACTGCAAATTCTAAAAGGTAGATGTTGTCTACACACCGCCGTGGGTCTTCAGACTGCAAATTCTAAAAGGTAGATGTTGTCTACACACCGCCGTGGGTCTTCAGACACTGAATGTCCTCACACCATTTTGAATGAAATATCCTGGGATTTTTTTTATACAAATATTTTGCTTGAAAGCAAATGTGCCATTAGAAATGTAGAAATTACACAGAATGCTATACTATGTAAATCTTACTATAGGAAGCAGGAGTCACTGTAATGCATAATGGGCATGGAAACTAGATGTCCTGTCCATATTACGGTCGATAAAACAAATAGATAATTCTACACTAGATATCCTGTCCATATTATGGTCGATAAAACAAATAGATGATAATTCTACCCTAGATATTCTAGCATAAAATAATACTTGGTCCTTTGAAAGGTAATGGACTACCTTCCAGAAATCCACTTCCTGTCTCCTGCAATGAAGAAGAGCTAGTTATTTAGAGAGGAGCAACTTCAGCCTCTGAGAAAATGGAGGAGAGAGGGGCTGGGTATGCCCATACACTGAAAACACATGTTTGAGTAGAATGATGGCAATAACAGTTGATACGTTCATTTCTTGTTTACAGTTTTAATTGATTCTGGGTTAGAGAGAATTTAATAAATATCACCCACATAGTCCAACACTCATAATTTGAAATGAAACAATTGTGATACCAATTTCTAAATTAGGATTCTGGTTCACCTTACAAGGAAATATTCCACATGACTTTTAAATGTACTCAGATTTAAATATAGTTGTATACTTTAAAAAAACACACACTTAGAAAAGTGTTATGATTTAATTTCTCATGAAGACAGGCACATTTATTTCTTTCCTATGTTACAATTCTATATAAGCATGCTTATGCTGTTATCCCAGTCAAAGATTTACACTTTTGTTAAAGTCACTGGACTTGAAGACATTCCAAGCAGTGCTCCTACCATTGAGACCGACTCATAATACTTGTGACTCATTAAATTTCTCATACAGCATGCACTAAAGCCTAATTTTAAAAATTTAATAGTGGCTATGTGATAAGTAGTGGTTAGATACATTAAACATAGAAAATAAAAATCTGGGCACACTATTGGAGTTAGAACTGTGACTTCCTATTCTCAAAAATAGATTAAGCTATCATGAAACTCAGAGGTAAAACATAAAATCAGAATTTATACTTTTTTTCAACTTAGTAACTAAAATTTCCATTTATTAACTACAGTTTGCAGATCAGAAATTGAGCAGCACAGGGCTAGGTGTGTACATTTCATTGCATTATGAAATTTCATAATGCATGTCATTGCATGGTGGCAGAATCTTAATCACACTTAAACCCTATTTTCAAATAAGGTCATTCACAGGAAATTGAAATTGAGGCTTGAGCTTATGTGTTTATACAATACTTCATTTGAAAACAAAGGAGAGTGCTTCAGTTTGGGTTTCATCTGAGCAGTATAAGCAAGACTGACAGGTGAAAATAAATAACCAATACTTTTACCTGTGAAAGACTTCATACAAGCAATTTCACTCACCCTATGCGCTTCTCAAACTTAGTCTTTTCACTAAAATACTAAAAGCATGATAATGAACATTTTAGCTTTCTTGAGATAGTCCCATGAATATATAATTTAGGAAGGGAACAAAATTACAGCTTAGACCATGTGAAGGGAAACAGAAAATCACACATAATTTTTGATGTGCTTCAGGCTAGTTTTCCTTGCTGCCATGGGGAACAGGAAGAAGACTAAGAGAGAACAGATCACACAGTGGGCAGAAGGATTGTGGAGGAGAGGACCAAGAGCTGTCAATCTTAGGTAGCTGAAGCGGCTCACAGATGAACAGATTTCCTAAGTAGAGAGTAACCTTGCAGACACGATCAGCTATCCTCTGAGCGGTGGCATGTGTAGTGGGGATTAGCTCAGAAGCTGAGCTTGGCGGGTGGGGGTTGGAACTGTTAGCACATCCCACATTTATAATTTTGAAAGCTCATCTGCTTGATTCTGTCCTGAAATAAACCTATTTCCCACTGGAAATGCTGTGTTTTCTTTTTTTCTAAGCCACCACCAATTTCAGAGCTATGGATTCTGAGTGTCTTTATCACTTTATTGATGGAAAACAAAACAACAACAATAAAAACATTTTCTAGCTCAGAAGGAGGCACAGCATCAGACAGCTAAACACGGTGGCTAACCCAGTTAATACAGGATGAGGCTATATGTCTACCAGTCGGGTCCCTGACTTAGAAAGAAATATGCAGGTATACTGACAGACAAAAGTGTGAAAAAAAAATGTGGCTATTTGGACACTCGAGTCTTGACTGCAATTACTGCACGAATCTCTCCATTTGTTCCTGCCACACTGGCAACACGTCTGTCTCCAGAATTGCTGCCTTGGAGGCAAAGACATCCCATTGTGTTGTCACCAGCTGCAGCCTCTCTGTGCTTCCTAAGGATTAGCTTCTGACATACAAAATGACACAAAGAAAACTAGCTAATTCCCGATTATCAAAACCTTCCATTTCTCAAAATGACAGGATCATCTGCCTTGCAGTCTCCTGCCAGTAAAATAATATTCCACTCCTCTGATCATGATCAGCCTGTTTTCCGCGAGTGTTTAAAATTACCAGGTTTTCCCCGATACATGAGAGGTGCGCCATTTCCACATTTGTTTCTCCCACTCTTTCTTCCACGCAGTCTGCCAACATGCATCCAGTTCTAATTCTGCTTGGAGAAGTAAATCACACTTCTGTTCCTAGGAGAAGCTATTCCTCATGCCTTCTGCTTTTCCAGTTCCTGCTTAGGAAACTCTTTACATTTAGGTAATTTCGGGATAAAATCTCAGGTAAGGAGGCTACTGGCGTTGTTTACGCACTTATTCTACAGAGCCTTGTATGGTTTGATATATGGGTTTTTTTTTGTGTTCTACTAATAGCTGTCACTTATTTACATTTTGATAGAAGAATATTTATTAAAGGAAGAAACTTGTGGTTGTAGTAAGGAAAAACAATCAGCTTAAAAAGGATATGAATTTGAAGGAGAACAGAGAGGGTTAATGGTACAGCTTGAAGGGAGGAGAGGGAAGGGGGAACATGTGATTTGAGATGAAGGAAGGGTGGATATGGGAGCAGGGAAGAAGATACCTTAATTCAGGGAGCCATTTGAGGGATGGCAAGAGACTTGGCTCTAGAGGGGTTCCCAGGTGTCCAAGAAGATGTCCCTAGCTAGGTCCTTGGGCAGCAGAGGAGAGGGTTCTGAACTGGCCTTTTCCCATAGCCACACTGATGAATATCTTGCATATCACCACAGAACCTTCATCCGGCGATGGATGGAGATAGAGACAGAGAACCACATTGGAGCACTGGACTGAGCTCCCAAGGCCCAGATGAAGAGCAGAAGGAGGGAGAATATGAGCAAGGAAGTCAGGACCGTGAGGGGTTCGTCCCCCCACGGAGACGGTGGGACGGATCTAATGGGAGCTCACCAAGGCCAGCTGGACTGGAACTGAATGAGCATGGGATCAAACCAGACTCTCTGAATGTGGCTGACAATGAGGGCCGACTGAGAAGCCATTGACAATGGCACTGGGTTTTGATTCTACTGCATGTACTGGCTTTTTGGGAGCCTAGTCTGTTTGGATGCTCACCTTCCTAGATCTGGATGGAGGGGGGAGGGCTTTGGACTTCCCACAGGGCAGGGCACCCTGACTTCTCTTAGGACTGAAGGGGGAGGGAGAGGAAAATGGAAGGAGGGGAGGAAGTGGAAATTTTTAATAAATAAATAAATTTTAAAAATCAAAGAAAACAAAAGAGAAAAAAATATTATTTCCCTTTCCAAACTCCTGTGTCTGATCCAAAAATCTTTTAACAATAAGACACAAAAGTTGCATAGTAAATATTTATATGACCCTAAGTGGAGAGGCAGGCATTCTATGTAGTCTAAACTTAGGTCAAATAAGACTACGCAAGGCACACAGAGGAAAGAAGACAGAAGTTTGTACACAAGGATATTGCAGAAATAATGCAGTTTTATTGCTCTACCTCTTGATGGGATTTCTAGCACATTCCTTACACCTCAGGAACTTTGCTAATTTTTGGCACCAAATGTAATTATATCTTTCAGAAGTTTATTGTCTGTTATTTCCTAATAGACAGACTCTGTTAGCATTTTCATGCACACATTTTCCTGAACACAGACATGTTCAAAGTTGATGGGGGAGTGTCATATATCAATCTGTTGATTTCATTGGTTAAGCAATAAAGAAACTGCTCGGCCCTCATAGGTTAAAACATAGGTGGGTGGAGTAAACAGAACAGAATGCTGGGAGAAAGAAGCTGAGTCAAGTGAGTCGCCATGATTCTTCCACTCCAGGCAGACACAGGTTAAGATCATTCCTGGTAAGCCAGCTTGTGGGCTACACAGATTATAAGAAATGGGCTAGTCCAGGTGCGAGAGTTAGCCGAGAAAAGGCTAGATATAATGGGCCAAGCGGTGTTTAAATGAATACAGTTTGTGTGTTGTTATTTCGGGGCATAAGCTAGAGCTAGCCATGTGGGCGGCCACGTGCTGGAGATGCAGCCCCGCCGCTCTTATTACTACACAAAGTCATAGAGTCCAATGTTCTATGGAAAGCACTGAACTTCTGAACACACAGGGTACCTTCTGAATAAGTATTTATATTAAAAAAAATAAAACCATTTCTGATCACATTTGGAGCTGCTTTAGGGCAATGCGTTTCAGCAATAGTGTGTTAGGATTAAGGTAATCCTCTGAACCAAGTGCCAACGCAATTGAAAAGCATATATGAAGAGTTTGTAGGTAAGTTGTTGAAAATACTGCTGACAGTTAAAGATTATAAATATAGATCTATGCGTATGAATGCATGCCCATGTGATAATATAACCTATATTTGACACTTCACTTTATGCCTACCCTTAACAACTCCTTGATACTAAATGTTATTTCCCTGACTATTAATTTCCTTTCTACCAATTCCATCTTTTAAATAACAGTTGTGAGGCCAACAAGGTGGCACAGCTGAAAGATACTCACTGTCAAGCCTAATGACCTAAATTAGATACTCAGATCTACATGGCAGAAGGAGAGGGCCAGACTTCAGCAAGTTGTCCTCAGGCCTTTGTGGTCAAGTTATGACATGTGCACTCCCTTGTCCACACAAAATTAATGAATATTAAAAATTCATCAGATATGACAGTGATCCTTTGTTGAGATTACCATGCCATCCCTGAAATGTATACCACACCTAAAAGGGCACCTAAACCAATTTCACAACTTATTTATTAATAGTCCTGCAATAAGCAGGGATATGCAAGCATCTTTGAAGTGTCCATACATGTACATATATTTTAGTTTGAGTGGTGTGGTTGGGTAATATGATAGTGTAGGAGGTCCTTCTGTTTGTGTGTTGCTTTCATTGGTTAATTAATAAAGAAACTGCTTGGCATGATAGGACAGAATTTAGGTAGGCAGAGAAAACAGAACTGAATTCTGGGAGAAAGAAAGCAGAGGAGAGAATCGCCATGGAGCTGCCAGAATCAGACATGCTGAATCTTTTAGAAATGGGTTAAATCAAGATGTGAGAGTTAGCCAAAAGGAGGCTAGAGCTAATAGCCAAGCAGTGTTTTAATTAATGCAGTCTCTGTGTGATTATTTCAGGTGTAAGCTAGCTGTGTGGCCAGAAGAAAGGGCTTCGCTCCTTTCAACAATATGAGAGATGTATTTTTAGTCATCTTGAGAAACTGCTTCCCTAACTTCCAAAGTGGTTATACCTATGTAGATTCTCAACAATCATTACTAATATATTTATAAACTTCTATCCTCACCTGCAATGATTGCTTTTCATGATGATAGCAGTCCTGACTCAAGTAAGATGGAATCTCAGTGGCTTTGCCTTGGATTTCTTCATGGACAATTATTTTATAATATATTTAGTAGCCAGTCACACTTCCTATAAGAACTCTCTGTTTAGATTAAGTGTACATTGGTTGATTATCTTTCTTCTTTGAATTTCTTGAACTCTTTGTGTATTGTATTCTGTATACTTTGTTCCTGCTGACTTGAGACACACCATAAGCAATGTTTCCTGTCTTCATTTGGCATAACTCGATCACAGAGAGCAAATGGACAAAGTCTCCCAATACCTTGACATTTCACTGAACAACAGATTAAAAACATTTTTTTTCCATTTCCTAGAGCCCATTTCCTCCCTGGTGGCAGCACTGTGTACCAGTAGCAATTCTTTGTGATGTGATGGTCCTTGCAATTTCCTGCCTTACAATCTCTGCCTTAGAAGTCTCCTGGCGATTGATGAACCTATGGAAAGAATTTTAATCATTTCTTAGAGTTTCCAGGCAGCAGAGATTTTTCCTAAAACATTCTTATTTCACTAACAGAAAGATTCTGAGCCTATTGTTCATTGGTGGAGTCCTGCCCACATTTCCTCAACAGCATTCTAGGATCTCTGTAATAAGACACCAATCCACTTTGGCTAGCCACCTATTAACTTGACATTAACTTCTTCTTTCTCATTAATCAGCATTATATGCATCACAACATGGGCAGCATTTCTGTATCCATTGATTGTATTCACTAAACTGTAAATATCAAATACCACACAGATCCTGGTACTGGTATAGAATCCTGCCCATTCTCTAAGATGCTAGATTCAGAGGACCATTTTTGATGACCTACCCCCCCCCCAAATATTCATCTTTTTTCTTTTAAGATACCAATTGAACCTGAACTCTGATTTCATTACTTTAATTTTATAAAGAATTGTGTATTTTTCCTAGAAAAATAAAAAACGCTTCAAAAGTAATATTTTTTATATAAAGAGGAAAAGCAAAATTCAGAACGGATGAGATATAATTAGATTGGTTCCTCTAGAAACATAGAACTACAGCTTTGAATTACATACAGTCTGCTCGAGTGTTTGAAACGAAGTGGAAAAAAGCAGATACCTCCAGATAGCCTGTGAGATTATAGTACTATTGTTTTCTTATAAATTATCCACAGAACAGTTTGGCATATGTGTGTGGGAGAGCTCAGTAACACTGAAGCATGCATACGTAGCTTGAATAACACACAAACATGAATGTAGAGCATCAAATAATAATTTAGTATGAACGTTGGATCTTCCATAACACCCAGTGTGGATGTGGATCCTGAGTAACTGAACTCCCAACGTGGATGAGAGCCATTTCAGAATGAGTGCAGCGACTCCGTTCCTACTCCAGGCAGTATGTGGATCTGGGAATAAAACTCTGCATAGATCTGGAGCCTCCTGTCTTAGACTTGGACAACTATTTCGCTGAAAACTTGGAACGTTCTTAGCAATCAACGTTAGTAAGCAGTTCTGTGTTGCTGGAGAGGAAAGCGTTGCAGGCACAGAAGCGTGGCGTGTAACTGCTTCTAACGCTCAACCCGAGCTTCCCAAAAGCAAAGGATCAGAATATCGACCATTTAACTGCTACGTTCTCATCCATCTCTTCATTGAAATGAACAAATATTCTATAATCTTCTTCTGCAGCTCTGGGGTGTTCGAATCCAGGCCTCCCTAATTTATCAGTATCCCGTCTTGTCTTCCTAACTGACTTTTGCGAAGCACAGAGTCATTTCCTACAATGCAACATTTCGACGCTGAAGTTAGATCTCTAAAAGACAAATAACCTCAAGTGCCAAGAAGCTGACAGCTGCTCTTTGCTTTTTAAACGGCTCTCCCTTCTGAAGAAGCTGAACTGTGTCTGGGCTACGTTCTCATAAACTGACCTGAGCCTAAAGTAAGGCATTGACCTGAAAAAGCTTTCTGTCCTGGTGCCAATTAGTTCCTCATTGGGCTGATTCTGGGCCCCTGCTCAGAGCACCTGACATTTGAAAGCAATTAGAAGGCAGGCGGGTCGGTAAACGGCAGCCGGCGTCAATACTCAACAGAGCTGAACCCGTTTCGCCCATGCAATGGAAACCGTCAGCGCTACTCACAAACTGTGACCTCCACTCTCTCTGAGGATCTGAAAGAATTGCCCTTACATACTGACAAAGGTTAAAACTGGCTCTGAGGAGAATTTGAGAGGGGGTTGATTTCCATTTACTGAAAGCTATTTTCTGGGGGGTCAGTAAGTAGATTCAAAATCTATGTGTTCAATTCCAAATTTATGTTTTAAAAGATCGAATTCAATGTTCAGATAAAGGTCCTTTAGTTAGGAGAGGTTAGCACATAGCAAGTAGGCAACTCCAATGTGATCTTCTGTTTTATTATAGTTAGTGTGGGAGAAACAAGTAAAGTCTACTAAAGAATGGGGGATAATGAGGTTTTTCATCTGCAGGGGTGTCCTGCCTTGCCCCAGAGTAGGGCTTTTAAGAGCAAACTTTTTCTGAATGCTTCAAAAATGCTGAAATATACACTAAAGTAGCAAGAGAGAATAGAGACTGCTTACCTAAAATATCTAGTATTTATTCTATTATTATTTGTGTGTGCATTTGTGCGTGCGTGTGTGTATGTGTGCATGTGTATGTGTGTGTACATATGTGTGTGTATCTTAGTGCAGTACCTGCAAAGATGGTTTTGAATCCCCTGGATCTAGAGTTATAAGCAGTTGTGAGCCATAGATTCTCTGTCAGAATAAGACAAACTCTTAATTGCTGAGCCATCTCTTTAGCTCCCTCCATACATTTTAAAAGTTTCTATCTATGTATATGTATGTGTATGTGTGTGTGTGTGTGTGTGTGTGTGTGTGTGTGTGTGTGTGTACAGCAGTGAATGCCATGTGTGGGGGAATAACCTCAGAACACTAGACCATTGGGAACTGAGATGCAGGAAGTTGTGTATCTCCTGACATCACAGATGCTGGGAACAGAACTCAGTTCTCATGGAACAGCAGCGAGTGCTTTGAAACATGGAGTAACGACTGCTTTCTTTTAATTTTTATTGAGCTGTAGAACAACAGATGCATAAAGTAACTCCTGAGTTTCTGAACAATGCGGTTAGTCCCTGCCTTTCACAGCCTAACACAAGTCGACTGACCCTGCCCAGGGTCTGGAACTGTCAGTAGATTCTTCGCAGTACTAATAGCGATATATACGTTTTCTCTGTGACATTTCTCTTCCACCTCTTGTCTTCTTATCTCAACTTGCTTGCTTCCAAATACATAAATTAAAATATAAAACCAATCAAATCAAACTGAATATGTAATTTCATTCAAGTGAGAATTAATAATTAATTTGGGCAAGAGATATGTATCGTGTTCATTGTTAAGCATTTTCAAGTATCTAAGTAGCAAATATATTCAGGGATAAAAGGAGTATGAAGCAGATTCTGTCTTCTGAAGGGTTATTTAGTGCATGATGTTTAAAATGAGTCTTCCAAATATGGCTGCAACAGCTGCCTTGCACGTTTCTCTCTTTGTTATAACGTTGCCACTCTCTCATTGTGGAGTTTAAATCCTCTTCTCTTTAAATGGAACCGGCTTTCATTGACAGCTGCAGTAAATCAGAAGACAGTACATGGTATGTGTACTTGTAGGTAGCTAAAAGTGGCAGAGCATATATGTGAAACACTTAGAGCATACATGAAACACCCATGGTTTGGAAACCTCCTGAGTAGCCAAGACTCTGGAAGTGAAGGCTTGTGGTGATTTACTCACCATTCCCCTTGCCGAAAGTTGAAAATTGTTGAGGTTCTCAAGATTTAAGCATTTTAATATTGCTGTTAAAATTGTGCTACACAAACCAAGCCCAACTGGACATCCTAAAGGAAAGGTCAACGCAGCATCATGGAGACAAAGTCCAGCTGATTTCTCAACAGATTTATATACACGACCTATGAACATACTGGAGAGCTATAGGAACTGCTAATAGCTGTCGCCCGGCTACCACACTATGAAAAGCTCCTTGGAAGAACTATTCATTTCAATCAGATGAAGACCTAGGGGTCATGATAATTAAATTACACACTGTTAGGAAGCTTGCTAATTTGTTACAGATAACAGGCATAATATCAAAGAACATATACAGATAGGAACTTACATGATAAAAATTATGAATGTTCAAAGCAGGGTGAAGTTGATTTTCAAATAAAGGCTTAAATTAAACTACACAAGTAGTTCTCTCTGAGGGGAGAATAGAAGTTATATAGATGAATGTTTATAAATGAAGAAGAAACAGGAACTGTGAGGAATATTAGAAAAAGTGTAATTGAAAGAGAGAATAGATGTCTAAGAGTAAAAAGAAAATTTTTAAGCAGTTACGTTTTATATATAAGATATATAAAAATTGAAATAGGTGTGTTTGATGTGATGCCTATACAGAGAGTTCTATTAGACTAAATAACTGTGATTCTATGGATGGCAGCAGATTGAGAGGCCAATCTTACCAAAAGATTGACAATACTAATTTTATCTTGTTTTCTAAACAGTTTAAAATTATATACTTTTCTCTTTTTATTGATTTTTATTGAGCTCTACATTTTTCTCTGCTCCCCTCCTTGCCTCTCCCCTCACCCTTTCAACCCTCCCTCAAGGTCCCCATGCTCCCAATTTACTCAGGAGATCTTGTCTTTTTCTACTTCCCATGTAGATCTATGTATGTCTCTCTTAGTATCCTCATTGTTGTCTAAGTTCTCTTGGATTGTGATTTGTAGGATGGTTTTCTTTGCTTTATGTTTAAAAACAACCTATGGGTGAGTACATGTGATAATTGTCTTTCTGTGTTTGGGTTACATCACTCAAAATAATGTTTTCTAGCTCCATCCATTTTCCTGCAAATTTCAAGATGTCGTTATTCTTTTCTGCTGTGTAGTACTCCATTGTGTAGATGTACCAGATTTTCCTTATCCGTTCTTCGGTCAAGGGGTATTTAGGTTGTTTCTAGTTTCTGGCTATGACAAATAATGCGGCTATGAACATAGTTAAGGGTTCAACTCTTAAAGGCACAGCACACTTTACTGACAGTATCCTCTGTAGCTCTAGTTCCCTTTGCCTGTCATCACTGCACATAGCTCTGATGTTTTCAAGGAACATTTTACTGTGATTTTTCACACTGTCTGATATTTATACTCTCAACTGCTTTATTTCTCTTGTGATCCCTTTCAATTAGGTCAGTAACACTGACACTGGCTTTCTCTCCAGCAAAGCCCATTGCTTCAGGAAGGTTACCTAGCCTATGATACAAATATTAAGGTTTAACATTCAGAAGGCATGCTAGGGTAATTAGCTTGGTCCTGAACAATGGTCCTGATATAGCTTTGGTCATTCATAGAACCAAAGGTAATATGAGGTGATACTCATACTTATGTATCGACAATGAGAGCCAGTGAATAAATGGGAGTAGGCAAATATAACACAAGCCTCTCCTTTAAGAGCTCATCACATTGTGCTGACTCCCGGAATAAAAGGCTGCATATAATTGTATCTCAAAGCTGATGGTACTTCTGCTAGATGGTTGTTAAAAAACAAAACTCTCAAATTAGATGTGAAATGCTCCTTGAATTCTAATTACAAAGATTCATGAAAAGAGTAGATCTGACTGGGAGGAATACGGTGTGGCAGAGCAAAAAGAGCTGTTGTCAGACAGACTGAAATCTGAAGATCCTGGCACAATATCCAATTAAGGCAGTTAATGTTTACTCAGAGAAAAACCAATAAATTCACAGAGGAACGTGCTGTCAACTCAACCTTCAGTGCACACGGAATGCTCTGTGTGAGTTCTCTGGGTCCTGTCAGTGTTGCTTGCTTCTCCCATGTTCCTCTTCTAGTTTCCATAAACTGTAATAAGTGAGAATATCTACAAACAGCTGCCACTGGCTGAAATGAACTGAATGTCCTGGAATGCCCTTGTCATAAAAGGGCAAGCACATCCTGAGCAAGGAGTGATCGTTGGGTTTTCTTCCTGATGTTGATTTTATTGAATGCCACATGTCAGCACTCACCCTGCCTCTGAGATGACTGAGCAAACGTCACAGAATGCCATCGATTTTTGTCACATCTTTTTGGGCAGCAGCAATGTTGGAAATTACATGGGACCCAAGGTTGTAAACCTGATCTGAGTTTGTGGTCTCACTTGAAATTTAGAAATTCCATATTTATCTACTTCACAGAATGAACTAAAAGGCAAAGACAAAACTAGACCAGCATTAAGTCAGAGGGCCGTAGTCTCTACAAATTTCCATTACAATAACTCATAGTTACCTGCACAACCAAACGGAGAGAATCAGGAATTATTACTGAGCTTCTTCATCTCCTGAAGTGAGGGAAATAAACATGAGACCACTTATACATCACACTGTCAATATGCAACCCTGGAGGGCAGGGAGGCATCTTGGAGAAATTTCAAAGCACCTGGCTATCAGTTTTGGCACACCTGAGTTTTTTACATATACCCCCTTCTCTGAATATCACCCTGCTCAACTAGTGTTTTCTTCTCTCATTTTCCAAAATAAAGAAGTACTTGGGTATCTATTTTTGAGGACAAAATACATTATAAGTCTGTGAAGAATTCATATTATAAAGTTCAAAAATGATTTATTGATCTTTCTTACATGTTGAATTTCTGCACATACCAAAGATTAATGCTGTATAAAATTAAAAGTGTGTATTCCACACTGGAGATTTTAAATGTAGTATCTAAGACACTCCAGGGAAAATATACATTTTAGGATTGGTTTTAGGTGGTGTGAACATAGCTCCTGTGTCTTCCACTCTGGATTCATCATTATACTGGAAAACTAACTTAGTCACACCTACATTTTGTAAAAAAAAAAAAAAAAAGTAACATATAAAAATTTCTATAGTATTGTTTATATACATATATATCAAATGAGATCTTTAAAAGAATAAACTTAATCATTATAATTTAATATAATAAGCCGGGCGGTGGTGGCGCATGCCTTTAATCCCAGCACTCGGGAGGCTGAGGCAGGCAGATCTCTGTGAGTTCGAGGCCAGCCTGGTCTACAAGAGCTAGTTCCAGGACAGGAACCAAAAGCTACGGAGAAACCCTGTCTCAAAAAATTAAAAAAAAATAATTTAATATAATAAATAATTTTTTTCAAAAAGTTTTGATTATGCCACAAGGCAATGACAGTAATAATGTATAATTAAAATATGGTATAAATAAATATAATTTCTTTATTGATGATAAGCCATAAGACACTATCAGCACCATGAACACAGATCTTTATATAAGCTTCAGATCTGTTACATAATATGAATGGTCTAGCTAAATGTCTCACATTCTGTTAGTGTTGTACATATATGAAAATATTGATCTGAAGAAGTGAGGAAACAATGCTCCTGAAATACTATTCTACAAAATGTTTTTATTTCTTGTTCAAACATTGGATTGTGGGCATATATAGTAGGAAAGTAAATATATATACCCTGTGATCCAACAGAGAAAATAGAATTCTGTATATACATAAGTCAAACTCAAATGGGTGCTGTGCTGAGAACGTAAGTAGAACACTTGGTGTGTGAGTCCCCTCAGTGTGCTGTGATTACCATTAATGAATAAAGAAACTGCCTTGGCCTGTTGATAGGAAAGAACTTAGGTAGGTGGGCAAGACAGAACTGAATTCTGGGACAAAGAAGGATGGAGTCAGAAATGCTATGGACCTGCCACCAGAGATAGACGTGTTGAAACTTTGCTGGTAGGCCATGACCTCATGGTGAAGCACAGATTAATAGAAATTGGTTAAATTAAGACGTAAAAGTTAGCTAATAAGAAGCTAGAGCTAATGGGCCAAGCAGTGATTTAATTAATACAGTTTCCGTGTGGTTATTCCAGGTATAAGCTATCTGGGCGACCGGGAAGAGCAAGTGGCCCTCTCCCACCAACAAACACTGACTCTTTGAAGGAAATATTCAACATTTCTAAACTGCAGTCAGTTGAGTTATGAATATGGTTGCTTTTATTCTCACATGGTATTGAGCATTAGAATTAAACAATGTTCCATTAAAGATTAGATGAGTTTAAAAGGTTCTTATAAAGAATCTAATTATCAGCTAAACTGGAGAAAAATAAGGCCATACGTCAAGGTCACATTAGACAAGAAAAGGAGATTTCAAAGTAATTTTACATATGATCTTATCATTGTTGATAGCCTAAAATTACAAGTCTATTTCAAACGCTTTGAAGAAAATGAGATAGATGTCTTTTCTAAAATTCATGATTTCAGTTTTAATTTGGGGGAATAGTATTTTGGGCTGGGAAGATGACTCAGACTGTAAAGGCACTTACCAGTAACCCTAAGAACCCACGTTCAGTCTCTTGGACCAACATGGTAAAAAAAAAAAAGAAAACACTCTCCTGACTTTTCTTGTAAGCTTCATGTGTGCTTTGGTATGCCCTCCCCTACAACACACACAGGAAATAAAATCACCAAAAATATCTTTAAATAGTTTTAGCTTCTCTGGGTGTCTTATTTTCTTCCTTTATATAATACCAACTAGAAACTGCCTTGAAGCATGATTAAGAAAAATTCAGAGACAGAAATTGGGGTTCAACTTGAAGGTCAGAAAAGCAAAACAGTCAGCCACTGGCTCTTACCTCGACCTCATTCTGAAATGGCGAATCTGCCTCCAGGAGTCATAGAAGGAGACTGTGCTGAGACCTGTCTCCTCCTGTTTTATAATCCTTTCTAGTTCTGTGATTAACGGCGTGCACTGCCTGGTTTCTATGGCAAGCTAATGTGGTTTCTGGGATTAAAGGTTTGTAGGATTATTGTCTGGTCTTTAAGTCTGGCCAGTGTGGCTGTTTTACTTTTCTGATCCTCAGGCAAGCTTTATTTCTTAAAATATAAATGAAATACCAACTATACTCCTCTGCCAGAAACCAAGGTCCTTGGAGTCTGAGATCATGACATCTTGAATTACTAGTTAATAAGACACAGACAATGGGACCAGTTGGCAGCAGGAACACTTGAGAAGACAGTTTACTTCTCACTATTTACTGTGAAGAACAGCAAGCATATTACAGTCCCCAAAAAAATTGTACAAATATCACTTTACCCTCACAGCAGTGAAAAAGAATAGGTGACTAGATAATAGCACTTTACGATGGGTCATATCGTAAAGACAAAGGTCAAAGAGATGGACAAGGGCATTGAGATCTTAAACACAGAACTGTCTATCAAGGTGTTTGACTTGACTAAAGAGAGACCAAGGGGACTTCTGGGTTTGACTCGGAAGCTAGAGAGTGCTCCCATATTCCAAGACAGTACATTTAAGGGAACAGCATTCAGAATGTATGGAGTTTATAGGGACAGATAGATGAGAGAAGGAAATGCATCAATTTTCAAATTAACAATGGGCCCTAGCCAGAGAGTGAGAAGGGCAGTCCACCTCATCTGCTTCTGTAAAGATGCAGGAGGCTAGGCTGTTAACGTAAGTGTTGACATACAACAAGAAGGTATATCTGTTACCAGAAGACCTCCTTACTTTCCTTTGCTATATTACTCAAGGAAGTCACTTGGCGTCTACAACATCCAACATCAAATTAAATGGAAACTCAAAGTGGTTCCAATAAAATTAGGAACAAGACAAAGCTGTCCAAACTCTGTCTATATATATTCAACATAGTTTTTTTTTTTTTAAGTTCTGACTAGGGGATTCAAATTGGAAAAGAAGAAGTCAAACTTTCACTATTTGCAAATGATACTATAGTATATAATAAGTAACCCCAAAAACTCTACAAGGGAAGTCCTACAGCTAATAAACATCTTCAGTAATGTGCCAGGATAAAAGATCAACACAAAAAAAATCAGTAGCCCTCCTATATACAAATGATAAAGAAACTGAGAAAGAAATCAGAGAAGGGGCTGAAGAGATGGCTCAGTGGTTAAGAGCATTGCCTGCTCTTCCAAAGGTCCTGAGTTCAATTCCTGGCAACCACATAGTGGCTCACAACCATTTGTAATGAGGGCTGGTGCCCTCTTCTGGCCTGCAGACATACACACAGACAGAATATTGTATAAATAATAAATAAATAAATATTTTTTAAAAAAGAAGAAATCAGAGAAACATCATCCTTCACAATAGCCACAAATAACATAAAACATCTTGGGGGTAACACTAACCAAAGAAGTGAAAGACTATTCAACAAGAACTTTAAGTCTTTGAAGAAAGAAATTGAAGAAGATACCAGAAAATGGAAAGATCTCCCATGTTCTTGGATAAGTGGAATCAACATAATAAAAATGGCAATCCTACCAAAACCAATCTATAGATTCAATGCAATCCCCATCAAAATCCCAACACATTTCTTCACAGACCATGAAAGTACAATAATCAACTTCATATGGAAATAAAAGAGGATAGCCAAAACAATCCTGTACAATAAAGAAACTTCCAGAGGCATCACAATCCCTGAAATTGAGCTCTATTACACAGCTACAGTAATGAAAGCAGGTTGGTATTGGCATAAAAACAGACAGGAAGACCAATAAAATAGATTTGAAGACCTGGATATTAATCCATACACCAAGATCACCTGATTTTTGACAAAGAAGCTAAAATTATACAATGGAAAAAGAAGGCATCTTCAACAACGGTGCTGGCATAACTGGATGTCAATGTGTAGAAGAATGAAAAGAGATTCATATCTATCCCCATGCACATAACTCAAGTCCAAATGGATTAAAGACCTCAATATAAATATGACCACAGTGAACCTGAAAGAAGAGGAACTGAAAGTAGCCTTCAATGCATGGGCACAGGAGACCACATCCTATATATAACACCAATAGCACAGACACTAAGAGAAACGGTAAATAAAATGGACTTTCTGAAACTGAGAAGCTTCTGTAAAGCAAATGACACAGTTAATAAGACAAAAAGGCAGCCTACTGAATGGGAAAAGATCTTCACTAACCCCACATGAGACAGAGGACTGATCTCCAAAATATACAGCAAACTCAAGAGATTAGGCATCAAAATTACAAATAACCCAATTAAAAAATGGAGTACAGAACTAAACAAAGAATTTTCAACAGGACAATCTTGAATGGCCTAAAGACACTTAAGGAAATTTTCAACATCCTTAGCTAGATAGTTTGCATCATGTAAATTAAAATCAACAAAACTCTGATACCATCTTATACTATCAGAATGGCTAAGATCAAAAACATCAATGATAGCTTATGCTGGAGAGGATGTGGAGTAAGGGGAACACTCCTCCATTGCTGGTGGGAATGCAAATTTGTACAACCACTTTGGAAATCAGTATGGCGGTTTCTCAGAAAATTGGGAATCAACCTACCTCAGGAACCAGCAATATAACTCTTGGGTATATATAGCCAAAAGATGCTCAATCATACTACAAGGACATTTGTTCAACTATATTCATAGGAACATCATTTGTAATAGCCATAATCTGGAAACAATCTAGATAAAGAAAGTGTGGCACATTTACACATTAGAGTACTACTCAGCAGTAAAAAACAGTATTTTGAAATTTGTAAATAAATGAATGGAGTTAGATAAAAAACCATCCTGAGAGAGAGAGAATCCAGACCCAGCAAGATGACCATGGTATGTACTCACTCAGAAGTGGATACTAGCTGTAAAGCAAAGGATATTGAGCCTATAGTTCATGTTCCTAGAGAAACTAAGTAACAAGGTAAACCCTAAAAAAATACATAGATCTACCTGTAAAGTCAAAATATACAAGACTGCATGACAAAATTGGGAGAATGGGGGTGGGAAAGTAGAAAGGGCAGAAGGGAAGAGGAGGTGAGAAGGGAAGGGAGAAGGGGGGAATGGGATAGTCAAGACAGAGGAAGGACAGAGATGAGAGCAAAGAAAGAGATATTTTGATTCAGGGAGCCTTTATGGGGATAGCAAGAAACCTGGCCCTAGAGAAATTCCCAGGAGTCCACAGGGATGACCCCAGCTAAGACCCTAAGCAATATAGGAGATGGTGCCCAAACTGGCCTTGCTCTGTGGACTGGTGAGTATCTTAAATATCACCAAAAAACCTTCATCCAGCAACTTATGGAAACAGAAGTTGAGACCTGTATTGGAACACTGGACTGAGATTCCAAAGTCCAGTTGAAGAGTGGGAGGAGGGAGAACATGAGCAAAGTGGTCAAGACCATGACGAGGATGAGGACACCCACTGAAACAGTCTACTTCAACTAATGGGAGCACACCAACTCCAGCCAGACAGGGAAGGAACAAGCACAGGACAAAACTAGTCCCTCTGAATATGAGTGACAGTTGCATGGCTGGTTTAGACTGAGGGGCCACTGGTGATGGCACTAGAATTTAACCCTAATGCTTGTACTGGCTTTTGGGGAACCCATTCTCTTTGGATGGATACCTTACTTAGCTTATATATAGTAGAGAGAGCCTTGAACCTTCTCCAAAGCAATGTGTCTCACCCTCTGAGGAGTGGGTAGAAGTGGGGTGAGGGCATAGGTGGAAGGAATGAAAAAAGGGGAGGGAGTGGGAACTGGGATTGGAATGGGAAATGAAAAAAATAATTTGTTTTATTTTTAAAAATAAATAAATAAATAAAAAGAAATAAAATAAAAGAAAATGATTTATTTAAGTATCCAAATACAGTAGTGTATGTCTATAATCCCAGAACTCAGGAAGTGGAAGCAGCAAGATCAGAAATTCAAGGTAATTCTCAGCTACACAGATGGCTTAAGTCCAGCCTGAGTGATATATGACTCAGTTTCAGAAAAACAAAAGGGAAAAATAACTTAATGTAAGAAAAAAAATGTGTCTTTTAGTAGTATAGAAGTTTTAAAATTAAGGTTATTAAAACTATTCTAATTGTATGGGGTCATTTTTTTTATATTGCTCATTATGTCTAGAAGAAGATACATTCCCCCTTGGTATTTGTTTTAAAAAAAAATCAAAATTCTCAGACATCTAGGAAATAGCAAAAAGGAAACAAGCATATTTAACATATGGGAAAATCCTGAAGAAGAAACACAAGGGTGGAGAGATCAGTGAACACAGGAGAAGATGAAAACATGACATGAAATTCTTGGGTTTGTTATGGGAGGAGTGGTCAGGTTCCTCATTGCAGTCAGACAGAGCCTGGACACTGTTCCTGGCTTATCTTCTCATTTCTAAAGTAAAGAAAACTAACTTCAGAAGCATTGGCTCCTCTCCGACTTCGTTTATGTGGAGGATGATGACTTTGCATATGCATAAAAGGCGTGGGATAATGAAGAATCATCATGTTGATTTAGTAGGCATAGTTCACAAAATAAAATGAAATTTTGGTATGCAAGAGAAAAACAAAGGTCATTTAAATTTATCTCTATGGACAGCTAATCACTACAGTTTTAAAAACACTAAACAGGAAATATCATAAAGGTACAATCTCATGAACATAAGAAAAAGAAATAAAAGTCTCTTGGCAACATCAGCCATGGTTACTGTTCATCCCTCAACTAAAAGTACTCCTGGGGACTCATAAGAATTTTTTTTTTCAACAAAGGCCAGAAAAAAATAAAAGAATAATATTTTGAGAAAACAAAATCCTTAATTAAAAGGACAAATAGTTGCTTTAAAAGAAGCTTGATAAATAAATCATGAGAAGGGCAAAGATGTGGGTGTGGTGTTAACCAAGTGTAATTCTTTCTGTTGATTTAAGCAATGTCATGGAATATAAAATGATGACTCAAAAAATCAGTAGCGATAAAACTCGGTTTGGACATGACAGGTATTGATCCACAAGCCAGGCTCAGCAAGATGTGCTGATGCAACTGAGCAAGTCTGTCAAAAACAGTTTCCGTGGATGGACACAGCGGGGAAATAATGCTATGGATGAGGAATGACAACTAGTCAGACATTGCCAGAACTACGGGGAGAAAGTGTCTACAGTTTTCATCCACCCCAGGTACCCAGGAGCATTCTGGCCTTGATAATGTTTCAGAAGTAAGGCCGAGCATGGAATCTGGGTGTGTTGACACAGTCCTATAACTCCATCGCTGGGAATGGTCAAGCAAGAAGATGACAAATTCAAGCTCAGCCGGGGATTATCTTTTCTAAGATTCTGCCTCAAAGCAAATAAACAACAATATTAAAAAAAAAGAAAGAAATCTTGAATTTGGGGAAGGGAGGTGCAGATTGGAAGAGGGAAGAGGGGCAGTGATGAAGATGTTCATGAATGAATACAACATTTAAATATCATGGATACTGTATTTCAATAAATGGGAAATAAATTGATCCTTGCTTCAAGGTTCTGTTCCCCACACCCATGATGTACAAACATAATGTCAGCTTTCAAGGACAATACTGTGTCAACATGTGCCAGCACATATGTGTGGTAGGCAGAACTTCTAGGTAGTCCCATGCTTAAGGGAGACAAACTCTGAAATGAATACTGTATAAAAAGTTGAAAGCTATATTTGGATATAGTGGTCAAATGTCACAAATACTTCATTCTAAAAACCTCATGAAAAAAATAAGAGAAAGGGCTGGAGAGATGGCTTAGAGGTTAAGAGCATTGCCTGCTCTTTCAAAGGTCCTGAGTTCAATTCCCAACAACCACATGGTGGCTCACAACCATCTGTAATGGGTTCTGGTGCCTTCTTCTAGTCTGCAGGCATACATACAGACAAAATATTGGATACATAATAAATAAATATTAAAAAAGAAAAAATAATCTACAAATTATTAAAACAAAAAAAACAAATAAACTACAGAGAAAGCCCTGTAAGGTGTGGCTGTGGGTGACAGCTGGTGGAAATCACGAATCTTCAGATCCAATCTCTAATCTTCCCTGTGTACGATCTTGGAAGGACAAGACCTTGACAAATAAAAACACTATGGTTTCTTTCCCAGAATTTTCAGAAGGGTAAAACTAGACTCCTATGTGTCCTGCGGGTGAGTCTTAGCTCATTTCGCATTACTATAAATAACATCGATTGTTTTCCATGCAGAATGCTGAAGGTGGTTATGAAGTCGCAGGTCATACAGAATCAATAGCTGGTGTCTTTCTTACTGTTCTGGGTTGGGGTTTTAATCCTTCTCATAGTTCTTCCGAGGTTTTGTTCTAAGCCACTTTCAATGTGTAAAATTATCAGCAGTAGAGAAGTTGTGATTGATGCTGCAATGCCTAAAGGTATTATTAAAGATCTGACTCATACATGGACACACACATGTTCACACACATGTATACACATGCTCCCTCTGTTTTATACATACACACCCTCTCATACACACATCGACACACACATTCATATACTTACATACATATACACTCTCTCACACGTACATCTTCACACATAACTACACTCATATACACACATATCTGACAGACTTGCTATTAAAATGAATGATATAGCCCCTTCCCTAAGGAGTTCTAAACAACTTTTGAAAGGCTGTTACCCCCAAACATTACAATGTGCTCAGTGCTTGATATGAGGCATTAGTTCATTTCTCTGTAAGTAACCACTTAGGGAGACAGTAAATCAAACAAGTCATTGCAGAAAGGAAGGTGTCTAGCTGTTTCTTCCATTGCTGTGTATGAATGCATGGTGGCTGACTATAACACAAAAGCTAATAGTAAAATATAAAAAATACAGCTTTCACATATCATGCATACTGAATGACAACTGGGTTATCATACATGAATCTATGCTAATGGTTGAATGGGGAGGGGTAGGCATGAGACACGCCTAAAGAAAACAGGCTCAGGTACAGGAAGGGACAAAAGAAAATGGCATGTTCAGATAAATTCAGAGGTTGCTGTGTATGGACAGACAGTTGGTAAGACAAACGTATTTATCTGTTTCATAACTTCAGAAATTTCATACACGATCATGTGTACCTTTACTCTGGGCCTCTGTTTGGGGAGCTAAGTGATAACAAAACACAAGTAGTTAACCAAAATGCTTATGTCATGGCCAGGAAGCAAGAGGAAAGCTGGAGGAACCATGCTACCAAAGTGCCCTTTGAGTCTAGGTTAGCACTGACCCAAATATTTCCACGAAAGCTTTATGAATTAGGTCACCCTTTGATTTAGGTTCCCAGTGACACAACTATCTCCCCCAAAGTCTCAAGAACCACAGCTCCATTTGAGACTATGTCTCCAATGACCAAGTATCTCCACGGAAGCCTCACTTACCAAAGATTCTACCACTTCTCCAAAGAACCATTGACAGTAACACACATTCTCTGATGATGCATAATTAATAAAAACTCAGAATCAGAAATTGGGGCTCAACCTAAATATCAGAAAAGCAAAATAGCCAGCCACTGACTCTTATCTTTACCTCAGTCTGAAAATGGCGATCCTGCCTCTAGGAATCTCAGAATGAGACTGTGACTGAGTGCTGTCTCCTCCTGTTTTATAAGGGATTAAAGGTGGGCACTGCCTGGTTTTCATGGCAACTAGTGTGGCTACTGGAATTAAAGGTGTGAGGTACCACTGTGTAAGGCGGACCAGTGGGGCTGTGTGACACCCTGATCATCAGGAAAGCTTTTTTTATTAAAATAAAAATGAAATGCCACTACACTTTGGAGTACAACCAAAATCTAAACTATAGTGTTCTACCAGAAGGTGCCAGTTCAAGGTTACTCTAACAGTGGGAAATGCATTATTCTAACTCCAAGAGTCCCCAACTTTTTTCAAAGCTCCAAACCAGAACTCCCCTATGGTATTCAAGACAAGTTCCATCATGAGAACCTATGAAAGTAAAAAGGAAAATTATATAATTTCAAGAGATAATGGTAAAGCATTATATATCTGCATTCTGAAGGAGATGAATATAAATATTAAAGAAGAGTTGCTCATGGAAAGAACAAAATACATGACGGAAAATATTCAACTCTGTCAGAGGTATGGTCTTCCATCTAGAATACACTATGACAAGGTGGAGTCTCCCATGCACATGGGCAGACCTGTAGGCAGAGGCTGCTCATTTGTTTCTGACTGCTCAAACCCAAAAAAAATCACACAGAAACTATACTATTTGCAATACTGTTTGGCCAATAGATTAAGCATATCTCTATCCAGCTTTTACATCTTAAATTAACCCATTTATATTATTTTATATTTTACCACTGGGCTTGTAGTTTACCGGTGCATGGGCATCTTTCTACTCCAGCAGCTATATGGTGTCTCTCTGACTTTGCCTTCTCTCTCTCTCTCTCTCTCTCTCTCTCTCTATATATATATATATATATATATATATATATATATATATATATATATATATATATCTTTTCCAGCCTGGCTATATTCTGTTAAGCTATTGGCCAAAAGCAACTTCTTTATTAACCAATGGCAATAAAACATAATCACAGCATACAGTGGGGGAATCCCACATCACAAGTGTGCCCTTGCAACCTCATTCCTTGGCTAGTTTTCTCGCTGCCTTCTCTTCCCTCCGCAGCCATTCATCATTGCTATGACCTCTTTCTTCTGTAAGCTGTAAGTGTAGCTCTATTTCCACTCTCACCGTTGTTTGCTAGGTTTCCAACCCTTGCCGTAAGCTTCCTGATCTCACAGTTGGGGAAGCCACCTTGTTTCCTTAACTTTTGTTTTCTAAATTGTCCAAAAATCAATACCATATGGAAATCGTGGTCTACCCCCAGAAGGAGGGTGAACCATGACTGGCCTGTCCTCTGTCTTTCTGAGTGAGGGAGGCCATTGCTCTTGAAGCAGTACTGAGTTTTACGCCTATTTAGTGTCCCTTTTGAAATGACTCCATTATCTAAAGTTTTTAAAGCAAATCTGCATTTGTATAACATTGAACCTGTGCCATGGAATACATATTTTGGAGATGGTCTGGAAGCATCTTTCCTGTGTTGTGATGTGGCTTTTCTTTTCACTGACTGCTATAGAACACTTTTTGCTTGCCTGTATCCCAACAAATGCTTCATTTCTGACCAAACAGAAAATTTTCTAAATAATTTGACTCTGTTTTTTCTCTTCTCTTGATTTTTACTATAAAATGGGCTAAAAGGTGTCATTATCCACCACTGTTGCAATCTGCGTGTGGAAAGAGAGGCTCATGAGTTAAAATCGATGGTCTCCACCATGAGGTCAGCCTGGAGGCAGGTGTCTGCCTGGACTAAGAGTCATTTGGAGTAGAACTTGAGGTTTATATAGCCTAAGCTCCTTCTCTCTGTTCTCTGCATGAGGCAAGGTGGAAGTCCCAGATGTTCATTCCTACTGCCATGACTTTCTAGCCATGAGCTGTATCTCCTAAAAGTGTGAGTCAAAATGAACCCCTTTTCTCTTAAACTCCTTCTTAGGAGTATTTTGTCATGGGAAGGCAATAAGTATCTATTTTACCATTGCTTTAATCTTTGCTCCAAAAATCAACTAATCCAGTATATTAAAGCTCATCTACCCTGCAAGCCTCAGGGTATGACCAGAATTCACCTCAGCCTTTGCCAAAGCATCACATCTGAAATCCTGTTGCCGCAGCTTTTATGACTGACTTAACTATCTTCTAACTCTCCCAAGAACCACCCACAAATGTCTATTCACACTATTTTATATTGTCTCTAGTCATGTGCTCCAGCCTCCTCCTCTCTCACCTTATAAACTGGTTCTGATGATTCACTATAGGCATTCCTTTATATTTGTCTATATGTAAATAGATAAATGATATGTGGATTAAAAACTATAGATATGTGAAAGATAGATAGATTGATTGATTGATAAATTAGATCAAGCATTTCCAAAACAAATAACCGAGTTACAAAAGAAAATCTTAAAATTAAATAGCATAATTTTAAATAAATTTACTGTTTTGGCTTGGACTGCATTCATAGCCATCATCAGCAAAGCTCAGCCTCATGCATCCCACGGAAAACAGGTTAGACATAGTTATAATAAAGTAGTTAGATGGACGAAAAATAGAAAAATAGCAGGTAATAGATGATATATTATTTATATATAGCTAATATGTAGAAATAGATGATAGATAATACACAGATGCATAATAGATATGAAAAATAGATAATATATAGAGAACAGATGATGGATTTATGATAAATAATAGGAATATGTTAGATAACAGAAAGATAGAATTGGACTGTTTTATCTAAATGTCAATGTGTGTGGAATTAGTATTTCACACAAGGATGGCCGCCATTATTGGTTGTCCAATGCAGAATGAACAGCCCTGAAACCATATGCATACTAACAACTAAAACAGACTTAGATTTTACACATATGCACACCATATATATGGAATAATACATATGTATCCATAATAATTAAATTATGTATTATATATACATATAATTTACTATATAATAATATGTAATAACATATGTGATAATAATAATTATAACAATAACATTAATAATAATAATTAAGAAAAGAGTGGTATGGACATGGGAGGGGTTCGAGGGTGACCATTTGGGAGAGGCTGGAGGAGCAAAAATGAAGAGTAATGGGATCCTATTTTAATTAAAAATCACTCTAAATCACCATAAAAATAATATGTTTTAAAGCACAAAGTTGCATCTTCAATGGGCAACCTCTCAATGGGACAGTGGCGGCAACTCTGAAGGAAGTCCATTAAAAACTCATGACCACTAGGGACATTGGCTCAACTCTAAGGCTCCATTTCCTCTTTATAAGATGATACAATACAAATAACACATGGTATCATTTGTCCTTAAAAATGTAAAACTAAATACAGCAGACAGAAATTAGGGCACTTATGGGGCAAATAAGGTTAGTAAATACTAACAGATCCTGTTATTTAAACGTCATTCTTGTCTGTGCTGCAATTTAAGTGCTACATGGGGTTTTCAAAAGCACAGACATGGAATGTTATTTTTGATCATTTGTTAATTGTGATTGTTATTTCTATTTTAATAATTTTTTTTATTTATGAGTGTATGTGTATGTTTTGTGTGGGTTTTTCATACAAATTTAATGTCTATGGGGGCAAGAAGAGGGAAGTGGATCCTCTGGAGTTGGAGATGCAGGCATCTATGAGCGGTCTCATGTGAGGACTGGGAAACTCATGGGTCCTCTGCCAAAGCAGCAATCACTAACTACTGAGTCACTGCTCTGGTCCCGCAGTGATAATTTTTTTCAATGATAAGTGGTAACTATTGGCTCTGTTTCCTAGGGAAAAAAACATACACTCAAGGAGTAAAAAATGTTTTTCTTTTGAATAAATGTCTTGAAGAAATCCAGTTTGGTAAAACTTTGAACTACATCACTGAGATCAAGTAAAATAGCTCTATGCAGCGAGAAATATATATGGTTGGTTTATTCACAGTTGCCTGGTGCATGACATAAGAAAAAAAGTCATATAAATAATAAATAGACTTTCACCTAGATTTTGCTGAGAAGATATAGATTAGTAGAAATGAATACTTTAATGAAACACTTTTATCTATGAAAGAATTGTGCTTATAATGAGAGAACAAAATTTACTGGTCCAAACTTTTAAAAGTTTTCCTTACAATAATATATGGGACATTGATGAATACATTTTGGTAATAAACACTTTTCAATTCATAAACATGGAATGAAATTTGTAATTTTGCATGGAAGTCAAATTAGAGAGGCTCATTAGGTCTGCAGAATCAACATTCAGTCTTGAATAATTCATCAGCTGTTTAACGCATTTGCAAAAATGCAAATTCATTTTATTACCGAGCTTGATTTATTTATTTATTTCTGGTTTTGTAGAAGGATTATATTTTTCCAAGGCGAGACTCCAGAAGTTTAATTGTGAAGTGATTAACATGGAGCTTTATCTAATTACATCAACAAAAGAGACTGAGAGAGACAGCAGGCGAGCGGCACAGATTAAGGAACTGCCCCACTGAAACAGAGTGACTTACCACAGACGAGCTCTCCCACTGTGGGAACACCGGGACACCAGAACGGGAAAGGGATCTTTGAGCATTACAGACAGCAGACACACAGCCATTTTGCTGCTAATCCCCTGATTTGCAACTTTTTTTTTATGTTGGAGTATTTTTAATTTAAAATTTTTTAAATTTATTTATTTATTAAAGATTTCTGTCTCTTCCCCGCCACCGCCTCTCATTTCCCTCCCCCTCCCCCGATCAAGTCTTTCTCCCTCATCAGCTCAAAGAGCAATAATGGTTCCCTGACCTGTGGGAAGTCCAAGGACCTCCCACCTCCATCCAGGTCTATTAAGGTGAGCATCCAAACTGCCTAGGCTCCCACAAAGCCAGTACGTGCAGTAGTATCAAAAACCCATTGCCATTGTTCTTGAGTTCTCAGTGGTCCTCATTGTCTGCTGTGTTCAGCAAGTCCGGTTTTATCCCAGACTTTTTCAGACCCAGGCCAGCTGGCCTTGGTGAGTTCCCGATAGAACATCCCCATTGTCTCAGTGTGTGGGTGCACCCCTCATGGTCCTGAGTTCCTTGCTCGTGCTCTCTCTCCTTCTGTTCCTGATTTGAACCTTGAGATTTCTGTCCGGTGCTCCAATGTGGGTCTCTGTCTCTGTCTCCTTTCATTGCCTGATGAAGGTTAATATTCAGGAGGATGCCTATATGTTTTTCTTTGGGTTCTCCTTATTTAGCTTCTCTAGGATCACTAATTATAGGCTCAATGTCCTTTCTTTATGGCTAGAAACCAAATATGAGTGAGTACATTCCATGTTCCTCTTTTTGGGTCTGGCTTACCTCACTCAGGATAGTGACATTTTAACAATTAGAAAGGGTTTATAGAATGTTTTTCTTAGGCTGGATAAGAATGTGATAAAGTCAAAAATTTTATTTCAGCGAGTTAAGCAGTCTCTCAGAACTGAGTAGAGATAAGTGTTCAGTTGTATGCATGGCATTCTATGGACTGCATCCTAGCGTTCAAAATCAGGGGCCTTGAGAAGTAGTAAGTCTTACCAGGCAGAAAGAACAGCCAGGGTCACCTTCATTTTATTTGTGAATCATTAAAAAGATGAGTGCTTTACATTTATTCTAGTATATTTCAATTCGCTTCCCTCAGTAATTTTCCTGCCTATAATCTTCTGCCGCGTCTTGCTGGCCTTTATGTGGGATGTTATGACTTAGGTGTAGTAGACAGACGTTGCTCTTGCCAGCAGAGGTTGCAAGAATACTAGCAATCCCTCAAATCTGTATGGGAACAAAATAGTAGTCCTTAGTTCAAAATATAAACACAATAAGCATGTTGAAGATGTCTGAATAAATTGAGAACTTTTAGAGGAGTTCTTCAAATTTATAAACATTGTCAAAAGGTTTTCTAAAGAGAGTATACTGTGTTCGCTATACCATCACGTTCTAAAGAAGTGATTTTTTTTCAACTTATTTATTTACATTTGTGGGCATGGTCAACTAATTCCCACAGAACCTCTGCCTGATACTCATATAAGGTACTTAACACGAGGACATCGATTGATATTATTCTCAAAATTATTTTTTTCTACCTGACCTCAATAAAGAATGATTTTATTTTCAGTGTAAATTTGAAGAACAAAAAAATCAAAACTTGGCAGTGGAAGCTGATTAGGCCTGACAATAATTTGTCCTTTTAGCTTCAATGGTAGGTGTCTGTGCCCTGCAATAATAGGAAGCACAAAGCACACTCAGTGTAAAGGAGGCCACTGTGGCATTTGACATCATTAAGTACCCAGGGTCAGCAGTGCCGTATCATGCCTACAAAGTACATTTCTCCAGTTCTTGGAGTTTCAAAGTGGCCATTTGAAATAGAAGTTGCAATTCAAGAAGTTTTTCTTTTATGTTGCAAGTTCTTTATTGTCCATAGTAGCAAAATAATATAAAAATTAAAATGAAAAGATTCAATATTTTATTTTTTTTAATTTTTAAGTTTCTTTTTCATTTTACATACCAACCACAGTTCCCCCTCCCTCGCATCCTTCCACTTCCCCCACTTTCCCCCCACCCAACCTCTCATCCATTCAGAAAAGGTAAGGCCTCCCATGGTGTGTTGACAAAGCCTGGCATATCAAGTTGAGGCAGGACCAAGCCCCCCATCCCACCACCCAACCTCCAGTATCAAGGGTGAACAAGGTATCCCTCCATAGAAAATGGGCTCCAAAAAATGCAGTTTATTCAGTGGGGATAAATTCTGGTCCCACTGCCAGTGGCCCCACAGACTGCCCAAGCCACAGAACTGTCACCCACATTCAGAGTGCCTAATTCGGTCCTATGCTAGTTCCCCAGCTATCAGTCCAGAGTCAGTGAGCTCCCACTAGCTGGGGTCAACTGTCTGTGGGTTTTCCCATCATGATCTTGACCCCTTTGCTCAAAAAGAACATGGACGAAGGAACTTTGCTTAGCCTGTTTACCTTCTCTCTTGCTGACTACTCAGTCTATCCATTCTACTGCTGAGTCGTTCCTTCATTGTACAGAACTGAGTTTTGTATTCTCACCTGAGCAGCAGCTTCAAGGAATCCTCCAGAAATTCACTGACAGTTTGGGATGGCTGAGACATCCAGTCTCATGAACTGAACAATTACCAGATTCCCAACCTCTCAGGTGTGAGTCAGTCACTGCTGAATGGTGGGGACCACATCAGTTAGTTAGTGAACTCTATTTGTATGATGTATATGTATATTTCAGTTCCCCAGCCCTGCTACTTCAGAGAGGCCCGACTAGTACCCTAATACTCCAGGCCAGGGATGACCTACACTAAAGTTCTCATAGGAATCTCTCTGTTGAAGCCACTATAAGTTCTTTATTGGCAGAGGAGTGAGATTTCCAGGGCATGGCTGTAGGTCAGACTATCTTCCAATTTCATGATTTTCATTCATAAGGGAGATGCATGAACGGTAATTATTTCATGCACTTCTTGAAGTAAAATTTAGCTAGGAAAAGTTTATGAGAAGGTCTGGAGACAGAGACAGAGTCCTACATTGGAGCACCAGACTGAAATCCCAAGGTCCAAATCAGGAGCAGAAGGAGAGAGAACACGAGCAGGGAACTCAGGACCGCGAGGGATGCACTGAGACAATGTGGATGTTCTATCGGGAACTCACCAAGGCCAGCTGGACTTGGCCTGAAAAAGCATGGGATAAAACCAGACTTGCTGAACATAGTGGACAATGAGGACTGCTGAGAAGTCAAGAACAATGGCACTGGGTTTTGATCCTACTGCATGTACTGAATTTGTGGGAGCCCAGGCTGTTTGGATGCTCACTTTACTAGACCTGGAAGGAGGTGGGAGGTTCTTGGACTTCCCCAGGGCAGTAACCCGGACTGCTCTTCAGGCTGATGAAGGAGGGGGACTTGATTGGGGGAGAGGGAGGGAAATGGGAGGCGGTGGCAGGTAGGAGGCAGAAATCTTAAATAAATAAATAAATAAATAAATAGTTTATGAGAAAAGTAGTTGTTAAAAATATCTATCACAGAATTTGCACCTCATTTTTTATTTGTTCTTGTGTGAGGCGCAAAGGACTTTTTATTCTTTCCTTATGTTTTACACTTGACAAAAGAAAGCATTTCAGCATTTCACATTTTATTAAAATTCTTTTAATTTTGTGTTATTGATGATATTTTGTTATTGCCAATTCTAGTTTCATGTTTAATCATGAATTAAAGCCACAATGTGTTCTCTTGTATATTTGGGAGATACTTAATGTGTTTACCTAAAAGGGATATTTTCCTGAACTGTGTGTCCTAATGACAAGACCTGGAGAAAGCTCTTAAGTGAACACTTGCCTCAGTTCAAATCACAGAATGGGATGTTTTTGTTAAAATAAAATGAACTAATGTTTCCTTGAAATGTTTATTTTTAAATGATCCTTTTATTCGAGAACTTAATGTCCTAAAATGAACCATCTTTGTATGTTACAATACAGTTTGGTTCTTGCAGGACTCTGTGAAAAGGCAGAAATAGTATGATTTGTACAGCAGAATTTTTTCTTCATATTTTCAAAAAGGTAAACACCATTGTACATTTGAGAATAATTATAAGAGGCAAATCTAAGTTCATTTGGACAAATATTTGAGAAAAGTATGTTTTGGCAAAGGTAAATCATTTCCATTTTTCATAATATTTTTAAAGACACAATAATTATTTTTTGTATTATACTGTAAGATTGAGATTTAAATAGTAATTACTTTAAATAAGTTCCATAAATTGTCTAAAATGCAACATTTTAATAATATTCATATATAATGTAGCAACAATCAATGCAAATATTTAAAATACCATACAGATAATTGAGACACCTCTCCCCACCACGTTCTCCTTCTAACTTTATTTGAAGAACTACCTCCTCTTGTGAGTTAAATACTTTGTGATTTTTCACTTAGTTACTTATTTACAAAAGTCTTTGATATTGAAAATTAAGCATTATCTTTAAAACTGCATTTCCCTTTAACATATATTTACCATAAATTCAAATCTGTTTGTTTACTTCCTATTTTTTCTAAACGTATAATCATAGCACTTATTCCACAAAGTCAATATATCAGATTACAAAAACACTCAGCCAGAGTGAAATCTGACTTAAGATACATATTATTGTCCCTGTGTGATTAACTACAAAAACCTAATGAAGGAAATACATCATTATCTGGTTCAGTGTGGTTTATTTATATCAACTGATTACTATAAAAATATTTTATTTCAATGGACTAAGTTAAGAGGGAACTTATATCATTTTGATACTTTGTGGATTAAATACACAATGAATTTAAAACACTTACTAGAATGTCTAACTAACAAAAATTACTCATGTATGTTATTTACTAAATATTCAGTAGAATATAACATAGGGATCATGAGTCTTAACAATCCTGGCATCCTAAAACAACAAACTATAAATAAAAACCAAGTAAATAAATCAATTAAATTATTATACTGATAGAAATAGAAGGCATTTTTACTCAAAGGGTACAGTCAAACAAAGAATCTGTGACCACCATTAGACTATACCAGAAGAATCCCCAGTTACATCCTAAGTGTCTGTCCTGATACAGACAGGTAAGTGTAGTCCTCACCCCTCATCAAGGACACTTGCCTTTGCAACAGGCAGAGACTACTACACAAAATTACAGTGAATCAAAGTGCAGAGTTGTGGAGTCCTGTGACAGTGGTTACATGTACAAAACAAGTCTGGCTCAGGGAATATTGCATAAGACGGAAAGACACTGTTAAGAGCCATCAGGTCAGGGAGTTTGCTCTTAGATAGTCTCCTAGTGATGTCACTGGCTACACCCATAAATTCTCACCAACATGAGTGCCTAGACATGAGCTGAACAAGGGAAACAATGATAGACATGCAAGCTAACATGGATGCCGCATCCCTACGCAGAGAACTACAAGAAACTATGGAAGGCCTAAAGAGGAAGAAATAGACTTCCTCAGTTAAAAGCACATCAATCGATTATTCATTAGTAAGTGGTCATCCCTGAAAACATACATATATATAACATTATACAGACCAAGAAAGTTGTATTAAGTATGTAGAATTGTGTGTGTGTGTTTATGTGTGATAAAAATTAATCAAAAAAGAGGAAATGAATTCGAAAGAGATCAGGGAGTGGTACAGAGAAGTGTTTGGAGGAAGAAGAGGGAAGTAGGGGATGTAATTATGTTACAGATACTATATGTTACCTATAATAAAAGACATAATTTTTAAAAGCATAGTCATATTGGCTAAAATGAATAAAACAAATGAAACTAAATAATAGTCCAGAAATCAACCAACACTTAAAAGCAATGGGGAGAACACTCATTGGGAAAATTATAGTCTCTTCAGCAAATGATACTAAGAAAACGATAAAACCACACAGAGAACAATGAATTTGGCCTGGATTAGACCAACACAAAAATCAAATTAAAAGGTTTTCATAGTTTAAATTGACCAACAGGTACCGAAACTGTGTGAACAAGCCGGACAATGGTACTTCACATGTGTCTAAAATTTCAACCAAACGAGACAAATTACATGTATAAGCCTCAACACAAGAGGCCATTAACATTATTCAGTGCAGTTTATGCATGCAAAGAAAGATTCTATAATATGTGCATTTCAAAAGTACACAAAATAAAATACTTCCTGTATTCCTATAGTTCTAAGACCTGAGCAGACGTTTTCAATGCCTGATATCTAATTCAGATTTTCTTTCTCGTGGACGACTTCTCTAATATTTGAGCACAGGTTTCCCATACAATGCTTCATTTCTTCCCCCAGTAAATGATACTGGGAAGCCTCTTTCTTACCTGTCTTTATGTCCCCACATCTTCAAAATGAATTGTTTGAAAGCATTAGGTTATGCGTGGAAAGTAAGAGAAGCGTGAACTGTTGAATTCCCTGTTGCCTACCTTAGATTGAAAGCATAGATAACTGTAAAAAATGAAAAGCTTCATTAAACAGAATTTGAGAAATCTCAAAATGTTGAAATTGAACAGCCTTCTAGCTCTAAATTTCTGTGTTGCTTCTTAAAGAAAAAGATCTGTTGTACCCACTCCTGATGATGGCTTTAATTCTGAGCTCTCTCTTAGGAAAATCATGCTGGTAGGTTGAAATGCAGGAAGAAACTGGACCAAAGTCACTGCTTAAACAGTCAGTCAACCTTGAAACTGGGATCCAAGGGTGAACACCATTTTACTACACAAGACCATTTGTTGTCTCTTACTGTCAACCTTAAAATGATGAAGTTCAACAAGAAACAGGTTCGGTTGTCTCAGCCATGACTAAGAGACAGGGTTTAATGGGTGTCGGGCATATCCTAAAATCTAAGATAAAACTGAAAAAGACAAGATCTCTTGAGTAAATTGGGTGCATGGGGACCTTGGGGCGGGCTAAAGAAGGAGGGGAGAGGCAGGGAGGAGAGCAGAGAAAAATGTAGAGCTCAATAAAAATCAATTTAAAAAATTGCCTGTTCCTAATAGAAACTCTTCCTCTTGCCTCTGAAAATTCCATAAAACATGGAAACTATTTTGAATGATGTTCTGAAGATATTGCATGGGTCACTTACTATTATGATCTCTTGGTTGTGAGCCATCACGTGGGTGCGGGTAATCAAACTCAGTTTCTCTACAAGATCAACAAATGCTTTCACCTGTTGAACTGACTGCAGCCCCACTTCAGGAAGATTTGGTGGTAAGGACTTCACAAGATCTGTTCACAGAGTGTCCTTATTTCACCTTCATTAAAGAAAGTCTTGTAAACAAATTCTCATATAAGCTAGTTTTTCAGTAATTCAAATGTGTTTGAGTGTTTCAAGGTCTCTCATTCACTGTCCCGTCAGACCTCATGGAACCCTGCAGAAGAGAAGGTGGAAGGATTGTAAGAACCAGAAGGGATGGGGATACTAAGGAAACAGATTTTCTGGACACAGCTGGCCTGATGCACTTAGGAACTCATGGAGACTGCAGCAGCCTGCAAAGGTCTAAGAAAGATAGGATTCCAGCATTAGGAGAGGAAGTTGACACAAGCTCCATTCCTAACCCAGGAGCTGTCTTTAATTGATAACTACTTGCAGAGGAAAATTAGTTTTCTATGATGGAGTCTCAGTGAGAATACAAATAACATAAGCCCAGGCCATATATCCAGCAGTAGATGACCAGCATAAAACAAAATCAATGCTTTCTTTGGAGGATTTTTGACTCATAACTTTGGCTGTTATTACCAAGATGATATGTCTGGATGCTGATCCAATTGGCTTCATCCTTCTTACAGCACATTAACATTAGTTCTGAACTCATAATTGAATATTTTCATCAAATTTTCAAGATGTATGGTCACAGGAAAAAAAATCTTGCTTACTCTTTTGTTCTTGGCACTGTTTGTGTGATGGTATGCTGGCTGGGGTTCCAGACTTCCTTCAGAAACTATTGATTTTTCTCTTGGCCTTATTTCTGCCCTGTTATTAAGATTTAATAATATCTACAATTTCATACTGGTGTATATTTACGGGTTGATTTTTGCAAATATGTTGATGAATCTACACAGTAATTTATTTTGGGTACATCAGACACAAAACCGACATTTACTATTTTTGCAAAATAACTTCCAGCACAAAGTTCATTAATTTTTACACCCAGTATTTCATCCCCATTTTAAGAGTTCTTCTAGTTGACTTTATTTTCTCTAACATGAGCCTCAAATTTTCCTTTTTTTCTCATTTTTATTGAACTATATGTTTTTCTCCACTCAATCTCCCTCCTTCCCCTCTCCCCCTTTACCCTCTCCTGTGATCCCCTCACTCCCAATTTACTCAGGAGATCTCTGCTTTTTTACCTTCCTATGTAGATCCACGTATGTCTCTCTTAAGGTCCTCTTTGTTGTCTAGTTACTTTGGGGTTGTGACCCGTAGGCTGGTCTTTCTTTCCTTTATGTCTAAAAGCAACTTACAAATGAATACATATTATATTTGTCTTTCTGAATCTGAATTAGCTAAAATGTACAAAGAACTCAAGAAACTTGACATCAAAAGAACAAATAATCCAATAGAAAATGGGGTAAAGACCTAAACAGAGAACTCTTAACAGACAAATCTAAAATGCTCAAAAGACACTTAAGGAAATGCTCAACATCCTTAGCCATCAGAGAAATGCAAATCAAAACAACTCTTGAGATTCTATCTTACACTTGTAAGAATGGCCAAGATCAAAAACACTGATGACAACTTATGCTGGAGAGGATGTGGGGTAAGCTCCTCCATTGCTGGTGGTAGTGCAAACTTGTACAGCCACTCTGGAAATCAGTGTACCAAGTTCTCAGAAAATTAGGTAAGAATCTACCTTAAGACACAGAAATACCACTGTTGGGCATAAAGCAAAAGATGCTCAATCACACCACAAGGACATGTGCTCAACTATGTTCATAGCAGCATTGTTTGACATAGCCAGAACCTGGAGACAACCTAGATGCCCCTCAATTGAAGAATGGTTCACACAGTGGTAAAGAATAATGACATCTTGAAATTTGCAGGTAAATTGATGAATCTAGAAAAAGGGCCTCAATTTTTTTATTTGTATGTCATATCATATGTTCTTGTTACTGGACTCTTTAGCTCTTAAACAGCAGTTCATCTTTTCTTCTTTCTTTTTTTTCAAATGATTTGTTTAATTATTATGTATACAGTGTTCTGTCTGTCTGTATGCTTGCTGGGCAGAAGAGGGCACCAGATCTCATTACAGATGGCTGTGAGCCACCATGTGGTTGCTGGGAATTGTACTCAGGACCTCTGTAAGAGCAGGCAGTGCTCTTAACCTCTGAGCCATCTCTCCAGCCCAGTTCATCTTTTCTTATTCTGATGCATGTTGATAATAAAATTCTTTCTTTCAACTATGATCGATTTCATTAGCTACAGAATTATTTCCACGGCTTTACTTCCTAAGCATTATAGTATCTAGGTCTGCTGGAATCTCATTCAGCAGACTGGACATCTGATAACATGCATTTCTTCACAGGTAGGAAACTGGAGTGCTGACTTTGGAACTGGTTTAGGATGACATCATGTTAGGTTTGTTTCACTGTTGGAATTATCTGTGTTTTGATGAAACTGTTTATTCTTGGGATTAATATTCCAGCTATGTGATCTTTTGGATTTTAAAAATATTTGCTGACAGCTATTAACAGTGGTGGAACTACAGTATCAGTAAACATTCATTTTACTGTGTGGGGTGTTATTTTCCATTCCACTTGTTTCAGTCCTTCTCCAAGAAAGGGTGGGAAGAATGCTCTTCCGTGAATAGCTGGTATTTCTTCTACCTGTATTAACTTTCTATAGATTAAGTATTTCTTTATGCCAACTCTCTGAGAATTTCCTGCAAGCCATACTCATGATAATGACGATAACTCTTTTCCCAGCCCTCCACTGAGCTTACAGGAATCTTCTTGGTCTCTTTTGCATATTTGGTTTTGCCCAGATCCATACATCACACCACTGACAGCTTAAGTGCCAAGTGTGTCTGCCACTGAGTTTGCATTGAACACAGTTACTCATGTCCTGTAATTACACTAGAATTCCCCGGGAATCTCAGTTTCGTGAATGTCTTCCTACGTGAATGGCTATAATTAAAGATTTTCCTTGTGAATTTGTATTTACAAGGCACTTCTCACCAGTTTTCTAAATCACTAAATACCATCTAAGTACCAAAATATAATGAACTTTAGGAGTCACTTCAAATTGTCTCATTTTTTACTGTCGCTGACTGCACACATTCTTGACATATTCTGGTAGTTCTTAATTTAAAATATTCTAAACTCCCAAGGCCGCATTTAATGGTTTAGGCAATACAACCACAAATTTCTTAATTTTTTTTCATTTTTCATCCAATCAATCAATCACCATCAATTTTCATTACTGAGAATTGTAATACTAAGTCTGGGACTTTTCTCTTTAGTTACGGTTTTCTTAGAGAATACACTTTATTTTCAATCACTTAAATCAAATGTGAGAGAAAACACATATAATTCTCTCAAAGTTTTGACATAAACATTAAATTTAAAGCCACAGGTTTCACGTCTCAGAAAAATCACATCATATACGTATAAACATACATGCATACAAATATAGAAACTAAAATATATTTTAATTTCATAGGAGAATTGCTAAATTTCATTCTTTATTCTGAAGGTGAAAGTAATATATTCTTAATTTGTATTAAGCATATCAGCAAATAAGCTTGTATCTACCTGAGGGATTTAAATTTTGTCCTACCATTTTCAAATTATCCCTTCGAGTCTTTTCTCTTGGTGTCTTTGACTTCACAGAGGAACTGAAACTCAGATTTGCCACTTTTGCATCACCCTTAAAAAGAGACATCAAGCCTTCAGCCTCTGTGAACTGCAGAAAAATATGCCAGGGGCAAACAGTTCCCATCTTGAACCTGAGCAAAGAAGTCCTTCCATCAGAACTGTAAGGAGAAACATTTCAACTTCTCCAAGTCCCAGGAGAGCAGGAGGATGCTCCTGAATACAACACTTTTATCCATCTTTCCCAGAAAGCAAAGAAAACCTGCCACTCAGGATAGTGAGCTTTCTGAGCAAAGAAAGCATCAACACAGCTTTAAATGTACACAACATGTAATGGGTTTCATGGTTTTGTTTTGTTTTTTTTTTAAGCTCACATTGTTTTATTGGTCTTTCTCCTCTCTTATCTGTGTGTCTCTCTTCTGTTGGTTACCTCCCTTTTCTCAGTAGCCTCCTCTTTGTGTGCAGGTGGCAGGAATCTTACTAGATTTTCTACTCCCCAACCTCCCGTAAGATCTCTTTCTTCCCTCTTCCATCAGCCTTTACAGTTTCATGAACTATAACCCTCACCCATACACACAAGGACAAACAAAAATCTATGAGCTTTATGCAAGAGGGGAAAATAGAATTTATATTTCTGAGGTTATTTTTCGGTAACATAAAATTTCAAGTTCCCTTCACTGCACCAGTTATGCCATGATGTCATTGTTCTTTAAGGGTACATAACATTTCACATTGTTTATGCAATTTATTTTATTTACCCATTTTTTCTGCTGGTGGACATTCAAGTTGGTGCTGTTTATATACATCATGAATAGTGCAGTTATAAATATCCTATTATCCCTATGGTATGGCTTAAGAGTATTTTGGCATATTCTCAGAGGTGTTATAAGTGGGTCAAAAAGTATTTTTATGTTTAGCAGTTTTATGAACTGCATAGAATGTGTACTAATTTATATTACTACCAGGAGATAAGGATTTCTCTGTCCACATATCCTCACCAGAATATCTCACCATTAATTTTCTTAATCATAGCTAGTTTAACTGTGTTAAGATGGAATCTTTAGAGTAGTTTTACTTTTCATGTCTCTGATTTATAAGAATGTAGACACTATAAGATAGGAAGGTCTCCGTGACTTATGGATTGACAATATTTTTAAAATGTCTAGATTATCAAAAGTGGTCTACAGGCTCAATGCAACCCCCATCATAGAATTAAAAAATATCCTAGAGTTAATGTAGAATTATGAAAGCCTGCAAGTAGATATAGCAATCCTAAACAGAACGAACACAACTGAAGACATCACAGTATATGACCTCAAGTTCAACTACAGAGCCATAGTGACAAGAACAGATTGATGCAAGAACAAAATAAGTATAACAGATTAATGATGAAATACTTATCAGAAGTACTGAATAGGTGGCTTAGCTTAATTAAGAGAAACCGAGTTCAGAATCTAGAATTCAAGTTGAGTGGTCCACAGAGACCTGAAACTCCAGCCCCTTTCAGACCTCTGTGGATATGCACACACACACGCGGCATACGCTCAACACAGACACATATACATGTACATAGATCAAAATAAATCTTAACAATTCATGCCTCAGAAATAAGATAGATGATATCTTAAAGATACTTACAAGAGAATTTAATTAAAGATTTATTTCTCATCTTTAACAGAAATCAGTTAAAAATGGGTCAAAGACCTGAAATTCAGGACCTGAAACGGTGAAGATAATCCAACATCTAGACATTTTATGGTATCAAGTAAAAATTTCTAGTTTCAGGAGTGGACTACATTGTATTGAGCCACTGGCCACAGGACTCCTCTAGTAACCCCCAAATATCAAATCCTATTCTAAGACTGCTGATTACTCTCCATAACCTTGTGGTCAGGCCTTATTGCCGAAAAAATGACTTACTTATATTATTGAACATGGAGAAGTCGAGCAGTTGACTAACTAGAAGCCTCATCTTATTTACTAGTATTCAAGCTAGATGATATTTTGCTCACTACCAGAAAAGAAGGGTAATTGATCATCAGTATCACCTCACTGAAAAGCAAATTCTTCGGCCTACAGCAAGACTTCCTGGCAAACTATACTAGTACAAAAGAGATACAAATGCTGTTAGAGTAGCCAACTTTGTTTTGATTGGATTTAAGGCTTCTTCCAAGAGATAGATGCTAATGGTCAGGAATTTCAGCTGACAATGCTAAAATGGTCAAGAACATGAGACGAGATAGGTCATGTGTCTAGTGGGAAATCTACTGCTATTATTCTGCTAGAGAACATAGGAATAAAATGACTTTGAATGTCATATTGCAGTATCCATAGATCGGTGCCTTTTTCAACCCACATCACAGAAGCTTCTTCTTACAGCAGGTGGTAAATTACAGAATGCTACACAACTGGTTATTGTGCAGAGGGACTTTGGAGCATTCAGCCCTAAGTGAGACATCTCTGTCAATCCCCTCTGCTCAGGGATTTTAAAAGTTTGTAAAAGTCAAAGGTGCTCAATGAATCCAGGGAATCTTCCAATTACAGCAGGACTGATACACAGATGAACACAGACACGTGTGAGTGTGTATGTATGTGCATACACTTGTGCACACCGGTACAGGTGGCTGTGTGTGCTCAGAAGTCAGAAAAGGATGTCAGATTCGTTGAATCTGAATTTACAGGTGTTTGGGAGACAGCTTGGTTGTTATGTGGATCTAGGATCTGAACTCAGTTCCTTATGAAATGATAAAAGTTCTTAACTGCTGATCCAACTCTTCACCCTCAGTTTGATTAGTGTTTCATTTAAATGCAGATAATACACTTTTCATTTAGGTTTAAGATATTATAAGTGATGAGATTTCTCTAAAAATCAATGTATAGGGACATGAAACATCAATGTCTACCTCTTCGATATCAGGTAGAGAATGAGGGCCAGGAAGTAAAAGTTCAGGCCATTATGAAAAATGGTTGAATGAGACAATTCTAAGGAATTTCCAATGGTGGGGTAAACTTCAGACCCTAGAAGTGGTCTGGCTTCTACCCATGTAGCATCATCCCGATGCATCAGATGTAGACATAATCCGCACTAGAGTTATCAAAATAATGCATAAAAGAATTTCCTCTAAAATATTCTAGAGGATACAGTATCCATTTCTTGTTCAGAGTTTTTCTAGCCAGCTTTGGAATGACCTTCATCCTTTATTTCTTCACTAAACCAGAGTAGACATTTTAAATATGATAAAATGAGACTTCAGTATTAATCTTGAACGTATTTCTTAGCTTTATTTTAATATGTGAGTAGAGGGAGGGTCTGTTTTAAAATATTTCTAGCAGTCTGTCATTCATTGCAATTAGACTTGGGAGAGGTCTATTATAAGATTGGCAGTCTCTCTGAAACAAGTGCAGTTAATTCATGAGTGTGTGCCCATAGTTCCCCTTTCCAGCCCCTGCTCAGTTCCTAAGACTTGTTAAGAACAGTCATTAAGGTCAAATGATTCTCACAAAGGGTGAGTTCTTAGGTTTCTCTGGCTGACAGCATGGCTGTCCCTTCTTGCTCCTCCACTTGACACAAAGATGATTTAACTCCTTTAAGCCTTAGGGAATCATCATATCGGTGCACCCATCCACCAAAGCAACAGCAGGAACTTTCTGTGACTCCACTGAATGTTATGCAATTTGTCTCATTCAGCCTTCTCTTTGTCAGCAGTTTCTGAACATAGCCATGTGGAAATGCAGCAATCCTGCTCTCTGTACGCTCATAACCCATTTCCAAATGAAGGAATGTGCTCTCCATTTTCTTTGGGTGCCTCTGCATGACTTCATACAGATAGTGCACACACTCTAGGATATATTTTAGTCCATGTAGACTCAGTCACACTATTTGAGAACAAAGCAAAGATTTACTGGAGGTTTTAGGAAAGAACAGACCTTTTGCATGGGTCTTGCAGTTTTCTATGTCTTCCCATACAGAATGAATCTAGTCATTCTGTTTATACATACCTTCTTCATGTCCCATTTTCTTCTTAACATAGTAGGTTTTAAAAATTCTGCTAAGGATATCAGGCAATTGCATATAGATACAGATATATCCTAAAATAAAGAGGCTAAGCCTCCCTTCATTTATTTTTTGAGACATTGTCTTTCTAAGTTGTCCGTGCTGGTCTGAAATTTGTGATCCTCTTGCCTCAGTGTCCTCAGGATTGGAATTACAGGCATCTCCCACCATGCCTTGATCTCACCAAAATATTTAAAGTCAATTTTCAAACCAGGAGAGATGTATAACAAAGCACATTGTGTGTCTTAATTCTTGTGCAGACCACAAGCAAGCAGGTAATGTGTATTCTTTCTTGTTCATAATTATTGGCTTGGAGTACACAGCTGTATTGTAGCGTTCCATCTCCCATTCTTTTACTTTCTCAATTTCAAACATTAATTGTTGGAATTGTTTTGTTTTACTGCTTCTCTCTCTCTCTCTCTCTCTCTCTCTCTCTCTCTCTCTCTCTCTCTCTCTCCCGTGTGTGTATATTGATAGCATTCTTTACTTGAAAGAATTTTCCCCAGAGTAATTATAAAACTCTAACTAAAATTTTATTTCCTGTAGTAACACTAATAAATATTGCCTTTTATATTGATCTTAATCAGAAATGTATAATAGCTCAATTGAAAATAAAAAGGCAGACACTTCAAAGGATAACAAATCATCTATTTTAAGAATGAGAGTGGTTGTTATTCATGACTAACCAAGAAAACAAACAAAGACTTTCAATAGACATGATTAGTCTCCAAATAAGGGCTAAGCCAGAGTGAGAGCTATATTATTTGACTGGTTATAAAGCCTGAACAAGTACCTTCATTTCTTCTCACTCCACATACTATTCATAGCTAGAATATTTTTTACACAAAGATCTATGCATCAACATAGTCAAAGGTAACACCATACACACCTGTTGTTCTAGCTGTTCTGGAGACTGAGACATGAAGGTCACTAAAGTCCAGAAGTTCTGTGCTGTAGTGTGACAGGCTGATTTGATGTCCTAAGTTTGTCATCAGCATGGTAACCATAGTGGAAAAGAGAACTACCAGGTTACCTAAGAAGGGGTTGACTGAAGTTGGTAGCAAACTCTCCTGCTGATTAAAAAGATTATCAACTTGATATAGCAGTTAGTAATAATTTGTGTCTGTCAGTTCAGGAGATGCATCACGAAGGCTGCTTAATTTCAGTGCAGGTGCCCTGATGCCTTGCTTGTGTCTTTAGGGCTGTTCTTAGGAGAGCTCTGGAAGCACACACAGTTTCTGAATCCAATGGTTCCCTTACCATGCATGCTGTTCTTGATGTGTGACCCACTCCTTGTGTTGTTGAAAGTCCACTCCAAGCCTATTCTTTTCTTCCAGGGGGACATCATGTATGCATTGTTGAGTGGATGGTAATCCTGTTGTGTTTTGCTCTTCTCTCTGTCATCAGTTTTCCTTTTTACCAGTGTTAATGTTCATGTTGTCTCTGCTACCCCTGTGAACTATACTGTTTGAAATGTGTTCACAACATCAGTACACTCCCAATTCCTAAAATATGTCTGTTGTCCTTTCCACTGTTATGCTTGATTACAGATAGCAAGAATTCTTACTGTGATGATCTAAACAACTAGTTGTGCTTGCTTCTTAGAATAGGAACATCATATTAAGTGAGGTAACCAAGACCCAGAAAGACAATTATCATATGTACTCACTCATAAGTGGTTTTTAAACATAAATCAAAGAGAAACAGCCTACAATTTACAATTCCAGAGAACCTAGACAACGAGACCCTAAGAGAGACATACATGGATCTAATCTAAATGGGAAGTAGTAAAAGACAAGATCTCATGAGTAAATTGAGAACATGGGGACCTTAGAAGAAGGTTGAAGGGAAGGTGAGAGGCAGGGAGGGGAGCAGAGAAAACTGTAGAGGTCAATAAATAAATAATAGGAACGGGCAGGTTATAGCACGCAAAGTGAACCTGTCCAGTCATAAATTTAGAACTGTTGGCTGCATTTGACTTTGTACTCAGCCTTATGTGTCTGTGGTTTTAGTCTTGATTACCAAGGCTCAGCTCACACAGCCTCATAGTTATTCAAAGGTGCTCTGCTTTGTCTTGACTGCATGGCTTCTTCCATCTTTAACCTAAGTCTTCTGATTTATGCAATCTATTGTTTTCAAACAAGTCCATGGTTATATGGATCACAAGCTTTTGGCTAAGCATGAAAAATGGAAAGTACAGTCCTAAAGCCTTATGAAGGGGTGCTTCCTAATTTAATCATCCAGGAAAGTGTTCCCAGTGTCTACACTAGGCTGTGGATAGAAGAGAATAACAACAGACACCAGAGCAGCGGTGGAGACACAGTCACAAAAGCGCAACTCAGTAATGAAATTTCACCCACCTACAGTGCTTACCAACAAATCTTACTGGCTGCATGTGTGCATCTTATTCTACATATATTTACATACACATAGGTTATATACATGCTTATGTGTAGAAATATATACATTATATTATATATATTAACTTTGCGCTCTTATACTTTGTATAAGAGTTTACTATAAATATATATAGTATCTATGTATATGTATATTTGTGTGTATGTAGTTATGTAGTTCCTTCTGATGTTTTCAATAAAAAACAGAATATACAGAAAATAATATTTTTAGGTAGACCAAATTGATACATTACCTCAAAATCTTAAAATGAGCCTGGCTCTAAGTAACAACAAGGACTTGAGGACTTGTTTTCAACAAGCAAATGGAAAAATGACAAGAGAAAACCACTTATTTCTGTCCCGCAGAGATGGTTTGTTTGCAGGTAAAGAATGTTTATTTGCTCTTTTATCTGAACAAGTTCCCATTGTTCGTGGAGCTTAAGTAGTGATTACTGTCCATGAGGCTCTCAACACACAGAGCAGGGCAGGAGCAGCATGCAAGTTTGGCAGGCAGGGAGGGGAATGCTAATAGATTCTGGAGTTTACACAGCTGTGTGTGCCACAGCCTTCCCATTCAGAAAGGTAGGCTGCATTATATTTAATTACTTATCTTTGCATACTAAAAATGAGACAAATCATTTAAAATAAATAGCCACAGATAGCTGCTAAATAGTAGCTCTGGAATCCATACAATAGCAAAAGATTAGTTTTATGTTGTTGTTTGTTTTTTTTTTTTTTTTTAGTATTCTCTGAGGCTTTTGCTGGAGGCTTTGGGAAAATAAAGCATGACTAGCTAAATGAGATATATTACAAATTATTGTGAACCACTGCTATGCTTGTATATTTTATATCAGGAGAACAGAATATTTTAAGTTCTGAGCATAGTTTTTAAACTACATTGGAATAAAACAATCTAAGAAAATTGTCTGAGGAGGAAATTATTTTGTAGCTTAGAGGTTTCATTTAAAAAAAAATAGGATAAGGCCTGTAGGTCAGTGTTTAGACAACTAAATGGAGAGAAAAGTACCAATTTCAAAGCAATAAAAAGCAATTGAATGAATGCAAAGTAACTGCTTGTTATTAAGATGCTTCAAGCTTACACCCATGTATACAGTATTCCTAAATATTGTAATGGTTATGATTAAAAGACACAGATGACAATCTGATTCTGACTGTATTTGCCAATGGCGGTGTACTAATTACAGTAGCAAAATCACAACAGTTTTGTCACATGAGAACCCATCCACAAGTGGGAACCAGTGGCTTTACTACCATCCTTATACTATTCTCAATGGTCTATTTTGGAAGCTTAGGAATCAGGTATTTCAGGAAATAACTGACATCATGACACAGAATCAATGATCTAGTCTCCATTATAGGTTAAATTTATTTTAAAACAAATAATTAAATTAAATAGAAGCCTTCATAGACTTCTCCATTAACTTCTGAGGAAGGCCATCATTTTCTATTTCTAGAGAAACAGCATATCAAACAAGTATCAGTGGTGCTAAAGCACAATATATTAGGTGTTGATGGAACATTAGATTAGATGTTAACAGAAAACACAATAAACATATTAAGCCAATCACCTAAAAATCAACTAATAAATGATTCCATCCAAGAAGCAGTACAACACATGACTCCAACCCACACAGTCCAGACACCAGGAATGTACTGTGCCTATAGAAGGATCCAAAATTTTCCTTTCCTTCTATAGGCTTTATTAGCAGCAGTAAATCATTATCAACAGAAGGATTAGCTCCATTAAATTCACCACAGAAGTTATATAGGTATTTTTATAAATAAAACAGTGTAATCAGTGCATGAATATAAAGTATAGTAAGTGGGATATAAAATAAGTGAGGGAACTACTGCAGTTTAAAAAGTATTTAATAAACCTCAAGCAAGAGTAATATTTGAGCTGTGACTACCACATCAATATGCATGCTTTCCATAGCTTCAAGGCCTTAAACAAAGATTACATATGTAATAATATGAAAGTATTACTGTTAATAATTGCATTGTGCTTTTTAAAGGTTTTTTTTTTATATGAGTAGGTCATGTTAAACATCTAGAAATTGCCATGAAATATTTCAGTGGATTTTAGAGAGCACAGTGCATAGGAAAAACTTATGGATATAGCTAAAACTTGTAAAGTTATTGCTAGCTATTACAGTTAGCATGGGGTGTCCCATGCTCTTGGGCATTCTTTTGAGATAATGGGTTGCATCCTCAGCTTCCTCAGTCCTGAGTCTGTGAACATAGCTGTGTGGCATTCCTAGATGGCATGCCTGACTGGCATTCCTAGTGTGGCATCCTGCATGGCTTTCCTAGCATGGCATTCCTGCGTGGCATTCCTAGATGACAGCCCCTGACTTGCAGAAAGTCTTCTGGTGTAAGTTTCTCTGTCTAATCCTTGCTCATCTACCTATTCCTTCTATTCCTCTGGAGATCATTGGCAAATAACATTACACAATTAGATTATGAATGTCACAGCATTAGTATTCATCATTAACACCCTAATTTTAATTTAAAATTGTGTGTCTTGGAACCTTGGTAGTGGTGGGAAGAGACCTGGGCACTTTGGGGTTGTTTGGGGGAAGCTTTTTTGAGGAAACTGACTAATGAACTAAATAGGAAACTTAGCAGGTAGCAAAGACAGATCTGTGATGATTCTGAGGGTTTTATCTTAACCACAGGAGTCCTTTTCTTGTCAGTACAATTACTAGAAATGGCAGCTTGTTTGGGTGATCTGATGATGGCAGTTCCTGGATAGCATCCAGGCTGGGGCTTTAAAAGGTTCGGATGATAGACTGGCGGTGGTGGCGCACGCCTTTAATCCCAGCACTTGGGAGGCAGAGGCAGGCGGATCTCTGTGAGTTCGAGGCCAGCCTGGTCTACAAGAGCTAGTTCCAGGACAGGAACCAAAAACTACGGAGAACCCTGTCTCGAAAAATTAAAAAAAAAAAAAAGGTTTGGATGATAAGTCATAATGCGGACAAAGGGGGAGTCTGAGAAAATTGAATATGGCAGTATCGAGAACATAGTCTCTATGCAAAGTAGGTATGGATTGGGTTAATTAAACCAAAAACGCTATGGTACCAAAAATGCCAAGATACCAAGAGGAAACATGGAGGAAAAACACTAGTGAATCCTGAAGAGATAGGATCTGTAAGCACAAAGCAAAATGAGGATGCCTGGTGTCATAGGGGCTCCAGAGGAGACAGGAAGATGGTGTTTATAAACTGTTCTCATAGCTTAGCAACTGCAGAGACTCCGTGCACTAAAACAATGAGGACCATTACAAAGTGGTGACCAGCCAACCCAGAAACCCCCAGTTCTACAGAACCTGAGCAGTGAGGGAGGCCCCTTGCAGACTCAGCAGAAAATGGGTAAGTGATGGGAAGCCAAACACAGAAACTTCCTTTCTTTCTTATATGCCCCATAAAATAATATTAAATGGAATTGAAGCTATACACAGCTAAGACCCAAACATAGCCTCTTTATAGTCCAAAATACTATGTGCTTATACTTCAAATAAAATATGCTTTCATTTTGTATCTATACATTTACATATAGACAAATATTTATGAATGTATATAAGCATGTATTTGTATACACAGATAGAAATTAAGATAAACTGTGGTGGACTGGTGTTTCATCATGTTAGTGATAGTTTGATCAAAACCAGTTCACAGTCTTACCTGATAACTGCTGCAAGTATCAAGCAGAGAATGTCGGGTCATGTGTACTAATACTGAGAACTGGCATTTAAGTTCTGTATTTCCAAAGTAGTGAGGTTCTCCTTGGTAGATTCACAATATGTACACTGCACTTGGATATTTTAATGTTTCCATATTTGAGTCAGAATACTTTTTTATTTTACTAATTGAATGATACAATATTATGTTTAAAAGCAGAATATGGAAGCCAGGCAGTGGTGGTACACACCTTTAATCCCAGCACTTGGGAGGCAGAGACAGTCAGATCTCTGTGAGTTTGAGGCCATCCAGGTCTGCTAGTTCCAGGACAGGCTTCAAAGCTACAAAGAAACCCTTTCTCAAAAAAACAAAAATAAATAAATTAATGAATTAAAATAAAAAAGATGCTCACTGATTTTCTGCAACACCATATTATCTGTACATGCAAGCAAATATTTCTAACTTTTAAAAAAGAATATGAAGTGTCAGGCATTTTTTAAGCATTTAGAACTTCAATTTCTGTAGATTTGATAGTGTCCATAATTGCCATTCAATAACTTGTTTTTCATTATATGCTATATTTATAAAATGTTCATACTCACAGTCTCTATAAATTAAAAATTCACAATTTGTAGAACCTGTTAGAAAATCAACAGTAAGGTTTGAGAAAGCTAATGATTTTATTTATATATATAATTTAGTGCTGGATAGTTTAAGCCTTGTCCATATGGATTGCAGACCTTAGATGAACAGGCATTAACTATGTTGAAGGGAGCTGATAGCTGGCAGACATTGTACATCTTCACAATGGTGAACAAAAATTGTGTGTGCTCATGATATAACCTGACCACTTCTCAGAGATCACTAACTACAGAAGCTGCAGGGCATTCCCTTTAGCCCTGCTCACTTTCAGAATGACTGATTATTAGCTACAGAACAGCCTCTTGGAAAGCAAATAGAAGAAGCATTCAAGGCTGCATGATGGAGCTCAGTAATGTGAACACAAAACTAAGAACCCAGATGGGGACAGAGTCTGATGTTTGCAGTCATTCTGTGACTCTAATCATTGGCTAGCTACACTATCCCTGTTACCTTGCCAGCTCTGATGAATAAACATGCAATGATGAAAACAATTAAATGTCTGGTAAAGAAGGAAAACCCCACAAAATTAGACTAATAAACAAACACAGTTAGAGATGGGAGTGTATCCCACCGTGTGGAATGAACGTGTCATGCTGTTTTCCAATAGGCAGAGCAGGCACAGACATCTCCGAAGAAGCATTCAGGGAGAATAGATACATGTTGATTCTAGACTGTTCAGTACATCTGCAGGTTAACTGTGACAAGCCAGTGTTCTGTTGCAGACACCAATGCTTGCCATCTTTCTGTTACTGAACAAATAGCTTACTGACTTACAGAAGAAAGGAGTTGTTTGGTTCTGAGTTTCATAGGTTTTAGCCTGGAATCAGGTGTTCTTGTGGCTTTGGGTGCAGTAGGGATTCAGAAAACCCAGGGAGAAGCAAATGCACTCACCTCAGAACAGGAAGCAGAGGAGAGGAAGAGGAGAAAGGGATTGGTCCCACTGTGTATCCTGCCAAGGATAGGTCTGCCACAGACTGAAGACCCCACCCCTTAACAGGTTCCACTGCTTCCCAACTATGCAATCCTAGGGAAGTATCTCTTAACACAGAGCCCTTCAAAATACACGTGATCAATGTCATGTAAAATAAACCTCAGCATGGAGAAGGTGCACATCTCTCAGAGAAAGTGCTCACTATGACAGTCGGGGATGGCTGATGACTTCTAGCAGATACAACAGTATGAGTGGAAAGGCATTTTAAGATATTGGTCTTTGTTAGGATGTGAACGGCGAGTGAAAATTTCAGTATTCTTTAGATTCCCTTTCCAGGAAGTAGATTGTCTGGGGTGTTTTGTGGTAGACACTTGGAAGGAAAAGAGCTGTGTTGGAGACAATTACGTGCAGTATTCTAATGAAGAATAATGAGAGATGGATTTGTCCCCAAGTAAGTCATTGCATGTCTCAGTGAAGACTATAATAGTGGCTATAATCACTATTTAAATGTGTGCATGTCACCAGGGTTTATAAAATATAATTTAAAGAATCATGTTCTCTATCACATGTTCTTTACTAGCTAAATTAACTTGCTAATTTCCGTATATTTATTCTTTCCTAGAAAATCTCTGAGGTAAAGAAATCTGTGGATCTCACGAGCCAGTGCTTCCCCCATGGGAATCACTTCACTCATTCAATGTCTGTTCATGTCTTCTGAAACTAGCAGTGCCCAGTGGAACAAACTGAGGAAAATGGTTTTGACTGAAAAGATTCTTTTTCTTTTTCTTTTCTTTCTTTTTTTTTTTTGCATTTTCAATTAGCCTTGAGGTTTTATGAAAAGAAGCTTTTCTATTTTGTCAACAAAAGCAAAATTCCCACACTTACTAGAAACAGAGGGTTGAGACATATTCTCAATAGCAGTCAGCTAGACCTCAGCAAAGACCCAAAGCCAGGAACAGAAGCCCAGCAGGGTCAATCTGTGAAATCCTGCTGCTGATCTCTACAGACAGAAGCCCAAATCCTCTATGGCTAACCAATTATAAACTGTTCTCTATTCAGTTTCATTTGTACTTCAAGATTTGTGTTTGAAAGTTTTTTTTTAAGACTCTTCTCTGGGAAAATTTTAGAGCTCCCAAGGAGGTGAAGAATCTGTGGAGGAAATGAGGCCATGACCCAGAAACTGAGCTGCTAAGTAACCCAATTCATAAGGAACGAAGGACGTGCCTGGATGAGGTCTATTTTTCTCAAGGCTGGGTTAAGTGTGGATTGTGTGCATTCGTGCATGGGAAGGAAAGCAGAACTGTAGAGTAAAGAGCATCCAAGAACACAGAGAACTTTCCAGAAAATATTAACAAATTGGAGTGTAGAAGAAACAGTAAGTCACGCAGGCAGATCTGGCTTCAGCAGAAGGGAAAGACACACAGAAAAAGATACATAAACATGCTAGTTCACACATTCTAATTCTGTAGTAGTAAAGTAATACACTAAAAAAATCAACCATACAGCCAAATATTAAAAAATATCTTCAAATATAAAGCTTGAGAGATGGCTCAGGAGTCACGTGTTCTTGTTTCATTTGGATTAAACTTGAAAGTTAGTTAGAATTATTTTAATTACTAATTGTGTAAAACTAGATTTTATGAGTCTGTGAGTCACATGTGAATAAAAGCTGAATAATTTAAGCTTGAGCTGAGAATGCTCTGTCAGTATCAGGCAATGTGCACTTGTGAGCTACCTTACCTCCCAGTGTCAAATGTAACATAAATGATTAATTGATGTTAATTAATTCGTTAACTTTAGAGCTCTGAAGGAAATGAAGTAGCATTGCTTTACTAAACCAAAAGAAGTAGATAAATACAATGACTGACAGGTTCCTCAAACAACTTCTGTCTTCTATAAACATAAAGTAGAATTTGTAGGGAGGAAGGGGAGGGAGAAGAACAGGGATAGCCTGGGCTACTGACTGTGGCCATGCGGGGTAAAAAAATAAAAACAAAACAACAAAAAAAAAAAACAACTATGGATTGATACTACCCACTCTTTTGAAACGGTCAGGTTTCCATTGTGGAGGACCATTTGCAACGCAAGTCTTGAACTACTCCTATCCCTATGCTTTTCATTTTTTGATTTCCTATGACTAAGCAAAGCATCCGTCATGGAATATGACTCGCTATACCCCAAAGCTGTTGTATTTCTATCAGCATAATTCCATGAAGGGGTATCCAAATCATCTCAAGTATCCACCCTAACTCTTTCTATTCCAGTGCATGTCTTTTCTCTTTTCATTCATACAATAGTTGTCCTGTATTATTTTAGATTAAGGGTCTTTCAGATTAACAAACATGTACAGGTTTTAGATGAGTATGAGTCCCAAATTCTGTGAAATAAGCCTTAGAATGCAATTGTAAAGATTCTCAGTTATAGGATAGGTAATAATTACATAGATAACGTTTTACAAAAATAAATGAAAATCTATATCCCTGAAAAGTGGCCATTTAACACTCATTCCATATACACATGATCTAGTTGCTTGGCCCCTTCCCAGAAGGTGGTGTTGCTTGGTATAATTGCATTTCTTTTGAGTGGTGTGCAGTGTTATTATTTTATGCTTCCTTGATAGATTACGATGCTAAGTGTCTTTTTGTACTCATTTGCCATCCATCACTCTTCTTTCTAGTGCGTTTTGGTCTCTGTGTTTCACTCATTGTTCTTATTGCATCATTTGATTTATTGATGTTGTTTTGCCTTGTTACTGAAACAACTTAGCAATGTATAATTGACATGAAGACTGTAGCTGATTAGTGCTTACAGCATGCTAAATTGGCAATATTCACAGAGCATGCTGTATATCTCATTCCCTTGCTGTGTCAACTTTTATTCTTTTGTTATCTGTCTGTCTGTCTGTCTGTATATCTATCTATCTATCTATCTATCTATCTAATCTATCCAATCATTTATGCTTGTCTTTAAATCTATCATCTATCAATCCATTAACAATATATCTATCACCTATCTGTATCTATGCATCCACATTCATCTATCAATCTGCTGTCTATAAATAAGTCATCAGTCTATCTGAATGTGTGCATGAAGAACTTTCTTGTTGGAGCCCATAAGACTGTACAGTAAATGTACAGATGACAGACCAATAGGCAGATCTACAGGAAGTATATACATACATGTCCGCATGGAATAACCCATTTTTCAGAGCTATGGGAACACTTGTCTTTTGGAAAAGTTACTGTTAAATCTGTAAAAAACCTGTGAAGCCATGATTCTTCCCTTCAAAATGGAATTCATTCCCAAAACATTTCAGCCGTGTAACTTCTGCATGGACAATGAATGACCTTTCCATTCCACCACACCATGAGACCTTAGAACAGTAACATTCACTCTTTGCCCTAACAGTCAAATTTACATTGAGTCCTTTCCTCAAAATTACCCACTAACAGACCACCTAAAAATATCTAAAGAAGACAGGCACTGAGCAGGAATGCAACATGCCCCAACTTTGATAACAAACAATTCTGGGTGTTCCCAAAGCTGGTTATCACAAAAGAGCTTGGATGAGGCAAATGGGGAGATCCAGGATTCCAGGACATTTAGGAACTTTATCAACTGGTTTGGGATGCCCAGTATTTCCCCTTGGATGCTGGCTCTGTCCTGGGTGGTGTCACCTGTTCCTGGAGCACTGTTTTATCAGGCTCTATCTGCCCTTTTTGTGATTTTGATATACATATTGTCATTGTCATTGCCCATAGGATTTTCCAGTTATGTCTGTAAAAGCTAGAAACCACATGGAGGTCACTCTTTCCTCTTCTCTGCACCCCTTCACTTCACTTTTTCCACCTCGCCTGAAACATAAAGAACATGCAGAGGTAACGTGCTTGAGTTAATATTTTACCCTCAGATTCTTGCCTGCTATAGACATCCTATTCTGAGCCCCGAGGGGTACTGAGGCTGGAACTCATGGCCCCCAATACTTTATACACCCTACTCTTACATTTTTTATATGTCTAGATACTAACCCACTAGTGGATGTGATACTCAAGTCCTTTCTTTTAGCCTGATTTTTTTTACTTGTAGCTCCTGTATCTGTTGAGACAAAACTTTCAGACTTTGATCACATGGAGCTTACCATTTTTTTTTTCTTCTATGAAACGGGATTTTTGGTGCCCAATCTATCAAGCCCTTGCTTAGATATTAGTACTCTAAGTGAACTGTGCTTCAAATATAGTTAATGTTGAGCATTACAAAGACAGAATTCAACAATTACTTATTTTTACTGTGTTTAAACAGGGTCTTATTATATAGCCCATTCTGGCCTGGAGCTCATGATGCTTCTGCCTACAATTCAAATTCTGTAACTACTGTTATGATTTCAACCACATAAGTCTGATACTTCAGGGTTCTAGGGGCCATGCATGTGCATACATTATCCACGTATGGTGTGGATTACACCATCCACGTATGACTCAGCTTAACCCCATCATCTGGTCATCTGTGTATGAGTTAGCCACATCAACTACCTGTGTGCATGCTCTAGACAGCTTTTAAAAGCTGGAAGCGCCATCTTCCTCTCTCTCTTTGCACACTGACCTGTTCATGCTCCCTCTAATAAACTCCTAAGCGGGTTTGTTCTATGTTCCGTGTTCTCACTCACGCCAGGTAATTTCAACTATAGAAATGACCATCATTCTTAAATGGATCATTCATTTTAAAGAATATTAAGGAAATCCTGTTTATCACATTTAAATCCACTATCTCTTAAAACTCTTGTAAGCACATTGTTTTGTCTCAGGGACAAAAAATACTGTGGTCTCTTGACTACAATAATTATCTGTGTATATGCACTCAATTATATACACACATGTGTACCAAAACATGTCTGTGATGTCAGTTCATCTAGCTGAGACGCTAATCATAAAAGAAACAAAGCTGAAGTTAGTGCAGTTGCTGAATTACTGAAAGAAGGCAGCACGGCTAAGGACCACAGCATGTGATTGCCAATCCACATTTACATAACCCTGAAATGGCATTGTCACCACAGTGAACAATCACATGAAATGTGAGTGGACAGACATTTTGGCAGCACCTTCTCAGCACAGTTTCATAGTCAGAGGAGGCACAGGTGCAGATTGTAAACACAAGCAGAGGAAGCAACCAAAAGGGAACAGAAAAGAGGGCGGCTCCTGAGGGATGTGCCTCTCCCAGTGCACATACATGCAATCACGTACATTAAGTATCAGAATGGTTCTCATCAGATGGTGTGGTGTTCAAACTGGATCAGCCTCTCATTCCTCATTGACCTGGCCCCTGCCTCTTCCACTTACACTTTTTCCTGTCAGTTAATGTCTCATAACTAAGGGGTTTTCTACTCACTTGTGACTGGACTGTCAGTTGCTTCAACAGCAGATGATAGTCAGAGAATCCAGTTATCATCTGAATTCTGAGCAGTGTAGCCCCTGACTCAGGAAAATCATGTTTGTCTGTGACATGGACATTAGGTAAAGGATTGGTGTTATTGTCCATGCTCCTTTTAAGGGATTTGAGTTCCTAATTACAAGAAAAACAACTTTTTCAATTAGATGACTCACAGTCAATAGAATGGATGCTTAACAAAGAAGAGCTTTTAGCTATAAAGAAAATCCTTATCGATCTGCATGCTTCTCAGCAGCTACAGGTCAGACAGGGACATCGATTCCTTGTGGGTGGACTGTGCATTCCAGTCACAGTGCATTGTCTTGAGTGACTGGTGTTGGGTACCAGGGGTGGTCATGAAACAAATTATAATATGCATGTGCCAACTGTTTTCTTTAAATGTGTTTTAATACAATATGTTTTGTAATGAAAAGTAGCTCTGGACTGCTCATCATTTGGCTGGAAGTGAGAGAATTGGCCAGCCTGGTTTCTGAAAGAGTTCCAGTATCCAAGAACATCAGCTTGAACAATAGACCCTTATTTCATCTCAGCCTCTGGACAGCAAGCATATTTATGGTAAATTAAATTCTGACTCATTCATGAGATAGTAACAGAGCCTCACTCAGTTGTTCATTGCTGTTCTGTGACTCACGTAACTTCAGGACATTCAAGGAGGCTCGACACAAACAGACTGTACCAAGATGCCTTTATTTTGCATTATTTAACACACACACACATATATATATAAGTAAAACTTTTTCTTTTCTCTAGTATTTTATGCTCCACTGTCCATGGACTTAAGATTTACTGAAAGCTATATTTCTTGTTGAAAACAGAGTGAATACATTATAAAGTATAGGCTTGTCATAACTGCTAAGATCAAGGACACTTGACTTATTCAGGAACATGAGGAGGAACCTTAACTAAAATGTTATCATTTATGTTCCATGTGCCTGTGAGTACTGTTTACCATAGCTAAGATGCAAATCTAAACAAACAAGTCAGTTAGCTAAGACAAACTTAAAGAAAATGTCCTTTAGAATCAGTTCCACAGTGCTTCACTGTAGACCTCTGTACCTCCTCTCATCAGTTGCTAGTTGAAGGTTCTATGATGACAATTAAGGTAGTCACCATAGATTACAGGTGAAGTTCAATAAAGGTATCCTCTTCACTGTTGCTTAGAGCCTTAGTTGGGTCAAGGTACCTGAGATAGGCCCAACAGAGGAAGTAGCAATAGTATAAACAAAAGGGTCAAGACCATGATGGTGACGCCCACTGAAACAGTTGACCTGAGCTAGTGGGAGCTCACTCACTGCACTTTAATAATAACAGGCAAACCTGCATAGGACCAAATTAGGCCCGCTGAATGTGGCGGACAGTTGGTGAGGCTTGGACAGTCTGTGGGACCACTGCCAGTGGGATTAGAATTTATTTTTAGTGCTTGAACTGGCATCTAAGAGCACATTCTTTTGGGAGGGATACTTTGCTCAGCCTAGATATAGGGGGGGAGAGGGTCTTGTTCTTTCCTTGAAGTGTCAGACTTTATTGACTTCCCAAGGGAAGTCTTACCCTTTCTGGGGAGCAGATGGGGAGGTGGGACAGGAGGAAGCAGGAAGAGGGGAGGGAGTGGTAACAGGGACAGCTATGTAAAATAAGAAAGGATTGTATTAAAAAATTCTTAATAAAAAAAGGAAAAAAGAATGTTCCACAAAATTGTGTGGATATTTATGGTTAATCTTCTGTCTCCTGATTAAGGATGTCAATTTCTCTGATGAAAATTTAAAGGCACAGACATTTAGAAGGATATGTTGTAGAAATCTCAAGAACAAAAAATTGATTCTGCATCATTATACCATCGTCTCTGCACAGTACTCATATATCCCTGTTGCCGTCAGCTAAGTTTGCCAGTTAGAAAACCTCCTGGCAAGTTGGTCCAAATATTAAACTATCCCAAACAGGTTTCCCTGCACTGTCCAACTTTTGTGTTTTATTGAAAAACAAACAAACAAACATAAAAGCAAAAACATAAAGAGGCATTTGGTTACGTTTCAGTGGTAAATGGAAAGATGGACCCACAACACATCCCTAGTATGATCCATTCGGGAACATGTCTCATCACTCAGAATTACTGATAGCATGAGCTTTTCTGGTATTCAGTGGATGAGCTGTTTCAGAAAGGGAAACCTGAAGAAATGAGCCATCTGCTATGAATGGCCAAGCAGCTGTTCTTTGTAATCTGCTTCTCTGGAGCAGAGTTATCAAACTGCTAACTCCAAATGTATTTCCTCTTAATTAAACCAAGTGCGGAGACTTTCACGACAGAGGAATAGCAAGGTGGACAACAATGATAAAATGATTAATAAAGAAGGTAGACTATATAATTTCATAGTTCATGGCCAAGTTTCTCTCTTTAACCTTGGAAAGTATTTTTCTACATTGCATTAGAAATTCTGTGCTTAGCTCCCTTTTATCATTCTACTGTCATTATCTACCAGTGCTCTGCTGTAGACAAGTCTACTTCCCTGGAATGTTACAGCAGCCACAGTACGCATTCACATATGCGTTTAGGTCCACAAGCATGCCACTGCTGAGTAATTGAGATGCATGATCTTTTCCCAGCACAGGTCTCCTTTGCCTCGGGTTAACCACATAGATGCTGGAGCCCACACTGCTGCTTTTCAGTTTATTGTAGCCCTGAAAACCTTAGGTAGGAGTTATTCTAAGAGAAATATCAAGTTAATGGCATACATCTCTAGCAATCTGGGAGTGGAAAATATTCAAAACCATAACTTTTAGAAATAGCATATATAGATGTATAAAATTCATTCATATATGTAAAATGTTTATGTCAGTCTTGAAAAGACATTTCTGGATTAGTCTCTTCTGACCTACAGATATACACACAGACAGAATATTGTATACATAATAAATAAATAAATAAATAAATAAATAAGAATATACACTCTATTTTTGACACCTTTGTAACAGTTTCAGATGCATAGTCCTCTCAGGTATTCTTGTTTGCTTACTAGACACAGGTACTGGGAAAGCAAATATCCCTTCTGGGTTACAAAGCCCTAAAACATTGGATCCTTACCAATTTCATCTTCAAACCTACAGCAAATTACAAATGACTCTTTCAGAACAAAAGTAATAATTTCTTAGTCAAACTTATTATTAATATTATTATTATTATTATTAGAAAACTAGAGAATTATGCAATCTCTTAGAAAAAAAATTGGGAGCAAAAAAAAGCGATTTATCAAATGTTATCTATTAAATCAGTCCTTCTTCCATGAAACTAAATCTCACAATAGCAAGAAACTGGCTTTCTTGACATTTCTACCTCATGTTTTCCCAAATGTATTTCCTTTAGTAATGATACTTAAAATATGGTAGGCATACATGGATTAGCCCAATTTAAATTTTTATAAGTCTTACTTTAATGTATTTCTCTTTGCTCCCACTAGGATCGTAGTTCAATAGATTTTAATTGTGGTCTGAGAGAGGGAGCTATGTTCTGTGCAGGTGGTCCTTGTGACAGACTCTTATATTTAGTATTGACCGTTCTGACACTATGGAAAAAGCCAACTCTTCAGGAGACATCACACAAATGTAGTTGCATTATCCACTAAAACATGATATATGCAATGTTTAATTCTCTGTGAAAAATGAACTACTTTATGGGTGTCCTGACCGTGTGTAATACTTTGTTTCAAGGTGTCCACAAGAATGTGTTCAGCCAGTGAGCACAGTAAAGCATCTGGTGGCCCCATTACAGATAGTCATTATTCAATATTCTGAGAGCTCAGATAGAACAGAAGGGAAGAAAAAAGACAAAATCCTTCTTTATTGTGAAATAATATTTTTGTATATGATAAAGATGTGTCATGTCACTCAATTTGGTTTAATAAAAAGCTGACTGGCAATAGCTATGCAGGATTTTGGGGCAGAGAAGACCCTGAGAAGAACAAGGGTGGAGTTACCATGAGTTGCAGAGCGAATAGGATGAACACCACAGAGATAAGGTAATAAAACCATGAAGCAGACAGTACATTAATAGAAATGAGCTAGTTTAAATTATAAGAGCTACTTAGAAACAAGTCTAACCTATCAGCCAAGCTTTCATAATTAATAAGAGGTTTCTGTGTCACTCTTAGGAGCTGATGGTCCTGACAAAAAAAGTTTGATCACATATGGCATCCAACATGAGGCCATGTTCATCCACAGATAGACTGAGGGGACGAAAGTTCAAAATACAGCTTCAAACTCAGCTTCTTGGCATGGCTTCCTGGTGACTGAGGTCCCTCAGGTAGCCTCAGAGGACTGAGACTGACTTTGGCGTGGGGCCAGTCACCAGCAATAGGTGCCATGTACTAAACTGAGCTACGCCTGTGGTTGATGTAACAGTTTAAGATTTGTGGCATGCTATCAGGGAATTCTGCAGATGCTCAGTAGGGACAGATCCACTTTAAGCAGCTTACAATGTTTTATAAAAAATATTATGTAGGCTTAAGAAAAAAAAAGGAAATGGGTATAGTCAACCATAGAAAGCCAAAAAGTAGTTTATAATTATTAAGGTCTTTGAAGAGAAAATAAAATTATAAAATAGAATAAGCCATGTAGAGATGGTAAATCCACAGGGAGTTTGGATCCTGTTTGATGTATTGACTTTAAATTTTTTGATTAATAATGAATAAACAATAGCTGTTGAGAGACATTGGATTATAAAAACTACTAAATTAAACCAACCTATATATTTTAAAGATATCTTAACTTCAAAATGGAAGTCAAAAATATGGTACATTGGGGAGAGTTTATGCTTTTGTTTCCACAGAGAGTGAAAGGCTGTAATTGATAGAGAACAGATTTGATCAGGGAAGATCCTGAAAATTCTGGCTACAGACATAAAGAAATAAACCTAGAAAATACACAAGACAGGTGACATATCTTTTACCTGCTCAAACATAAAATGAAAAATCATCTTTGGCTGGCTAGTGTACAACATACAGTCCACACTTGTGCTAATGTAGATATGCATGGTTTTTTGTTTTTTTTTTTTTTTTTAAGTTTTTCGAGACAGGGTTTCTCTGTGGTTTTGGAGCCTGTCCTGGAACTAGCTCTTGTAGACCAGGCTGGTCTCAAACTCACAAAGATCCGCCTGCCTCTGCCTCCCAAGTGCTGGGATTAAAGGCGTGCGCCACCACCGCCCGGCTTGTAGATATGTATGTTATCTTTGAAAGTTTATGTGTTTTCAGAGCAAGGGGCCCAGATACCAATGAAATGGATGGCTCATGGGATCCAGTCTTTCACAGTGCCTCTGCTGAAGTTTCCTCAGAGTTCTACATCCAGAACAGCTCCAAGACTACTCACTGAGATACTACAGTCTCATAGTCTACACCACCCAGGACTTCAGATAATCCTTACATTTTTCCATTACACATACTGGACAACAAATGATACAACTATCTCTCCCAGGACTTGACCATTATCTCAATTTTCTCAGGGTTCTCTAAAGATTCCAGTGCTCCCAGACCACAGGAAGCAGTCTAGAGAACACAGTACGTACATTCTTAAGAGGTGGAATGGGTGGTTATTGATCATTTGGCATGTTATGGATATTTATGATATTTTGTCATTTACAGGGATTTGGTTACAAGTTGTTATGGGTCATGGTCAGTAAGAAAACTAAACAAAAGTGATTAGATTCAATGATCTCTTTCAAAATGGTAAAGGGGGATATAATATAAAAATTATTAGATAAAATGGTAGATTATTGAGTCTACTTTTTAACAACCACTAGTCTCACATATTTCATAGTGTATGAATTTTGGTATTTTGATATAAATTTAAAGTTATTTTTGTTATACTAAATGTTTTTTCTACTTTTGTTTGGGGTATTATTATGCTTATACAGCTTATTTGAAAATGTAATGCATAATGTAAAATTCAAGTTAATAGTTAGTCATTTATAGTAATCAAACTTGTAGTCATGTAGGTATGCTTTTATGGTCACACAGAGATACATTTCAGATAGATCTTCAAATACTTCAAAGACCTACAAAATGTGGCATTTAAGATGCTTAATAACTTAAGACTTCTCATGACAGTGAGATTCTTCTGGTCCTGACAACACAAATTTACTTCAGAAAGGATGATGGACATTGAAGAAATACCATATGGAGCTTGCTTTCATTGGGTCAAAACTAGTCATTTGAGAAAGAAACTGCCATTGCCTTGACTGCTGAGAGTGTGCTGTATAAACTGGATAGGTAGGATACAAAGAGAAGAGACTGCCAAACTTTACTAAAACAAGGCACCTTAGTCCTTCAAAATTTTTGCTTCATAGAAAAGATATTCAAGGCCTGTAGACCAAAGATGGATGGCCCAACAATGCAGAGTAACTTTAAGTGAGCTTCCCAGCATCCAGATGTCTCTGTCTATAGTTTTGGAAGTGGCTTGCACTGTACTTCCTGTTTACTCAGGTAATATTATATTCTTCTGGGGTTTTTAAAAGAATTGAATACTATATGATTATAGTTATGATCTTTAGTTATGATAAAACTTTAGTTATGATAAAAGACAAATTAGGTACAGAAGTTTGGACTAGCCAAGCTAAGATTAATAATGAAATATTTTCTCTAAATTTGCAAAATACAAATGGACTGAATATTGTAAATTAATTCTTATTTGATAATTTTTCTTATTATATATAGTTTCATTTGTTAAAGTTAATATCTTTCTTTTCTCTTTTTACACAATATCAGATAATTGTTCTTATTGTATATAGTTTTACTATGTTAGAGTTAAAGCCTTTCTTTTTATTTAGACAAAGTGGGGAAATATTGTGAAATAATCTTTCTGTACACTGTGAAAATGTGTCCCCTAGATCGGTTTAGTAAAAAACTGAAAAGCCAATAGTTATGCAGGATTTTCTGGGCAAAGAGGATGCTGGGAAGAAGGGTAGCGATTCCATAAGATACAGAGTAAGCAGGATAGACACTATAGAGATGAGTAAATGAAGTCATCATGCAAAATTTAAATTAATACAAATGGGTTAATTTAAGTTATAAAAGTTACTTTGAAAGTACCCTAACCTATCAGCCAAGTTTTCATAATTAATAAGAAGACTCAGTGTCGTTATTGGAGAGCTGACAAGCCTAATGAAAGCATCTGATTACACTTGATTTTCCTTCACGTTATCTTTTACTGCCCTTGAATGTAGGCACTCCTACCTCTTACAATTTGGTAATCATTTAACTGCATATCAAGCTAGCACAACTACCAGACCTTTGGAATCATGGTGAATTGTATAGGTTCTCTTGGTTCTTCCGGAGACGACAGATGGCAAATGGCAGATTTAGGAACCGCATGGCCTCCATAATCTAGAATCCATTTTCTACAGCAAATTTCTCATACAAACTCATACACATACATATGTGTGAGAGCATGTGCCTACATGTACACATGTACACATACACACGCATGTGCGCACACCCACCCCACAGAGAGAGAGAGAGAGAGAGAGAGAGAGAGAGAGAGAGCGCTTTTTTTTCTAAAAACACTCTGACAAAGGTTACTGATATACAAAGTTACTGATTAAACATCAGTGTTACTGATGTATAATGTTTCAGTTGGAAATCAAAACATGGAATGTTGAGAGAAAAAAAGCCATTATTGGAATGTAGCTTCCACTACGCAAAACAAATCCAAACTAGGTAGTTGTGAGGTTTACTTCAAGAAATGCAATCAATGGTCTTACCCATCTTTGGATTGTTCAAGCTATAATAACAACCTGTTGGGGAAAATGTGCCTCCTGATACAATATTGGCAAGACAGAAATTATTGCCTGCTATTGTAAACCAGTTCAAAGGTCCATGACTGGAACTTTCCCCTAGGAGAGAGCCTGTTCTTATGTGACATGATATTGAATTGCCTTTTAAATATGTATGATATACTCATACATGCTTATATTGCTTTCAGCCTTGGCACAATAAGCTTCTTTTCGCAGTGAAGGAATGGTTAATGCAGAAAATCATCGTAGGTCAAAGTGTTGGGGAAAATAGATGTTGACTGCTTAACTCTAAACAGAGTATCTATATCATTCTTTCTAAGATTTAAGAAACGTGGAGGAGGGTGTAGAAAAAGTCTAACATAGAGAGGAGTGCTTCAGTACAAGGTATGGTTATGGTACTCGGGAAGTCACAGCAACAGTTGCTAACTGTATAAGACTTGAACAAGACAGGAGATGTTGATATTCTGTCATGGTTTATAAACCCTCACCCCTGCATGAGGAGCTACGGACAGTTAATGATGGGTGGGGGAGGCAGAGTCATGTGCTTTCCTGGTACACTACTAGTACATGGTCTCTACTCCAGCAAATAACCACCTTACCCATGCTCATGCAGGAAACTCTATTTGAATGCAGTGAACTGAACATAAATAAACTATGGAAGGAGGGATACTTGGGTGGGAGAAGGAAACAGACTAGGTTCACTTGGAGAAATCAGGGGCTTAGAGAGGTAATGGAGAATATATGATCAAAGAACAATAAAGGTATTAATTGTGAAAAAATAAAGTTATAAAAAAGAAAAAGTCAAATTGCATTTCTCAAGCCAGGACAGGCATTTCATCAAGAATGTTAATTTAAATTAGACCTCACAGACAACCTGTGTAAATTGTTCTTGCCAGAATCCCTGTCAATGGGTATTTTTGTGGCTCTGAAAGCGAGAGCTAATCTACTGACTACCATGGAGGTGATGGAGCATGCTTTTGTGCATCTCGGCAACAACAGAAACATCTTGCAGCCAGAAGGTTTATTTTGGCTCATGATCTCAGGGGAGTCTTGTCAATCATGGTGAAGTTTACTGCTGGATTTCTTCAAATAAATGAGACACATAGGAAGCAGAGAAAGCAGGCCAGAGTCTGAACTGGACACCCTTTGAGGTCCACTTCATCTTTTAGGGCCCAGTTCCAGAGAATTCTAATACCTCCTCCAAACACTACCATCTGAAGACCAAGTTCAAAGCACAGGAACCTATGAGGGTCATTTCACATTCAAACCACATGAGAGCACAGTCACGTGACCAGCTAACCAAGTTTAACCAAGTAGTGCATCTGCCTAACTCAAGTCCAAAGTAAACAAATGTACTAATTTTGTGGAGAATACAGAACTTTTGCCTAAAGGCCACAAAGATAAAACAACAGGAAAGGAATTTAATGTAATTTGAATAAATATGCACTATTTGAATTTCCTCCACACAATGGACCCATGATTAAGTCTTGAATGAATCACTCCTCTGGACCACCTGCTTTCTCATTTACAAGTTAAGTTTGTAAGGACTTTGGAAAAGAGGCTCATACTTAGCATGCTCACAGACAGGTATGTGTCTAAATCTCCTACATGCAGCACTCTGGAGATGTAATGATGTGCATGTCTCACTGAATAAGGGAATCTTATGTTTTAGCAAAGAGAATACAATAATGTGAATATTTTAGGCGGTGCAAAGGCCAGTGGAGGTTTTCCTGGTTTTTTTTTTTTCTGTTTTTTTTTGGTTTTTTTTTTTGTTTGTTTTTTTGCTATTTCTGGCTATCTTTCTGTAGGAGGTAAAAACAATACTATACAACACCACTATTAGGCATCCTATGATTCTGCTTCTTTTTTCATGTTAATATTGACCTTAGAACCTTAGGTTGTATTTCAGTTTCCTTTGGTTTAGGTCCTGTGATTTACCCATTCCAGTGTGAGTCACTTTGGGGCTTGCTGACTGGAGGCTGTTACTATATCTGGCCTTAGAACAATTTAGCTCATCTTCCTTTGTTGATTATAGTCTTAAATAACTGCAGACTGCGCTATAAACACAGGATTCTGAGCTGGGTTAGAACTGCCTGGTGCAGCCCTGACCTTGTCCTTGTCCCTTCCTAGGAAGGTAAAGTCACACATGAAGTAGACGCTATCCAGGAAAGGGCTTGTCCGGCATAATTCCTTTTCTTTCCACTGGAAGCAGGATGTTCTTCAAAGCTTTTCCCAGTGTCCTCTGAAGTATGCCATCTGGGATTGCCAGGCAGAGAGGATGGGGAATGCATAATCAAGATCTGATATGCCCTGGGGAGGCCGCTTAAGATTAATACAAGATTTATTTTCTCCTTCTTTTCCTAAAGGAGGTGAGCAAATGCATTTGACAAAACTCATGCATGCCAGTGTGTCTGCCTCACTCCTCAGAAAGATAGGCAGCTAGTGCATGGAAATCTGAATGGTAGTCTGGGGTGCAACGAACTCAAGTTTACATCATCATTTTACCATGGCTGTGTTTTGCTATTCTGCAAGATGGAGGCAATATTTTGGCTTTGTTCATTAGTGAGCTTTATATTGGAAAAAAAAGCAAAAATAAGACAACAACAACAACACCCTAACTTTCTGAGCTATTAACAACCAAGCTGTAGTATCAGGGTTTCCTAAACCTAGTGTGGCCCAGATTCTAATTCTTATATAAGCAGACTCATTACACGTCCCTCACCAGGGATGAATAGGGCACACACAGGGAAATGTGAGTGAGAACGAGGAGCAAATATTCCAACTCCTTTCCAGTGTTCAGAGTTCTGCTATTATTCAGCGACTTACAGAAACTTAGCTTTCCATACACAATGCTGTGCATATTCAAAAATGATGCAAAGTCCTTATTGTGTTCTTCCTCTGGCAGGAACTCCACCGTCACATCTGGTTTGTCCTGCAGGGATAACTTCTCAATGCTGTTCAAATCCGGTCACACACAGCCATCCCTATTTATCAGTGTGCTCTGCCTTCCCTTTCCTCCGCTGGCAATTCCATGTCCAGTCATACACTAGTGAGAGGAGTAGCAAGTGCTATTCATTTAATTCTGCTGGTGATAATCCCCCTGCAGCCCTCTTTATACCAGATTCACCACTTACCAGGACTCAGGACTTCAGAATCCTCTAATTCAAATTCCCCCCAAATTAAAGATTTCCAGATATAGGGATTTCATTGTTAGAGTCCTGTAAAGTCACTTAGCTGTGTTGCTTCAGAAGTAAAATTATAAGCCAAGGAATGTGATTAACTAAAGAAATCAAATAAAAATAAAGCATTTGCAAGATAAACTGACACCTGTGGTTGCTGCTACAAGCTAGCTATTGAAGAGAAATTAAGCACTGTGCAGACTAGATAGAAAATTTTCTAGCAAATGTAAACAAAATCCACCAGCCACTGAGGGTCCAGTCACCAACTTTATACTCTCAAAATCGATTAGGTATATTCAACAAACATGTGCTTCATTGTAATTTGGATGTTGGGTCAAGGGAAAGGGGGCGTGTTCTCTGGCTGTGGATACACAGGATGGCCTCAGGGTAATAATCTGTGTGCACCAAAGTTATGAGTTTAGACAGCCTCAGGGGAAATAGGAAAGTCAGATTTTTCCCAAGCTAATGAAAGCTATTAACATTGGTTACTTCAATGATAAGGAACTTATATGTTAGGGTTTTACATCTCTTAGCTTAACTTCATATCTTGCCATTAACCAGCTTGCTGCATTAGTAGGATGAATTATGTAGCATACTAATTAAATGAGACAATATCTCTCCACAAGTAGTACAAAATTATTGTTCTCACTTATTAAGGACGCTTGCTTAGTGATAATTATGAAACCTGAAAGGCTTTATTGCTCTACTGTAAAGAATCTTTCCCTTTTCACAATTCTGTTAATCTCAAGTCAGTAGAGTCTCATGGGAAATGTGAGGAATTCAAGACAATTCCCAGAGTGTCCTTTTAAAATTCAAGTTACTAAGCCAAGCTTGATATGCAAGACTGTAATCCCAGTACTTGGAAGTCTGAGGCCAGAGAACAACCTAGGCAACTTAAAGAAGGAGGAAGAGGAAGAAGGGAAGATGGAGGAAGATAATGGGGAGGAGAGAGTGGAGAGTAAAGGAAGGGAAAGGAGAAATAATAAAGAAGAGAGGAGAAAAATAGAAGTAAGCTCTGGAGCTTGTGCAGGGTCATAGAGCTTTTTTGTTTTATCTTGAATGATCACACAATTTTACAGTAGAAATTACAACTTACTCATATATCGTACGTATGGAAGGCCTGTGCACTCTTTACATGAATAGGTTTATGGGGCTAGTGAGAAGGCCAATGGGTAAAATGCTTTCTATACAAGCCTGATACCTTGGGACCTCTCCTACACACACACAGACACACACACAGACAGACACACACAGAAACACACACACAGACTGACACATATAGACACACACATAGACACCCACATAGAGACACACACAGAGACAGACACACATAGACACACAGATACACACATATTGACAGACACACACATACAGAGACACATATAGACACACACAGATACACACAGACACATAGACACACAGAGACACCACACATACACTCTGCTACGACTGTTACTACTACTGCTACTAATTTTTGAAAAAAATAGTTTTTTATTTTGCATCCATTTCTATAACTCAGTGCTAAATAAATGAAGCATATTCCAAACAAGTACATGTGGTTTTTTTATTTTGTTTTGTTTTTGTTGTTTTTTTTTTTTGAAAAAAAAAAACATATCTGTTATTCCTTACAACAGGACTTCAACTTAGTTATTTTTCCAGTACAAGTAAAATAAACACCCACAGGCCATTCAAGACTGCATAACTGGTAATATGAAAGACTGAGATTTATCAGCAGGTGGTTCACCTCTGGTTGGGTCATCCTCTGCTTGAGCCAGCCTTTTCTTTGGGCCAGCCTTTCCTTGGTCTAGCCTCCACTGCTTGGGCCAACATCCATAGACAAAACTTTCCTTTGGGAATTTGATCTCAAATTGTACCACAAATGTAAACCCACCCTGAGGTAGGAGGTCTGTGGTCTTTATTTAAAAATCAGTAAGAACCGTAATAATCATAGACAAGTGGGAACCCTCATTATTAAGACTTCTTAATGCCTTTACACAAGGTGACATTTCCACCAGAAATTTATTTCTCAAGCAAAAAAGTCAGTTGGAAGTCCTTTTAGCCTCGAGAGAAGCTAAGTCTGACAGTCTTTTATTTCTGTGGCATCTTCCATAGATTTTTTCCCCATACATCCAGAGGTAGGGTTTCCACTCTTCTCTTCAGATGGCAGCCTCCATCAAGAAGAGCCTTGGTTATGTATCTCAGATACCTGACAATTAAAGTTATTTCCTGGAATATGTATTTGGCCTTTTGTAGATTCTCAGTAGGTATTATTTTAATGTACTTACTTATTGTAGACTAACTAATGGTCAAGTTATTTTTCCTAGTGGCCCAAAGAGTTATTCATAACTAGCTATCTTATTGCTTAGAACATAAACTATAGCAAGAGTATATATTTCAAAGAGTATGATTTCCCAATAGAGCTCTCTACCCCTTATGAGGGTTTTGATGAAACAGACAAGCCTTTCCCCTTCTTTCTAGCTTCCTATTCTTTGAAACCATCTCTTTTGTTTCCAAGAAGTCACCTACAGTTAGACTTCAGCAGAGACTGAAACACGCACAATGTTCAAATTTCAGTCTCCAAAATTATGACCTAATGAATTCCTTTTGCTTTTTAAGGTGTTTGAAACCTTGTTATAGCAATGTGGGAAAAGGAACCCACTGTTCTTCTCATGCTACTATACTATGGATGAGGAACCCGAGACAGTTCTTTTTTGTCTGCCTCTGTATGCCTCTGCCAGTTTGTCATTTTTATTGACAGAACAAAAAGAAGGGAAGCGTCTTTTCAGTATTCTGCATGAGTGACACAGCACACATGTCTGATGAGTGCAGTGTTCACCACTCATCTTTAAAACATCCTGCCTCCATAAGACTGCTCTATTCCCCAGCCACCTGAGCTGGTTATTATAGCCACTGGCCCAGGAACCCTGACTGCACATTTCTAGCACACATCAAACACTCCGCCAGTGCAGCCCATGTTTGTTCCTGCACCTATTATTCCGCTGGAAAGCTCTTATTTTCCCAGTCCATCACTTTTCCATTGTTCTTTGGGATGAACACTGTCTACAATCATTCTCCGAAAGGTCACAGAGACACAATGGCTGCTGATGCCCTAAAAGAAAAATTTCATCATTTCTGCCTAGAATTTATTGTGTACTTGGTACTGATAGAATTAATTGATTGATCTTCCATGGTACAACATAGTTCGGGCTTCTTCTTGCTTTCAGCCTAAGAAAGGGCTTTAAAATTAAGAGCTCAGAAATGTTTTAAAAATTCTCCTACAATTAGAAAACAAAATGATGATGCAGGTTTTTATGAGTTTGTCTACCTTTTATATCAAAACAGCATTGAACACTATATATGTACAGATATGTATGTATATTTGTGCACACACATACAATCACACTCACTGATGCTCTTTGACTTATGATAAAACTATATCCTAAACTAAAGACACTTGTAATATATATATATATATATATATATATATATATATATATACACACATACCTAGGTTGATGAACACCACAACTGATCCTTAAGCAGTCTTAGGACAAATGTTTCATTTAATTTGTTGTTGGAAAACCATCCAAAACTAAGCCAATAGTGAAAATGCTGAATAGCTCACATAGTTTATTAAATCCTTGACTTAAAATTGGAATCAACAGTGTATTAGCACCCACCACGAATGTGTGTTAAAAGACAGTACTTATTAAATGTATACCAGCTTTGCCCTGTGGTGATGGTGGATAACACGAGTTCTTGCCATCATCTCAAGGACAATGTATATGTATGTGCACATTTGGTAGAAGAAGGGTGATGACTATGGAAATATCTCAGGCTTATGCAAGCTATAAAACTGTATGGACCGCCCACTTTCCAACCACAGAGAACTAACTAGCTCTTCATTTTCTATATTTTGTTTTGAAATTCATGAGAAAGAAATTAATTTATGTCATATTTAAAATAATAATAGACTAAGATTTACCAAGATATACAAAAACCTGTATTTTCAGCAATCAAGTAGGCAAGGTGTAGAGGCAGGCTCTGTCATCAATTTATGAACAGACAGAAAACAAAAGTGGCCAAAGCGAGGTTTGCAAAACACACTAAACACACCAAGCACTGCACAATGTGGTCCAGATGAATATTGGCGATTAGAGACCTTTGCTTCATCTTAAATCATTAACACAGGGAGTCAGCATGATGAAAGCCAGCATGATTTCTGCCCCATAAGCTTGTCTCTGCTTCTGTCTGTGAGGTACAGGATTCAGACCTGAAGCAATTTGATGCCTTTGTTTACCAGCTGTCTACATGGATAGCACGCTTGGCATTGCCAAAATGGAACCCGGAGCTCATGTTTGTGCTGTGCAGCTGCCATCACTCACAGTCCCCCCATCTATAACATGAGGTTATTACTAAGTCCCATGTGGGTGTCATGAATATGTATGGACATACATAAGATAATAAGATTAAAATATGGGATTAATGTGTCAAGTCTATAATGGATTAAGTCTAGCACAGAGGACTAGAATGCTTTGCAATGCCATCTTCTGGTCAGTGGCAGAAGTGCAACACCGGAGTTCTTAGGCTTCTTTATGTATCTTGCTGCTATCCTGGTTATATTATTGCTATACTTGTTTTAGACAACGTGGCCAGGCTCAAACTCAGCTGAGCTAAGAGCGAACCTGTCACTCTCCACATGTGTAAAATAAAATGTGAAATCTCTCATTAGATGAGCGGGACACACCTTTATGAGCAAGGGTGTCCCTGAGTCTTGGCACTGGTGCCTCTTCCCACAAGTCAGCACGCATTTCCCATCCACCCCTTTGTTTCTGGTTTACTTCCATGAGCCCCAGCACCAGTTTTACCGGTAACCATTATTGTCTCAGCACTCCTACCTTGGTGCTATGCCCATTAAATCATTGGTTCATATTGCAGCTCTTTATTAATTCTGTGACCTTAGATTTATTAACTTCTTAGTCTATAAAGTAAGAACTCCATGAGGTACTGAAGAAACATTAAATACAAAAACCCTAGAGACAATCACAGGAAAATTTTACACATTGAAAAACAAAACAAACAACAAAAACTCTTTAGCTGTTGTTCAGTGTTTTAAGCATTTGTACTTGATTTGCCCAGAATCACATCACTCAGACCCAAAGAACTAGAAATATCAAAGTGTCAACTCAGTTTGTACAGACCCATTCAAACCCTTGGTCAGTGTTAGGACAGCACTTGTATCCGGAGAGGGGACAATGCAGACATTGGCAGTTATGCAAAATAGGCCACTCATGAAAGGGCGGTTTTTTACTGTTATATGGTCCTTTTCTTTCTCAATGGAAATAGAGTAAAATAAACATAAAAAAGAACCTTCTGTTAACTTTAGTAGCTATGGTAGAGAATATTTCAAAGGAAATTCCATATTTTCATTTCTTCCTTTATTAGGGACACCCTTCTGTGGTGATATTTTGTTTATGTTTTAACAAATAAAGTTTGCCTGAAGATCAGAGTGAAGAGCTAAGTTCCTAGAGGTCAGGGAGTGGTGGCACACACCTTTAATCCCAGGACTCAGGAGACAAATGCAGAGGGATCTCTGTTAGTTCAAAGCCACCCTGGGCTACACAAGACTGAATCTGTCTAAAAGAGAAACAAAGCTCACACAAAGGTGATTCCAGCAATTGGGATTCCACTCCTTCAATCCCAGCACTAGGGAAGTAGGGAGTAAATGGCTGGGCAGAGAGAGGAATACAATGCTGAAGGAGACAGGTGCTCAAGACAATCTGAGGATGCAGTCTGATTTGCAGTCTGAGTCAGTCAGAGAATACCGTCTGAGGACAGGATTGCCCTTTTGGTCTGAGAATTCAGTAGAGATAAAAGGTCTCTCTAGTGGCTGGCTGGCTGCACTGTTTCTCTGACGTCTTGGCTTTCACCTCCTAATATCTGACTCTATCTGACTCTGTTTTTTTTTTCTTTTGGTTTTTGAAGACAGTGTTTCTCTGTGGTTTTGGAGCCTGTCCTGGAACTAGCTCTTGTAGACCAGATTGGCCTCAAACTCACAGAGATCCATCTGCCTCTGCCTCCTGAGTGCTGGGATTAAAGGTGTGCGCGCACCTCTGAGTTTTTATTAAGAACAATTAGAATTCGTGCTACAATCTTTAGCTTCTATTACTTCATGGTTTTGAGGAAAAGGAAAAAGCATGATAAAATGATGCAAATTCAATTTAAAGTCATTCCTCTGGTTTACCAGCATGGGGACAGTCACCTATCAACCACTTGAACATAGCATCAGTAGGATTTAAAAAATCACTGGCTTTAAAAGAGCCCAGTCTCATCCATGTGTGCCTCAACTTTCTTACCTATAATCTGTGACAGCATCGGGAGCCACCTAAGATATTAATTATAATTGAACATATTTATTACATAAATTATATCGCTATATTAATTTACTTCTCACACACACACAAAAAGCAAATACTGCAGCAAAAAGGACAATGAGAAATGAAGATCTAGCAGACTATCACTCGCTAGTTAACTCAGCAAATTCATGCAGAAACAATTACATCACAAAAGAACAACCGTGTCTGTGTCAGATCAAAGCCTTGTTCATTAGGGTCACCACGTCACCTCTGCCTGATCTGAAAATTCAGACGTTGTGTGAAGAAGCCCCCAGCACATGATTCGTGCAGGCCCTGGCTATTGCTGCAGGCCCTGGCTATTGCTGCAGGCCCTGGCTATTGCTGCAGGCCCTGGCTATTGCTGCAGGTCCTGGGCATTGCTGCAGGCCCTGGGCATTGCTACCTCTCTCCTACAGACTGTGGTGCTGAAGCTAAAGCCCAGATTTTCACTGCACTCAAGTAATTTCACCTAAACTCTTGCACTCATTTTCTAGTGCCCCTGAGACGTCATCTAAGTAGTTTAATAATGTTTATTCTTTTTTTTTCCTCGTTGGAGAACAGCACACAAGACAGAGAATATCTTCATGCAACTTGACTGATAAATGCTTTTGGTGTGATATAACCTATTCACTTAATAAGTGTATTCATCCACAGTAAACAAGGTGATTTTTCTCACACACTACACAACTCCCCTGATTTGAGAGGCAATGTTCACTTTTAGTTAATGCCAATGAACTCAAAGAGTTCCAAACACTGTGAAGAGGTATATCTAGACTTTTACGTTCTGGAGGCATTCCCATTAAGGTAGACCTCCACTGCTGCCCTCTCCCTCGGACCACCGATCTGATATGCCTAACACAGGAGCCTGGAGCTGTCTCTTTCAGATTCACCTCAGGAGATGCTTGTTCTCACACAATGAAGAGCATATTGTGAGAATCACTAATCGGAGGACACATACATTCTCTGAAAATGAGGGATGAAATTGTCTGGAAAATTTTGGATTTCAAATGGAAGTTTCAATTTGTCCTGTCTTCAAACTGATGTATTTCTTTGATTTACTTAGAGGATATTTTAATGGCACACATCCTTCCATCTTACTAGACTAAGTAGTTTCAACGTTCTTATTAGTAAGCATACTTCTTTTTATTATGGATTGGTAATTTACCAGTATATATGTTTATCATGTGCATGCCTGGTACTTTTAAGGCCAGGAAAGAGCACTGGATACTGTAGATGGAGCGGCGGGCTGCGTTCCCACCTCCCAACTTCTGGCCGCCTGCTAGCTTTACCCAAAATAATCACACAGAAACTGTATTCTTTTAAACACTGCTTGACTCATTAGTTTCAGCCTCTTACTGGCTAACTCTCACCTCTTGATTAACCCATTTCTATTAATGAGTGTAGCACCACGAGGTGGTGTCTTACCAGGAAGATTCTTAACCTGCCTCCATCTTAGAGAGGAGAGCTATATCATCTGCCTGAATCGGCTTCTTCCTCCCAGCATTCTGTTCTGTCTTCTCCGCCTACCTAATTTTCTGCCCCATTAAAGGGCCAACTCAGTTTCTTCATTAACCAATGAAAGTAAGAGATAGACAGATGACCTTCCTTCATCAGGATACCCTGAAACTGGAGTTAAAATGGGTTATGAGCTGCTATGTGGGTGTTAGAACCTAGGTCCTCTAGAAGAGCAGCCAGTGTTCTTAAGCACAAAGAAATCTTTCTAGCTGCCATTAGTAGGTTACTAATATACTTTTATTCTTTTTTTGTGCTGTATGTGCTTTTATATGGAAATTTGATTCTATATAGTATTGGAATTTTGCTTATGGAGTCATTCTCAGAACAGACTGAGATTTGTGTACATTCTTTCTAGAAGAAAATGGACTAATCATTGCAATTCATTCAAATTCTAGATTACCCTAATTGTATAACATGCATTGTTTGAATATTGCTAAACACAAGGTTAACTCATAACAAGTAAGTACTTATAACATCACCAGAGGCTTCCTTCATTCTCAGCCATACTGTTTGGGCTGATGACCCAAAATGCTTTACAGTGGACAGCTGAAATAAAGATGTGTGTAGTACATTAAAAAGCAAGGATTTAATACATTTCTTAAAACATTCCAAACTATGGTGTCAGGAAAAGAGCAATTTCCCACTTTCCTTGTGAATTTATTTGTCCATTTCTCTCTGTGGAAGAAAAGAAAAAATCGACACTCTCCATAATAATTGGGTCTCTCAAACATATCTTCCTTTTGCCAAGATGTCACTTCAATTTTTCATACTTCTTCCTGTTTCTTTTGTAATGCAGAGATTTTTTTCCCCATTTCTTACTCAATGCCAAACGCTCAGCTACTGCAAAGATCATCAAGAAATGATCTTGAGCATGAGAAAGAGGAACTTATGTATTTTTAAGGCAGAAAGAAATACTTGTGTATTTTAAGGTTGTGAGCTTTTCTTTTGATTCACACCTTTCTTTACCACGCACACAGCATTCTAAAAACTCTTCTGTTCTGGGATCCTACCCTTTCTGACACTCCAGCCTTCTCTATACCATTTGACAACACTCAGCCTGGGCCTTGCACCTGGGGAACTACTGAGTAGGAGCAGTTAAGTGTCCTCTCTGTGCCTAGACTTGACAATATGCTTTTCCTCACTGATGATGCACCCCTGTGAGTCTGCCATTATCAGGAGAGCTTGAACAATAAACTCTGTTCAATGAACTTTTCTCAAAGCCATTGACGAGACGTTGTTAGATGATATTTTAATAATGTTATTTTTTTTCAGTCTTAATCATATTGCCAACACAATTTGGAGGCTCTAGACATGAACTGTATAATGTTACCCTGATTTCTTTTTCCTTGAGAATGTCCCAGACATTTAAATTAGTCTTCCCAAGTGGGAATTGTTTTGATATTAAAGAGCTGGCCCCTGCACCGTATTACCAATAGCTTTCTTCATTGATAAGGAGAAAACAGCTTCATAATTCTAGATAGGCTTGAACTTCAAAATATCTTTCTCACTGGTCCTAACTTGGTCTGTGTAAACTAGTGTGAGAAGGGTGTTATTAAAGATCACTTTCTAAAGTACAAGATCATTTTCGTAAAATAAGCCTTGCCAAAACCTTTCAATCATGTAATAATAATGATGGTGGTGTGTTGAACTGTGTTTCTCTGAGCTGGCCATTTTTATTTGCATACATTATCATAATTGATCCTCTTGACAGTCTTATGAGAGAGGCATTGTTAACATCTTTCCATGGACCAGAGAAAGGTGACAAAGAGATGTTAACTGCTGTTCTAAATTCAGAGTGATAATAAGACTCTGATTTTGTAATTTGAGAATTTAATTTCAGGTAATAAGGCAGACTTCATGACTCCTTTCCCCATTCCCCTCCATCATCCATTTAATGAATAGACAGCTGGTAAGTAAGTGTGTGTTGACCCGAGGATGATGCCTTAAGATTATGGACTTTAGGAATTCTCAGCCTCTTCTTGGCTAGAGAAGGGCACAGTCCCCATAGGAGACATGAAGAAATTCTGAATTAATCCTCACTGACATCTTACTTAGTTGGACTACAAAGCCCTGGTGTGGCAGTGATCAAGTCCTTAAGTGACTTTCTAAGAAACAGATGTACAACTGAAAAGAAGGGGTAGGTGGGCGACCAAGTGACCACAATCTTCAATTATTTAGTTATCAACAATGATGAGAATCCAGAGTCCAATGTTTTCTTTTTAGGAGCTATCAGATGAGGTTACTTCTCATTTCCATGAAAGCCCTCCACCGTCTCCTCCCCTGGAGAAGAATACTAGCATAAATTAGACTATACTTGTCTAGAATTTTGAAATTGATAAATGTATTTATCTTCAGTTTAATAAACTTGCTAAATGTCTTGTTACTTGTCTGCAGTGTCCTAAGCAACACGCCAGATATGTAGCCTATGCTACCTCTGTCTTAGCATTTACTGAGGGACAAGGTGTAACTACATGCTACACTCTGAAATATACTTAAACATCTTTTACTTAATCTTGATGTTACTACCATAGATTTAACCCCGGAGGAATACTTGTGCAAATGTCTAGGATACACATTTGTATGAAGTAGCTTCAACAAACAGATCTCAGTGGCATAAAAAAATATCACTTTACATTATAGTATAAAGATCAACAGTCACCACTTTGGCCATAGCTTTTCAGAGTCAATTGTATACAACAGCAAAAAAAAAAAAAAAAAAAAAAAAAAAAAAAAAAACTAATGGCTTTTCTTCAGGATCTAAAGATGACTTGGGGTAGTTTGGGCATAGTTCTCATTTCTGAAATTAACAAAACACAAAATGAGAAGGCTCGTCTCCTTGCTGTAATTTCCTTTGCTGATAGACTGCTATATATCAGGGTGATGTGTGGTCAGAGATAGACCTTTAATATTGTAATGTGGGATTCCCCTCTGTATGTTGTGAATACAATTGGTTGATTAATAAAGAAAACTGCCTTGGCCTGTTGATAGGTCAGGACTTAGCTTGGCGGTAAAAACTAAACTGAATGCTGGGAGAAAGAAGGGCAGAGTCAGAGAGAAAACGTATAGCCCTGCTGGAGACAGATACCAGAACTTTAGCCAGTAAGTCACAGCCACGTGGTGACACAGATTAATAGAAATGGGTTAAATTGAAATAGTTAGCCAATAAGAAGCTAGAGCTAATGGGCCAAGCAGTAATTTAAATGATATAGCTTTTGTGTGATTATTTCAGGACTGAACAGCCAGGAACAAACAAGCAGCCTCCTTACAACACTGCTTGATATTTACAGAAAATAAAATCCTCCTAACACATTGTAGGAATAAGTTGTTCTCCTGTTCCCTGATAACAAAAGAGCTTTGTCATTGAGCAGAGTGACATGACAGAGGAAATCCCTTAGTTCTGGGGACTGCATTACTTTCCCTCTGTGTCCTTAGAAAATCTCACTTACTCTAAGCCTCAGTTTTCTGTCTTTAAAGTGTAGAGCTTTGAAGTAGAACAGAGCCTTTACTGAAAGCTTGTCTCCAAACAGTAGACTCTTTAAAGTATACTTGGATGAATCCAAACACCCACAAACAACAGGAGATAAGTCAGACATTACTGCAGTGCAGCCCCATCCCTACTTGAATGGCATCAGCTAACATTTTTGAGCACATTCACAGAAGATCCTGATTACTCAGATGACCTTCAGTTTGTGTCTGAGTGGAGTCATTTACTGTTGACCACTCTGTGTCTGTCCCCTATTCTCATGAAACTAAGTTCATGTGAGTTTTTGTGACTGTCTTCTTTCCTCTGTCATAGGTTTAGTGTGAACTCTACTTTTTAATTTCTCTTAATCACACATCACCTCCCAATCAATGATGCACTCACTTGGCACATGTCATTGGCAACAAACTCTCATACACTTAAGAGATTTATAGGTTGAAAAAGATAAGCTAGGGGCTGGAGAGATGACTCAGTGGTTAAGAGCATTGCCTGCTCTTCCAAGGGTCCTGAGTTCAATTCCCGGCAACCACATGGTGGCTTACAACCATCTGTAATGAGGTCTGGTGCCCTCTTCTGGCCTGCAGACATATACACAGACAGAATATTGTATGCATAATAAATAAATATTTAAAAAAACATTTTTTAAAAAAGATAAGCTTTTCATGTCCGTTTTTAAGCATTGTTGTGCATAATTCAGTAATCATATATGCAGATTAAGGACACTGTTGCTCTAAATCTGCTCAGGGGGCTGGCCGCTCTAGGAACCTGCAGACAGTGATTCTTAGACCCTGGAGTAACTGGGCTTCTTTTTCCTTTCAAAATGTTTTCTATTTTATAATTATTTCTTGATGTAATGTTTTCTATAATTTTTCTGAATGTTTATAAATTTTCAAGATTAATAATGGATGATGGAAACAATAAAAAACTTGAAAATCAAGTCAAACAAATTTTGAAATCTATCTACCCATGAATTGAAAACAACCTATCTTAGTTATTCACTGACACCTGTGCTTATGTTCATGACTTTGATATTATGATTTACACAGTGTACATGCAATTACATCGTAAACAGAAACCGAAGTAGCTAAATATATGCTTTTGAGCTAAATCACATTCTACGTGTTTAAAGTAAATACCTCTAATTTTCATAATGTTCAGCAGGGAACACAGAACAAGTCAGACACTGTGACAGTAGAGCGCTCTTAAGAACAGGGGCCCAGATAGGAAGTCACAGTTACTACCCCTGAGTCCTTTCTCTTTGCCTACCATTCTTTGTTTTAGATGACAAGAGTGTCACACACTGGGTGTCATCCAAATGATATGCATTTCAGATTTACCTTATTTTCCTATGTCAGTACATAAGAATTTTATGAAAACGTTGTCATAGGTAATAACAGTTTCACGAGCTACTTACTTTCTTTCATGAATACCCTAAACTCTTCTCGTGAATTAGTTCAGCTTTTACAACTCTGTTTGGTGGTTTCTATGATTAGTGCTGTCTACTACATAAAAAAGTCTTCACATGAAGATAAACCATTGTCTAAAGTCTTTCTGTTACCACATGCTCCATGATGTTGAGACTGAAAACACTCTTCATCTTGCTGTCATTGGAAAGTAGACATTACAACGGAAACTTCTGAGTTGGTACAATTTATTCTCTACCAATTCACACTTGGAACTTCATATAAAATGATAGCTAGTACTTATTCAATTTGTGCAATATATAATAATTGCATTCTTGTCTTGATAGAAGATATATAGTTATAACTAATCAACCTTATTGGTGAAATGATTCAGGTGCTGGTGACTGACAGATAGAAAACTCATTTTGTGAAAATAAAACACCACAGAAAATACAAAAAAAAGAATGTTCTTATGTTTTCTGCTTATATGAACTTCCAATGGAAGAAATCATACTTTTAAATACTACCTGTCTTATGAAATAGCTTCAATAATTGAGCCCCATCTATTAAAGTGACTTTTAGCAACTCTTCTCACAGTTACTCAGAAACAGTTATACACATTATGTCACCAATCACACAGGAGAAAATGTCACTTCACAGCTCAGCAATCCCAGACCTTCCAAGTAGGAAGATCAAGTTCATCCTTTCAATTGCACAGATTTTGATTTGATACAATTGTACAATCAACACATAAAGGTTTAAACTGTTGCTGCCATCAGTCACAGAGAAAATGTAATCTACAAAGATATTCCCAAAACTGGCACTTTAAGGAGTGCTACTGGAAATAGGTTCTTAGGGCTGGAATTGCTGCCTCAGGCGCAAATACAGTCTCTTTCGCACATTCCTGTTAAAGACACTTCTGTGATCCATTTACACAAAAGGATACAATTCTTTAAGAGTGTGTGCATCAGACTCCCTGTGTGAAGGACTTGGGTGGGGAAACTCACAGTACCTCACACCATTTCACTGTAGTTAAAGGAGAAACACATTTTCTTAAAAGTGTCTACATACAAATGAGTTTGCTGGTGTCCTCTCTCCTATGACATATACAACAGCTTCATGCTGAGGTTGGAATGATGCACAGAAGATGTGGGAGCCTTGGGCATTCACAGCGTACATTGCTGGAAATAGATTCCCACGGAAGCATGGGGTACAGCTGCTGATCAGGGCCCAGAGGAGACCTCACAGGTGATTCCTACTGAGATGACAATAAGCGACCATCTGTTCAAAATTGCACCTGATAGAGAAACCATCAGAAGTTGGTAGACCTTCACTCCTCCCCTGCTATGCCTTGCTCCTCAAGTCACTTGAAATCTCACATTCCAAAGGCGTCAGCGGCATGAACACAGCATCAAAGAACCAAGGTTCAGAACTAATGCCCAAGCCTCCTCCAGTACACCAGGGATCCTTTTCAGGAATAACTTTCAAAGAACTGACCTCCCACCATCCTTTCAGTCCCCACATTTCCTGTTTCTGAAGTGTAGGTAATGCCTTGGAATAGCAATTCAATCCTCCTGCAAAATGAAACTGTTTGAAGAGTACAGCCATTCTCTCCAAAAGCTCTTCAACCTTCCCATGCATTTGTGTTCTTTGACCACATGCATTCATGCACACATTAAGTGGATCTCCGTATTAGCTACATTTTCAAACCATTAGCTTGACTGTACCCTTGAATTTCTATGTGCTTTCTAAACAGCAAAGACAATATGCCAGGAAATTGAAGTCTTTTTTTTTTCTTTAAAGCTCAATGGGGCTCACTGTGAAAACAGAGGAAAATGCTTGTCAGAATGAACATTCATGTTTCTTTCAGAACAAATGAAGTAAGTTTAAGCTAGGAGTGTTGATATTGTTCATGTTTGATGTCTATGGGGTCTCTAATTGTAATGGTAAGGGGGAGAGCAAACAGAATAGACAGCTACCAATCTTTCCTATTTAAAAGGCAGAACGAATTATCTGAGGATAACCACTAGAACACTACTCTGACAGCTAGAACACTACTATAAAGCACCTTTCTTCTTCCAACTACAGCATCTGTTTCAAAGCAGTCTTTCTTTCCCTTCTGGACAGAGGTGAACACCAGGCCTACAGCAGACAAAGCAAGCAGTTCTGAGGAACTCCACTGGGAAAGACACATGTCTGGACAAACGTTCTTCCACATTAGAGTTGCAGCTCCACATTCCTTAAAATGAGAAGGAACTTTAGAATCAACAAGTGGCGATTGTCACCCTCTGTAGATTTAGCCAACACAGTGTAAGCATGTGAGATGCAACTGCTTCATATAAAGAACACTAAGAAAGTTAACAGAAAACCCTGTCACCGGTGACCGTGGTTGAGCCATGCAGTGTTGCTCAACAGTACAGCAGGCCCATCATGGCTAATGTGACTGACTTCACAGAGGTTTGCAGTCTGGGCTGTAACCTTTATGCTTGCCCTGTGACAGTAAGAACTGCTGAATACTGGAAGGAGAATGAACTTCTGTGGGAGTTCTTTAAAGCCCATTCTCTTCTGTGAGTGACACCCGGACAGTGTCACATTCATTTTCAAGTAAGTGAACCATTAGAAGGGGACCTGGGGATCTAGTCCAATAAAATGGCTCAGAGCAGTTATGTAAATGGTTACTAATTATGCAAATTCATTTTTCAAGTCCATCTTGTATCTTTTTTAAAAGTCAAATGCCAACACTAGAGAATGCTCCTTTCTATTTTCAAATCAGAATAACTTAGTATTTTGCAATAAAAGTGTTGACCTTCAGTCTTAATGATATTTATAGAAATTAACACTTTCATAGATAGGGAAGTGATGGTTCTTGGGTTTACAGAACTAAAACAAGGTTTGAGTGGAGGCTGTAGAGTTCGTGTACTCCAATGGCAGCTGCTTTAAAGAACAAAAGGACTACCGGATCTCAAGAGATGCTTACTGCCCTGCATGCCACTGTGGGTTGGGTTTCCCTGCCACCGTTAACTGTTTAATGACTATGTTGACTGGCATCTACCTAAACATAAATTTTAGAACTGCCCCTTCTTCAAAAGAACACAGAAATAATTATTAAAGCAGAAAGTGGGAGCAAATGACTAGGACCCGGAGACTAACTTTATTAGTCTGTCGGCACTTATTGTAGTGTTCAAAAGAGCTCGTTGTTTAAGGAAGCAATGGGAACCAAAGTGGATTTCTGTGCAAACCGTAAGAATACTATGAATTGCAATGACAAGCAAATCTTCAGAAGAAATAAAACTCAAGTTTGATTTCAGTCTTATAAAGCCACTTGGCTCTGTTCAAGAAAGGCAAAATTTATCAATTTTTGGAGCTAAATGGAGCTGTTTCTGCATGGAAAGAAAAAGCAGGTTAATGCTGGCCTGACAGAAACATGTACAAGAAACAGAAGCATGGATTCAACATCTTTTAAGAGTGCGTGAGCCTGCTTCCCCCTTCCATCTGAATCTTGTACAGTTGTGTGTCTCTCCTTTAGTTTTGGTGACTTACACAAACAGATATTGTCTCCATTCATGCGAATTTGAAAGAACCTTGTGTGTGTTATTTTATTTCACGGAGGCCAAGGGAAAGGGATTGCTGCCAGTAGGGTGCTCAAGGCTCGCAGAATAAATTCAGCCCTGGGCACTGAATCAGGCCACCCTTGTGCTGTGCCAATGGGAGAAGAAAACAAACCCATCACCAACTTTGAGACTACACCCCAGCAGCAGTCACAAAGCACTTCTGTCAGTGCGTTTGAAATCTCCAGTAAAAATGGGTCCTCTGTACTGGGGCTGAAATTGTCATCAGCAGCCAAGTGATGGAGCACAGTGCCCCATTGTTTCCAGCTAGGTTCTCCTCTTCTTCAGTGCTGTCTTCTAACTCTAAACCCAGCCAAAGGAAATTACCTGCCACCAAGTCCATTTAAGACTTCGGACAGGCCATCCACGGAGTTTGGGGACTACTGCACAAGTCTTAGCACCTTCTGTTTTCTCTGGCTCCCTGAACCTTAGAATTCATTCCACCGGGTACTGGAGTTCCCTAATTACCAGCAGAGGTCTAACATAAACATAAAGCACTTCCTAGGGACATTCCCCTTTCTCCCTACTTTCTCTTTATGGTGTCCTACTTCAGCACATTCTCTGTTCCTGACTACAGGGCTCTGGGGGTGGGGGTGGGGTGTCTTCATTTTACTCTGAAGGGAAGCTCTTGATACCCCGAGCTAGGCAATCCTAAGACTTTCTCCAAGGGGGCTGGGGGAACTATAGAAGGGCTCCTCTCTCTCCAAAGACTCTGAGTCTTAATCACTCAGCTAACATCTTGCTTAGGCGGGAGGTGCCTCTCCCCTGACCAGCTCATGTTTCTGGACTCACCTGGTGCTGAAGACGAGTGCAGGCAGCAGGGACAGCAAGTAGTGTGCAGCGTTGAATTTCATGTCGCTGTCCTCTGGGGTACTCCTTCACTCCCCGCTACTCTTTTGCCTCCTCTGGTCTGGTTGGTCGCTACTCGCCGTCCTCTCTTCTCAGGAAGCCCTCTCCAGAGACCCACAAACACACTGATAGAGGCGTTGTGAAGGCAAGGACTAGAGAGCGGGTTTCTTCAGGAGTGATGTCACCCGCGAACCCTGCCGGGATGGTCCAGCGCTGTGGTCAGGGCGCACAGCGCGGGTGTATCCGCCGGCGGAGGAAAGGACCCGCGTCCAGGTCGCTGCTCCGGTAGCCAGTTACACTTGGTCACTCCCGTGCGCACTGAAGCAGATCTCCTCTTCCCAGCTCCCACTGAAGACCGGAGGGGAGGGCGGTGGCAAGGACCAATCTCTTTCTCCAGTAATTGAGCTGCCGTGCTCCGCAGAGTGAGAGACAGTTAGCTGGGAAGGACTCCAGACTCTTCAGGGTCCGGAGCAGACCAGCTTGCAAAGCTTTTGCAGAGATGTTGCTTGGAGAGTAAGCTTAAAATACTGTGCTGTTTAGATGCATAATGGCTTGCTTGCTGTGGACGGAGAGTAGCAGCCGCCGCCAGTGCAGACCAGAAGCTGGCTCTTACCCACAGGAGGTTAGGAGGTTTCTATCATGGAAATGGGCCGGGACTAACACAAAGTCCGCTGCTCTTGGTTCTGGTGCGTACGGGTTTTCTCTTTTCTGGTCTCTGCGCCTGTCAGCTGCTCAAGGGTGTGCAGCTGGCTGCCCAAGTTAATGCACCTTCAAGGATCCTTTTCCTGTAGGCAAACTCCTCAGCAAGATCACCGAGACAATTGTTATTAACTCTATGGTAGGGGGAGGAAGCAAAGGACTCTAGATGCCACCGCATTTTGTGAAGTTTCTAAATGTTGCATTCCAAGCACGGAGTGTTTAACAAGCTTTATTTAGGGACTTTTGTCAGAAAAGGGAAACAGCACAACTTTAAAGCAATCTACCATATTGAAAAAATCAGTTTTAAAAGAAAGGCGACTTTACCCACGGAGATGTGAAACTCCATGGTCTTCACATCAGAGGTCGTGTGTGTGTTTGTGTGTGTGTGTGTGTGTGTTATAAGAAAGTGGACATGGCATTCCTCTCAAGAGTCAGTGTACTAAAGTAGCACTACAATTTTCCTACAAAAATGTGAGGAAAACAGGGATTGCCAGTGTCTTGACGGAGCTTTTGTTTCCTAAACAAAGAACTAGGTATCTATCCCAAGTCCTATGACAGCCTAGCTGCTTCTGCGAATGTCACAACTGAAGTTTGTCTGCACTAAAAGAGTCAGGCACATGCAAATTTCAGAGGATGAAGGGCGGCAGATGCTGTCCCCAAGGCTCAGTTGATGACCCGTGTTCTCTCCAGGCAAGCCATTTAGAAGGAAAATCCCAAAGAATAACCTGCTATAAACTCAGTATTGAAGACGTATTTGATGATAAAATAGCGTATTTATTACTCTAAAATGTGTGGAAATGCAATGTATTTCATTCAAATGTACTGTTTTGTTCTGATTTCCTTACTGATGAGGCTAAACTTAAAAGTGCACTGACTGAAATTTATTGTGAGAATCTCAAGTTATTAAAATGAAGTATTAATATTTTAAGTGAAAGTCAACCCTTTGGCAGTAGAAACATCTACAATAGTTATAGCTATAGTCCGACATAAAGTAGCTCCCTCCTGAATTGGATTTTAGGAGGAAAAAAAGAAAACAACAATAATAACCCTATAATAATTTAAAGTTCAGTTTTCAATGGGAAGGAGACCCAGAGAGTTTTGTTTTGTTCTGCTGTGTAAGCTAGGCAATCCTCAAATTTGCAGCAATCCTCCTGTCTCAGCTTCTTGAATGCTGCCAAGCTTATTTTTAAAGGTGACTCTCTAAGTTGTATGTTAACAAGAGTATACCACTTTGCAATAATAACAAAAATGTGTATAACAAGAAATAACACTCATCTGAAGGATATAATTCTGCTTATTATACACCAAGTTTGCCCTCAATATTTTAATGTCCTCACCACGTGAACCCAGTTCTAACGTTACCTGAAAGAGTTAATACTATTATAGCCAAAACTGAATCCATATCTAAGGGTGCTAAGAAGTTATCTGAAGATGACGTTCCCTCTCCCAACAAAGTTTGTTTTCAGCGTTAGGGATATAATTTAGGGATTGATTATAATTGGTATAGGGTTTGGGATTGGGGGGAATTTTATAGGCTCTGGGATCTTTCAAAAAAAGGGGGGAAATTGGATGGGATAATAAAATAGTGTGAGCTTACTCACACTAATAATAATAGTGAGTGAATACTTGTGAGTTATTATTTATAGGGAATTACATTGTTATAGATTCTTGTATATTGATACAAAGTTAAATTATATTGAATATTGTATGCATGCACGCTTCTACCTCTGCTTAAAACATTTTTATATATTGATATATATTTATCATATTGCAATGTACCTCTGATCAAGATACTTATACATTGTTTACATTTTGAGGTCATTGTTCTTGTTTGTTGCACAGTTGTTTATTGTTTTAGTCTTTAAGTTATATAGGCATTATGAATTATAGATCAATAGTCATCTATGTTTGTCACACTTATAGTTAGACTAATCAGATTCTTAAGATACATAGAGATTATTTTCTGCATACATAGGTAATCTTCAACCACTTCAAAGAGCTGTAGAATATGACATTTAAATAACTTAGAGTTCTGTTGAAGTGAGGCAATTGCTCCTGGCAGCACCAATCTATTCTTGAGAGAATGGTGAGTACCAAAGACACTCCACTTGGAGCTTGTTTTCTTTTTGGCAAAACTGGCCTTTAGGCAAAGAAATGCCCATGCCTCAACCACTGACAAGATACATAGTATCCAGAAATGGATAAGCAGGACTGTCAAATCTTGTCAAGACAGGATAAAACAGTTTTGAAAATTTTCCTGCCTTTGAACATGGTCTGTCAGTTATTCTAGGCCTTAGCCAAAGTTAGTGGCTTCAACGTTGCAAATGAGACTTTGGGTGATTGCCCAGGTAACCAGTTGTCTCTGCAATTTGTTGCACATTTTGGAAGTTGCTTGATTGCACTTCCTGCTTACTCAAGTAATATTATTTCTCTTCTCAGATCTTCAATGGGGTCGAAGACTACATAATTGTAGTTACTTTCCTCTCATGACGTAGCCAAGTTATTTATTATACAAGACTTAAACTAGTTAGGATAGGATATTTGTTCTTATTGTATATAATTTTGTATTAGGCTTAGAACGCTCTTCCTTAAACAAAAGGGGAAGATGCTGTAGTTACTCAACTACTGAGGCGTGGCCTCTTATACTATATATGCTGATATAGAGGCTGTGTCTGCCCCTTCTTCCCAGGCTGCTCTTTCAGATTTCTGGATTCGATTTCTGTTCTCCGTTCAAGCAGAGGATTCTGATTTGTGAGTTTACCCCTAAATCAATAACCATCTATATCTCAATTCTGAGCTAGTGTGGGATTTCTTTTAAGCATCCATTCCACAGTCATTCCCACTTTTTGCATCTTCCACAGTCGTCTGATTAAGAGTGGTCCAGTACCTGACATGAGTTACTAGTCATTTCCACAAAGCAGTGGCTGTTCAATTTTTTTTTGACATCACTCCATGACATACACTCTTGAGGGAAAATAATTTGTGATACCATAATTTAAGTTCCCAACATAAATTTTATTACTCTACCACTATACATTAAACATGAAACAATAATGGAAAAATTTCAGATTATCCACTAAGGAAGTGAAGAATATGAATAATGCTTGTGCTGGGTCTCCAAGTCCTGTGGTATGCTTGATTGGACACCAATAAAAGTTGTTTAAAGGGCATTAAAGCATCCAGGAGCACTTGGCAGGATTAGAGGCTTAAGTAGCTACATTCAGCCAGGTGGTGGTGGCACACGCCTTTAATACCAGCACTAGAGAGGCAGAGGCAGGTAGATCTCTGTGACTATTATGATGTTTTCAGTTCTGAAAGTAGGTTCATCTAGGTGTGGTGTCGTGGGTCCTTAATTGCAGATCAAGAGACTGAGGTAGGGGAATAATAAGTTTGAGACCAATGTGGAAAACTTAGCAGGACTTTGTCTCTGAACAAACTACAAAGAATTAAGGGTGAAGCTCAGTTGTAGTGTGCTGATCTGGCATGTGTGAGGCCTGGGTTTCATTCCACTCCGTATAATTTACCCTACTCCATTTAGTGTCAACTTTTATAGGTTTATAGGAGTGGTCAAGTTCCTTCATGGTACATGGCTATCAGTGGTTCAACATTCATTTGTTGAAAGAGTTATTCTTATTCCAGTTTCGTTGTTGTGTATTTCTTCTCTCTCTCAATACTAACTTTATTTTCCTTACATTTTGGATGGACTGAATGTTATGCTGCCATATCCTAAACTACAATAACCTCTAACATTTCAGTTTTGACCTCCTGATTTAAACTTTATGTTTTTACTCCCGAGTCGGACTTGCTACGTTTTATGGATTTTATTCTGCACAAGATGGCTATGGATCTCAACTTTATCTTCATCGCGGAGTTCTTCACTGACCTCATACACATATTTCCTGGCATTCCGTGAGACAAATTCAATAACATGGAAACCTTTTATGACCTTTCCTCTGTCACTGAATATTTTCTAATATTTCTTTACCTATGTCTCCCAAGTTCTAAACATGAGATTCAAGACTTCCTTCAGCCTCTGTCTCTCGTGGAATTGATCACCTAATTATGCAGGTTATACATATTCATTCATGCCACTCATTTAGTCAGTACAGCTCTGCCCTGGGGTTCTCCACCTCTAGTTTCATAAATAAGCCTCTGACCTTCAAGGGGATTTGTTCAAGTGTATTACTCTGGCCAAAGCTCACTCAACTGAAGACATCTGAGGCCTCTCAGACCCTATCCTCAAATATTGGACTCCATGTATGTAACTTTTCTCTTCATTTTTGGTTCTATGTTGTTTCATTTTAAAGACTGTTTCCCCTGATAGGTCTGTAGAAGTCCTCCTGATAATCTGTTTTCATTTCTCTGTCTCTGCCTATCACCCTCTTCTCTCTCCTTCCTTCTCTCTATACCTGAGGAACAAAGACAATCATGTCCTATCAAGACCACAGTTTCTCTAGAATCTGCCCCTTATGCACTGAGGACATGTCCCTCCAAGTTCTATATCATATGGTATTTGACTTGGTGTTGTATTTACACCACATTTTCCTGTTCCACACCAAACAACAACGTGTTAAAAAAAGACATAGAAAATTTCTTAATTGTTCTAAGCATTAAGAAAGATGATGGTATTATAGAGAGCTATAATTTGTGTACATTTCTGTAAGCCAATTATTAATTTTCTAGAGTTGAATATGTAAATCTGGGCAAGGAGAGCTAAAAAAAAATTTTTAAAAATCCCTTACTTTCCTGAAAACTTGTTTCCTGCTTTTGGCCTTGCTGTTTTATCACTTCTAATTAAGACTAAGAAGAAACTGTCTAATGAAATGAAATATTTATTTTGAAAAAAAATGTCCAAATTGTCCTGGAAGCATGAGGGAACATGGAATTCCAACAAACTCCTGTTATTTCTACGCAGAACCAAAAAATTACAAATATAAATAAAATAGAAACTTTTTAAGACTGCCAAGCCCAGTGTCTTCAAATGAGTGTCTGGATGGCTTTACTCTGTTGAATCTCATCCTCTTTCGTCTTTGCAGTTCACATGGATGATGAAGGAGCTCTTGAGTGACAGTTCTGTGCATGGAGACCTCTGTTGACCCATGCCTGCATCCCTATGTCCTTGCTTTGTTGGCAGCACCATGGGCAAATTTTTCTGTGATAAAGCTTATGCACTTGAAAACATACACAAACAAAATTAATGTCTTTAACTGGTTTTTAGATGGTGGCAGCTAGAGATGGGATCTTAATATGTAGACCAAGCTAAACTCTAGCTCCTGACAAGCCTCCTGTTTCAGCCTCCAGAGTGTTAAATTTACAAGGATGGGCCACATACCTGTTTCAAATTCTTGACATTATGTTTGAAATATTGGAAACCCTTTGCCAAAATGCAAGGCTTGTGCTATAAATTTAAATCTGCTTTGGGTCAAACGTCTCACAGAGAAATCATCAGGGTGCATCATTCCCAATGAAAACTTCTTTGGGGAATCTTTTGATAAGCTTGGAAATGATTTACTACATGAGTGTTCTTTTGCAACAAGACTTTTTTTTGCTTCCTTTAGTAGTTAATTTTGAGTACTGTTACATTTTTTTAAACATTTTGATTAAGAAATCTGTTCTATCCATTTCTGAAAAATTAAGTTATGCATACATTTATGAATCAATAATATCTCTTGTTTTATAGGAATAATTGTACGTTTTCTTTTTTACATATCTATTTTTCTATCTTAGTGATTAAAGTCACAACTCACCCTGCTCACATTTTGTGATGAATAAAGCACACACACACTACACACATACATGAACACACACCAGCCCTCTGGTGGTGGCACACAACTCTAATCTCAGCATTCAGGAAGCAGAGGCAGGTGGAACTCTTTGAGTTTGAGGTCAGCCTTCTCCACAAAGAGAATTCCAGGATAGGCAGGACAGTTACACAAAGAAACCCTGTTTTGATAAATCAAACCAAACCAAACTGAACCGAACTGAACCAAACCGAACCAAACCAACCAAACAAAAATCAACAGAATAAAATAAAACAAAAAATAAACAAGCAAAAAATCCCTTAAGGCTTAGTCCTGCTTGTTAACTGTACCTAACACTGGTAGTGGTGATTTGTCAAAGACAGCCTCTTAACTATAATCATATTTAATTAGAATGAAAATTAATGATAATATTTATGCTTCTAGGCACAAAGGAATAATTAATAACAGATTTTTCTCAACTTCTGAACAAAACAAAAATATTGAAAAGAAATATGAGGTGGAAATTTGTGATTTCTAGGAAATTAGAATAATGAACTCACAGAAAAGCCATTTCTATCCAATTGCTAGTGAAGCCTTATAGGCACCATGGCTTAGGAAGGGAGCAGGAAAACAGCATCTCTTATTCACTAAGGAGTGAAATTCAGATCAGGATCTGAGGAGTGCATGCAGTAGGGGAAAGATGATTACAGAGAACAAAGTTCACAGAAAATACCCAAAGGCCTGCCTGGAACTTACTGATGGTCTTTGGCCAAAGAACATACTGTGTGAGCAGAGGGCTGGGCCCTGCAGGCTTCACTAGGCTAGCCAGCAGCTGCTCTGAGCCTGAGACAGTCAGACTAGCAGAGTTCACACTGATAGTCTTTGGCCAAAGAACATACTGTGTGAGCAGAGGGCTGGGCCCTGCAGGCTTCACTAGGCTAGCTAGTAGCTGCTCTGAGCCTGAGACAGTCAGACTAGCAGAGTTCACGCAATGCCAGGAGCTGAACTGAAATTCTCCCCCAGCCATAGATATGTCTAAGAACTGGTGTGAACACTTCAAATGTTGAGATACAACACAGGAAAGACTGTTTTAGAACAAAAAGTATTTCTATTGTAAAGGAGCTATCAGGGAGCTAAGGAAATAACTGACTGAAGAGTCGTAGAAACAATGTGAAAGTAAAAAGAGATAAGTCTGACAATAACAAAGAGACTCACCTACAGAAGAAATTCAACCATCCCTAGAGAAAGCTGTCAGGGTGCAGAATGCCTATGTTGTGTCCAGTCACTGTCAAACATGCAGTGAAACTGTGGGGGACAAGGAGGGAATAGGATGAACTTCTAAAAACAAAAGAGAATAACAGTGAACAAAATACAAAGCAGTATTTTGGAATGAGCAGAGTAAGAAAACAGTGCAGGTAACACTACTACAAGAAAACATATAAAAACTTTAGAACCAGAAGACATAATAAGTGAAAAATCACAGTGCATGTTAACAGTGAAGAATGAATGGTGAGGGATGTGGAGAAACACACATAAAGACTTATTCAGATATAGGTGGAAGTGTTCAAAAGTATAGACTGAATTGAGGAAACGTGAAATTGCCTGATAAATACACATTTGGAGTTCTGGAAGAATAGGGGAACTTTTGGTTTTTTGAGACAAGGTTTCTCTGTGTAGCTTTGGAACCTGTCCTGGCGCTCGCTCTGCTCTGTAGACCAGGCTGACTTTGAACTCACAGAGATCCACCTGCCTCTGCCTCCCAAGTGCTGGTTTTAAAGACATGCACCACCACTGTCCAGCTGTAAAATTATTATAATACAAAAATTATTTGAGGTAACACTACTACAAGAAAACATATAAAAACTTTAGAACCAGAAGAGATAATAAGTGAAAATCACAGTGCATGTTAACAGTGAAGAATGAATGGTGAGGGATGTGGAGAAACACACATAAAGACTTATTCAGATATAGGTGGAAGTGTTCAAACATATAGACTGAATTGAGGAAACGTGAAACTGTCTGATAAATACACATTTGGAGTTCTGGAAGAATAGGGGAACTTTTGGTTTTTTGAGACAAGGTTTCTCTGTGTAGGTTTGGAACTTGCCCTGGTACTCACTCTGCTCTTTAGACCAGGCTGACCTTGAACTCACAGAGTTCCACCTGCCTCTGCCTCCCAAGTGCTGTTTTAAAGGCATTCACCACCACTGTCCAGTTGTAAAATTATTTTTTAAAAAAATATTTATTTATTTATTTATTTATTTATTTATTTATTATGTATATAATATTCTGTCTGTATGCCTGAAGGCCAGAAGAGGGCGCCAGACCTCTTTACAGATGGTTGTGAGCCACCATGTGGTTGCTGGGAATTGAACTCAGAACCTTTGGAAGAGCAGGCAATGCTCTTAACCACTGAGCCATCTCTCCAGCCCCCAGTTGTAAAATTATTATAATAAAGAAATCATTTGAGAAACTTTGAGTAAATTATCAGTATATTTAAAAAAATCAAAACAAAAACTTCATTTTGAAGAAGTTTTACCAAACTTGGGTAAGATTATTCTTCATAGAATCACTGCAACAAAATTTCATGATCAATCTTCAAAAACGATGAAAAGTAAATGATAGCTACAGACCCCAAAAGATGAGCACCTCCAATTTTTGCCTAGGAGGTAGGCAATAACAAAATACGTGCCAGGGTGATAGAAAATATTTATAAAAGGGTGAAAGATTGTTACTTCAGAAAGCCTTGATGAACAAAAGCATATTTCAAAAATGAGGAAAACATATTCCCTAATAAGTAAAACCCCAAAGAATTGATTTTCAGAAAAATTATCAATGTTAAGATAGCTAACATTGATTCAGCTGGAAGGCACAATATATTTCAAAAACAGTATTTTCTGGATTAGGGTGAATAGTTTCAGAAATTATGTATATGCATGCATACATATATTTACATATATTTCATTCTTTAAGGATGCAAAGCAGACATAGGATTTGAATATGCACCACAGGTGTGTAACAGCAGTAGGGCAGAAATGGGTCAACGAATTATACTCATGGCTGTAAAACATCATCTGTAGGCAGAGTGTGAAACTGTGAACACGTGAGGTCATCACCAAAGTAAATAATAAATCAAAGTGAAATGCACGCAAGAAAATTTCCAATAGAAGTGAAAACCAAAGCAGAAATAGAAACATTAATGCAAATTAGACAGTAAAAGAAACAGAGGGAAAATAGAATGTGTGAAAGAACTGAAAAGTAAATAATAAATGGTGGAAATAAACAAAGCTGTATCACTAAAGTAGATGAACGTTAACACACACTATCAGTTAAAATGAGAGGTGCTCATACAGCTAAGGCTGTGTATAAGACATTTTTTAAAATATGAAGTCAAAAGTTTTGTATAAAAACTTGAGTGGCAAAATTAATGACTACAGAACAACATTTTATGATGTATAATTTTTCTAAAAGTTAAAGTTGACAATTTGTAATATAGATGTGTATATACATATATGTATATAACAACAGTTAAAGAAAATGACTTCATGAATTTGAAACAGCAAGAATGTGTATTGGGTGTGTTTGAAGGGAGGAAAGGGAATGGGAAATGATATCTTTATATTTTTATCTAAAAAACAACAGCTTACTGCTTACCTGAGCTAATGGGAGCTCACCAACTCCCTGGCCCTGGACAGGGAAGCAATCAGCATAAAACCAAACTAGAGCCTCTGAATGTGGGTGACAGTTGCATGGCTTGGGCAGACTGACCAGGATTTATCCCTACTGCTTGTACTGGATTTTTGGAAATCCTTTCTCTTTGGATGGATACCTTGCTCAGTCTAGATATAATAGCAAGGGCCTTGGACCTTCCCCAAAGCAATGTGCCTTGCCCTCTCTGAGGAATGGATGGAGGTTGGGGTGGGGAGAGGAAGGTGGAGGAAATAGGAGGAGGGGAGGTAGTGGGAACTGGGATTGTTATGTAAAATAAAAAAAGACAGTTTTATTTAAACAAAAAAATAACAGAAAAAAAATAAAAAGGAAAAAAGATTTAAAACTGTCAAAGATGAATGCTTGACTACTTTTTGCATAAGATTGTGCATTTGTCAAAAGTACGCTTGCAACACTTTAAAATTAAAAGCTGAAAACATGCGTCAAGCATTCTGCCACTTGAGAGCAAGAGTTCCTTCACCTGCTAGCTACTTTCGTACCAACTGTAGTCATCTGAGAGGAGGGAACCGCTTCCATAAAATCTGGCTATGAGCAGATAAGACTGTGGGCGATTTTATTAAATAATAGTGATTGATGGGCGAGGGCCCACCACATTGTGGGTGCGTACACCCCGACTCTAGTGGTTTGTAAAGAGAGCACTCTGAGCAAGCCAGGAGGAGCAAGCCTTACAGTACTATATTCCTCCATGGTCTCTGCATCAGTTCCTGCCTCCAAGTCCTTGCCCTGTTTGCATTCCTGCCTTGACTTCCTTCAGGAATGGAGTACAATGTGGATATGCAAACCAAACGAACCCTTTCCTCCCCAACTTTTCTTTGGCCCTAGTGTTTCATCATAATAATAGTAACCCTAACTAGGACACTTTAGAAAAGCTCACAGAACAGCTAGCCAGTTGCCACAGATGGCCGTTAACACAGAGACCCTCAGCTGGTTCGCGTTCAAGGAAAGAGAGACTCTGGGTGTTCAACCCAAAACGGGAAATACATATCGGAACTCTATCCCAATGACTCGGAAAATAGCAAGGAAAGAGGAGTAAAAAGAGTCAGAGGCGCAAGATAGATGACAGAAAATAGTGTTTTCTGAACACAACAGAGTGAATGAACAGATGAATTTGCAGTAATTCCACCATGGAGGGGAGGTAAGCCCAGATTTCAGTCACTCTCTAAGGAGCTTTTGGAAATCTTTATTTGTTTAATAATGTGTATGGACTTCAGGGCCCCCTTTTCCAAGGACAGTTTAACAACACAAGTTTGACTTGATGGGGATGGCAGGTCAGAAAACTTAAAAGTTTAGTGCCGTGGTTCTGAACCTTACCAATGCTGTGACAGTTCCTCACATTGTTGTGACCCCCAACCATATAATGATTTGTGTTGCTACTTCATACCTGCAATGTTGCTACTGTTGCGAATCATAATGTAAATATCTGTGTTTTCTGACAGTCTCAGGTGACCCACAGGTAGAGAGAGCATTGAAGGTAGAGAGGGAAGATATAGTAGGGGCTGGGTGAGTGAATATGTGCAAAACATCTGATAGGAAATCACCAGAGAATTAATTTTAAAATATTATTTTAAAAACTAAATATTTCAAAACATAAAGTATATTTTATCTATGGAAAAATCACTTAAAATGAATATAAAATAACAGAAATGTTAAAATATGCTCCATGTTGTTTTTAAAAACATATCAAGAATATGCAATGGATCCTTTAAATCGTTGTCCAAAATGACAGGACTATGTGTGCAGCTTAGTTGTTAGAGCACTTAGGGGCATCATGGCTCAGGTCCTAGCACTGTGCACCTGACCATCTGTGGTTGCATTGTACTGCAATCCCAGCACCTGGACGGTGGAACAGAAGGATTGGAAATTTGAAACAATTTTCGGATTATATCTATATCTGGTTCTATCTATTTCTCTGTGTATGTATATATGTGTGTGTATATACTATATAAATATGTACATACATGCACACTGCATATATACATATATACACACACACCTAGAGAGAGGAGAGAGAGAGAGAGAGAGAGAGAGAGGCCAGCTTGAACTACTTGAGACTGGGACTCACTTGTAGTAATTTTTTAGGCCTCAATACTTAGAAGATAATAGTATGATGCACACATACATACATACATACATACACACACAGAAAGAGAGAGAGATGCCAGCCTGGAATACTTGAGACTAGGATTCACATATACTAATTTTTCAGGTCTCAGTATTTTGTAGATAGCAGCATGACTCTATGTGTGCTTAAAACCTTTGGGTTTCCACTTGTACTATTTAATTCAGCTATTTTTCACACTTCAACTCTACTTTGGGCATTTTAGAAGTACAAAAAGACTTTGGCGGTCTGTGTGTTAACCTCTTTGCAGGACAGATGCTCTTGGGCAAGAAGTCCTAAATCCTACATAATGTTTTAATATTTGCTCAGTGATTTTTTTTTAAAAAAAATTCATTTAATATCCTCCATGACATTTTGAAGCAGAAATTTTTGTCTCTGGTGGATACTTATGGAATCTTAGCTCAGGAAATCTGATTATTTGCCCTGAATTACACAACAGTCAAGAGCCAGAGTCTGCACCTGGATTTGTGCTCATGTCTACTGCAGCACTAGTCATGGGTTGACTAAAGGGAGCTCCTCTGCAATGGTCTGTTTCTGAGTGCAGTTAATCTCTATTTTCTCCTATTTTTCTGCATCACTCTCCTTTTCCAGAAGCAAATTAGTTTGTTTTGTTTAATCTGTCCACTTGACTGAAAGTTTAGCATTATCCAACAACAATAAACAGTTTATAATCTGATGTGGGAGTCCCCTCTGTGTGGTGTTATTACCATTAATGAATAAAGAAACCGCTTTGGACCTATAGCAAGGCAGAATTTAGCTAGGCAAGGAAAACTAAGCTGAATGCTGGGAGGAAGAAGGGCGGAGTCAGAGAGACACCAGGTATCCCAGGCAGAGAGAGATGCTAGAACTTTAGCCAGTGAGCTACAGCCACGTGGCCATACACAGATTAATATAAATAGGTTCAATTCAGATATAAGAGTTAGCTAATAAGAAGCTAGAGCTAATGGACAAAGCAGTGATTTAATTAATACAGTTTTTGTGTGATTATTTCAGGGCTAAGCAGCCAGGAACCAAGTGGCTTCCCCCCACAATAATCTATGCTCATTTCTGTAGGTTTGTACTTATCTTAATGTTATTAAAACTTATCATATTTCAAATATTAGAATTATAACAAGTTATAAGTCATCAGTATTCATAGGCACTTTTTCCTTTTTTATTAAATTAATTAATTTCTTTTTTTAAACACTCTATTCTCATTTTACATACCTATCCCACTCCCACTCCCTCCCGTCCTCTTGCCACCTTCCCTCACCCCACCCAATCAACTCCACAGAGAGAGTAAACAAAGTCTGACACATCACTTTGAGACAGGACCAAGGCCCTCCCTGCTATATTTAGGTTGACCAGGATTTATCACAGGTCCTTTTTAAGTTATGTAGCTTTCCCAAATTTTTCAGTGAAAGATATCCATATAGTATTTTCTAGTCTCCATCCATTTCTGTTATCTCAGGGTAGCCTTCTAAAACTCCTGAAGATCAGATATAATAATTAAGATGCCACAGAGTAGGAATACTGCTGAGTAGAATTAGATGCCCATTATGCATATCCATAAATATTCCCATTTTCTATTTGCCAGTCTTTGCTTTGCTTTTTTCCCCTTCCATTAGGCTCAGAAGTTAAAACTTTCACATGGCCCTTGCTTCCAAAGAATCAAAGAGGAATGTGCAATGATCCCCTCACATCAACAAGCTGACATCTTATCCAACAGTCACACACACACATCATATCCTGCAAAACCAAAGCCAACATTTCATATCCAAATACATCTAAGGGCAACAACTAAAGATCATGGCGACCAAACGATTGGCTGCTCATTGCCCTTTGTGAATCAGGCATGACAACTATTTGTAATGCTCAGTATTTCATACCTGCGGAGGGGTCGATATTGATTTGAGTATCGTGTGTCTAGGCCCCTGTGTAATGTCTGGGTTTGTGTTCACTCTCAGTCTGCATCTACTCTTTGCTTCTTGGCTGATTCTACGAGCTGGGCGTGTAAGCAAATACTGAATTCCCCCCTGGAGAAACACTACGGCTCCACTAATTTGTGTCAAGAAGATGGATGAATTCATACAGTTGCTTAAAAGCAAGTGTGTCCCTCAAGGCTGGCTGACTACCCTGTGCTATATATGTTGCTCACAATATCAGTTTAAGAATGGCTTACTGTGGACACTATGAAACCGAACAGGAACTCAACACCCAAGCCCATCCCAGATATCCCTCCAGGGTATTTGCCCTTCCAGACCATATTTGGACTTCCACTTTCCCTACCTTTTATGGGTTTCATGCCATTCCAAAGGGACATGCATTACCACTTTTATTCTGTTTTTCCCTGAAGCTACCGAATGTGATGTATCTTTGGTGGAAGATCTTGTTGATAGTCATGTTCAGTCACCCTGAAAGTGTATTGCTCATACAGTTTCCCTAAGTTTCTATCTACATTTTCTTGGGTTTTTTTTTTTTTTTGGAAGCTATAAGTGTTAGATTTATCTTGTTTTTAAGAACTGCCTCATTGAAATTATCCAAGGCATGTATTCCTTCATTGTACTTTAGCATTTCAGCTCCCAAATGTGAAAGGAACTGCTAAATCTAAGTAACATTTAAGTCTCTATTCAGTCCAAGCCTTTTTTCTTTCTTTTAATAATTTATCTCCAGCTCACATGCACTATGCTCTGCTCACATGGTGTCTATGGAAATAAGACTGCCCACTAAACAACTGTATAGATTTATGCCGGGATCTCAGCCGTTCACTGCAAAAATCAATCAGCTTCAAATGGAGAATGTACCTCAATGAAAGAAACTGATTGTACAAGTTTTTGGTTACAATTGCATAAAAAAATGTAATTGGGTAATAAAACCTGGTCTTACAGCACTTTGAAGCTCTCCAAGTACACAGTGAATAAAAACAAGCACCACTGTTATGGTAGATATAAAACCTAAGCACAAGGATGTAGGTGACATGTAAGGTTACCCTGGACACTAGTAAGCTATCTAGGGTATTTAGTAGACAATGATGAATACAAGTGGAGTATTCTAGTTGTCTGGACAGACTCCTGTCTGAGACCTGGCTATGCAAGCATCTTTTCGGCAATGTAAAGAACACAGCGATTTTTTTCTTTTTTAAATTATTTTTATTGAGCTATATACTTTTCTCTGCTCCCCTTTCTTCCTCCCTCCTCCCTTTCTGCCTTCTTTCATGATCCCCATGCTCCCAATTTACTCAGGAGACCTTGTCTTTTTCTATTTTCCATATAGATTAGATCCATGCATACCTCTTTCAGGGTCCTCTTTGTTGTCTGTGTTCTCTGGGGTTGTGAATTGTAGGCTGGTTTTTCCTAGATTTATGTCTAAAAGTCATTTATGATGAGTACATATTATATTTGTCTTTCTGGGTCTGGGTTACCTCACTCAATATAATGTTTTCTAACTCCATCCATTTGCCTGTAAATCCGAAGGTGACATTAATATTTTTCCACTATGTAGTACTCCATTGTGTAAATGTACCACATCTTCATTATCCATTCTTTGGTTGAGGGGCATTTAGGTGGTTTCCAGGTTCTGGCTATGACAAACAATGCTGCTATAAACATAGTTGAGCACATGTCCTTTTGGAATGATTGAACATCCTTTGTGTATATACCCAAAAGTGGTATTTCTGGGCTTTGAGGTAGGTTATTTCCTAATTTTCTGATAAATCACCATATTGATTTCCAAAGTAGTTGTACAAGTTTGCACTTCCATCAACAATGGAGGAGTGTTCTCCTCACTCTACAACTTGTCCAGCATAAGCAGTCATCAATGTTTTTGATCTTAGCCATGCTGATGGGTGTAAGATTTAATTTTATTTACATTTCTCTGATGGTCAAAGTTGTTGAGCATTTCCTTAAGTGTCTTTCAGCCATTTTAGATTCATTTGTTGAGAGTTCTCTGCTTAGATCTGAACCCATTTTTTATTGAATTATTTTTCCTTTTGATGACCAATTTCTTGAGTTCTTTGTATATTTTGGAGACCACCCCTCTGTCTGATGTGGGATTGGTAAAGATCTTTATCCATTCTGTAGGCTGTTGTTTTGTCTTGTTGATTATGTCCTTTGCTTTACAGAAACTTCTCAGTTTCAGGAGGTCCCCTTTATTAACTATTTCTTTTAGTGTCTGTATTTCTGGGGTTATATTTAGGAAGTGGTCTGCTGTGCCAATGCATTCAACCATACTTTCCACTTTCTCTTTATGAGGTTCAATGTGGTTGGTTTTATGTTGAGGTCTTTGATCCATTTGGACTTGAGTTTTGTGCATGGTGACAGATATGGATCTATTTTTATTCTTCTACATGTTGATATCCAGTTATGCCAGCACCATTTGTTTAATATGCTTTCTTTTTTCCATTTTATATTTTTTTGATTATTTGTCAAAAATGAGTTGTTCATAGGTGTGTGGACTGATACCCAGGTCTTCAACTCAGCTCCATTGGTCTTCCTGTCTGTTTTCATGCCAATATCAGGATGTTTTCAGTACTGCAGCTCTGTTGTAAGAGTTTGAAGTCAGGGATTGTGATGCCTTTAGAAGTTCCTTTATTGTATAGGATTGTTTCGGATATTCTGGGTTTTGTTGTTTTTCATATGAAGTTGAGTATTAGTCTTTCGATGTCTGTGAATAATTTTGCTGTGATTTTGATGAACATTGCATTGAATCTGCAGATTGCTTTTGGTAAGAATGCCATTTTTACTATGTTAATTTTACCTACCCAAGAGCATGGGAGATCTTTCCATTTTCTGGTGGCTTCTTCAATTTCTTTCTTCAAAAATTTAAAATTCTTGTCATACTGGTATTCTATTTGTTTGATTAGAGTTACTCCAAGATATTTATGTTATTTTTGGCTATTGTGAAGGGTTATGTTTCTCTGATTTCTATCTCAACCTATTTATCATCTATACAAAAGAGGGCTACTGATTTTTTGAGTTAATCTTGTATCTTGCTATATTAATGAAGGTGTTTATGAGTTGTAGAAGTTCCTTGGTAGAATTTTGGGGGTCACTTATGTAAGCTATCATATCATCAGCAAACAGTGAGAGTTTGACTTCCTCTTTTCCAATTCATATCCTCTTGATCTCCTTTTGTTGTCTTATTGCTCTAGCTAGGACCCCAAAAACTATATTGAATAGATATGGAGAGAGTGGGCAACCTTGTCTCATTCCTGATTTTAGTGGTATCACTTTGCGTTTTTCTCCATTTAGTTTGACCTTGGCTAGCTTGCTGAATACTGCCTTTACTATGTTTCAGTATGTTCCTTCTATCCCTGTTCTCTCTAAGACCTTTATCATGAAGCGATGTCGCTTTTTTGTAGAAGGCTTTTTCAGCATCTAATGAGATGGTCATGTAGTTTGTTTCCCTCAGCTTGTTTATATAGTGATTTACGTTGACAGATTTTTGTATGTTGAACCCTCTTTGTATCTCTGGGATGAAGCCTATTTGGTCACGGTGGATGGTTTTTCTGATAAGAACACAGGGATTGTTAAGACAGATTCCTAACTCAAAGTCAGAAGCAAGAAGCTCCCGGTATTTTTCTCTCTTTGTTAGTTTTAGTGTGGGTTGAGTTCCACATACAGACAATACTGAAGTTCCCTAATTAGTATACTTCTGTCTTCAGTCTCAATTTCTGTTTAGAGAGTATTTCCCATTTTAACTTCAAGTATCAAAATATTTTAATGAGGCAAAAAGGTTACTGTTCTCAAGGTCACAATGAAGCTGATGGAGAAAATAAGATAGATAGAATCAACATTACATTTTCTATAAGAGAGGGGAGAGGGAAAGATGTTAGTTTCTCCCTGTGAGTCCCCTTCCTGTTTTAACCCCCTCCTTTGATGTGAAAAGATTCTGGAATGTCAGGCAACTGGAAACATGTTCAAAGTTTTTTATACAGCAAGTAAGTTTACTAATGTATTTGCATTGTTGAGGATGGAATGCAGGGCTTCTCATTGTCTAAGCAAGTGACTATCATTGAACTTAAAAATACCTTCTGCCCTTCGTAACGTTGATTGACATTCTTCATGTTTTGCAAGTGGAAGCTGTAACGAAAGCCATCTTCTGTGAGGAAAATGGATATAAAAATGAAATATTCCTTGATGGCTCAATTCTATTTGCCAGACAGTATTTAATACATTTGCTGTCTCACTCAATTAAATTGAACCTGCTCACGTTTGAGATGTGGATATTCTTGAGTAATTGCAGAGAAAAAGATTTAAGTATGGGGGTTAGGGCATAATGATGATTTAGTTCATATCATTGCACTTGTATATTGAGCAAATATTCTTATCTTCAGCTATAAATGATGACAAGAACCTGATTCACGTCTTAAGGTTATGGAGTGTGGATTAATGAAGAAAAAGTCACAAGGAGCTATCAGATACAGTGCATGCCTACTGCCTTAATAATTGTAAGGAGCACTTAGAAGCTTTGTTCAGAATTCTTCAAGTCTGCACTTCCTCCCTCTCTGCTGAAAATATCAGTTGCTCATGAGTCATCCTTCTGAAGAGAACTGTCTTTGTGGGCAGAAGACTTCTGTACTCAGTTACTCCCTTTTCCAAAGCACATCCATTGCTCAGAGACAGTTTCCTGTGTGGACACAAAGGCTTTGCCTCCTTTCTCAAGAAGGGAGGGTTCTATAAGACAGCACCCACAAAAGAAAGAAGAAAAAAAAACCTTCCCAATTCACCTGCTGAAAACTTAGCTCCAGGTATGCTGCAGGTCAGTTCCTCCCCTGGCCCCTTTCCAATCTACCCTCCTTTCCTCTTCCCTTTGATTATTCCTTCTGATTTCACCCCAACAAATCTACATCGGCATCTTGCCTCACCCTATCTCTAAGCAAACCATTATAACACACTCATCATCTTGATAGTAGTAGTGTATGTGTTTGTGTGTGTGTGTGCATGTGTTGTATATAGAGACATAAAGGGGCTGCTGACAGCCAAGTATATAAAATTACTTTGTATTGTATAAATTGCTTCTTTTATAGAATAGGGAAATTATTTTCTAATGCATTGACTTTTGTTTGCTTTTAGAATTGAAAAAAAATGCAATATGTCATTTCACTGATATTATTCTGTTTCTTTTTACTTGAATGATGAGGACAGTTATACTGCTGGGCTCTCTGAAGATCAAATAATACAATAAAAATAACTTAAGTATTATCAGGTATGAAATATGATACATATTTCCCAACATTACTAAATCAGAGGATCTGACTTTGTAATTGAAATCTCTTAAATAAGGATAAAATTCTGTTTCTAGGTTTACAATTACATGGAGATCTTAGGAAGGAATTGAAAATTAGTAAATCTCTTCTCTTCTTTTTCTTGCTGTGGGTTGTGGTACTGAATGGATCACCTGTTCTGATGATCACCTATTCAACTATCTGCAATCTACTTAAAACATAGATTGAATGAAGACATGAGCAGACCATTAATTGACAAAACATTTGCAAAGCTATTGGAATGTCTTAAATAGATAGAATGCACTATTTTGCAGTTACAGTTCGAAGAAAAACATTCTAAAATGAAATCTCAGTATAAACACTTTAATAATAGAAGGTAAATCAAGACATGTTAATTGCTATTATCATTCATATGAGGTCAGAGAACACAATTTCAATAGATTTCAAAGACCATGGCTGTGTAAGCACTGTGTAGGATTTGGGTATGCAAGAATAAACTAGGTGATAATAAAGCATTTGCACACATGGATGAATCTGTAGCTCCATGCTAGAAGATAGCTGTGGTATACAACATGCCATGGTCTGTGGTCAGCTGTATTCTAACTCTTGCTCCAAACTATAGAAACTGTGTACCCTGAATAAATTGCTCACTTCCTCTTTTTACCTTATAACTCCCTCTGTGGAGGCATAATGCTAGCACTGTAGAGTCATGAGGATTAGACAGAGTGTTCCAGGTAAGTCACATGTAGGAGGAACTCTACAGATGAGCATTCGTACTATTTGCAGCCTAATGGTATCTAACAGTTGAAAAAAATTCAACACCAACAAGTCATACAATAGTTTGTAGAGATGCTTGAACAATGTTGTAAAATCAAGAATCAATACAACAAAAGTCACTATCAGTTTTCCCATGAAGTCTGTCAGCGTTAAAATCAAGGTCCGTGACAAAAACCCAAGGCATCCAATCAGTGACAGGATGAGGACAAAGATCATGTTTTCAAGGCCGTTCTCTCACCACAAGGTAATCTCAACAGATTTCATGTATGCACATGGCCTCTGTTTATGAGCTAATCTTGCCACTTAGCATTTTGCACAATGTATCTTTCTAAGGCAGGAGAAGATAGCTCTTTGCTAAATGATAGCTATCCTGTTTAAGGTAAATACACAAATTATTCAAGGGAAATTGTATGAAAAATTTGGGGGATTACAGTAGCAAATGGGCATTGCACCCTAAATTCTTCAGCAAATTGTTTCTAGAGAAAGCAGTATTGATTGGCTATTATCTTCTGATTCTAGGCACTATCTCGATTTATTTTAAATCACTCAGATACAAGTTACATTTAAAATAAATTATACTAGCATTTGAATATACTAATGGAAATAAAAAGATGGTAAGAATATTCATTCACATGGAATGCCTCTTTGACTTAGGCTGTTTATTCTTTTGAAGTCTATGAAAGAGACTATCAGACTGTCCATTGAATTATTAGATTTATAGAAACTTACGTGTCTTTACACACTAACAGTGATGTGTTAGGATGTACCTTGATATCACTTTGGTTCATAAAGATGGTGTATCAATGATCCCTTCCCTTCACCTCAGTTAGACTGCTATAGAGGCCAACTGTTTCTAGGAACTGGGCTTCTAAACTCTGATGTTATGATTTAGCTGAGGCCCATGAAAATCTGCTTTAACAAAATGATTACCAAACACACCTCTGAGAGCAAAGATTGCTCAGTAATAGAAAAATGGAAGTGTGCTTTCAGAAATACCATAAAAAAATTAAAAAAGAAATCAGAGCAAATAGGATTCTCTTTGGAAAAGAGAGCATAAAACATAGTTTGGAAGAGCTCAGTGGTAATTCTGGAAAGACCACCAACCAGTTTTGTTTTATTGTTTTATCCAATACAGAAGGGTCAATGATTTTCTTTCCACATCAATCAATCACTGGATGCAAGAGTCCTGTAATGGGGACCATGATCACAGACAGAGCCAATTGTGTGGGAGTTGGCAGCTGTTGCCTGGCAACCATTGGCCCTCAGAAGCTGTTGTAGACCCTTTTATTCTCAGAGTCAGATTTTTGACATGGATCACACTCTCAGTGGTGATTCATAGTTTTCCTTCCTACTGTAAGTCCTCATTTTTTTTTTCAGACAGGGTCTCTGTCATCTAGGCTGGCCTCAAATATCTCAGTTTAATCCATTCCCCTGCCTCAGCACCATTGGTAGCCATGACAACAGGCATGCACTACTCTACCCAAATAAAACTTTATGTGAAATTCCAATGATTTTGAACCTACAAATCAATACTTGTGTCATCTGCCTGTGCTTCAGAAATAAGTAACTTGCCTTCCTCTATTATGTTTTCATACCAATAAAGAGTACATCTCTAGCCTACCTGTCCTCTGACCCTGACATCTGAGATTGCAGGTCAGAAAAGCATTCATGCTAGAGGGTGGTAGACACCCATCTTTTTGTATTCCCAAACTCTAAGCCTATGGATAGTAGTCCCCTAGCCCTAGAAAACTACTTGAGAAACATTCAAAACACTGTGCTTCCTCGTAGCTTCCTGTCTTACATATTCTGTCATTCTGGCTGAGCCCCCTTTTCTTATTTCTATTTCAATCTCCCTTATACCTTAAGATTGAGTTCATGTACAGAAATGCACTGAGCCACTGCATATCTCTCTGCCTCTGTGTCACCATCATTCTTGACATTAGATTGAATAATAATTACTGATTTGTTTGCTTGACCACTTCTCCAGGATTTATGTTCAATAAATGGACACCTGACTTTGTCCCTTCCCCAGGCACATAGCTCATCTGATGAACACCACAAAGATACATGTAGGGAAGACTACTTCCATGATCCATCACAGAAGAAATAGGACAAAGAGACAGGCTGTCTTTGAACAGCTCCTTTTTATTACACGTAAATGTTTGTTACCTATTATGGATAGACAATAATACTGATAAAATGACATGAACTTGAAGATTTCCTCAACTGTGTGGTTTCTAAAATTTAGTATCATAATAAATCAGTATTTTAGTAGATTTACAGAAAAACAATTATAGTTTGATATCTCCTTCAAGTAGAAACTTTGTAACAAATATATAACTATATTGCTACCATATAGGAGACATTTAAAACTACAAAAAGCAGTACCCTATTGGTTATTAATATCTATTTATTTGTATGTATAGGCCTATATGAACTCTAATTTAAAGACTTTTTTAGTAATCTTGACAAAAGTCATAAAAGATAGCTATAAACCACTTTCACTATTTTTTAAAAAAATAAATAAATAAATGTTGAATCTACTCCATCCTGCAGACTGTGCTGGCTGCTGGAAATACATCAGTGAACAAGATCTCTCTGTGCCTCAAAACTTAATGGAAGATTAATACAGTCTATGAACTAACATTTGTTTGTTTAGTGACTATTTATTTTTAATGGAACAGAAAGTGAACCATACCAAGAGGTCTGAGTATGACCAGCTGGAAAGCAATCACATAAGAAAAAGAGAGTTTCTGGAAGTTTGTCCCCTTTTGTGCATCACAGAAAGTAAAGATGCAGTTACCTTAAAAAACATTTTTTTTCAAGAAAGATCTTGTATTCACAAAAGCTACAGTAATGTTTTAACACAATGACTTGGGAGGGCAACTATAAAAGAAAAAGAAAAACAAATAAAAACATCAAAAGAACAGTCTTAAGCCAAAAAAAAAACCCAAACAGAACAGAACAGAAGGCAATTTTACTTTTATAATTCAGTATTTACACATTTTTTTCCAGCCTGTTTTGTTTTACTGTTCTGGACAAAGGGAAGCTCAGGATCCTTGGTGGCAGTAATCCACTGATGCAGAGAATCTAAATACAGAAGGACTATGCAAGCTTTAACACAAAGTCAGCCTGAGAACAGTGGGGAAGTCTACCCCAGTGTGAGAAATGCCCCAAATCTTCTCCAGACTTCAGCAAGGCAGCAAGAAAAAAGAAGAGAAAAACACAACCAATGAATTTTTAAAATTAGCAGTGTGCTTTAATTTCCATTTTTCTCAATTTTTTTGGCCAGGAAAAATAAGCAAATGCCTTACACCTGTTCTAGAAGACACATATGTAAAGACTTTATTCTTTTATTTAATAACACACACATATACAACAAAATACAACAAATGCTCTGATATTGCCATAGTTTTATTAAAGCTAACAAAGAACATTAAACATTATTTATCTAAACCCTGCCTGCAACTTCTTTGAATTTGTATAGCACTCAATGTCTTTGAAAAGTGTATTGTCACCATCACTGAAAGAAGCCACCGTAGCAAACCTTCTCATTCTGCAAAAGAATTTTAAAAAATGTCACATGAAGGAGTTAGGATCATTGAATTCTAGGTAGAGAGACTTAAGAGTTTTATCCAGCTCACATTCTTGCTTTATGGATGAGACAAGTGGGTCCCTGACTGGACACAGCAGTGTTTAACCTGAAAGCAGTGCCTGTGTTTGCTAGCCCAGAGCTTTTCTAGCTACCACTAGCATGCAGTGTAAACTTTACACATCTACTGAATTACAGATCTTCAAAAGTCTGGTAAACAGAATGCACTCTAAAAAGAATGAACACATTCTGTTGAAATACAGAGCGGCGGGCTGTGTCCCGCCACCCGGCTAGCTTTACCCGAAATAATTACACGGAAACTGTATTCTTTTAAACACTGCCTGACCCATTAGTTTCAGTTTCTTATTGGCTAGCTTTTACATATTGATCTAACCCATTTCTATTAATCTGTGTAGCCCACGAGCTGGCTTACCAGGAATGATCTTAACCTGCATCTGCCTGGAGTGGAAGAATCATGGCGACTCCCTGACTCAGCTTCTTACTCCCAGCATTCCATTCTGTTTACTCCACCTACCTAAGGGTTGGCCTATCAAATGGGTCTAGGCAGTTTCTTTATTGCTTAACCAATGAAATCAACAGATTGATATATGACACTCCCACATCACTTCCCCTTTTTCTGTTTAAACAAAAAAAGGAAGGCTTTAACTTTAACATAGCAAAATTACATATAGCAAAACAGTTATCAAGCAAGAATTACAGTTACAATATTTATATCTATTTTATCTTTTATCATAACTAAGGAAAACTATAACTATCTATTTATTCTTCAACTCCATCAAAGACTCCAGAAGGATATAATACTACCTAAGTAAACAAGAAATAAGAAAACTCTAGAAATGACAGAGACATCTCGCTGCCTGGACAGTCACCCAAAGTTCTTTTGTACGGTTGGGGCATCCATCTTCAGCCTTCAGGCCCATAGTATCCAGCAGACATTTCCATGAAGCAGAAAATTTCAAATACAGTTCAGTCACTATCTGCTGTGTCCTGCAGAATGTCTCGCAGACTCTTTCATCAGTCATGAACCCCAAAAGACCGTCTCACCTTTAGGCAAGTTCAGCAGTCCTCTCTCTGCGGGTTCTCTGTGTCCATTTTATGCAACAGTCCAGGCAAGAGCAGTTTGTTGCCCAAATGGCTATCCAACTCCATAAAGATCCTCTTCGATGCCCATCTTCCTCTCGAAGTAGATTGGTGCCGCCAGGAGCAGATATGTCTCATTGTCATGAAAAGTCCTAAGTTATTAAAACATTAAATGCCATATTCTGCAGTCTTTGAAAGATATGAGGAATGTCTATCTAGCTGAAATGTATCTCTATATATCTAGAAAATCTAACTAACATGACTACAAGCTTGACTATTATTGATGAGTATCCATCAACCTATATTTTTTAATTATACATTACATTTTTAAAAATGAACTACACAATCAACCTTATTTAAGATCAGAAATACATATACATATAATAAAATTGACCTTAAAATCCATACCAATGCAAATTATTCATACCTATATCATATCCCCCTTTAAATGTAAAAGAACAATTATAAACAATATTTTGGGAACATGGGCGCAGTTTTTTCTTTCCAAACTGCTTCCTGCTAAATGGGGGCGTCGTTAATTAGGTCTTTCATGGTATAACCTGTGTGGTAGTTTCATCTCAGTTGCCAGTTGAGTGAAGTAATTTTTTGAGGGTGTTCACAGGAACTTTTCGGGAGGTCGTGGTCTATCATACCATATCGGGATAGATGCAATCCACAGGGTCTGGTCCTCTGTGAAAACAAAAGAAGACCCTTTCCAAAGCATCATATCCTTAGACCCAAATTCTGAAGTCATACCCTCATGATATCCGTTTTGGTTCCATTTGGCAGCCCATAGAATGAAATGTCTCTCTGTACTTAGCTCCTTCACAGTCAAAAATTTTAAAGAAAACACAATGTACATAATCCAGACTCTCTGTGAATTTTCCATTTTTACGTGGCTTATTTTTCTTTATTTTTTTATTCTGTCTCTTTAAAGACTTTACCTTTTTTTTTTAAACCATTAACTTTATTTTATATATATATATTTTTTTCTCTCTCTCAAGTCTATGTGCATTCATCCAACAGTGTGGTCTTTTATGTCTGAATCTGTTTTATTGTGAATCTGTAACATTTTTTTACTATCCAGGAACATTTATTAAAATGTTAAGCAGTTCTTAAAAACTTAAGTTGCGCCATGTACAGGTAATATGGTACCGCCTGTGTCCTGACCAGTTGAAACCTTAAATGCGCTGTTTTTATGGTAATTACGGTAGTTCCTGCCTGAGACCAGCACAGTTCAGCATGGCAGAGCTGAGCCAAGCCGCTCCTGCCTCAGAGCCATTTGGTGCCCCTGAGCCACACACAGTTACAGGCACACAGCAGTCCACATTGCCATCAAGCAAGCCGTAGAGCTTTACTCCAAATGCTACATTCAAAAGCTCTGTCTCCCACAGGAGCCAGACAGAGATCGCAATGGCGGCACAGACCAGAAAGCCGGCATTTTAAAACAGCCAGTTTTTTCCTGCTGCTGAGTCAGGACAATTTCTTTGCGGACGCAACCCACAAACAGCAAAAAGCTGTCTTAAATTCTCTCTCTCTCCTTTTTAAGCCCTCTCAGGTTTTACGTGGAGTTCATTAGCACGTTGGGTGCCACTCTGTTGAAATACAGAGCGGCGGGCTGTGTCCCGCCACCCGGCTAGCTTTACCCGAAATAATTACACGGAAACTGTATTCTTTTAAACACTGCCTGACCCATTAGTTTCAGTTTCTTATTGGCTAGCTTTTACATATTGATCTAACCCATTTCTATTAATCTATGTAGCCCACGAGCTGGCTTACCAGGAATGATCTTAACCTGCATCTGCCTGGAGTGGAAGAATCATGGGGACTCCCTGACTCAGCTTCTTACTCCCAGCATTCTGTTCTGTTTACTCCGCCTACCTAAGGGTTGGCCTATCAAATGGGTCTAGGCAGTTTCTTTATTGCTTAACCAATGAAATCAACAGATTGATATATGACACTCCCACATCAACATTCCAGTGCTTTCTTTCCTTTATCTGTATCATGAATTGTAATTGGTCTTAATAAATAAAACCCAGAGTCAGATACTAAAGGGTGAAAGTTGAAGAAGCATAGAAGTAGTGTGGTCAGCCACTAGAGAGACTTTTTACTATTTTCTACTAATGCTCAGACTGACTGGAGGGGTGACCATTAGATTGCAGCCATCTCCACCAAACCTCAGACTATCTGAGTGTCTCCTTCTACCTTATGGTCCCCTCTCCACCCAGTTGTATCCCTCCTGTCTTCACCTCCCTAGTGCTAGTGTTAAAGGCATGGGATCTCAAGAGCTGGGATCACCTTTGCATGAGCTCTATTTCTCTTTTGCACAGATTTAATCTTGTGTAGCCCAGGGTAGCCTTGAACTAATATAGATCTATCTGCCTCCTGTCTCCCAAGTCCTGAGATTACAGGTGTGTGCCACCATTCCCTGACCTCTAGTAACTTAGCTCTGCACACTGATCTTCAGGCAAGCTTTTTGTTAAAACATAAACAAAATATCACTACATTTATCCATATCTCTTTCCAAAGCCCATCCACAATTCTGGAAGTGCAGGGTTCAAAGAACAGACTGGTCTGTGCATCTGCTTCACTCTTGACTGTAATGGAGGAGCCCCATAAGAGTTCATCCTTCATAAATAGTTTCTCTGAAACGGAAGACATGGAAAGATGATTCTGTGTTAGTTTGGGATGAGTGAAGAAGAATGCTCATGCTGGGCAAGCAAAAATGCTAACTGGGGGAAAGTTTGAAAACAAGGCAGAGAGATTTGATCACAATGAAAAAGAGCATCTTCGCTGAAAACCACCAAGGAGACAGCAGAACACTGGGGACCTGACGACTGTTGCAGACACATTATAGTATTGAGTGCAGTAGTAGCGGAGATTAGCTCTTCTCAATACTCCTGGAACACTGGGGCACAAAATGTCAATGAATTTAACATTGTGTTCAGCTAATGATGTATCATTTCTAGCCACAATAGTACAATATTTCGAAATTAATAAATTAATCACTAAAGAAACATAAACGTAAAAATTAAAGGGAACATTCTTCATCAACAAAGATTCAAAGAAGAAATAAAGAGATATTAAAAAGAACCAAGAACAAAAGTGGAACCATGACACAGAAAATTTTTAGGTTATAGAAAAACTGGTTATAAGAACAAAACTCATTCCAATAAATTTGTGCATAAGAGCAAAAGACAAAATACAAACTAAATAGTTTAATTTCAGACCAAAAGGAGCTAGAAAAAGGAAAGAAAATTAATTTTGAAGATTACAGAGGCACACAAACTGGAGCAGAAATCAATAAAATAAAAACCTGAAGGAAAATGTGAAAGGGTGATGAGACAAAGAGCAGGCTTTTTAAAAGGTAATTAAACAAACTGCAGGTTATACTAACCTACCCTGAGGGAAAAAAAAGAACAAGGACTCAATCAATAAAATTGATATAGTAAAGCAAAGCGTAACAACACATGACAGATCTGAAGAATCTTAAAAGGCTTCCATTAAGAATCTCATGGCAATGAATTGAAAAATTTGTTAGAAACGGAGAAATAGATGATATCCTGGAATGTAGAACCTACTAAATCAAAAGGAAATAGACTATCCAAACAGACCAATAACTATGAAGTTTATTGAGTTGTTAATTATTTTCCTTTCAATGGAGAAAACCATAGAGTTATGCAGATGGCTCCACTGGTAAAATCTTTACACATTTAAAGAATTGTTGAAAGGTTACTAGTGCTTTTGTTGAAATGCTATCAAACCTATATTTCAAGGCTGCATATCCTTATTATCCTCATATTATCCTGCATATTCATTATCCTCATATTAAGGTTCTGTAAGAATCCAAAAAGAAAACACTACCATAGGGCAGCATCCTTGAAAAGCACAGATGCACAGCCCTCACTATGGAACTAACAAGCAAAGTACCACAGTGGGTAGAGAAAAGAGCACAGAATATCGGTCAGGACTTGTCTGTGGATGAAAGGTGGCTTGACAAGCTCATCAGGTAGCCAGATACGACAGAGAAGGATGTAAAAGCTGGTAATATTACATTCTCAGTGTGTGCAGGAAAATAAGTGTTGGATTCTAAGTTTAATTTCATTATAAATTATGTCTGGAGCATTTTTATAATAAGGCTTAAAATAAAAATTTAAAAATTATATCAGAAAATTATGTTCAGAAGGAACATACATCAATATAATGAAGATTCTATTTGACCAGCCCAGAGCTTATTCCCTACTTTGTGTTAAAAAGTTGAAAATGCTAACAGGAGACCAGAGACATTTGTGGAAGCGGGACTGAACCAGCAACCTGGGTCTGAGCAGGCCTGGGATAGAGACCTCCATGGGAGCAGGAGCAGATCTACACCAGGGACATTTGTGGAAGCAGGACTGAGCCAGTGACCTGGGCAACCTAAGCCAGCGACCTAGGCCAGAGTAGGTCTGAGACAGCAAACTCCATGGGAGCAGGACTGAGCCAGTGATCTAGATCAGAGTGGGCCTGAGACAGCAAGCTCCACTGGAGAGGAGCTGATCCAGACCAGGGACACTTGCAGAAGCAGAATTGAGCTAGTGACCTAGGCCAGAGAAGGCCTGAGACAGTGAACTTTATAGGAGCAGGACTGAGCTGGCAACCTAGGCCAGAATAAGCCTAAACCGCGAACTCCATAGGAGTGAGAGCTGATCTAGACCAGGGACATTTACAGAAACAGGACTGTCTGAGCCAGTGACCTGGGCTGGAGCAGGACTGAAAAAGAGAACTCCACAGGAGCAGGTACAGGGGAGCAACCTCTGAGGGAGTAGGCAGGATGAGAGACCTCTGCAGGTCTGGGTGTGAGTCTAGGACCTCTGAGGGAGTAGACCAGAAACCTCTATGCGTCTTGGATTGAGACTGGGACCTCCAAGGGAGTAGGTCAGAACCAGAGACCTTTGTGGGTCTGGACTAAGACTGGGACCCTTGAGGGAGTCAGGAACTCTGCAAGTCTGGGTGTGAGTCTGGAGCCTCCAAGGAACTAGGCTTGAGCCAGGACCTTTGCAGTCTGGGTGTGAGTCTAGGACATCCAAGAGAGTAGGAGGAAACCAGAGACCTCTGCGAATCTGGTCATGAATCTAGGGCCTCTGTAGGAGTAGGCCTGAGCCAAGACCTCTGCAAGTCTGGTAATATCTAAGTCTGGGACCTCCAAGGGAGTGGATCGAAGCCAAAGACCTTTGTAGGACCAACACCAAACCAGAAACCTCCGCAGGAGCAGATCCAGACCAGGGATATTTACAGAAAGAGGACTGAGCCAGCAACCTAGGATGGAACAGGCCTGAGACAACGAATTCCACAGGAGCATAGCAAACCCTGGGAGCACCAAGCGACCTCTGGGACCACAGAGTGACCAATGGTGTGACTGGAATTGTGGCACTAACTGCACAATGAGGAGCAACCATCTGAACCATGGATCCACTGGCACCTGGAAGATTGATCACCAGAGTCACAGACAGCGCCAACTACACCAATCAGAGAAAAAGATGGGTAGACAAGATAAAAACTCACGCAACACAACAAAGAGCAACATGACACCAGTAAAAACTACTAACCCTACAACAGCAAGTCTTGAACATCTCAAGGAAGAAAAAAATAGAAAAGAAAGGAAGGAAGGAAGGAAAGAAGGAAGAAAAGATAGAAAATGGCTCAGTCTAGTGCTGCCCATAGAGACTATGATCTCCCTCACACAGAACACTAATGGCATTATCCCATTGCCCCCTCAAAAGGAAAAAACAGGAATGTAAATAAAACAAAGGAATCAAAGATGAAAAATGAAGTTCAGTAATGTTGGAGGCTACAAAATTGTCATGAAGTAAATACCTGTATTTCTGCATACTGACAAAGAACTATTGAAATGGCAAATATATACTAATCAATATACCACATCATTAGAAATAACTTACTGGGAACAAATTAAACCCAAGGAAGCAAAATTCTAAATACTAGACACTGTTAGACAATGATGATAGGAACTGAAGGAGATGCAAATACAAGCTGTGACTATGTGTCTGAGTAATGAATGCTCTTTAAATTAATATCATAGCAATCTGTAAATCACTACAATCCTTGTGAATGTTCCAGTGGTATTTTCTGAGACATAGAAAAGCAATCATAAGACTTGATTGAAGTTGCAAAAAATCAAAATCTTCTCAACAAACCATTGGGAAGCAAAATAAAACAGGGGATCCCAGTGCTTCCCACTTCAAACCTTATTATAAGGCTAAAGCAATCCAATCAATATCCCTTTAACATTAAACCATAAACATAGCGATCACTGTCAAGAGCTGAGTTACAAACTCACACAAACTGAGCATTCCGGCTTGATTCCTTCTGCTGTGATGAACACTGAGACCAAAAGCAACTTAGGGAGGAGAGTGTTTATTTGACTTACACTACCGAGGTCACCACCCGTCATCAAGGGTAAACAGTGCAGAAACTCAGATTTTTGAGGCAGGAACTGAGATGCTGAAGTAGAGGACATGGAGGAATGCTCTTTACTGGTTGACTTGCCCTGGGCTTACTGGCTACATTTTTATAAAGTCCAGGGTCATCTGCCTAGGAATGTTGCCACCTCATGTGTGCTGGGCCCTCTACATCACTTATCAATTTAGAAAATGTGTGGTCTCTGCATCTGCTTCCATCAGTTGCTGGATGAAGGTTCTGGGCTGAGGTCTCAAAGTCCCATTGAAGAGAGGGAGGAGTGATAAAACGAGCAAAGGGATCAAGACCATTATGGGGATACCCACAGAAACAGATTATCTGGGCTGATGAGAGCTTGCCATCTCTGGACTAACAGCAGGAGAGCCAGCACAGAACCAGACTTGGCCCTCTGGGTAAAAGTTGTGTGGCTGGGACAGTCTGAGCGGCCACTGGTGGTGGGGCCAGAATTTATCTCTACTGTTTGGGATGGCTTTTTGGAGGCCATTCTCTTTGGAGGGATACCTTGCTCAGCCTAGATATAGAGGGAAGAACCTTGGTCCTGCCTCAAAGTGACATACAATACTTTGTTGACTCCCCATGGGAAGCCTTACCCTCTCTGAGGAGTGGGTAGGGGGTGGGGGTGGGAGAAGGAAGGTAGAGAAGATGGGAGGAAGGGAAGGAGTGGGAACTGGGATTGATATGTAAAATTTCAATTAAATAAGAAAGAAAAAAGAAAGAAAATATATGGTCATAGGCCAATCTGATCTAGAGAATTCTTCACTTGATGTTTCTCTTCCCAGGTAACTTAGTTTCTATTCAATTAACAGCCGAGGCTAACTATAACACATAGTTAATGGTCTTTTACAAGGGGCCAAAAATACACACTAGAGACAGGACATGCACCTCAGTAAGGATGGTTGTTAAAAATGCAGTCTCTCAACACAGAGAAGGAAATAAACCCTCGTAATTGACATCATTTACAAAATTGATTCAAAAGAGATTACATCTTTAAATATAAAACTCAAAAACAGAAATGGAAAAAGACCTCTATCACTGGTCTTGGTAACATTATTTTTTTTAATGTTCACCAAAGCAGAGGGAACCACAGCAAACACTGGATTGCACTGCAATTTACTGCAACTTCCTGCACAATGAAAGAAACAAACTGCTGAAGACTACTAAACCCGTAGGAGAAAATACCCAACTGCACACTTGAATTGTGTAAGGAAGTCATAAAATCCAATACTAACACCTGACTAAAAGTGGGCAAAGTGGTAAATAAACGTTTAACACAAACAAAACCACATAAATATGACCAAGGAAGGTCTTAAAAGTTTCTGGGTAGCACTGATCTTCAAGAAAGGCAAAACCACAGTGAGATGTCACTCATGCCGTGAGAACGGAATAGTAAAATGACATGAGATGACCAGCAGTGGGGAGCTGTGGAGACAGGAATTCCTAAACACCTCTACTGCAGATGCCAATTATTATATCAATGATGGCGCACACTACAGAATTCTCTGAATTAATAATGAAACCACTTCATGATTCAACAATCCCAGCTCTAGCAGCCTGCCTGTGAACTAATACAACAGCTCTCCTCCATCTTCCCTGTGGATCATCTAGTGACCAAGTTATGGAAACAAACTAATTATGCATAAACTGGTGAAGCCCTGCACATACACAGTATGTTTGTGCAATATTCTGTCATTCAGCCCTGGGTGTTATGTGACAATATGAGTGAATATGAAGACTTTGAGGTCAGTGAAACAAGCCGGACCTGGGAGGGCAAGTAGTCCCTGTGAAATGTGGAATGTTGACCTCACTGACGCAGAAACACAATGGTGGTTCCCTGGGTAAGGCAGAGTAACCAGCAGATCTTAATTATAAGACAGAGAATTGTAAAGATTGCATGTTCAGCCTCACTTAGTCAGCAAAACTATTGTTTGCAAAAAAGAAAAAATGTGGAGAAGCAGAGGTAATTTTTGCTTGGGTTGTTCTGATTCTGTTGAAGATAGCCCAATCATTACCTTATGTCCAACTACAGAACTGTAAGGAAAACCTTTGATGACCAAAATAATTCGGGGAGACTGATTATGGGTGAGTATTTTGTGAATGGAAGCAGAGGAAATCCAGACACTCCAAACATAATAACCATTATTCTATACAATCTGATCATTCATCCTAGAGTTATCCAGTAGGATGTCCGTTCCTCCACCCGGTGTGGAAGTTTCTAGTCATGAGCTACCATACAAGAAAACTTGAATTTCATTATTTTTATATAAAGCTGGAATTCTGCTCTCTGCACATACACAAATCTATTCCAGGGAGGAGAAACATCTTGTATTACATCTCAGTTTATTTTAATGTGCATGGCAGTTATGTTTGAAAGACGTTTCCATATGGCTTCACTTGTAAATGTTCCAGAAACAGTGAGAGTGGATGGAGAAAGCTGTTCACAAAATATGCATATTCCTCAGCACTCTGCTTCAGACAAAGCTATTCAATTAATATGTTTCTGAGCAGAACAGTGTTCATATCCCACCATGAGCAATGTACTTTAGGCACATCCAAAGTGTTATTGTGGCATATGAACTTATTTATAACATATACTTGGTATCTTAAATGGTTAGTAATTTTCCATGTCCACATTCTGAGTGAAAAAGAGAGGTATGGGATACTGGTTTCAGAATAGTTAAATATTTATTTAGTCTTATGTGGTGTGCCTTGAAAGATTCCAGCTCATTTTCCACATATGACTAAGAGAAAATTTGCATATGACTGAAATTCTTTCAGTTATATTTTTGGTCACAATCTGCCTCAGCATCAAAATCTAAAGTGGTGATTTTGGCCATTATTCAGGCATCATAACTGATGGCTTTACGGTCCCCATAAAGACATTGATTCTTTCTCTAAACAAGTTTCTGCCAGACCAAACACCTCTGATGATTTTACAAACAAACCTGTTTTAGCTTATTAATATGTTTCTTTTTACTCTTTTCCTACTGATCCACCCGGATTTATTTCTACAAATCTTAGTCCCCTTCAAGCATATTTCTCATTTCTGCTGTTCTTTGCTGCCTCTGTGATTCACTGAACAGATTATTCTCTAGGAACCACTTCTGCCTGCCTTTCTCATTATTTCCTTTCACATATGTTCATAGTGTAAAATCCCCTTTTAAACTTCTAGTAGTGCTCAGTGTAATGTTTTCCATAAAATAGATGATTTAACAGCTTGATAATCCAAAAGCTTTATGATTTAAATTTAACATAAATACTATTGAGAGATCAAAGGGATCACACAGTTTTGCAGTTTTAATATGTTCTATTCTTAGCAGAAAATCAAAATGTTAGAAAGGGTCACACTACTTGGGGTGGCTGCTAATACACTCTGATATATATATATATATATATATATATATATATATATATATACACATTATTTACATATACACATTTACTAGTAAGTTCTTTATTTATTCATGTTTAAAATGGATTCTTATATCATACAATACATCCAGGCCACAGCTTTCCCCCTCCATTCTTTAAGCTTCCCTCACCTCCATTCTCCTCCAGATCCACTTCCCATCCATTTCCTCATCAGAAAACAGAGGGCCTCTGAGAGATGATAGGCAAACAGAACAAAACTAGATATTATAGACATGGCAAAAGCCTTCACATCAAGGCTGTACAAGGCAACCTGAATAGGAAGGACGGAGTTCTAAGAGCAGGGAAAGGGGACAGAGATACGCCTGCTCTCATGTTAGGGGTCACAAAAACCACCAAGCTAACAGTGATGAAATGTATGATGAGGACCTGGTGCAGACCCATGCAGGCCCTGTGCATGAATATGTTCTGATGAGTTGAAGGATTACAATTACAAATTAGAAAATTACATAAGTAGGTCAGTTTGTCCTTGGGATTCTTCTTTCTTATTTCTTGTTATGTTACTGAAAATTGGACAATTTAAAAACATTTAAAAACTAGGTTGTAACTTTAACGATTAGTCAATATAGCTGCTACACCATAACAAATGCCAGTTTCTGAAGCTTATGCTATGAGATATGGGAGTGTTAGGAATTCACAAGTATAGTAACAAATCTAGGTCAACAAGAAGAAGGAAAGTCAGGCAGCAAGGCACCCATCTATAATCCCAGCACATGAGAAGCACAGGCAAGAGGAACTGGCTTAAGGTAAGCTTCATAATGAGTTTGAAGACAGCCTGGAATATAGGAGATGCTGTCTGAAAATGATGCAAAGAGAAAATGGGGGTGGGGCTTATAAGAGAAGCAGAATTGTGTAAACAGACAGTTGGATGTGGTCATAAGCTTAAGCAGGGGCTCAGAAATGAGGTCTCTTTAGTGACAAATGGGACAATGGATACCGCAAACCGTGGAGGTTTGGAAGACAGAATGAGTAGACTGAACGGGATCATGAATGAGTGCACAAGATATATAAAAACTGAAATTCATGTCTCAAATAAAACCTTCAAGTGTAAATATGCAAAGGCATGCAAAAGTCTCCTTGGTGCTACAATGCCTGTCCAGATGAAGCCTCTGATATAACTCATGTATTGGAGCTGATGTTACTAAAATTTATAGTAGCTGAAGGGAATCCAGTACCTTACTGCTCTTGAATGACTTGTCTGGTGACCCCTAGACAGAAACTCTGTAACAAGGACAAACAAACGGCTTCAAGTAGTCATCTAAGAAATTCACTCTCCCTGTTAGCTTATTTGAGGGCACGATGAGTCTCGGCCCTGACCCCTGCCTTATTAGTTCTGAAACAGAGGTTTACATTGAAAAGTAGCAAGGCCTTTAGATGAAGTATCATTTCCAGTTTGCAAATAAATGTGGGATTCGCAGTAAGCCTGATTTCAGGAGGAAGAGTACAGAAAAGAGCCATGGCTGGAGTAAGGTGGGAGCTTCTCTAAGCCCACGCTCACTACGCTAGGCCATCTGTCCCCGTAGGAGGCGAGGCTCTGATTACAAGGCCTCCAAATGACTGTTATAATTTCTATGATAGCCTCATTTGCAGTGATTTCATTTGGCCTGAAGAAACAGCGTTATGGGCAGTTGTGACCACCATCAGTAAAAACTTAATGAGGATAAAATTGATCTCATCAATTTCCTGTCACTCAGCTTACAACACTCAAAACCTGCTGTTTATGTAACTTCCCTGTCCTAGTAAGGACAATTTCAGAGTCTGTTGTCCTTGAAATCTTTGAGAAAAAAAATGCTGAACTCTAATCACTAACTGGGAACAGCAATAGAGCAATGCTACCTAAGCTCCTGGAAGCACTTACTCCACACAATGACGGAGACATTATGTGTTATAACAGAGACCACTGTCTGTTTCCTTCTACTTTGTTATACACTGAAATCCTCATTGATGCACTAAATGATTAATTATACTTTGTTTTGAAATTCAGCATCACAAGTAGGTTCAAGCTAATTAGAATGGGATAGGAAGCATTGAAACTCCTTCTACGTCTAAAAATTTGATTTTTCATTCTTTGTCCTAAATGCTTGGGGTACAATCATAAAGGCTGCACTATTGCAGCTGTAGTGTGGACCTAAGATCATATGACAGACACAGCAGTAACACGGCTTCTCTAGAACACCGTCATGTGCACTGTCTTACCCCACACTCACTAAGGATGTCCTCAGAACACGGCTCTGTTTCTCAGTTCTCTTCCAACAATTTGCATTTACACGCAGATGCTGCTCACATGACTAGATTTGGCTCTTCCTAATATTGATCACTACCCCAAATCCATTTCAGGGAACATGATTTGCTGACTTGGACAATAAATTATTACCCCCAATTTGGTTTTATTCTCCACTGCAAGTGACTATTTACTTTTTGAATACTGGGCTACCTCATCTCTGAACAAACCAAATAACAATATTGACAACTACCAAAGATCTTCTGTAAGCTATACCTAATATCTTAATTCAGGATTGCTACACAGCCCTACTTCACACTAGCTACTCTGTATACAGACATGGCACATATCACTTCCTTCATGACTGTACCACATTGCTGTAATTACAACCAGGGCAGTGGATCAACTTCTTCTGTCAGCTCAAAATAAATACATTCATGTTCTCACATAATGACATGACCTTTAGAGGGGGAATCCTATAGGAGTGTGTCGGTATGTTTACATGATGGGTCCATGCCCTTACTAATGGAAGAAGAAAGAACACCTCTTTTCTGACAGGGGGAAAAGAAGGGCCTCAGGAACATCCAAGGAAACTAATCAGTAACGCCAATGAGATCTCACTATAGGTTAGGCTAGACTGGCACTACAACTGTTGCCCAGAGGAAAACAAACTAATGCCTATGGTTTGAGCTTTCTGGTGCAGCACACCATTCTGATGCCCCTGGGTAAACAGAACAGGCAGGCCTGCCTTCCTCCAAGTCTCACTTCACACATCTCCTCTCATGAATCTTTTCCTTCCTCTCTCACAATCTTACAACCGAATGTGGCCTTAGAGAGAAAATCTGGCTGTTTCTTATTGTAGCACTTGGTACAATGGACACTACTAAACTTCTTTCCCTTGTACATGGCAGGCCCTGGGCCATGCCCTGTTCTGAGATAGCAAGATTGATGATAGACAGATGACCATCTAACGTGTGTTCAGTTAAAGAGAGCATGTACATTCTGGTTATATTAACATCTTTCCCTGAAATGCACAGCAAAAATGATGTTGGTTTCCAGTCACTGAGACTGACTTGGTTGTCACATCTTGAAGAGACAGAACATGTGAACTGTGTGAAGAATACACCTTAGAAACCTTGGTATGTAAGAATGAAAATTGTAGATTGGGTAAGGGAGGAAAATATATATTCAGCCATTGAAACTGTGCAGTGGTTTAAATTTGATCATGAAGTTCAGTTCTTCATGTAAGATCAATACATGAGATAAAGTGATAGGTCTCTTTGCTTTTGCTCATTCCTTTATATTTTTTTAAAAAGAAAATTGGATAAATTTAGCAGATGCTAAAAATTAAAGAGAAATAGTGAATCATCTGAACCACTAATTAACTCCATCTAAAATTACTTGTGGCTAATATGAACACAATAAAGATGGATTTTACTACACTTAGGAATCTGAAACACAGAACTATGGCTCACAGAATAGATTTTGTGCTTGGACCTGACTTTAGAAGCTCCATATCTTCCCTGGTGTGAGTGTAAACAAGTTATATTACCTCTTTAAAGCCTTAGAGTCTCCAAGCAGGAACTGATTCATAATTCTGCTTATTATTGGTGTTTGTGGGCCACAAGTGGTCCAGGGACTATGAAGAACTCACTCATTTAACATATGAGCACAGGGTTGTAACTCTTCATTAATAGCTGTTTTCAGAAACGGTCTCCTATAGCCTAGCCTAATCTCAAACTCACTATGTAGCCGAGGATGACCTTGAATGCCTGGTATTTCTGTCTCAGTTTCCTGGGAGCCAGGATTATAGACATAAGCCACAAAACCCAGCACTATGGTATTTTATTTTGTTTTTAATAGGTATATCTGTGTGATATGTTATGGCAACCTAACTGAGAAAATTCTACTTCATATAGATGATGTTAAGAATTAATAATAGGTGGCTGGTTAGCTGGCATAGCAGGTAAAGGTACTTGTCACCAAACCTAGTGACCTGAGTTCCATTCCTAGAACCCAAATGATAAAAGATGAAAATAAGTTCCCTGCCCCAAGATATCATATGATTACATGTATGTACATACTTCACAAAAATTAAATGTTGAAAACATTGTACAGTTATGAACTTCTATGTCTTTTGCCATCTACTGCATGAAGAAGCTTCTCTGATGAGTGTTGAGTAATGCCATAACCTACAGGTAGAGCAATAAGTCATTTTATTGCTACAATGCTTTAGCAGGATAGTAGTCTAGGTTTTCTCCTAGGATCATGACCTATTTAGTCTCAGGCTCCAGGCTTCCTTAACCATGTTAACCATGGCAGGTCTCTTCCCCTCAAGGCTCAGGTATCAATGTTGAAAAGGAAGGAGAAAGAGTATAAGATTCACAGGTAGTAGACAACATCAAAGGAACTGTGTTCCAAACACAACAGGCATTAACCACATAAAAACTCATGGAGACTGTGATACCATGCACATGACCTACACACATGCATGTCAGACAAATTACTAGCATGGAGAAAGAAAGTTTACACAAGGTCCCATCCATAAACAAGTAATCTGTGTATAGTTTATAGCTACAGGAAGAGGGAAAATCAGTTTTTTCCAGTGGAGGATACTGGGTATATCAATCACACTCCAGGGCAGGCCTCTTGTTCAGGAGCAGTAGGCCGATAGAAATTGGATTTGATGTTTGTGTGTTGTTCATTATTTCTTATTTGCTTGCTTTGGTTTGAGTTTTCATTTTGTTTAAGAGAGAGAAAACATGTAGTTGGGTTAGGGGAGGAACTGAGAGGACTTGTGGTAGGAGAGAAAATATGACCAAAATATACAGATGAAAAAAAGCGCACTTACGAAAATCAACCAGATTTTCAAGTTTCCCCTCTTCTCTATTTTAACGTGAGGATATTTTTGTTATTTTTTTCTAGTACAGTTCTAAACATTTTGCTGGTCCTAATAGAAATTTTAATGTAAGCAGTTCTCAAAAGGAAACCCAACCAAAAGAACTCCTAATATTCAGGATCCTAAGAGGTATATACCAGAAATTTTAAATCTTTTGTTCTTTTCACCTTAAGAATACTTTATGTGTTCAAACATAAGCATTGCATCACCCTCCCTGTTATCTCTACCCTTCCAACTCCTTCCCTATCTCTCTTCTCCTCCCAACCTTGTACTTTTATAAAGTTTTGCTGTTACATGCATATGCACACATGTATATACAACCTAGTGATTTAATGTAGCATTGCTTGCATGTATATGTGCTCAGGGCTGTCTGAAAATTTCGAGGACAATGATGGTGTCACCACTGCTTGTCTTGATGACAGTGAAGATGTGAGCCCTGAAAAGATGTAGGAACCTGCCTAGAGTCAAACAGAAAGACAAAAATAAAACATTTGAAACCGATATCAAGGATGCCTTTTGTCAATTGACTTTCTGTGTTAAAATTAATGGACAATGCGATGTGTAGAACTTGGGAATTCTTAAAGAATCAGTACCGTCTACTGTGCCTTCTGCAAGGATTACAGGGTTACAACCTCAACAACTGTAGAGAGTCTGGAACATTACAAGTTCAGGACCAAACTATCTTGTGCTATCTTTAGCCTCCTAAGTAGCTATTTATTGTTTGGGTCTGTATGCGAAATAACATCCTTATGAACATTATATAAATCCTTCAGAATGTACAAAACGACACCTAGCTCCTAGCAAGCAGACATTAAGGATGACATCAGGTCACATCTGAGGTCGTAGCAGAGTTTCCACACTTTGCTTTAACCTACCCATTTAATGCCTCTACTGAAGCATTTGAGAGGTGCTTTGACTTGTGACTCCGTTGCTCTGTTTCTGTAAAACCTTATCAACTATGTTCGAACACAGAGTTTGGTGTAATGTGAATCTGTGTTACCAGGCTATGGTTACTCATAGTGGTTCAAAAACTAAATAAATATCTACCTCTTGCCTCTTGTCTCCTTTGAGAAGCAGCGGCTTCTAGGATCTTGATATCTGTTCTTGTCCCCAAGCCTTAGCTGTGAAGAGTCTTTCACCATCCTGAGCAGTCTGGCTTGCAGAAGTGAGTGCTCCTACTGAGAGTTTTCACTGTCATTGTTGACACTTGCCTCTGAACGAAGGAAATAACAAGGAAAAATTCTAAATGCCAAGAGGTTCTCCCAAACATACTTAATGCAGCTATTTGAAATGAGTCAGAGGCCTTGTTACGTAAATATTTCATAGTTCTAAAGTAAGCTCTATGCAAATATTGCAAGGCTGTCTTTCTGCAATTTAATTGCATTTAAAGTGGCAAATGCATAATTGTACTTACCAATAAATCCATACACATCAATCTTCTCCCACTTCTAATGGAGCGTTCTCTGTCAGCCACTCCCAGTTACAGATATGGGAAGTATGGTGTGAATCTTCACTGGGACTGGGATCGGGAAGTGGTTGGTCCTAAAATATTCTACTAGTATTCTGCATCTCTGCTATTGTTCCACTGCCAATTAAAGCAAGAGACAGAAGCAGCTAAAAGAGAAAGGAAAATATAAGCCAAGGTAAACATGAAAGATGCTATGAAATATTTTCCACAGCTGAAATGTGTTATGCTTAGTGGTGCGCAGCTGTCATCCCAGTACTCAGGAGATGGAGAGAAGAAAGATTACAAGTTTGAGACTAGCCTGGGCTACTTAACAAGGTGGTGTGTCAAAAATATATGTCCCCAGAATGTCTAAACTATTGAATTATTTATTAAGTGACAAAAAATAGAAACCAAATAAATAAAAACCATACAGGGCAAGATGAAAGAAGGACATTAAAGGTAAACAGAAACAAGGGCTGCTGGAGGGAGGATTTGGGGAAAGGATCTCAGCAGTACACAACCCAGGCAGTGGCTTTTAACCACGTTTCTCTTCACGCTCCTTTTTAAGTCACAACTCTCCTAAACCCACAAAGAAGAATACAGCAACTTTCAGTTTTATTAGATTTTTTTGTTGTTGTTTTTTGGTGCCTTGTCAAAAATATTTGTGGTAGTCCTCTTCACCAATACCCTTCTCTTAGTTAAAGCAAACAAGGACAGAACTCCACAGGTTGCAGGCCGAGTCTTTTCTCATCTCTCAAATAGTATCTGATGGTGACTACAGAGGTGACCATTGCAAATAGTCCCTAAAAGACAAAGTGGACAAGTCACAAGACACAGGATATGCACATCATCCATACACCAGATCTTAGTAACATCTATTACCAAGATTCAGAGTCCTACCTAAAAGGGTGGTCATATACATATCTTAAAACACCACCCAGTGATTCTGAAAATGTGGATACAGCACCCTACTCACTATATCTGTCACTAAATGCAACTAAAATATTCATGCCATTCATAAAGCAAATATTAGAAGACCTTGAAAAGTCTGAGGAAGACAGACGAGCGAGGGGACTACCTTAAGTCGTTGCCAGTGAGACAGAATGTCCAAGAAAAATGCATTTAAAGGGGAAAAGGCCATTGTTAGCAGGGACTATCACAGTGGTTTCAAGTAAACACCATATCACAGGAATTTGTGAGCCGCACAAAATGGGTGCTGGGATCTGGGCCTTGTGATTGAGTAGCAAGCTTTGTTAGATGCTAAACTATTCCCTTCGCTTTATTATTTTATTTTCTAATTGATAGCTGACACTGACTAAAAATAAGCTATAAAAATTTCATGGGCTATTATTCAATATATGACCTAGTTATATCTGAAATAACTAACGATGTTCAAAGTATAAAAATTGTGTTATGTTTGTAAACACTTATTTTTTTTTTTAGTTAAAGCTACTTTGTAAAGAGTAGACTGCTTGAAAGCTAGCATCTCTTGGAGAAAATTAGCACGTGTTTCTTCCTCTGGCTGGCCTCGGGGGTATTTGTCCCTAAATGTGAAATGTCCTGGCAAGAGTCTGACTTGTGTAGCTCCCGATTTTAAATCCCATTCACCTGGTAGATTTCCAGCATTTTGTTTTTGTGGGGTTTTTTTTTTTTTCATATTTGGAATCATTCAATGTTGAAGAATGATTCCGTATTCAATGAAAGCCTTCTTTTCATATGAAAAAGAAATATGTACTGTTCAGAATGTGAGAAGAGTTAGAATGATCTTAAGCAGTAGTTGGGGTTGACATGAGGGGATATGAGTCAGTTAAAAAGCATCCCAATTACATGCATCGCTGTACTTGCATAGACTAAACCCAACAGTAGCACATCTGTAACTGCAGCACCCTGCAGGCTGAGGCAGAACAATTGGGCTACACAGCCTGAGAGATCTGTCAGGAAAATTGCTCAAGAGCACGTGTCAAGATAATGTGTTACTCAGTGACACTGTGACAGCGGGTCTGAGAAGACTGTCTGGAAGGTGAAGGAGATGGTAAGGGACTTTCTCTGTGATTATATAGCTGAATTCCACAAACTCTGGCTATATATTTATATCTTTTTAATGATCCAGTTCTATGATATACCGTTTCAGCTATTGCTGCTCACTGATTCTCTCCCTGACCCCACATTCTGTGTCTGTGTAGTTTCCCAGTGTCAATTAATTGAGTTAATTCACCTGAAAAGCTGGTCATTGTCTCTCCATCCTCCATCTTTCTCTCTCATCTATCTCTTTCACTTCATGTTTTTCCTCTTCTCTGTGCTCTTACTTCTTTTCCTTCTACTGTTCCTCCCTCTTCTCTAGCCCCTTCCGCTTTCCTCATGTCCATCTTCTTCTCCAAGCTCCTCCACCATCAGCTCTTCCTTTCCCTCATGTTTCTCATTTGCCCCATCCTCTCCTCTTCCACGTGCTCCCCTCCGTCTTCTCCTTACACTCATCTTCTTCCTCTCTTATTTTTCTTTTTCTCCTTTCTTCTTAAGCCCTTCGGGGATATACTGTGCTGGACATATGGTGGTGTTAGGTTGATGAATGAGGTGAACAAACCATCTCCAATTCCCTGCACTAGTTCTAAATCCCCACTGTCCCAGCATCTCCGAAGATCACATAAACCTGATCTGATAAGGAAACGATGCTAGGCTTGGGCTAGCCAGAAGATTGAAGAACAGTTGTCTTAGCTTTCAAAGTGACTTATGCTTCAGGATATTTTCCATTTCTGTGGGTCACCAGAGGAGAAATATTCATCTTTTCTTTGTCATGGGTCCATTGTTTATACTTCTATTGAAATTTAATGTATGTCTTTTATTTAGAGATAATTGTAGATACAGAATGAGTTGTAATAAATAACACAAACTGTGAACTAGTCTTAGTTTCTCAGAAAAATAAATATAGAATGAAGAACAAAATAACAGCATCCATGCTCTCCTTTCAAATCCTCCCTCCTGGAAAGCCCCCTCCATACCCTGTCCATTGTAGCCAAGACCATTTTATCTCTCTACACACAGTAAAATAAGAATTAAAAAGGTAAATATTTTAGCTTTTTTGTCTTTTGGGGGGGGAGAGCAGTGTTTATTAATTCTTAGGATTCTCAAGTAACACTGTATTTCAGAAGGTCAGGGCAGGAACTCAAGCAGGGTTTAAAACCTAGAGTCCAGAACTGATGCAGGAGACATGTGGAGTTTCTCCCTACTCCTTGTACATCCTGCTTTTCTTAAAAGGTATTTTTGATTTATATATTCTTTTATTGTAAATATTAAAATATAAAACCACAGTATATTAAATTTTTTAATGTAAATATTTTAATTTTTATTTTAAATATAAAGAGATAAAACTGTGGAGGCCCAAAAATGTGAGCCTATTTCCATATTGACCAAAGGTCAGAGAGTTGGAATTTACCTCCAGTTCCTTCAAAGTTATTATGTTTCTACCTCAAACAAAGTTCCCACCTAGATGTAGATCAGAGAGTTCTGTTCTCTCAAGGTTGTCAGCAGGTATGGTTAATAGCCAGACCTTGTACTCCAGGAATAGAGAAGTACATATGTTCCTACCTTAAACAAAAGTCTAAGGATCCAATTAAGTTCCAGTTCCCTTAATGACATAACTTTGGATTATACCCAGGGAGTGGTTTGCTTATAGAATGTTTTGGTCTAGGTTGTGAGCGTGACTTGTTTTGTTCTAGCAACAGAATGGTTAGCTATAAATGTAGTGTGTGACCTTCAGTTGGTATGTTCATTTCTTTGTATCATGTTAATGTGTTTTTTTTTCTTATTCCTACCTTTTGGGATCAGGGGTATTTTAAACAGTTGGAAATTAAAAGCGGGCGAATTTCATTACTCACTGGAATTCCCTTCGTCTTTTTCTTCTTTTTTGTGGCATCTTCATATTTTTTACTATATTTCTAAATCCCTCTACCCTAGCAAGAGGTATTTTTATTGAGGCTGGTCCCCTATATGAAACCCAGCACAATTCCATCATAGCTGCACAAGGAAAGCAAAAAGGAGCAAAAGAGACTCAATAGAAGGCATAACAACTAGAGACTCACTCCTTTACAGATTTAGGAGTCCCATAAAAATACTGAACCATATAGGCATCCTCTTGAATATTAACCTTCATCAGGCAATGAAAGGAGACAGAGACAGAGACCCACAGTGGAACACCGGACAGAAATCTCAAGGTCCAAATCAGGAGTAGAAGGAGAGGGAGCACGAGCAAGGAACTCAGGACCGCGAGGGGTACACCCACACACTGAGACAATGGGGATGTTCTATCCGGAATTCACCAAGGCCAGCTGGCCTGGGTCTGAAAAAAGCATGGGATAAAACCGGACTTGCTGAACATAGAGGACAATGAGGACTACTGAGAACTCAAGAACAATGGCAATGGGTTTTTGATCCTACTGCACGTACTGGCTTTGGGGGAGCCCAGGCAGTTTGGATGCTCACCTTACTAAACCTGGATGGAGGTGGGCGGTCCTTGGACTTCCCACAGGTCAGGGAACCCTGATTGCTCTTCGAGCTGATGAGGGAGAGGGACTTGATTCGGGGAGGGGGAGGGAAATGGGAGGCGGTGGCGGGGAGGAGGCAGAAATCCTTAATAAATAAATAAATTAAAAAAAATACTGAACCAGGAGTAATAATATATATGCAGAGGACTTGGTGCAACTATGTAGGCCCTATGCTTACTGCTTCTGTCTCTGTGAGTTCATATCAGCTTTGCTTATAGATTTAGAGGGCCTTGTATTCCTGGTGTCCTCCATCCCCTATGGCTCCCATACTCCTTTAGCCTCCTCTTCCTCAGAGTTCTCTGAACTCTGAAGGGAGGGGATTGATGGAGACGTCTCATTGAGAACGGATCAGTCCAAGGTGTCTCTCTCTCTCTCTCTCTCTCTCCCTCTCCCTCTCCCTCTCCCTCTCTCTCTGCATAATGTCTGATTGTGGGTCTCTGCATTTGCTCCCATGTGTTGCAAGAAGGATCCTCTCTGATGATGACAGAACAAGGCACCAATCTATGACTATAGCAGAATATCATCAGGAGTCATTTTATTGTTACCTTTTTGTTTGTTTGTTTAGATCAATAGCATTTGGATTTACCCTAGGTTCAAAGACCTTGGTCTATCAAGTCTCTGATTCCTGGTCACCATGGTAGTGTGAGGTATGGGTTCCATCTTGTGGCATGGGTATTCAGATATTAGTTGGTTACTTCCACAAGCTTTGCTCCACATTGCCCTAGCATGTTTTTCAAAAAAGACAGCTTGTAGATTAAAGGTTTTTCAGCTATCTTAATGCCTACATTTCTCTTTTGATAGTGAGCAGAATACATTTCTTGAACCAAAGCCACTAGAATAGGGAAGCAGGGTGAACATCCTGTGTAGGCTCTTTATGTTCAATGAGTTGTTTATAGAGGGCAACCTATTGTCTAGTCAACCATCTGGGCTGGTTGGAATTTCCATGGGACCCCTATGGTCAACAGCACAATTGGATGTAATCCAATTCTGCTACTGGAAATTTTATTTGGTGACAAGAGATGGCCAGTTGGGGCTCCATTCCCTTATTTGGAGACATCGCTAGGATGTTCTTACAACACTAGGTTTCCCTACTGCCCCACAAATTCCTTTGAATTCTTGTTATCTCTCCTTAATTCCCTCCCTCAACCCCTTCTTCCTTCCCTATCTGAGCCTCTCCCACCTTTCTGTCCCAGTCCACCAATAAAATCTGTTTAGTCCATCCAGGGTAAATATGTAAATCTTCAAAACGTTTTTAATTAAAATCAGCTAGTACATTTCTTTGAAGCATGTATCATAGTTATGTGTTAATAAAAGAACTGAGGTTTTGAACGGTAGAATTTCTACCTTTTTAAAAGTTGCATAGACTATCCTTTATTTTGAATTTTAGCATCCATTCTGAATAGAAAGTTTGAGGCTTATGCAAGATTCATCTTTACTGCCCTTGGTTGTCAGCTCACCAGCCTAATTTGTTGAAAGGCTGGTTTGCAATACAATTTCATGAGGCAGGTGTAGATATTGCCCCATGAAGCCTCCCGTGAATCCTCCATTGAAGCAAATAAATCATCTTTGCTCCTTATAACCACAGTTCAGGATTGACAACGTGAGATTGGGGACAACACACCAAGCGGCATTACTGAGAATCCTGCGGTCACTGATCTCCTCTGATATGGTTTCGTGAGAAGGCCATCTCATTAGTGTCTGAAGGGAGGAAGGGAAATAATCCCTGGCTCCTGCGGGGACCTTCAGTAGTACTTCTCAGGCATGCATGCCTTCCATGTCTCTCAGTGGCCTTAAGTATCCTGATTGCTATTCAGCTTTGTCTAACAACATCCAGGTGGGTGTTCTGAGTGCCTCCTCACAGTCTGCTCGGGCTTGAAGTCCAGATTTGCCTCTGCAATGTGGGAGTGCTGAGAGGTGGACTGTCACTCGTCAGTGCCATTTGATGGTGTGGAGCAAATGCTTTTCAAATTTTTTTTTCTGCTATTAGGCTGCCCCTTCTGGAGCAAGTAACCCATGTCTGCTTCTTCATATTCGTGGATCAGATGTTAATTAAGAGAAAACCCCGCCATCTCACTGGTCTGCACTGAGGATATTGCTGTGCATAAATTGTGGGTCCTCAAATCATCAGTGTTTATAGGTGGTTGATTATGAGAGCTTTGACTTCATTGGAAGGTTAACCCACTGGTGACTCAGCCCAAGGGACCAAAGGAGGATCTTAGAAAATGTTCAAATTGGGGGCCGGTTGGCTCTTGCTGTGTAACCTTAATGATATTGACTATTCTTGTCCTCCCTCTTCCTCATTCAAGAGAGAAAATTTAAGTTTTAAATCTAAGTTGTTAAGTAATAATAGCAGGAGTGACATTATAAAAGTAAAATTTATGAAAATTAAGCACTAGCTAAAAAAAAATTACCAGGGAAATAAAAATATATTCTAACAGGAAAATTTGAGTCAATAAGTGAAAATGAAAACATATTTTGATCAATACAGACCATTTATAATTTGATAAAAAAGCCAGCTCCAATATTCATTCTCGGATGAATGCATACCAGAATCAATAATAAAAGTCAGATAAAATACAAAGCCCTTCTGTGAAAAGGGCAAACAGCTACAGGAGCATTAAATTGTGAAGCGCTAGGACTTCAGACAAAGGTGCACACAGGAGCCCTCTGACCTTTGGGACTTTTTTTCCAACTTTATTTATTGCATGTGCTGACTTTAGAAGAAGACAGCAGGATGAGAACCAGAACCTACCTGGACAAGAAGAGGCTGAGAGAGAGAGACCTTCACAGTTGTTTTCTATATTAGAGAACACAATGGATTTATGCATATCTAGGTATGAAATTTATTCAGTTGCTGTAGCTTTTAAGGGGAAATCTTGAAAACATAATACTAAGATGGAAACATCTCAAAAGCCAAGCAGGGTTTGACTGTCCACAGACCAGCAAAACTCAATAAACGTATGAGACAATCATTGCAAAAACTAAGTAAAAATAACTAAACAAAACTGGAAAGAAGTCAAAGTCAATGTGGGGTCTTAACTAACTTGCTCCTGTAGATTTGAAGATGGAAGAGTCTCATAAACCAACAAATAAAGACAGGCATTAAGTTCTGAGATAGGTAAGAAAGGAGTTCACTTCACCCCAGGGCCCCAGAAAGAAATCCAGCCCTGCTGACAGTTTGTTACAGGTCAGTGAGTCCCATGTCACACTTCTGACCTTCAGAACTGGGAAATAATAAATCTATGTTGTTTTAAGCAACCAGACTTCTGGTAATGTGTTACAACATCCACAGAGAATGAACACAATGCCACAGTCAACATCAATAACTGAGGCTTGCAAATCCAGCCCAAATGCCAGGGGTAGGCACATTGTTAACATAAGACAGAAGTTTGTGCCTTCAAATCTAGTTGCAGACAGAAGTTTCTTAGAGCATGGAAGGCAGGAAGAAGTATATGAAGAGGACTATATAATAGTAAAGTCAATATTTAAAATCTCTTTAGCAATAAAAGCAGACAGCCATGGTAGCTTAAGCCTGAGATCCAGCCTGGACTGAATAGAGACTCAAAAAGCTCTCTGTGTGTGAGGGGGTGGGGATTATTTGCAGACCCATGTCTGTAATACAATTTAATTTATACACTTTCTCTCCTTTATGAACAGAGAATTAAATACTTTTGAAGGTGATATAAGGTATTCAAAATTAATATCTTCTTAAGTTGTCATTTTTATCATCTTTTGATGTAGAGAACATTAATGTTCTGCTCTATAAATCTGTTTCTATGTCTGTCTTTCATGTATCTTCCACCTGTCTTCTCTACCTTTTGTCTACTGCCCACTCAAAAAGACTCCCTTTCTTGGAAGAGAAGAAACAAAGTTTATTCTTGAATAAATTTGACTGATAAGGGCCTGGGAAAACAGGGTCCAAGTTTCCTGAAGCAACAAGCTTCCATATTTACAGAACCAAAAAGGAATCCACGTGGCAGTTTCAAATACATTGCATTGCTAGGAACATTCGGCAGGCAGAATACAGCAGATTAGGACAATTTCTACAATAAATTTCAAAGGTATCTGCTGGTGTGCTTAGATTTTTGCTGGAATAAACCAGTAGCCTGGTAAGGTAATATATTTCTAAAGGTTTTGCCTGGTTGCCACAAAGTGTTAGGTCAGACACAGAGGTGGACAATGAATGCCACAATTAAAGGAGCTGAGACAGCTCAAGATGATTCAACTGTGTATCTGCAGCACTCTAACTCTTTACAATCATGTTTTAATAAAACCAGAAATGATAGTGCATGGCTTTAATCCTGCCCGTGGGAGGCAGAGGCAGGCAGAGCTCTATGGATTAGAGGCCAACCTGGACTATATAGTGAAATCCTATCTTAAAACATACATGCACACACACACACACACACACACACACACACCCAAGCAAGCAAGCAAGCAACCAGCCAGTGCTCTCATCAGTCAACTAAGCTTATAGAACTTGAAGAATCCTTAACATGGCTGGGTTTTGTTTTAGTGGTAACTTTGGTTCAATTCCAAGGTAATATAATAGAGATACAAATATTGACAAGAACTTGATTTAAAATACCCTTGCAAAGGAAATGTCTTTATTAATTTTATATTACAAATACTGAAAATTGTGGGACGAGAACAATGAATTCTAGGGATGTGAAGCAAGGGAAGCTCATGACCTCCTATAACAAAAGGGAGAAAGATGCCTTCTTTAAGAGGCAGGGGCAGAGATAGCTCTCAGGATACACAGCTTCAAAACAGAGACACAGGGCAATTGAGGACACATGGGGTCAGTGTAGGTCTTTGTAAGCCTGTAAAGTCTTTGCCACTTGACAATGACCAGATTATTTTCTAAGTCTCCATTTCTGTGTCTTTAAAACAAAGGAGTTGCTCACAGTAAAGATAAAGATCAATCAAATTCTATAATTTATGATGCAGTCATAAATTCAAATAACAATAAGACATGAAGTGTGTGGTTTTATTGGCTTTTGCTCATTTAAGCAACTGAATAATTTACAGATGTAATTATCAAGTATATAAAGGAGGAAAGTTCAAAGAAACAAAAATTGACTGTCTTTTTAATATAATAACAAAGCAGCTCAGCATTTGCCTTCATGCTGGGTGGGTGTGAATACCTTAATAGGCTAGGACACTTGCATTCTGTCCCAGCCAAGCTGCTCCGTTAAAAGCCTCTCAAGTGGTATCCCTTGGTGCTAGAGACGGAGCCAAAATTGTTCTTTTAGCTGTGACCTTTGGAAAAGAAAACCTTTGTGTTGAAGGCAATGGGGGAAATGAAGGATTATTCTAATTCCCACTTATTAAAATCACAATGTCGCCATTCCCAGGGAAGGAGAAAGTGGAGAGGACACTTTGTCTCTGGTGTTTTCTTGTTTGTGTGAGAACCTAATTCTATTTGGTGAATAATAATGGGTGCAATTAACCAATTTGAGTACTGAGTACTTGTCTCATAAACTGAGCTGTGAAAAGCCCTGGGAATTCGATATCTGACAACCATTCCAGAAAGAAAAAGGCCCTTGCAAGGCAGCATTTGGTTGCCTAACATTTTTAAAACTCAGCTTGAAAATCAAACTAAGTCGAGGGCTTTTGGCTGTCACTTATATAGCACTTGCTTCCTGTTTATTTTAAAAAAAATGTTTTTTTTTTCAACAGTAGAAGTGCATTCATTGAAAATTGTTGGTGTGGTTTCACAGTTAACTCACAGTTTATCACACACTGTTATGTCCATTGAAATTCCAAATGAACGTCTGTGTTTGCTTTTTATATCTTACTGAAATCACATTGCATAGAGAAAGCAATTTCGGTATCAAAAATAAGCTATGGTACACCACATGAAATATGAATTTGCATCTATTAACTTTCCACAGATACAGTGTCAGAGTCTATGATCAGTCTTGAGAGGCAAAAGGAGTCAAACACAGACTTGAATCCTGCCTAATGTGTTTTTAGGCTTTCAAATGCATTGGTATACAGAGTCCAGGGTTAGGATGGGACTATCGGATAAGAAAGGAAATCTCTGGCTTTGGTGTCTGAGGAATACAGGCTGGTTAGCTAGCGTATTTACAAAGTTCTGGATAAGAGGAAAAAATGTCAAAATAAAACGTAATGTGTAGCTCTCTGACAGTGCGCTGTTTCTGAGAGACAGAAAGAAAGCTGAAGGGATTTAAAATTTGCTACAGAAATTGTTTTTAATTGGTCAAGCACAGGATAGCATTCTGTTTTGCTTTTAATTGCATGAAATATCATGTGCATGCCATGACCAGTGTCAAGCATCTGAACAGCAGAGAAGGCCATGCACACACTGGCAAGAAGGCCATGCACACACTCACACAGGCAGCCATGCACACACTGGCAAGAAGGCCATGCACACACTCGCACAGGCAGCCAGAGCACGATGGCCCACATCAGCTGGCTCTGCTGTTACTCGTCTGTAGAAGAGGATTTATTTCCTCATTCAATCATAAAAGCAAAGATTCAAACTTAAGAACAAAGAGATGGGGAAAAGGCACATACGGTCCAAGGAGGTATTGGTTCTTTTATTTTTCTCTTGTAAGTGGGATTACAGAAGTAACCAAGAAAGATCATAAACCTAAGAATGTTATGTTGCAATATGGTTTCATTCTTTGGAATTTTGGAAGACATATGACAAAATCGGTTGCTTTAACTAACATCTATGACTACTAATTCTATTGATAAAAATGGGTGAGAGAAAAAAGGAGAGTGGGGGGGAGAGATAGAGGGAGGAGGGAGGGAGAGAGAGAGAGAGAGAGAGAGAGAGACAAGAATAGTGTGCTTTGGGCTCAACCAGTGGCCCTAGTAAATGAAAGGTATGCTGTGCCCCTCTTCCATCAAGGAAAGAGGATCTTCCTTTTGCTTCCAGCCTGTGCTCTCTCTGCCCTGTCTCTCTTCAGAAGAGGTGGCTGAGGCCTCTTCTCCTCTCCCCAATCCTCTCTTCTCCCCCGCTTCCCTTTTACTGAAAAAAAAAAAAAAACTATATCCAAACTCACTCTGCATGGCATGCCTATCCATTTCTGTCTCTCACTCGCTTTGGCTCCTTGAGGGACTGGCTGCCCAGCAGACTGGCTTAGGTCTCCCACCCACCTGGGACCCACAGAGGCCTCTGGTAGTGGAAACGGCTGCCCCTCATGACTCATTGCTGCCTCTCAGAGACCTGTACCGCTTTATATAAACCATTACAGCATGGAGAGGGAGTCAGACAATGGGTGAGTTACTTAAGACACAGCAGGCCTGTATTTGGGGGAAAAGCCTGATGAGGTATTGTGCCCAGTCTGTGGCGACTTGGACCACCAGGCAGACGAATTCACTGAAATGCAAAAGTAAGGGTTGTTCTAGCCCACATGTATAAGCTGGCAGGGACCTTGAAAAACAGCAGCGGGAGGAGGTACTCCAGCCTTCTAAAGAGTATTCTGTAAAGTCAAAAATCAGAAAAGTTACATTAGCAGGGTTTGGGATGATGGGCTCAATCCTAATTGACTAACAGTTTTATCAAGGGGTGTCCTGGTGAAAAACAATGGGTGTGTGTTGGCAGATGATCCTGTCTCCAATGGTTGGAATATTAGGAATTTCCTTTGGATGGTCTGTTGCTGGGTGGTGCCTGGGTGGTCTCAGTTTATAGTCTTTCGTGCAACCAGGTATTGCCTTAGGGACTTGAAGAAGGAAGCTAAAAAATATCTCACACTAGCTCAAAATTGAATATAATAAAAGGTTATTAATTTAGGGCAGACTTGCTGCGGCCAGCACAGCCTGGATAGCCGAGACTGGCAGGGGGTGCCGGGATTGAGACATGGAGGCATCTTTTCAGGTGGAAGAACAGCAACCTTTATTTTGCCCAGCAACCTTTTATAACTCTATTCCTTCTATGGAGACCCACCAGCTAGGAAGAACACAAACATCCTTGTCAATTACAGACCACAAGGAAGTTCTGCTCTCAGTAAGGGGGAGTGAGGGCAGCTAGATCACAACACAGACTCACAGATCACAATACTCTGCTGGAACAGGAACAGCAACTGAATCTCGCAGCTGAAAATGAGGCTGGATGCATGCTTTACATCAGAGTATATAGTATAAGAGGCCACGCCCAAGTGGGTGGGTAACTTAAAGGCTACTGGTGGTAGGAATTCCTACAGCACCGCCCCCTTTGTTTAAATAAGAAAGTTCTAAGCCTAATACAAAGTTATATACAATGAGAATAAATATCAGGTATAAAAGTTAGAATTATAACCAGTATAAATGATATCAACAAAGAAACAGGTGATAAATGTTTCAATAATTATCCTATCCTAATGAGTTTAAGTCTTGTATATAAATAATTTGGCCAAGTCATGAGAGGAAAGTAATTACAACTATCTAGTCTTCCACCCCATCAAAGATCTGAGAAGGGAAATAATATTACTTGAGGAAGCAGAAAGTGCAATCAAGCAACTTCCAAAATGTGCAACAAATGACAGAGACAACTGGCTATCTGGGCAATCACTCAAAGGTCTCATTTGCAACATTGAAGCAACCAAATTTGGCTAAGGTCTAGAAAAATTGACAGACCATTTTCAGAGGCAGGAAAATTTTCAAAACCGTCTTACCTTGTCTTGGCAAGATTTGAGAGTCTTTTATTTATATCCTGCTTGTCCTGTCCAGACATCATGCATTTTGTCAGTGGTCAAGGCACGGGCAATTCCTTGGCCAAAGGCCAGTTTTGCCAAGAAGAAAACGAGCTCCAAGTAGAGTGTCTTCCGTGCTCAACATTCTCTCAGAAATAGATCAGTGCTGCCTGGAGCAATCACGTCTCATGTCAACAGAACCATAAGTTGTTTAAATGCCTTATTCTATAGCTCTTTGAAGTGGTTAAAGATGCCCTATCTATGCAGAATACAATTTCTATGTATTTAAAGAACCTGATTAGTCTAACTATAAGTATAGCAAACATGGATAACTATTGACCTATAATTTTTAATACTTATATAACTTAAAGACTAAGACTTCATATTAGAACATTAAACAATATTTAAACAACTGTGCAACAAATGAGGAAAATGACCTCAAAATGTAAAAACTGTATAAGTATCTTGATCAGAGGTAGGAATGTATTTTGTAATATGATAAAATACATCTAAAATTGTATCAATATACAAAATGTCTTAAGCAAAGGTAGAAGCATACATTGCATGCATACAATATGACAAAATAACCTTGCCTAGGTATACAAATATTGTAGAAGAAAATAGGAACTTATTCAATATAATTTAAGCTTGTATCAATATCCAAGAATCTATACCAATGTAAATTGCCTATAAATAATAGCCCACAAGTATTCACTCTCTTTCTCACTATTATTATTAGTGTGAGTAAACTCACACTAATCTATTACCCCATCCAATCCCCCCTTTTATTTTTCAAAGAGATCCCTGATCCTACATAATTTTCCCCCAACACCAAACTTTATACCAATTATAATCAACCCCTAAATGATGTCCCTAACCCTGAGGACAAAATTTGTTGGAAGAGGGGACATAATTTTCTAGAATTACTTCCCGCTGTTGTTGGGGCATTGTTCTTTCTATGGGATCCTGTGAAAGTAAAATGATGGTTAAGTTAGAAGATTACTGTCTGGTATTTTGGTGACAAGCGGCCGGGAATGAGACAAGTAGCCTCTTTGCAAAAGATTGGTGCCAATGTGGGGATTAAATCCACATAAAACCTGAAAGGGCTTGAAAAGGAATTCTAGACACTAAAAAACAAAATTTAGCCACATCTCCCGCCCCCCAAATAGGCTTTGCTTGTGGTGGCATGCTTCAGCCCCCCTAAGAGAGGTTTTCCTGATTCAGCGGTAGCAAACAAAAATCCATGGCCATTTTGAAATGCTGGTTTTCTGTGCCATGCTGCCAGCGCAACCTCTGGCTCTTTCAGGAGACTGAGCATTTGAATGGGGTTTGTGAGTAACGTGCTAAGGCTTGCTTGGTGGTAACATGGACTGCATGGACGGGCTTTTGTATAGAGATGGGGCATTATGCATGGCTCTCAGAGGTGGCAAGCAGCTCTGCCATGCTGGGCTGGACAGTGCAGTATTTCACCTAGCAATGGTGCAGCTTACGTTTATAAGCTTAGCATTTTAAGGAGTGCTCCTGGACAGTAAAGAATTACAGATACATAATAGGACAGATTCAGACATAAAAGACCTCTAAATCTGTCACAGTGTTGTATAAATGTATGTAGGCTTGGTAGAGATAAGAAAAAGTATAGAGAGTTATAAAAAGAACTAAGTGGTTAATAAAAAAGGGAAACAAAAGTCTTTAAATAGAGTACAGAGAGTCAAAGATTAAAAGAAGTATAAAAGAACAAGCCATGTAAAGGTGGAATATACGCAGAGAGTCTGGATTATGTATACTTGTAATGGGTTTGTGAGCTGCCTGGGAGGCAGGAGACAGTGGGACCCGAGAGCAGCCAGTCCCGGGCAGGGCCCGGGTGCACCACATAGCAGGTCTCCAAAGGTGGCTGGTCCACTGGGTATCCCTGGCGGTTAGCCATTTGGGCAGCAGGTGGGCACGGCAGACAGATAGGCACACCATGCAGATGGTTTTGCTGTAAGCTGCTGGGGTCCCAAAAGCAGCCAGTCCCAAGCAGGGACAGCACACGAGACCACATGGCAGATCTCCATGTGACTGCTGCCAGCAGGTGAGAGAGATGGATAAACACACCATACAGAGTAAAGTTTGACATTTATTAGATAGGTTATGGAGGGGAAGAAAAAAGGGGAGGGGAAGACAGAGAAAGAAAAAGAGGGAGAGAGGGAGAGAGGGAGAGAGGGAGAGAGGCTGCCTCTCCAAGAGAGGGGACAGGAAGAGAAAAAGTGGGGGTCTGAGGGTGCAAGCAGGAAGGGAGTGGGCGTGGCTTGTCTCTTAAAGAGACAGAGCAATCATTACAATACTATTGTGTTTTCTTTGAATTTCATGACTATAGAGAGACATTTGATTCTGTGGATTGCTAAGCTAAACCAACATATATACATTAAAGGTATCTTTCTTTAAAATTTGGGTCTAAGAATATTTTGCTTTGGAAAACAGGTTTTTTGTTTTTTTTTTTTTTTTTTTTTTTTTTTGTTTCCACAAAGGATGAGAACCTGTGGATTGCTTCCAGACTAATATTATTTGATGGACCAAGAGCCCCTTAAAGGTTGCCATGAACACTGCCAAAAATTTTTTTCTCCTAACTGCTGACTGATATGAACCTAACACACAGGATATGCCATGAAAGGCCTGATTAACAGTACCCCCAAATTAGCAGGAAGAAGTCTAGAGAACTACACCCATATTCCCAAATATTTTTTTTTATAAATGTATCTTTACATTTAAAGGGGGCTATGCTATAGAGATTTGCATCTGTGTGAATATTACTGTATTGATGCAAGTCTTAGGCCAATTTTATTACATGTATATTTCTGCTTTTGATTAAGGTGTTTGTGCTGCTCATTTAAAAAATGTAATGTATATTAAGAACTATAGGTAAATAGTGAGTCATCTATGATAGTCAAGCTTATAGTCATGATAGTTAGATTTTCTAGACGTACAGAGCTGTATTTCAGATGAATAGGGATTATTCAAATCTTGTAGAGACCTTCAGAATATAGCATTTAAAGTGTTTTAAGAATTTAGGACCTTTAATGACAGTGAGACACATCTGTTCCTGGTAGCACCAAGCTACTTCAAGAGGAATATGGGCATCAAAGAGGCTTTATTCTTACATATGTTTGCAAACTTAGTCTGTCCGTATGTCTAATGTATTATAATGATTGGAGAGCCCAGAGCTCAGTTAGAGTTGGGTTTTATAATAGCAAAGGTTGGGGTGAGGGATTTATTTCTAAGGTTTAGGACCCCTTATTGGCTGACATTTGTCTAGGGGTGTCTGGTAAAAAGCGATGGGTGTATGCTGGCAGGTGATTCTATCTACAACAGTTGGAAAAATAGAAATTTCCTTTGGATGGTCTGTTCTTGGGTGGTGCCTGAGTAGTCTTAGTTTGTGGTCTTTATCAGAACCAGGTATTGCTTTGGGATAAACCACTGAGACTCACTCAGGCCTCTACTGAGCTTGTCATGGCTGGGTCCTATACCACCAGCTCTGATGCATTATGGATTTTTGGTAAATGAGACAAATAGATGACAGACTGATTTTAATGTTCTTCCTTTCACTATCATTGAAAATTTCTTTTTTATTTTTTTGAGAATTACATAATTTTAGCCACTTTGAAATCAAAACGTGGGAAATCAATAAAAATAATAAGCATAACCAGAATCCATGAACTTTAACCTGGATGTGAAAGAAATGAAGGCATGATAATTTTAAAATTGGACTGAATATTCAAAAACCAATTTCCTTCTTATATATTAAGGCTTCCAGTTTTATAGTTCTATGGATTCCTGAGTGTAGAAAAAAGTGGGTCTCTATCATCTATCTGTTTCTTGTGCCTTTTCTTGGGCTATTTTTTCTTTGTTTTTTTTTTCTGCTCTAATTTGATGGCTTTTGTTTTAACTAATTACACTTTATTGTATTTTTATTTATTTTTTATTTTATTATTATCCCTTAGAATCTTGTTTGTTTTCTAAAGACGGAAAACAGATAGATTTGGGTGGGAGAAAGAAGGATAGGGAGGGACTGGGAAAAGAGGGGGAACCATAATCAGGACTTTTGTGTGAAAAAAAATCAATTCTCAATATAGAATCACTTTTAAGAAATCATGCAGTTTTTACAATGTATTCAGAATAAATGAAAAGAGATGAGATCCCCAGAAGTAACTAATGAAACATGTAGAACAATTATATAAAACCAGAAACAAAGTAATACTAAAGCATTCTGAGTATAATTATAACATACTTAATAAAATGTCATAAAGATATACCACTGTATACTCAAATGTATATTTACGTATTTCATAGATTAAGTACATACACAGAGAGGCACAAATATATCAGTACATTTTTAGCGAATTTGAGTGTAAAAGAAACTGACTTCCTCAAACATTTTTGGGAACATAAATTGGTATGAACTCTGAGATACAATTTGTGATTTATAATGCAATTTTAACGAGTTATAGTTTGAGTCACTTTTCCTATAAATACCTGTACACTTGTCAGTTACATAACTGAGAGAGCAGATTCACTATGATATTGTTCATAATAACAGAAGATTAAAATAGCCCCAGTGTCTTTCATCTACAGAATGGTGACTACACGATAGTGCAGCAAATTAATAGAATTATGGAGCCAGCAATTTAAATAAGAACACTTAGACAAACCCATGTGTTTGTTAAAATGCTTTCTAAATTAATTGTTAAGTCGACATACAAAGTACTGGGTTTAACTTTGGCATTTCCATATGTGTTGTTGTACTTTATTTTCAGTATCCCTCCACTCACTCCCCTCTCTGGGCCTCCTGATTCCTGCTGACGAGCTTCTTTTCTTTTCCCTAAACAACTATGCCTGTTGATGTCAACATCTCTTTCTCCCTCTCCCTGAGAATCTCTTCTTCCACCCTTCATCCCCTTATTGTTATGGTGTTCATAGTGGGTCATTCTTTTTGAAAAAGGCAATTTCAGCATCTAAGAATACACAGAACATGTCTAAAATCATTAACCCCACTTTCTTCTTGAACTCTATGTGTTAGACAAAGCAGGTGGAGTGTTTGTAACACATCTTGGTTTGGCGTTAGGATCTTATGGTCTATGGAAGGATGTTGTGTTTTCAGGTGAGTTCATTCACAGCAATAGTAATGATCTTGGGAGCGAAGCACTTTTCATATGCCAACTTACCTGTCTAGAGCTGCAACCCGAGCTACTCCATGGATAGGCTCTTTCAGTAAGAGCCACTACTACTCTGCCAAAACTGCTCAAACGACTGGGTGTCCAACAAGCATGTAGAGGTTCTTGAACTTACTCAAAGCAGCCTGCCCTGCAGCTTTACACCGTGACTTCTGCCCAAGAGAACACAAGTGCTTACATGTTCTACATTTACTTCATGTGAGAGTTTGGTCTCAAAGGTATCTAAAAGCCTGTGTAGAATGAAGTCCCATCTAAAAGGAGGCCACTTGTAGGATGTCTTAGGTCACTGCAAAGTGTCTCAAAGAGATTGATGGAATGGGAAGGAGTCCAGTTTCTTTTATCTCTTTTGGTTCTAGCCATGTAGTGATTGGCTCTGTTCTCTAGGACACTCTACTCCATCATTGCTATCTTGACAGGAATTCCAAAGCAACAGAGTCAATGACAGACCCCCATTGGGAGAAGAGAGAGTTGTCTGGACATGATGAACTAAGATATCCAAGCAACAAGGCTCTCCAATAGGTCGCATCATAACTATAATGAAATCCACATTTCAAAACAGAATGGAGGCAAACCGTTGCTCTCTGACATCATTGAAAAAAAAAACTCCATTATAAGCACCATCTCTTTAAAATAAATACTTTATAATACAGCAATCTAAATGTCATATAATTTCAGCACTTTCTGAAATATAAGAATAGTACCTGTGTAATTGATTATTAAAAGTTGCTGCAGGGTCCCTGTTAGCGGCAGGCCACAGACCATGTGGTGGCAGGCAGGGGGCAGTGGGTCCTGAGAGTAGCCAGTCCCAATCAGGGACAGTGCTTGAGACCATGCGGCAGGTCTCCGAAGGTGGCTGGTCTTCAGTAGTGAGCCACGAGGCACACCATGGAGAGTGAGGAGAGTGAGGTTGGATATTCATTTAGTAGTTATGGAAGGGAAGGGAGAAAGGAATAAGAACAGAGAGGCAGACAGAGAGAGAGAGAGAGAGAGAGAGAGAGAGAGAGAGAGAGAGAGGAGAAACCGAAGCTGCCTCTCCAAGAGGGAGTCGGAAAAGAGAGAGTACTTAGGCTGGAAGCTGAAGATCAGCCTGTCTCAGCAGATGGGGGAGGGAGTAGGTGTGGCTTGTCTCTTTAAGAGACAAGACAATCATTACAACCTGTTTAATTTGCTTTTTGTTCCTGTGTTAAACACCATGACCCAAAGCAACTTGGAGAGAGAAAGGGTTTATTTGTATTATAGGTGACAATCCATCATCTTAGGAATCCAGGGCAGAGGCACAGGAAGGAACCTGGAGGCATGAATTGAAGCAAAGAGTATGAAGAACCACTGCTTATTGACTTGCACCCTCTGAGCTGCTCAATTACCTGTTTTATACTTCCCAGGTCCACCCACCCAGATACCATACCACTTTAGTGGGCCTCCCACCTCAACTGGTGATCAAGAAAATGACCTACAGATATGCCCACAGTGCAGTCTGATACAAAGGGGGAAAAAAAAAGAAAGAAATGCTTGAGTCTTTCACAATAAAAATACCAAAATATTTAATGGGAAAGACTACAAAATACAAGTAGAGAAAATAGCAGGTCCCCATAAAGTAAAGACTATGCTCATTTGTGTGATATTTATCATAAAAGGAAACCTGTTTTTCCAAATTTATTAATAACTCAATGTAGTGACTATCAAAATCTCCACTCCACTACCTTAGGAATTTATAAGAAAGCTAAAAGGCCAACAATAACCAAACAAGGTAAGACAATTTTAAAAATTGATTCCATGAAGGGACGTGAATGTGGTTCAGTGGATAACACCTCTGAGTTATGAAGTGCAAATCTCTAGCACCTAAATGAAAACCAGGTGGACCTAGTGACTACCTGGAATTCTACTGCTTAAGGTAGAAGCAGAGGAGCCTGAGTGTAAGTTGAACCAGTTAAATAGGCACTTTATGGGTGAGTGAGATACCCTGCCTCAGAGAATACAGTAGAGAATGATCAAATAAGGCAGCAGACTGACATCAACTCCTGACTTCCACGTGCACATCATCTGAACACACACATGTGAACACGCATACTCATATACAGGGAAAAATGGCTCAGTGATCAATGCTGAAAGTTATCATGAAGTTAAATCATTATAATTATGTCAGAAGTAAGAAGAACAGATGCACTAAATGACACAGAAGAGAGAGGTCAAGGAAAGACCTCTATGCATAAGAGAGTATAAATGTGATGCTGTCAAATCAGCAAGAGACACATACTCCAGTCAGAGGTGTTTATTAATCAAGAGCATGAATGGAAAGTGCATCTTCAACCTGCGTCATTCATAGAGAAAGCCTTGCTAGGGCAGAAGCCAAAATGCAAATGTAACTTTAATCATCTAGAGGAAAGTTGTGGGAAACCTGATAATACTGGAGAGGGTCCAACTGTGAGGGAAAAAATAAAATAAAATAAAATAAAATAAAATAAAATAAAATAAAATTGTGTTTTACTAGACTTGTTCTCCACCCTCTTCCTAGGATAAATTTTACTGGAGTTTTTAGGACTCGAAAGAGCACTAAGGCTGTTGGAGGCATACTTGATTCGGTGGAAAGAGTGTTTTCACTTCTGTATCTCTTCCCAGGAGAGCAGAAAGTAGGACAAACTTTCACATTGAGTAACTGAGGTGCAGACAGGAGATTTACCCATTATAGTATCTGCTACAGCGTAATGCTACAGACATGTGTGTACAGTGCTTCTAGACAAATAAAATCAGGGCTTGTCCGAGCACAAATATGACATAAAGTGAGCCAAAACAATCCAACATGGTCTTAGAACCCATTTCACATTAAAATACATAAAAATGCCACACACATACACACACACACACACACACACACTTACACACTTGTGTTATATAGAAAAACTGGAATTTTGTAGTCTTTTGGGACTATTTAAAAACATATCATTTCGCTACTGAAGGAAATATCTTGTAGATTTGGGCTCAAATATGAATATCAAACAATTTCAGATTTGAATTAGAACTATCATAAGATGCTTCATGAGAGTACATATGATACGTATTTTAAAAAGAGAGCTTCAAAATGCATTTTTATGATAAATTTTGTTATAATATAATAATTTAGTAAAATAAAATTTTATTATAATAAAAACACAAGGCTCAGGTTTAGCCTGGACCCACTGGCTTTATATTTCATATTTATACACACACACACACACACACACACACACATATATATATATATATATAGTCTTCTTTGTGTTAGCATTCTTCTTCTTTTTAATACAATGCAGTCAGTATCACCACAAACAACTCCCACTAGAGAATAAGAGTGCTCATGCTGCAGACCGCATGAAATAACCTGTAGAAACCTTCATTGGTTTTCTCCGCAGGTAGAATAGACAATTTTTAGTGGGAAGATGGTTCATTCATAATATCTGTCAACCTGCAGTGGTGTAAAACGTGGTTTTACACCAAATAATCAAATCAGAATTGTAGTAATCTGAGCGGCAGGGCTGCGTCCCCAGCACTCCGGCTGCCCACATGGCTAGCTTATGCCCCAAAATAATTACACAGAAACTGTATTCTTTTAAATACTGCTTTTCCCATTTCTATCTAGCCTCTTCTTGGCTAATTCTCACATATTAATTTAGCCCATTTCTAATCATCTGTGTGTAGCACCCCAAGGTGCACTTACCAGGAAGATTCTATCCTACATCCATCCTGGGTCTGAGCTTCATGCATCTGCCTCAGAGAGCAGAGCTCTCACGTCCGCCCGGGAGAGGGGAGCATGGCGTCTCTCTGAGGCATCTGCTCCCGAGAGGAGAGCTGTGGAGTCTGAGCTCACTTCCTCTTCCTCCCAGCGTTCTGTTCTGTTTACTCCTCCCACCTATCTTCTAACCAATGAGGGCCAAGCAGTTTCTTTTTATTTAACCAATGACCTTCCTCCATCACAGAATTCCTTCTTAGTTATCCAGTTCCTCTATTATAATGAACTGGAGGATGCATATTAGAGAGTCTTGCAAATTAGGCTGGGTTCTTTAAAGATACATTCCATTTTTATTGCTGTTCACATCTCCCTAAGTGTTTATAGCTTTGAAACCAAACAAAACAGAAAAAAAGAGTGAAGAAAAGAAAAGAAAAAAAGGAACACAAAATTTCCTTTTTACTATGGCGAAAATATTAGTATAAATACATCACATGAATTTTTCATTTGTGTTTTTATTTTAAACATTAGCACAAACATGTACTATTGACTGTAATTTTGAAATCCAACACAGTAACAATCATATAACGCCTCAGACATTCCAAGGCTTGAATTAGGAGATTATTAATATGTTATATTTTTTATGATGACCTTAGATAAAGATCTCATTATCTTATACTTCCATGGTGATAAACAGTATTGGAGACAGGCAGGTTACAGAAGGAATTCCCTTAACTCACAGATCTGGTAAGAGATATGGCTATGAATCAGGAATTCATTAACAGAGGGTGATCATTTGTATAGAATATTTTTCACGGTATAATATGTTTCTTTTATTACCTCTCAGGTATCCTCAGGACTCCTAGTCTTAAAAGACCTCTGTAGCCAGTCTATGCCTGTGCACCGTCTCAGTCTCTTGCTTTGCCTCCCAGACTTTCCAACTGTGCTCTTGTCTATAGTGCTTTACCACATCTAAAGTGTCTCAGATGTCATCACAGGTCAAAGAAAAACTCCTTGTACATCCTTTGATTAAGCAAGCTCCATAATTGTTCCTGGAACTGCCTGTTCTGATCAGGTTTGTTTTCAAAGTCATTGGTAATCAGCATTGCTGTGACATTGGAGTCGGAATACTAATGATGAGAAATGGAGATGAGCATGCTTTTAGCTTCCGGCGCAATCTTATTTAGAATAGTCTGCTAAAACGTTGGCTGTCTTCTGAAATCTCATAATCATTATGCGATGCTGCCTCATCCTTTAAGTTTGAAATGTATTCCATGGGGGAAGAATGGTAATTTTTCCTTAGCTTTCATATGTTTTCAGTTGTCACAGTCCCTAAAAGCAAATGGTGAAGCAATAATGATAAAGGAAAAGAGGGATACCCGAAATACAAAAGCTGCCAGTCGATTTGAATGCTAGCCTAATAGAGAATCTCCTGAAAGAGTACATTGTTTTATTTTTGAGTTTTACAATATAGTTTCATCTTTTCTTTCATTTCTTCCCTGCAAACCTTTCCATAATCCCCTCTCTCGTTGATATCTTTTAAATTCACGGCATCCATTTTCATTAATTGTTATATGAGATTTGTTTGTGTGTGTGTGTGTGTGTGTGTGTGTGTGTGTGTGTGTGTATTTTCTTAAATACAACCTGTTCAGCCTGTATAGTGTTACTTGCATGTATATTTTCAGGGCTGACCTCACTGTTATTGGAAAATCAATAACAGCCTGGGGAAGGCTGTTTTCCTTGCTCTCAGAATTCCTTGGTTGCCTGTAGTTCTTTATGCAGGGCTGAGGCCTCCTGGGCTTTCTGTAGTCCTCCAGGCAATCTATTTGTGTCCTTGGTCAACTAATGTTTAAACAGTCATGCTGAGAGGCTATATGACATAGCTTCTGACATTCGTAGGAGAGACAATCTCACAACAAACTCCTTTATCCTCTGAACCATACAGCCTTTCTACCCTTCCACGATGTTCCCTGAGCCATAGGTATGGAAATGTTTTGTAGATGTTCTCACTGGTAATAGTTTTCCCAACTTTACCTTACAGCCTTTCTACCCTTCCACAATGTTCCCTGAGCCTTAGGTATGGAAATGTTTTGTAGATGTACCCACTGGTATGAGTTTTCCCAACTTTACCTTACAGCCTTTCTACCCTTCCACGATGTTCCCTGAGCCATAGGTATAGAAATGTTTTATAGATGTTCTCACTGGTATGAGTTTTCCCAACTTTACCTTACAGCCTTTCTACCCTTCCACAATGTTCCCTGAGTCTTAGGTATGGAAATGTTTTGTAGATGTTCCCACTGGTATGAGTTTTCCCAACTTTACATTTTGACTGGTTGTGGATTTCTATAATGATCTCTGCTGTAAAGTGAAATTTCCTTAATGAGGGGTGAGAACAGCACTTAGCTGTGGGTCCAATGACAACTACCTAGAGTGTTGTTAGCAATTATCTTGGTTTAACAGAGTAGCGGTGGAGTTCATTCTCCAGCACGATCCATGACTGTTTGCTTGAGCCTGTTGCAGTTGGCAGGGTTTCCAGTACCTAGCATAACCTTCCTGTTTTTGAGCAGGTTTTATGTCCAATTAGAGAGCTGTTGTTTTTCACTAATATATATGTGCCACAAATAAAACCCTAATTAGGATTATTGTGTCATGCTGATCATTACTGTGTTTCATGGGTGTCATGGCTAGCAGGTAGGACTGTACAACAAAGAAAGGGAGCTATGAGTCTCTAAGGCTAGGGACTAAGGGTAAGGTGGATAAGCTGCAAGAGTTAATTAGAGACTAATTAATGCTGATCTCTCCTGAGCAATAAGGGTCTAGCGTCGACTTTCCAGATCTTTCTTTCTTTTCCCTGATAGAAAGGTGAGGTGGGAGTAATTTTATCTCTTTAAGTATGTTTCTAGTATTTGGAAAAATATTAGAAAAAAGCAGGTATTTTGAATTTATTACTTCTTAATTGCTTTCAGGTTCAATATTTAGCCCTAGTTTTGGTTGACTATTTTTGGTCTCAAGGAATGCTAAAGATACAGATTAATTAAAATGCATGATTAAATATAATACTAAAGGTTTATTTGACTGCCAAAAATAGATTAAATATAATAATAACACTATTTTGTACTGAATATGTATGTAGATACTTAAATATAAATTATCTTATTCAAATGTAGTGATGAGAATTAATATATATTTGTCAGGAGCCAATTTCCTCCTAAAATCATTACAGGAACCATCACCCTGGGGAGTCTGCAGAGAACCCCACACCCTTAATTGTGTTAGGAATAGTTCTATTGACAGAGCCTACCCCACACCCAAATTGGCTGTTAATGAGAGCTATCTGTTAGCGGAACCCACCCCACATTCCAAACTATCTAGGGATCTAGGTGTGTCAACTCAGTGACTTCTTGGCCTACAGTGACCTGACCGAAGACAACCTCCTGCCTACGTGACCAACTCGGACCATGTGACCAACATGAACCACGTGGCAAGAGCCCAGGCCCCTGCGCCCACCCCCCAACTCTTTACCCTATAAAAGTTGTACCCCGTGTCTAATAAAGGGAGGCTTTGACAAGAATTCTCGCTTAGCCTCCTTCCGCTTTCCTAGCCCATTATCTTCCAGGTGGTGCCTCTCCGTGACCCTGGAATAACTGATTGCAGGGTGGGTTACAACCCCTAGACTGAGTAGCCCACCCAAGGCAATCGACATACATTAATACATATGTAGCTTAGTTATGTATATACATTAATTCATACAACTTTGTGTGTCACATGTTATTCACAAGTATGAGGAGTATTTAAATGAATCTCCACAATATTTGGAAATGATCTGACAGTGACCTGCCTGCTTTGACATAAAAGTATATTTTAAATTATTTTTTCTGCACCTTCCAATCACTTAGTATGTCTTAATTAGGGTTTCAATTGCTGTGAAGAGACGCCATGACCACAGCAACTTTTGTAAAGGAAAACATTTAATTTGGGTGACTTACAGCTTCAAAGATTCAGTTTATTTTCATCATGGTGGGAAACACGGTGACATTCATGCAGACACGATGCTGGAGGAAGCGCTGAGAGCCCTACACCTTGATCCACAGTCAACAGTGAACTATGACACCAAGCATAGCTGAATCATTGGAGACCTCAAAGCCCACCCCTACAATAATACACTTCCTCCAACAAGAGTGTGCCTACTCTAACAAGGCCAGCCATACCTCCTGATAGGGCCACACCCTTCAGGAGCCATTTTCTTTAAAACACACAGATGCACACACAAAGGAGATTTTTAATTTTGGAAATAAAGACAAATGAAAGAGCCAAGAAATAGATAATGAAGTATTTGCAACAAGTGGTCTCACATCAAGCAAATTTCTATACTTTTTTCTGAAGTAATTATCTATTCTTTCCTACATATTTCTTATATTTATTTCCATCCAAAAATAAAAAATGTAGTATTTCCTGGAAATGCTGAATTCTTTGAAATTTTTGAGAAACTTGCAGGCATGCAAGGAGAACATTTCTTCTCAGAATTAATCCAGATATTTCATTCTTTTTCATCTTGCTGTTTTTTGAAACCCTCAGGCTGCAAATTCTATTATCAAAAATAAGCTTATTTGAACAGCATCATTCCAATTTTTTAAAATTTGAATGTGTGTTGTGAACGAAAAAAGAAATAAAAAGGAAATGGCAGCACTGCTCCTAGGTGTGGGGAGGACAAAATTTATTATAGTTATGCAGGAAAGCAAAGTCAGAGGCAGGGATGTCTGAGAGAGTCCAGAGTGGACGTGACAGACTCATCTGGGCCATGTCAAAGTGGAAGAGGGGAACCAGGTGCAGCAGCCAGCAGGATGAAGGTCCAAAAGGGGAGGGTAATCAAAATGCCTGGATTATATAAGGAAGAGCCTCTGAGGGAACAACAGCCCAGTCCCTGGGCTGGAGAAGTTTAGGGTAGGGTTTGTGTTATGCTAGCCATAGCCTAAAACAGGTAGGGACCGAGAGATGCTGGGAGAACCTGGTGGCCAGGTCTGCTTTGGTATGTTAAATGGGCACCTCTGCTGTTTCTTCTGTGTTTGAACTGAACTTGTTGAGCTGTCTGTTAGAAAGGATGCTACAAAATAATATCTTTAAATTAAAAAGGCACTGTTGATTTTCCCTTCTCAGTTTGCTAAGGACTTTGGCAATTATATTTTCTTAGTTTTTAAAAATTATTTAAAAAATATTTAGTGGTGTTTTGTCTGAGTATACAGGTGGCTGTTTCCTGTGGAAACAAGAAGGTGGTTTGGGTTGGCCTGAAGTTGAATTTACAAACCCTGTGAGACAAGAGTGCTGAAAAGAAAGCCAAGGTCTTCTGAAATGACAGCTAGAGCCCTTTCTCCAGACCTGTATATTCTTATTTCCATAGTAACTCTATAAAAAGTTAACATAGCCACTCTATTTCAATCACAATTATCTAATTCTTTTTTTTTTTTTTTTTTTGATTTTTTGAGACAGGGTTTCTCCGTAGCTTTTGGTTCCTGTCCTGGAACTAGCTCTTGTAGACCAGGCTGGCCTCGAACTCACAGAGATCCACCTGCCTCTGCCTCCCGAGTGCTGGGATTAAAGGCGTGCGCCACCACCGCCCGGCTAATTATCTAATTCTTAATCGCACTGATAAATGAGTTTTCTTCTGTGACATCTTTCTATTCCTGTGTTGTGCTCTCTTCAAGTCCATCCCTACTAATATTCCTTCCTGATTTCTCGTCAATCTAGTTACTCTGAACATGGGGAAAATAAGTCAAATAACAAGTACGATTTTTCGGCATTTTTGCTTGTTGGCCAACCAAGGAATGCTATTCCTAATAATCAATTACTTTATTGAACCAACAAGACATTATGCTCTCCACTGAGTATACGGGTTTTTATATGTGATAAATAATGAGTTTTTAAATCCTCTACTCACCCTTATTTTATAGAAAGCATAACAATGGTGGGATTGAACCTTCCCGAGCTCCAGAAAGAACACGAATTTATTCCCTTTTCTAATCTGCCAATTCCTTCCTTTCTATTGTTAATGCTCTGGGAAAGGCTTTTGAGCCTCGTCTAGGTTAATCAATGGCCACAGTGGATGTTGAAGGTGTGGTCACGCAGTTGTTCAATGCTGATAGACTGGATCTTCATTTCTTATATAAGGAAGATGTGGTGGTTTGAATAAAAATGGCCCCATAGACTCATAAAAAGTGGCACTACTGGGTGTGGCTTTGTTGGACTGGGTGTGGCTTGTTGGAGGAAGTGTGTCACTGGGAGTGGGCTTTGGGTTTCAGAAACCCAAGCCAGCTCCAGTGTGGCTGTCTCTTCCAGTAGCCAGGCCACCCAGATTAAAAATTCTAAGATACCTGCCCAGCACCATGTCCGCCTGACCGCTGCCATGCTTCCCTCCATGGTGACATTGGGCTAAACCTCTAAATGGTAAGCCAGCCCACTCAATGAAATGTTTTCCTTTGTAAGAGAAGCTGTGGTCATGGTGTCTCTTCATAGCCATAGGAACACTAAGACAGAAGTATTCTCAGGTTCTTTATGAATCTCACCTGAGAACCATGCTTGTTCTCCTTAGAAACACACAGAACAACTTACCCTGGTGAAGGCACAGGAGGGATAGGAATGAACCTGTCCCTAGCTTTCCTCAATCAGGGTTCTATGTCATTGAGATGCTACAAGTCATCCCTTCCCAAAATATGGAAGTCATGGGGTAAACTCCACTTTCCATTTCATTTACTGTTTTTTATAATACAGACAAATATAAATTATCATGCTGTTGTGTAACAGTGTCCTTTGAAATTGAAATAGTCTATCATCCTTAAGGCCTGCATGGCAGATCTTTACACACCAAGGTAAAGAACTCAAAATAGCTTCAGGAAGTCTCTGAAACTGACCAGATCCACTAGGTCCCTCCTTCCCAGAATAAGTAATAGAAGCTGAATCTCTCTCAGACAAGCCAAGCAGCAAAGAAGACTCAGAGACTAGACTGGGAAGAAGTAGAAACCAGCCAAGCTGATAGAGGTTTTGACCAACTGAGGCAATTAGAAAGGACACTCCCCAACCTGCTGAGCTGCCTTCAGACTGTGCAAAGTGCTCCAGTTCCCAACTTTGTGAACTGTCACCCATGCTGGGGTGTGCTTTGGTGATGCAGCTGTCTTTGAGTTACTTCTGCTCCTGTAAGCAACTCCTCACTCATGCTCCTGAAAGTAAATCCAGTGAAACTCATGGTTCACCATGTCAGACTTTGGTTGTATTTGTAGTCAGAATAATTTTAATTTTTTAAAATGAGATGTTTTATGTTATTTGGTTAGCTTGTAATTGATTTTTTTTTTAGATTTTGCAGTGTAAGACATGGTCAGTATTTTTTGTGTGTTGTTGTTTTTTTGTCAAATATTATTATTGTTAATGGTAGTAGTATACCACAGCATCCCTCTGTGGTTAATGAATAGACACATAGAGGCAGTGCTTTTCTTTCCCCATCCATTCACAGATCACAGGTGAAAACTCCTTTGTCCCAAAATTGCTATCAGATTAAAGATTACATCCACAGCTGGAAGCAGAGGTGTTTGGTTGAGGATGGGTGGATTGATAGAGGTGGGATGAATTCACATTTGGTCTGATTGATTGAGAAGAAAATCCACAAAGATATTTTGCTGGGCTGGAAAATATTAAATAAGAGAAGCGACCATTAAAAGCATACTCAGATCAGGAGCATACAGACAAGATGCGCAAGGATATTCATTGAAAAGGTGGTCACGAAGGAGACCCCTGCAAATGGGGTATTCTTCTGGGTCCCCAGATTACCCTTTTTTAAGTGGGGAAGCAAAGTTAAAGTGGCTGCTTTCTGACTCAGGCAGGAAACAGCAGCAAACAACCTTTGCAGGTGTCACGTTTTTTTTTGTTGTTGTTGTTTGTTTGTTTGTTTGTTTGTTTTTTGAGACAGGGTTTCTCTGCAGCTTTGGAGCCTGTCCTGGAACTAGCTCTTGTAGACCTGACTGGCCTCCAACACACAGAGATCCGCCTGCCTCTGCCTCCTGAGTGCTGGGATTAAAAGGCGTGTGCCACCACCGCCAGGCTTGCAGGTATAATTTTTAGGAGGAGGAAAAGGGGCGGTCTGTGTTAAAATAGGCTAGGATATGGTGATAAAGGAGACAGGGCACAAGGAAGAAAGGGAAGAGTACAAGGGAAGGGGGCAGGGATATTTGTCCCAGAGGGACAAAGGACTGCCTCTGGATAGAAAGGAAACCCACATGGCATGTAGGCAAATGTCTGTTTGTAAAGGTAATGGAGCAAACCTCACATTAGGACGATGTTTAATTTTAATTGGACATGCTAGTTAGGTAAGCCAAAGGTGACTTTTGATTGCTGGACTTTGGTAGTCAGACTCTGGAGGAGGAAGTGACTAGATGCTGGGGAATAAATCTTGGTGACTACCATTTTTTTTTTTTTTTAAGCAAGGCAGAGGGAATGGGGAGAAGAGCAAGGCTTGCTATCGTTGTAAGATCCAGTGGGTTAATGTCCCTTCAGTGGTCGACCTTTCAACCTAATATCAATATCCCCAAACTTCATAATACTGGACTACAATAGGAGAGAAGTTCGGTCCTTAAGAGTAAAGTGGAAGAGGCTTTCCAGAATCAAATAAAAGTCAAACCTAAGTGGTGGTCGTGAGTCTAAGAGTTACAGTCGTCTGACCACAGAGACTTAAGAGAACTGGGAGAGACAAGGTTTGAGAGATCTTGACAATGTGCATGCATGCCCAGGATATATTATGCTCAAGACGGAAATCTCTCATTCTTTTCATGGTGACTTGATTTCATATAGAAAGCTGTATCTTCTGAGATTCTAAGTTACTAATTCTCCTCCCTCACTATTCTCTAACAGCCGCCTATATTCAGTGGTCAGCAAACCCTTAGCACGCTCCTTGTTAATCAGTTGTTATTGGCTTGCATGAGGATATAAATGAGTGAGTGAATGAGCTTAGTAGGTACTATGCTATTGTCTCCTGGGGTAAAGTCTTTTTTTGTCATAATGCTTTAAAAATTTTTCATGAACTTAATTCACTGTATGTAGTGATGGGTCTTTGAATATACCTAAAAGATTAATTTACCTAAATGATTGCTGCTGTGTAATTACAGCAAATATAGCAAATATCCCATCCTTTCCCTATTTATCCAGTCCCTCTTTATATCGGAGAGGGCAGTCACTGGTCTGTTTTCTTCTAATTTCATGCTCCAAACTATCCTCTACATGGAAACGTGGGTAAACTGTGAGTGTCAGTAGTTTACTCTTTTTGACAGTTAATTGTGCAAATGGCTCAAGTGTACCACACTCTCTATAAAACACATTATATGTACTCCAACATGGTGAGTTTAGTTTGTTTCCTGTCGGGGACCATAGGCCCCAACATAGAAACTATCTTTCCCTCACAGTTCACACAGTCATCACGAATGGCATCTCAGGCTTCTCTCCATCCTGAAGTTCTACCCGCGTTTATTATACAAATCACCTTTTATCCCCCCCCCCAACCCATAAACCAAGGTGTAAGCTCATTAATATTCTCTTTCAGGGGGACACCTGGCTAGGGAAACACCTGCAACTTAGTCACTGGCTTTAGCAAATACCTCTCCCCAGGTGATCTACATTTTTAACAAAGGAGAATAGAGCGATTCTTTCTGGCTTTTGTTAGTTGGCTATCTTACTTATTTGGCAAGGTTGCATCTGCTTAGTGGCCAGTGCACCTGCCTGTAAATTATTCTACATGAAATATGGGCCCACAGTTTCCCCTGCAGTGATTGTGAGTAGACTTGTATAGACTTTCCATTACACTCTGTGTGAACACGAGTCTTTAGTACTTTTAACAAAATACCCCAGAATGTCTGCTCAGAAGCATGGGGAGCACGTCCTTAATATGCCACTGGAAGAGGCCAGGTTGTTTTCAGAGGCCCTGGCCCCTTCTAACCCCCTACATCTACACAGAATTCCAAGATGCCTCATACTAAACTCAAGGCTTTTCTATTTGTCCTGATTCTTTCTTTGAGTGTGGCAGCATTCTGTTGAGCTTGTGTCCAAATCTTTCCTGTTCTTACTTGCCTTCTGCAAAGCTGCTTCAGTGAAACATTTATTCCAGCCATTCACTCTTGTCTGCTGGGTCTCCTGTGCTCTGGATGGGTTCTGAGAGTTCTTTATGAGGCCTGAAATGAGCACATTGTGAGGTTTGTGACTTGCAAGCGTTTCTCCCGTGGTGTCTATGCATTTTTGCAAAAACATCTTTCAAAATTTACAAGCTTTCAAATGTTGATGAAGTCCAATTTATCAATTTCCTTTATCTATTGGGAGTGCTTAAGTGTTATTTTGAATGTGTCTACATTTTCCTTGAAGAGATAGAGGTTCTAAGAGACAAGCTTATGCTCTCTCAGTTGTTAGTCTGGGTTCTCAGATGTGGTTTGTTGTGCAGAGCAAATATACTCAGGTGCTGCAGCTTCATTTCGTAGCTACACTTTCCACTGTAATATCTTTGTAATCTGTGTCAAAATTCAACCAGCCTAATTCTGTATTTCTCTATGGAGACTTTGTTCTTTTGAATATATTTGTGGGATTATCATCTGGCCAACATTACAGTGCTGAACCTTTAAAATTAAATAATTCACCAAATGTTCATAAACAATGTGACCTTCCTTTCTGTCTTTTTTTAAAAACTAAATTTATTGACTTATTTTGCATCTCAATCACAGTTTCCCCTACCTGTTATCTTCCCATTCTTCCCCCCAGTTCCCCTCTTCACACTTTACCCCATCCACTCCTCAGTTTCTTTTCAGAAAGCAGCAGGCTGCCCATGGGTGTCAACAAAGCATGGCATATCAATTTGAATTAGGACTAAGCTCCTCCCCTTGTATTAAGGCTGGACAAGGCAACCCAGTGAGAAATGGGTTCTCAAAAGTCAACCAAAGATTTCGGGACAGCCGTGTTCCTTCTGTTAGGAGTTCTACAAGCAGAACAAACTGCACCACTCTCACATATCTGCAGAGGGCCTAGGTGGGTCCCATGCGGGCTCCCTGCTTGGCAGTTCAATCTCTGTGAGCTCCTGTGAGCCTAGGTTAGTTGAATCTGTGGACTTTCTTGTGATGTCATGGACCCTCCTGGCATCTACAATCCTTCCTCCCTCTCTAAGCAGGATTCCCTGAGCTCAACCTAAGGTTTGGCTGTGGATCTCTGCATCTGTTTTCATCAGTTGCTAGATGAAGCCTTTCTGATGGTTATTGCGCTTAGGGACTAATCTATGAGTATAGCAGAATATCATTAGACATTATTGCATTGATTATTTTTCCAGTCATGTTTGGTTCTAACCTAAGTCTCTGAGGCATCTAGCGTCTGGGTTCAGGCACTCCAGGCATGTCAGGGGTGTTCTCACTCTCATGTCATGGAGCTGAGGCTGGACCTGTCATTGGTTGGCCACTCTCACAGTCTCTGTGCCACACTTACCCTTGCACATCTCCTAGGCAGTTTTTTTAAACCTTTATGTTATAATTAAATTTGTCTTCTCTAGAACGTGTGAGTCCTGCTGTCAAAAGGAACAAACTTTGGATTAGTCTTCATTTGTAGGCCACTGGGGGACAACTGAGATCTAATGAATCCCGAGTCTTCCCTGAAGAAGGTTCTAAAGCTCTCCATCTGTCGGCAATGGTTTCTGACTTCCTGTGTTTAGCGTCCTTCAGGAAGAGATTTCCATATTTTATTCACATTTGCATTGGTATCCCTCGCCTTGCCATTCTACCATTTTTGGTGTCATTAAAATTTGTGATTTGACTCCTAGTAGTATCAATATTTGCATGGGAAGACAAATGATTTTAATGAAGTGCCACATCCTGTGTCATTCATTGGTATCTTCTATTAATTTTTAACATTCATTTTTATTATTGAGTTCTATTACTTGTTTTCTTTTTTTTTTTTTTTTTTTTTTTTTTTTTTGGTTTTTCGAGACAGGGTTTCTCTGTGGTTTTGGAGCCTGTCCTGGAACTAGCTCTTGTAGACCAGGCTGGTCTCGAACTCACAGAGATCCGCCTGCCTCTGCCTCCCGAGTGCTGGGATTAAAGGCGTGTGCCATCACCGCCCGGCTATTACTTGTTTTCTTAACTTATAATCTCAAACAGAATTTCTAGCTCACTGTCAAATAGGGCTTATTTTCCTACTCTTTGTTTTTTGTCTTGTTTTAAAAAGATTTTTAAAATTTAGGTGCGTATTTTGCCTCCATGTATGTATGTGCACCATGTTGTGCCCCCTGTCTGCAGAGGCTGGAAGATAGTACTGGATTTTGTGTAGTTGTAGATGGTTATGAGCGTCTATGTGGGTGTTCAGAACTGAATCTGAGTCCTTTATAAGAGCATCCAGGGTCTGTATTGCTGATCCATCTCTCCAGCCTCTCTTGGTTACTTTTTAAATTCCCTTAGGTTGAAAGAACATTCCTTTTTATCTTTCAATCCAATTTAAATTGGTTGTTTTTTTTTCCTGTTTTACACTTTGCTTCCCAACTCGCTAAATGATATATTTGAACTTTATTTTTTTAGAAATGTATACTCTGATACAATTTGTAGATAAAACATTTTATAAACAAGCATTGTTTAATGGTCACTGTGTTGGTTGATTAAGTCAATGTCCCTGATGTTTATCTTTCTACTTACCATACCTATTGTCAAAGGTGAATGTTGAGGTTTCCAAGTTATATAGTTTTTCCATTTCTTTATCCATTTCTATCTATCTTGCTTCATGTCTTCTCAACTGTCATGGCTAGGTGCATGCACACTTATCCTCAGTGAGTTTTGATTTTAGCATCTCATCATGGGTTTCCTAGTTTCACCTAATAACCCCTCTAATACTTTGTCTAGGATGTAGACACTATCTTTCCTGTGTTAGTATTGAATGTGTGTCCTTTCCTATTTTCTTATGTTTTTCTGACATTTTATATTTTAAGCAGACAACATGCAGAGTATAATCTGCTCCTTTTAAAACAACCTAATTTGACACTCTGTCTTCTGGCTTGTTGTTTGTTTTTGTTTTTTTGTTTTTTTTTTTTTTTGGTTTTTTTCGAGACAGGGTTTCTCTGTGGTTTTGGAGCCTGTCCTGGAACTAGCTCTTGTAGACCAGGCTGGTCTCGAACTCACAGAGATCCGCCTGCCTCTGCCTCCCGAGTGCTGGGATTAAAGGCGTGCGCCACCACCGCCAGGCTTTGGCTTGTTGATTAGGCCACATAAATTACCTACATAATAAGGCCCTTTCAGTGCAATAATTTTGCTACTTTTTAAAATTAATTTCTTCCATTAAAAAGTGTGTGTTATCTATTTTGTGCATGGGTTTTAGTATTTGATTATTTTAACATGTTTTCACGATGGCTATTTATTTTATTCCTTTTAGTGTAGTTTTATGAACTAAATTGTGAATGCCCACTTTTTTCTAACTCTTGTGTTACTGTCTTATCATGTAAGGAGTTTTCCTGTCATTTACATAGGGAATTATTAAGAGAAAGGTGACTTTTTGCAGTTGTTGAAATATTGCTGCTATCTCTTCCTCTCAAATTCTAATGATTCTCACTTCTATCTCAAACTTCTCTTGGGTCTGAGTAGATGCTGGTGCGTTTATTTTGAGTGTGTCTGGAGATGAACAGGTCTGACTTTCCACTTGCTGCCTACTGAACAAGGTCCTGGATTCCTGAACTCATGAAGGATATTGTTCTTGAATGTAATGTTTGATGTTGAAAGCCTTTTCGTCAATGGTGCTATAGTCCTTATGGACCTGCCCTTTCCTGATTTCTGAAGGGATCTCTTCAGTCACTAGGATACTTGATTTTGTCTGTGTAGTGTTATTTTCTTTTCAGTCATTTTCTTAATCTTGCCCAGCAACTTTCATATGATATGTGTAGGTTTTGTGTGTTTATTTTGACTAGGCCCATGTTCATGCTGCTTATAAAGTATTAAACATTTTCAGTCTGTTCTTCATCACCATCTTCCTCTATTTTTTCCAACTGCACAGACACAGTTTGAGGCTGCTTTGTATTTCAGCATTTCCCAGAGCTGATGTGGGTTCTCACTACTCCTTTCTTCTTTCCTTTTAAGTTCTGGCTTTGTGTCCACTTGTTTGCATATCTTCTTCTTCATTCTGCCTTTTCAGATCATCCAATACATTCTTGTCTCTAAATATTGCATGTTTACAGACACATCCTTCCATTTGATTTGTTTTTTAATACATTTTTATGAAATCTTTTTAAAAACACATTTGGAGTATATTGAATAACAGTTAAAATCTTGTTGAATTCTTTCATTGAGATTATTATCTTTCAGCATCATAATTAGTGGCTTTTATTGTTTTGACCATTTGATTGCTAATTTTTATTCCCTTTTCAGTGTTTTATATATTTTTGCATTGGAGAAAGTCCTGTGAGCTTCTTTTCCTCTTTCTTCTACATCATTTTGACTTAACATACAACAAACCTTCATATCTAACTCATGGTTTTTCCTAACATCTATCTCCCACTGTAGTTGAGGTCACTGATACCCTGGCATGCCTCTTTGATCCCATCTTACTCATTCATGGCTGAAGATTAGACCCTGTTTACCATTGGTTTACAAGTCAATCACAGGGCTTGTTGCCCATCTGTGGGGTTCATCTGCACAGTATCTGGAATCAATTAAGAAATTCTCCAGGCTCATCTGTGAGAATTCCCTTGTTCAAGTCATTTGAACTGAGAAAACCCACTGCAAATATGGGAGGCACCTTTCAGTGGCAGCCACATAAAAGGGGGTCCAACGGGAAAAAAATGCTTTCCCCCTCATTGCCTTCATGTTTTGGTAGTGAGTAGTTGTTGCCTTTTGCTGCTGCTGTAACCATTGATTGCCACATCCCTTTTTTGATATTGGAACACAGCTTCTTCAGGCATCCAGCATGTGCTGAGAACTCCAGGAGTTCTCCAAACCTTCAGTATCAGATTGGTACTACGGAGGCATCTAGCTTTACAAACTGAACACTTACCAGTTCTCAGCATCTGCAGTGTGAAAAGTTTGAGGACATCCATTGTAGGAGCACATGGACCACACATGTATGACAGTCTAGCATAGCATCCCCTGTTAATAAATCCTCATTCTATCAGTTTGTTCCTCTAGAGAATCCCACTATTATTTTTATATAATTTGATATCACTTCCATTGTAGGACAACACAGACCATGCATGTAAGGAAATCTAGTAATTCCCTGTTAATATATCCTCATTCTATTAATCTATTCCTCTGGATAATCTTAGTATTGTGTTTATATAATTTGATATTGCCTCCTAGGTTCTAGCTTTTCTGAGTGACTTCTATGCTCATTGCTGGGAAAGATAAACTATAGCTCTGTGCAAAGTGTGCTTGACCCAACAAAAGCTACATGGAGAGTGTCCCTTTAATCTGTTCTGAACTTGTTTATTCACATGAAGCCTCTTTCCCATGAGTCAAAAGCCATGGGTTTTGGCAGAGACTCTGATCATTCCTCTGACATGGAAACATATACCTGGGTTGGAGCCTGCTTGTTTCTCTAAGAACCCCAGCTTTTGATTCTGCTTCAAGCACAAATGGGTCTGCAGCAAGTGCATTTAAGTGTTTGTGTTTATTTATACTGTCATATCTAGACATCTCACATGAAAATTATTAGGATGGGAAGGAAGACAGCACAAATGACAAATTGCCAGAATGATAATTTTCTCTTCTTTGAAACATATTAATAAGACACAGTGTGCTGAAGCACACCAAACTGAAATACATAGGTTCACAGGCAATGATGAGGATCAGAGCATATTAATAGGACTCTATTGTGAGCTTCCTCGTGGCAGAGTACCACAGACATCTGAGGAAACGGTGAAAATCTATCTGTGGAGATCATTAAATAGACTTAAAAAATTTCATATGTGACATAATTCAAATCTATCTTTCAAAACCTATAAGCTAGTAAAGCTAGTAGTCTAGAAAATGAAATGTGTTGAATTGTGACCTGCTCTACGTGTTCTGATATTTATGGGGTTAGAAGAGAATTAAATGAAAATAGGTATAATTGTAAGTTTCTAAAGCATGTAAATCAATATATTTACAATAGAACTAAGGCTTTGATTTGAAAATAAGCATAATCTCTATTAGTTGGTGCTCAAATTTTCATTTAAAAATACATTGATTTCCTTAGCATTTTAAATGTTTTGTCTCTATCTGATGAGATAACCAAGAGTTGTATGTGTGTATGTGTCTAGGTATGAATTGTGCTAACATGAAAATATGTTACTATCTACACAGTCACTTTCAGTAGCAAATAATGTATATGACTTCCCTATGCAGCATGGTCTAGTGATCCTTTTCCTTTGATTTGTCCTGGGATGATAGGGATGTGCAACAAAACCAGGCTCATTGGCCACGTTTTCCCCCATTGTAAGAGGACTTTTATTTCTTTTCCTGGATGTCTGATTAGTTTGCCAACATAATCTGATAAAAAACATTACTCTGGTAGCTTTGATGGGTCACACTTGTGAGCCAGTAGAGTAAGCTTCCTGTGTTTATGCCATAGTTCCTACCTCCTAAGTTTTAGGCATAGTTGTTACTTCCTATGCTTAGGGAACAGTTCCTATTTCCTGTATTTAAGTGATGGTTTCTACTTCCTGTGTTTCTCATAGTTTCCGTTTCCTGTGTGTAAAGTGTAAGAAACCAAATGAATACTCTGTCTCACCATAAAAAATGATAATTTATCAATAATTAAACTTAAGTAGACAATATGTAAATTTATAGTTCTTTCTATAATAAAATCTGCCAGTAGTCTTCAAAACATGAGACCTTCAGTGCTAAAACTTAAGAAGACAAAAACCCTCACCTAAGGTTGCTTTCTTCTTTGCATGAGCCTCTGGCTTCATGTTGGTCATGTCCTTGCTCTTCTGCCCACTTTGCCTAGGCATAGTGTTTTTCTACCAGTTACTAAGGAACTGTCAAGAGCTCAAGAGGTTGGTTAGGTTGATACTTAAACTGACTATTCCTTTAGTGGAAGGCCCTTTATATTTATAGCTCAGCACCCATAGTTCATATTGATGCTTACTACAGATGATGAGAAAGAGATAACTATACATATGTTTTTGTGTGTGTATCTCAAAAACTATACACATAAGTTTATATATCTTTGTCAGACATTGTGATATCTATTATACTCCCAAACTGACTCATTATGATCCTAGACCTTGAATTGTAAGGGCTAGATATACTCTCTAAAGTGTTCTTTTCAACCCCTTATTGTTACCATGTCCTACAAATTTCATATTTGAAGCTGTAAAGGCACTGGCTTCAGATGTGTTTTTTTTTTTTTAACTCAGAAAACAGACGTAAAACAGAAGTCAAAACATCCAATCATATCACATTATTATGTTCATTTTACTGTTGAAGATAACAGCATTTCCTCCAAATCTTCTTCAGGCTATTTACTTCTAGATGAATTCTCCAGAAAGCCTTTGATCTAATGAAATTTGGCTGAATTTTAAAATAAAGAAATAGAGATGGCCTAACATTCAGCCTTCGGTTGACATCCCATGTAAAGTGCAAGTCACAGTCAAATAAAGGATTCTAGTTGACCCCATGACCCTGTGGTGAATAATCTCTGCAGCTCCAGCACAAGCTCAAACACAGATTCTTCAGAAAAAAAGTTACCCAAGGGTGTTGCTAGAGAAAGTCATATATAAAAATTTATCACACATTTTATTAAGCCTCTTATTATTTGATGAAAATACTGTTTTAGATCTAAAACTAATTTAGAAACTTGAAATATATGCATTTTTAGGAGTACTTTGGTCTGGGTTATAAAACTGTCCTTGTATGCTCTGTTAGTAGAATTCTTGCTTAGTATATGTAGAGCCTTAAGATTTGACCCCAGTATCACATAAAACAGATAAAGTTTGTACATGCTTATAATTCCAGCACCAGGGAGGTGGTGGAAGGAGACTCAAGATTGTGTGTGTGTGTGTGTGTGTGTGCGCGCGTGAGAGAGAGAGAGAGAGAGAGAGAGAGAGAGAGAGAGAGAGAGAGAGAGAAACAGATACTGAGAGACAGACGCACAGAAATCCTGAGGAAAAAATACCCTCTATACATGAACATTTGCCACGCTTTCCCCTGATGTCTGGATACTCATGCAAACTCCAGTAAGTCTTGTTTGTTCCACTTTGTGTCATACCTGCTTAATAACACACTCTAATTCTTCTGATATAAATGTGTCTTCTAGAAGAATATCGCTAGGCTGCTTTCTTACTGGTCTAGAAGTAGCTGATACCCCCCAAATTAGAAGCAGTACTTTGGAAAGATTTAAGATGCAATCAGTTGTCCTTGCTTCTTAGTTTTCATGCTTTTTCATAGGAATCTCCCAGAGATCAGGTGTGTTTAGATAACGAGACTAATCCATAAAAGTAGTTATCACCTTATTTGTGGTTTTTAGGTAAGGGAAGCTCACCATCTTTCCATGAGGACACTAACAAAACCTTGGAAGATACCCAAGTTGAGAGGAACTTAGAACACAGAGACTGAATTCTGGAGTGTCAGAGTAAAGATTGAATGAAGGATGCAGCTACTTAACAGGTATAAAAGGCCCAATGTTTCTTCCTCAACATACAGAGAACAGGAAGGAATTAAACAGCAAAATGGCCCAGGAAAAGCAAACAACAGCATCAATGAAACAACAACAAAATACAAGAGCAGCAAAGAATGAAACGTTTAATACACCAAAAGAACCTTGGATGTAAAATTCTAAATGTAAAGGTGAAGTCTACAGTAAAATTTGAAAACCTGAGGGAATTCTTGAAACAGCACTCTATGAAATGTCTGGTTTTACTTAAGCAATAAATAGACAGAGAATTCTCTTTTTCATTCTTGAAAGATTTCCTCCACCCCAGGATTGACTTTATATGTGGCAAAGGTAGAGAAAGGTGGTAGAAAATTCTGGGCATGGTGGTGATCAGGTGGAGGAAGGGGATGGACTTGATGCCAACAACAGTTCTTGGGCAGGAATTTTGGACACACTCCTTTTTTGACCCTTATTTTATGCCTGTGATAAGCCTTGGGTATTAAGACAAGGACTTGTATTTATAAGACTTGGTTTTGATTGATTAATTTATCTGCATTAAGCCCTGAAGGCCTTGTGCAAAACAAGTATTTCCTACCACTTCATTTTGCCCTAAGACAAAATTTAAGAATGTTGGTATTTCTTTTAATAATACATAACTTTGCAGTGCGGACAATCTGAAAGGCATGTTTTTAGTATCATCACTATTCTATATCTTTGTCTTCATCCATGAATTCAGACAAAAGAGGATAAAAACTTTTCAGAAAAATAAATTGTGTCTAAATAAGTAAAGGCATTTCTCCACACATCTCATTCTCTGAAGAACACAGTGTAACAACAATACATCTAGAATTTGTACTGTATTATATATAATCAGTTTCCATTTGGTTTGGGGAATACAGGAAGAGCACGTACATGGATTGTCAGCAAACACTATGCTCTTTTCTAGAGAGAATTCTTCACTGGCAGACTTCACTATTCACAATAACCATAGAACCAACTACTAATATAGAGAATATAGATATAGAGAGTGCAAAGGGACAAACTGGAAATAAGAATATATACATATATATGTATATATGTGTGTGCATGTATGCACCATATGAATTAATAACAAATTGAGTTATAAGTTTTTTGGTGGTTATGGGCAATCTAGGAATTACTCAGTCTAGAATAATTTATACAATACTTTTTGACTTAACTCAAGCCTCTGTTGTAATTTTGAGGTAGTGGGGCAGAAACAAGGCTGTCAAGCAGAATGCTCACAGCTTACAATTTCCCCTTGGTCACTGGTTTCATTACTCTGACTAATAAATCATCCCAGACCAGCAAAACTTTAGCTAACTGTACTTTAAAAGCTGATCTTTTAAGCAGAATTAATATTGGTAAAATGCACACATTACCAAGAACAATCTAGAGATAGGAATGGTCTCCATTTAGAGTCTGTTGAAATTCTATAAAGAGATAGGGAGTAAAATATAAAGCCCTCAACATTCATGTAGAAGCACAAGAGACCCTAATAGCCTAAGTAATCCTGAGGAATCAAGAATGCTGAGGATATCAGAATATCTGGTTTGAAATTATATTTTAGTCATACTAGCATACAATTTACTGTCAAAAAAGTGATCAAGAAGATAGTGGAAGAGGAGGTTTGGAAAAGCCCACACAGAGATAGCCATTGGAACTTGACAAAGGCACCAAAATACACATTGCTTTATAAATAAAACCTTAAAAACTTCCTTTTAGCTTAAAAAAATATGGTGAAAAAACTGGGTATACAGGAATGAAACTAAGTCCTATCTATCACATTATTCAAAACCCAGGTTATAAAAACTAGACATTTAAAGGAGCATAGGATATAAACATGGATATTAAGGAATAATCTGAATGACCAAAGTAATGATTGGCAAATGGAATTACGCCAAATTGAGAAGCTTGGTATAGCAAAGGAATCTCAACCAATTGCAGAAAGAGACAACAGAATGGCAGGAAGTCTCTGCCAGCTGTTCAAAAGGCAGAGAGAAAAACCAAAAACATTAAATGCCAAGATAGTAAATAATCCAATAAATTAACAGGAAAATGAAAGACACTTTAGATGAAGTGAAATGGCCAATAAAATTATGAAATTGTTTTCATCCTTAGTCGCCATCAGAGAGATACAAATCAAACCCACACTGAAATTCTCTTTCTCTCCATTCTGCATTGCTAGCAAGACAAGAAAAAAAAAACTACAAACAAATGTTGTCCAAGGCACAGACAATAAAGACTGTTGCACACAGTTTTGGGAAAGTAAATTAATTCAGACATCAGAGAAATTGATACAGAGGTTTCTTCTAAATCAAAAAAGTAGAGGCTCTGTCATAACTCCTGGGTGTCCACTCACATACCAAGATCCATTTCTATGGGAGACACCTGCACGTCCATGTTTATCACAGCAACTCTCACAGCTGCAGCCTGTGCAGTCAGCATTGGTGTCCGTCAGCAGAGGAATGGCTAAAAAAACACAGTGCATATGAACAGTGCAGCCCCCAAATTTCACCAAAGAAGGGTGAAACTATGTCATCTGTAGGAAAGTAGATTCAACTGGAGATAATCACAGGAAATGAAACTAATCATACAAGCACAGAAGGCTATGTGCAATTCAGAATGAATTTTTAAAAGTCACATTAAAATAGAATAAAGATTTGTGTGGGTGTGTAAGGGATAAAGGGGCAGGGATTATATAACCAGCTGTTTCGTCTTCATATCCAAAAGTAATTTCCCCTAATTATATAGAACACTAGGCCCTGTATAAAGCACATCCTGAATAAGGTAATCTTATAGCAGAGATTTACATATTATTTAAACAGGTCGATAAACATAACTAGTCTCAACACTAGATAGACCCTTTCACAGAGAAAATGCCCAAATTGTCAGATTTTTTTTTTCTGATACTGGTTTATTGCCAAATATACAGACATGTGATAGTTCAGAAGCCAATAAATGCTGGAAAGACTGGAAGCTACGTGTGAGTTTCTCTGAAATAATGGGCATCGAGTGTTTCCCAGTTATATAGAAATGAAGTTCAGAAAAATGAAAGGAATTCTTAGAATTATACTCAGATTGCTGCTTAAATTAAAAGCCTTTCTCCTGTACTGCTTATTTCATAATGATCGTCTCCATTTAAATTTAGTTCAGATAAACATCAATCCTTTAAATCTGTATCAACATCTTGAGTTATGAGAAAAGCAGATTTCAGAGCTGACTTCTGTGTTCTTCTCCTTTGTGCTTAAACTGGTCATCTGTGTATGTACTGACTTGTCATTTGTGGAACTGGGGAGAGGATTTGGGTTGGAGATTTCAGTGCACAAATAGGGTGAAATATTATTTCTATTATCATCATTTAACTCTCTCCTACTATACTCCTAAATTCTTGATTTTTTCCCCCAAAAGTAGTGTGGGGGTATAACCGTGAGCATGAATTCTGCTGCCTGCCATACATGATGTCTACTGACTGAATGGTTTCTTCTAAGATCTGCAGACATTGTCTGGAGCTGTAACTTCAGTTTGGTCTCTACCTTGATGAGAGCCATTCACATGCAATGTTGACTGCACACTCAAATTCATTTTCACTTTTTTTTTGAAACGCTATATTTTTAAGGAAAACATGTTATTGTTAAGAAAGGATAAGAACTAAGATTAGAACAGCCAACTGAAAAGATAAATATCTAAAAATTTCTGAATTTTCTTCTCTTTAGATTGATAACCTCTGGTACACACAGCATAGACTGAAACTTTCTTCAAACTCACCAAAACCAGTGGAGGAGATCTACTCCTCATCAAAGAGCATATACAGTGGTTGTGAGTGCATTCTTAAATTTGACTTTGATTGTTACTGAGGGCTGTGCGCAGGCAGGGAGATATCAGACATTAACAATCATTAAACGGATTTACAGTTTCAAGGAGTTGCTTGATGGACATTATGAAAATGTCATTTATAGTGGACAGATTTTCTTCTCACTGTCACAAGTGTGTGTATAACTCAGTTTATCAGTATGTTTTTCGTCTCCATAGACAGATTACAAGCTTTCACGGAATTTGGGCTTTGGAAGAATTGCAGACATGAGACAAAGTGTGATCCGGTTAAAGTATTCGATGCAAGTTCTCCGGTGTGGACAATTTAGCCGTGGAAAAACAATATTGGTTCTATTTTGCTCTCAGTAGTTTGTGTCAAAACAAGAGTCATCTATCAAAAAGAGAAAAACAAAACTAACAAAAAGGTTTACAGGGGTTTTGCTAAACTAGGGAAGTCAGGGGCAGGAAGAAGATTGCTTACTGTGATGTAGAACCAGAGATGTGGACAGAAAATGGAGCTTGTGATCTCTCAGCCTGACTTTTAAATGGATAGTTGCCCTTCAGTCTTCCTGTTTAAAAGGAAAAAATGTCACAAGTGTTGTCGCTCATGCAGACAAAGGGGAAGTTTCTATTTCTTACATTACTAGCTAAACCAGAAAGAAATGCTAGTTTTAGTAAAGAGAATAAGCATGACTTCTGTGTGTTCACCAGCAGTTATTAGTGGGTACTTCAGATGTAGAACTGTAACACACAGGGAAAAATGCAATGAAGACAGGACCATAGACTCAGTCCCAAATATGGGTGCTCAGGGATGTTGCAGGTGAGGATGCCAGAGGTGTGACTAGTGTTGACAAGCTTGTGGGATAGACCAGGCATGTCCTGATGCGAGTCAGGCTCCTCTCACCTGGAGTCCTGAGTTTGGTCTGATCACACAAAAATTGTCAGTAGCTGGGGAATTTGGGGCTGTGATGAGGAGGGTCGATAACTGTGATGTAGGAAGCTATGTTTGAAATACGGCAGACTCAGTATGAGTGTGCAGTCTGATGAAGTCTGCAGTCTCTGAATTCTCATCTGTCAACAGATTAACAAAGAAACCATTAATTTATTTGTTCACTGGGACCTACTGTAGATAATAGAGCTTTATTCTTTGGCTGTGCTGTAGCACATAGAACAAACATCCCCTCTGTCCTCGAGGAACTTGCATTCTAGAGTAAAAAAATCCACTATGCCCGGGCAGTGGTGGCGCACGCCTTTAATCCCAGCACTCGGGAGGGAAAGGCAGGCAGATCTCTGTGAGTTCGAGACCAGCCTGGTCTACAAGAGCTAGTTCCAGGACAGGCTCCAAAGCCACAGAGAAACCCTGTCTTGAAAACCAAAAAAAAAAAAAAAAAAAAAAAAGAAAAGAAAAGAAAAGAAAAAAGAAAAAAATCCACTATGAGCAATTTAAAGTAAGACTTTCAGAAAATGACAGCGTTACAGATATAAAAGGTAAGATGAGGGACAAAGGATAGTGTATATAGAACTTGGGAAAGCAAAGGAGCAGCATGGGAAGCTGGCTGGAAGTAAATTACAAGACCCATGGATTTGACACAGGGCATGTGCCTCTGAGATAAAAGATGGGTGATATGAATGAAATCAGCTCCAGGAAGTAAATAGACCAGTTGTGTTTATTTTTCTATAACTTTGCAATAGTGTTGACTGCTTGTGGATTAGTGCTATGGGGTAAAAATTTGCAATGGTGTGATAGAGTTGTAGTGCTTTATGACTATTAGAACCTTCTTATTTTGCTGATGCTGAGTACTGAGCAGTATAAAAGTGTTTGGTGATAGTAGTTCTGTTAGTAGTTAGGCAAATTTTACATCTTAAAAGGTGTCATTTATTACTTAGAGAAATAATTTTGAGCAGGGATCTATTTGGGACCCTTCTCAGAACTGTCATCCTCTTTAGACATTCTTCCAGCCTGCGGAACCTCAAGCACACACACTGTCCTATAGAACATCCTGAACTGAATTGACTTGCAGCAGGCTTTATGTATAAGCCTGGCACTGACCTGGCTCTGTTAGACCGGCTTCATGTCAGAATTGCTCTTCTCAATCAACTGGAAATTTTTGTGCCCCAACCATTTACTGACCTATTAGAAGGATAAGGCAGTGTAAATCCCCTTACACTGCAGTTCAGTCTGTTTCTTCTCTCTGCCCCATCTTTTGGGTTGAGCACAAAATCAAGGGGTAATAAGAATAGCACAGGTTTGAGATGAACTCATTATTAGGTAATATGGAAAGAGCTAGGGACATTATAGTTACTTTAAATGGAACTGCAAGGGCAAACAGGGCAGGGTGGGACTGACCTCAAATGTGTTTGCCTTGTATGCAGCATGTAATGATAAACAATGAGACTATGATTATATATATATATATATATATATATATATATATATATATATATATACAAGGAAGGTTTAATATCATTACATAAAGTAAGAAAGGAGGGTCAGTTAATTTTCCTTCTTAAATAAATCCCTGAGGTTCAGTTTTGGAGTCTAAACTGGGTTACTGGAGTTAAGAGTGTCTAGGATTTACCTTCCAGCGAGTTTCCACTGCAGGAGGTGCCCTCCACACTCATCACAATGCACCCTTGTTTACGAAGCACATAGTTGTTTCCAAGGGGATGTATTAAATGGATGCAAACTTAACAATTGCCCAATGTTTTCAATATGCCTATGTTTCAAAACCGACAATCAAATTCTAGAATATCTTTACTCAATCTTAAAAAAAAAACCAAGGTTGAAAACTTCAAAGCCCAGAGAAACCTCAGTAGACCAATATCTATTCGATTTCTGACAAAGCCAATCAATAGCCTTCTTCCTTAATTGCTTATTCACAGCTTTTATTACAGTATGTGGCTCTCAAAGTCAATGAGGATATGGAGTGTGTCATTGTGGAGTAAAGTGTTAGTGGAAATGGGATTTAGTTAGTGGGGTATCATGTAAGCAGCAGAGAGAGAGGGGGGATTTTAAATGCATCTTAATCCATATTTGTGTTTCAAATGTCCATTGTTTTTCAGTAAATTAAAAATAACTTTCTTGGATCAATTAACTTTTACATTGCCTCCATTCTTACCTTAACTTTTTATAAATATATAGTGTACTTGTTTTAAAATTATTCTAAAATTCAAAAGAAATAAAAGTACTGAGTCACATTATTTGAAACTAAATATAACACTTAAACATTTGGGAAGCACCTTTAACGTATCTTCTAACTGGAACTGATCACTTCCTGTCTGCACGAATATTCATCCTGTCAATCTTGCTGCGGTCTCCTGTACCCTGCACTCTTCTATATTAATCAGTTAATTCAGAGCTGCAATTCCTTCTTGAAGGAGAGAGAGTGGTGGATAATATCAGGAGCACACCTGAAGAACAGTACTTACTTTAGAGAGTGAGAGAGCTGTGGTTAGATAAACGTCTCATGGAACAAGAGAACAGAAATCTGCTGACCACGGAAAGAGCCAATGATGGGACCCAAAGAATGATTCCAGCCTAGTTTAACAAGATCTAACAATAAGTTTATTGGGCTTCCTTCTATTTTGTAGGTGAAAGGGGTACTTGCCAAAGTGTGTGACCCATAACAGCTGCACTACTGCAAAGTATCACCCCAGCATGGATGTCAAATTACTGATAGACAGTGTTCTCTCTCCAGTCAATCTTCCAAGGTTTTTATAAATGACAGCACCCAAGACATTATGACCTTGTACTGCTGGGAAAGAATTACATACAATCAGCAGGAAGCATGGTAGGGAGAGGTTAAGGTCTCAGTGGAGGGCTTAATGTCCCCAGCCATCCCCCATTCTTTCCATGAGGGAATGCCACCAGGTTGGCTCTAAAAAGACGCTTGTGAGCAGTCACAGCTGCTTCTAGTGAAGATGGAAGAGGTCCACAAAAGTGGTTTCCAGTGTTTAGTTATTCCATTGCGTATCAATTTTGAGCACCTTATATTCTTCATTTGTTGCTTTAGTCAATATTCACGCATATGCATGCATACACACATACACACACACAAAATTTGTACTCTGCTTCTGTTTAGTTTATTTTTCTGTATATTCAAGCATATTACAAATAGAACATTACATATTATAATAAAAGGTACTTGATGAAAATTGTTTTGACAGGAATGCTTCTAATTTTAAACTTCCAAAAGTATATCTCATTTAATTTTTTATTGCTTTATAAATAATACCATTCAAAATTTCGCCCTCCTCTCCTCCTCCCACTCTCCCACTCCCTTCCCTCTCCAGTCCTAAGAGAGGGCAGGTACCCCTGTGGCAAGTCCAAGGCCCTTCCCTACTCCATCCAGGCCTAGGAAGGTGTGCATCCAAACAGACTAGGATCCCAAAAAGTCAGTAGGTGCAGTGGAGACAAATCCCCGTGTCCTTATCATTGGCTTCTCCGTCAGGCCCCATTGTCAGCCACATTCAGAGAGTCTGGTTTGATCACATGCTCGTTCAGTCCCGGTGCAGCTGGATTTGGTGAGCTCCCATTAGATCAGGCACACTGTCTCAGTGGGTGGACCAACCCCTCAGGGTCCTGACTTCCTTGTCAGAATGCCCAGCATTTCTCTCATGTGATTAAATAAAGATGATTTTTCAAAGTCGGTGGCTTATCAGGTGTAGAAATTTAAAAATAACAGTCACAACATATTACTTATATAAAAATATACTTCATTTTCATTCCTGTATCGAGTTTGACCTCAAACAAACATATTTTTTTTGTTTTTCCAAACTATGATTTTATTATGAACAATTAATGAAATAATCCCTAGACTTAGAAATGAGAGAAACAGCTTTTGAATCTTATCTCTGAAATCAGTTTAATCTTACTCAAACAGTTATAGTTCCTGAGTTTCACTTCCTGTAGTTCTGGAAGGAAAAAGGCTTAATGGGCTCATCCATCTCCAAAGGTTTAAGGTATTGAAAGACCCCCAGTGCTGGGGAGACTCTCACTCAAGTCTCGGGATAACACGACCCCCCCAGTAACTCAGGAGAGACCGTCCTTGCTGCAATCACACGAGGCTTTAATGATGAGATGAGACAGGAACCAGTGCACTGGGGCTGAGACTCATAACCCACGCAGGGGGAGAGTTCGACCCCGGGTGACGGAGAAGCGATTTTTAAGGGAAGAAACCACAGTCCAGAGATCCGGAATTGACAGGGAGTGTCACAGAAAATTCCGAAAATACCAGTGAAGATTACAAGGGGGCAACCCCCTGCCTCTCAGGACCACTCACTCCCAAGGTCATTATCAGCTAGTTCTTAAAACACATTACAATGACAATCACAAGGGGGAAACTCTCTGTTTCTCAAGATTATTCTCAAGATTACAGCCTAACTTTATCTTCAGCTAGTTCCTGAAACAGTCACTAAACTGGCTAATCCTAGATTTTTGATTCTTCTCTTCCTGCTTGGATTTTTGGCTATTTTCTTCCTGCTGGTGGGGGTGGGGGGTGGGGAGTAACCTGGATTTATCCAGGGCTTTCTTTGGGGATATCTGGAGTTATCCAGGTCTTTCAGTATCATCTGAAAAAGCTCTGAGTTGACTATTCAGCTTCTCACCCTCTCTTCATCTCTTCATTCTTCCAGTGTTCTAGTAACATTTATCCAAATTTGAGCTCTCCTTTCCAGAAAGACATGAAGATCTATTATGGCTCAGCTTCAGAGAAGACGATGTTCTCTAATAATCACTCATAGTGACACAAATATTTCAAACCCATGACTAGAGAAAGGGAACAGCCACAAAGTGAACAGTGCACAGGTCAGGTGCACTGGCCGTCTCTGCTTGCCCCATCCCTTTTTAGTCTGGCATGTCCAACAGACTCTTCTTTATTTTTCAATCAGCCTACTTGTTCCTATGCAAAGTAATTCCACACTTCAGGTATACTTTGACTTTTTTGGGTAATACAAGACTATTTTAATTAAGAATAAATCGTTATTATAGACTTCCCAAATAAAGACAACAGAACGACAATACTATGCTAGGAATGATGTGTGTGTGTGTGTGTGTGTGTGTGTGTGTGTGTGTGTGTTTGAGAGAAGCAGAGACAGAGAGGACAGAAAGAGAGAGAGCCTGTCTGCAGTGATGATGTCTTTGGGCATGTCTGTTGGCCATTTGAACAACCTACAAGGCGGCTTTCATTTGCTGTGCTCAGTCATATCCTTACCTCTGTGCAGTACCATTTTGATTTTGAGCTGTGGACATGTTTGTGGGCCATTGTCTTGACTGATGACAGATGATAGAGTATCAAACCCACTGTGTGTGGTACCACTACTGGACAGATGTTCCTGGGTTGTATAAGATACCAAACTCAGTATGAGAGGGCAGAACAAACCAGTAAACAGCATTCCCCAATGATGTTTGTCTCAGCTTCTCTTGAGTTCTTAGTTTCCCTAGATGATAGACTAAGCTATAACATAAAATACACACTTTCCTTCCTGTTGATTGCCTTGGGGTGGGCTACTCAGTCTAGGGGTTGTAACCCACCCGACAGTCAGTTATTCCAGGGTCACGGAGAGGCACTACCTGGAAGATAATGGGCTAGGAAAGCGGAAGGAGGCTAAGCGAGAATTCGTGTCAAAGCCTCAGTTTATTAGAGACGGGGTACAACTTTTATAGGGTAAAGAGTTGTGGGGTGGGCACAGGGGCCTGGGCTCTTGCCGCGTGGTTCACGTTGGTCACATGGTCCGAGTTGGTCACGTAGGCAGGAGGTTGTCTTCGGTCAGGTCACTGTAGGCCAAGAAGTCACTGAGTTGACACACCTAGATCCCTAGATAGTTTGGAATGTGGGGTGGGTTCCGCTAACAGATAGCTCTCATTAACAGCCAATTTGGGTGTGGGGTAGGCTCTGTCAATAGAACTATTCCTAACACAATTAAGGGTGTGGGGTTCTCTGCAGACTCCCCAGGGTGATGGTTCCTGTAATGATTTTAGGAGGAAATTGGCTCCTAACACCTTCCTGAGTTGCCTTTGCTCAGTGTTCCATCATAGCAATGGAGAAGCAAGCTAGAACATATGGGCAAGTAAAGGACATAAAATGGTAAGTATAGCAATAGTCTCACAGCCTCTCAGGCAAGGAACTATTGTCTGTGTTTACCTGAGCTCTGAATCTCTTACATGTATAATCATGTCTAATTCTTAAGGAAACTGTGAAAACCAATTTATGTAATGACCAGTGATAATAAACAGAACTGTGCAATGCAAATAGCTTACTTAAGCTCACAAATCCTAGTGATAGCAGAACACTGAATTCATGTCTGAAAGAAAACCACCTGATGTCTTTTTGAACAACCAAGAAGACTGGTTCAATTTGCTGTGCATTACTCATGCCCTTATATTTGTGCAGTGCTAGGTGATATTTGGATATTTTAAAAATTGAATGTTAATACATTAGTTGCATTTTTTATTGATAGAATTTGCTTAAATCAATACTTATTTTTTGTTATCCCCTTTCCTAATATGAATATGACATTTTTCTGATAAGCTTTCCATAACTCATGTTATGTGTGGCTTTTGGTAATATTTCTTTTTGTGTGCTAGAAATTATCAATGATAAAAGACACTGTAGAAAGATTGGTCTTCACATTTATCAACTGATCACCAAAAATTCTTTAATGGAAACATTGTGTTGTGATTCCTTGGAGCTAGTTAGAAAAGGACTAATTATTTTTTATGGAAACACCTGGCTTCTCCCCTCACCTGGACAAAACCCTGTATTCTGTTCTCTTTTGACACCATACCCTGGGATACTTCGTGCCATGTGACTGACTACGCTTTGATGTGTTGTGTATATTAACGTGCTTGAGGAATGGGTACATTATCCTATGTTATGATAAGGACTGGGATATTCCCCAATTTTAAGATCTAATAATGAGGCTGAGGAGCTGGCTTGATCATTGATATCTAGGTTTATACAGAAGAAGGTAAGACCTGACAGCAAGTGAAGCCGATCACTTGGTTCCTTTCAGTGTGTAATTTACCACTTCCTTTTGTGAAATGAGGATTGATTTTATGTACCCACTTGGCTAAGCCAAGATACCCAGTAATTGTCAAACACTAGTCCAGATGTTTCTCTGAATGTCCTCTTCAGATGTAACTAAACCTTAAGTCCATGTGTTATAAGCGAAGTAAATTATCTTCCATAATGAAGTGAACCTCATGGCATCTGAGAAATGAGCCAGTGAGAGAGAGTTTCTGAAGCCCTATCTGAACTGAGTACAGGATGGAGATGTAACATCACCTCTACATGGTCCCACCGTCAGACTGTGTTACAACACTGGGGTTCTTCAAGTACAGAACACTTAAAACCAACTCCTGAATATCTTAATGCCATGTTAGAGAGATGATAGACAGAAGATAGATGATGCACGTTAATGAGAGTGTCAGAAAATAGACGATAAAACGAAAGTAAATACATAGATAATGGAGTGATAGATGGTAGATAACTTAAAAATAGAGTTCCCATTGTTTTTCCTTTTTTCTCTTGGGAGCGACTCTTCAGGCAGTATTTGATCAGCCTTCTATATAGTCTTTTTGTGTTATCCTTTGAATCAGGAGCAGCAGTTGTTTTCTTATTTACCCTGATTTCCTGGCTTCATATATCTGAACTCCCGAGGACCAGGGGAAACAGCCACAATTCTGTTACTGTCCCAAAGTGTACTGTGAACTGTGTGAAACATTGTTTTCTCTAACACGTTGTTTTAGAAATGCAAACTACATCTTCAAGTCAAGTAACCCTGAGTACTTATAATAGGGCTTGGTTTGGTTATTTAGAGACAGGGATTTTATATTCATTAGCGGTAAATATGTGAGAGGTAAGGTCCTTAGAATAAGATTAAGAAATGATATTTATCTTCTTTAGCTATTTTATCCAGTCAGGAGAACAAAACATCAATAAATGACTTCCTTGTGTTTTATTAGTTCTATCTCTCTCCTATTCCTTAAACATCGGTTGCACTAACATTGCAAGTCACATCACATCAATAGTTTCTCAAATTCATTTCTTACAGATAAGTATGGTTAATGACTAATGTTCAAGAAGCTTTCTGAGGTAGATAATAAAAAGAACCAAAGGTCAAAAAAAGGTTTCTACTATTACAAATTAGGGATTGGTTCCAACAACCATATTCATTGTACATGTATTGAATTATAAGGTTTGCTATGGTTATGGAATTGTTGTTTCTTCATGTTTTAATTATTCCTCTCTCATATATTACACCACAACTGCAGTTTCCCTTCCCTCCTCTACTCCCAGACTCCATCCCCCATTCTCTCTACCCCAGATCCTCTCTTCCTTGTTTCCCTTCAGAAAAGGGCGGGCTTCCCAGGGTTACCGGATGAGGCAATCTAGAGGAAAAGGGTCCAAAAAGCACGCAAAACAGTCACAGACAGACCAAATTTCCCACTGTTAGGAGTCCCACAAGAATACTAAGCTAGACAGTCATAACATAGATACAGAGGACTGTAGGCAGAGACTGCTTATTTATTTCCTGGCCACCCAGACCTGAATAATAACACAGAAATTCTCTTAATTAAAACACAGTTTGGCCAATAGCTTATGCATATTTCTAGCTAGCTCTTACATCTTGAATTACCAAATTTCTATTAATCTGTGGATCACCATGAGGCTGTAGCCTACCAATAAGGTTTTCTGGCATCTGTCTCCTTTGGCAGCTACATATCTCTGATTCCATCTACTCTCTCTATCTTTGTCCTGATTTCCCACCTTGCTTTACTCTGCTAAGTCATTGGCCAAAACAGCTTTATCCATCTACCAGTAAAGTTACACATACTTAAGGACATCCTACATCAGAGGACCAAGGTCAGACCAATACAGGCTCCCTGATTGTTGATTAAGTCTCTGTGAGCCCTGGTTAGTTGATTCTGTGAGTTTTCTTGTGGTATCCTTGACCCCTCTGACCCTTGCAATCCTTCCCTTCTTCTGTAGGATTCCCTGGGGTCCAGCTAATGTTTGCCTGTAGATTTCTGCATCCGCTCTCATCAGTTGCTGGATTCAGGTTTTCTGGTGATAATTATGCTAGGTTCTGACCTACAAGTATATCAGAGCATCATTAAGAATCTTTTCATTTATTCCCTTTAACCCTGCAGGAACTGTTTGGGTCTTTCCTAGCTCTCTGGGTTATCCAGCCCCTGGTTCATGACACTCCAGATAGAATCAAATATGAGCTCCCTCTTGCAGTGTGGGTCTCAGGCTGGACCTGCCATTAGTTGCTCATTCCCACAAGCCCTGTGTCACCTTTGCTCCAGCACATCTAGCAGGCAGGACAAATTGTAGGTGGAAGGTTTCATGGCTAGGTTGGTGTCCCAGTCCCTCCACTGGAAGCCTTGCCAGTTCAGGCTCTGTATCCCCATTACTAGGAGTTTTCCTTAGAATCACTCATTGATTTCTGCAGGTTTTTATTGCACTAGGTTTCTGCCTCACCCAAAATATGTCCTTAATTCCATGTGTCTCTCCCTGTACTCTTTCTCTCTACGCCCTATGTATTCCCATCCCCGCCCGCTCCCAATTTACCCACAAAATCTATTCAATTCCCTCTTGTCAGGGAGATCCATTCATCCCCTCTTGATCCCCCCTAGGTATCTAGCCTCTTCGCATCTGTGGATTGCAGCATGATTTTTCTGTGCTTACAGCTAATATCCACTTATAAGTGATTACATGCCATGCTTAACTTTAAGAGTGAGTTACTGCACTCTGAATGACGTTTTCTAGTACTGTCCATTGGCCTGCAAATTTCACAATGTCCTTTTTCTTTTTCTTTTCTTCTCTTTTTTTTTTGACAGCAGAGTAACTGAACAATAGATGAAGAAAATGTGGTCCATTTACACGATGGTCACAGATACTATTTAAGAGCAGAGGTATTCCTGTGCTAGGATCATCTTATCTCAGATTTCTCTCTAGCCTTCTCTTTCAGCATATTTTTTATGATGCAGTTGGAACTGTTTCCAATTGAATCCCTCTTTCTTGTCCAACATTTATCACCATAGGTCATGTCTTCACAGGCTCTCACAGATATCAACATTTACAGTTACCTCCCACTCATCTGTCTCTGCATGTGATCTTCACCCTTTACCTGCCATGATCTAAAGGTCTGAAAAGAAAAAGAAATATCCATGGATGTGATTCACCTTCTTCGCACAGTGTCTCATCTCCACAGCTACTGTTTTCAGCCCCGTTTTTCCTTACAGCCCAAGTATGAGGAAAAAGCAGCAGAGAAAGGCATTTTCATGGTACTGGAGTGAGTTCCACAATTTATGCCATAGTCACGAAAAGCAAGTCTTGTTTGTTTCCCATCCTTTCAGTTATGTTTCCAAGTGCCTGGTTTCACCACTCTGGCTTTCTCATAAGAAAAAGAACCACTTGTCTCTGTGTTGCCAGAAGTCAGGGCTGTTTTCCTGAAAGACAATTGACACATTATGTCTTGTTTGTGAAATACAGATTGTTTTTCAGGTATGAAGGAGTCAGTCCCAAGACATGAAGACAGTGATCTTTCTGGAAGAAGGATATGTATTGAAGGTGGTGTTCTTAGATTTTTGAGAAAGATTTCCAGTTCCTAGTAAAAAATGGAAAGGCATATGAAAAGAAATTCATTTAATTCTGCTCTACCTCCTAGTGTGGAATGCTGGCTGTCCTCTGAAACTGTGATGCCTGGAGATGTGTCTGAGTGTCTGAGATATTGAGACCCTAAGGAGAGAAACTGCAAACCCTTTTATTTCTAGATCTGGCTGATCTGCAGGAAGACGTAATATATTATACACTAATACCTAACATTCTTAAGTAATGGTAAGAGTTTAAAATTTTTCTATTCAATGATACAGGGCACCTCCTTCTACTTTTGAGACCTATTTTAGTTGAAAATGTCTTTCCATTCTACCAAATCCCCCTTGCTGATAATTGTAGAGCCCAGACCTGTCTTTGTTCCTTAGAGAGAGATAAGACCTTGGCTGGTGAACTGCTGGCAATAAAGAGCTGAATCATAGGAAGTGGAGATTTTCAGTGCAGAAGGGAAGAGAGTTCTGGGCGGTGAAGGTCAGAGCATCATTTTAACTCACATAAATCTCTAATCTTTAAGCAAAAAGAAAGTAGCATCTTATAAAGTCCAAGGGCTATATATAAAGCCTAACAAAAGGTATCTCTCCAGATCCCACAGAATGTTCTGGAAGAGGAGCCAGGGCCACAGTGAAGGTCAAGAGAGAAAGCTACACAGATTTCTTGCAGAAGCTCAGGAACTCGGGGTTGATGCTTTTGTTGTAATTTGTCCATCAAAACAGACTTTATGAGAACTGTGTGGAGACCTTGTTAAATTCTAGTGTCCCTTGGTTTGTGTCTTATATTCCATGCACAGATTCCTGTTGGGAAAAAGGCTCACCGGTCTCTGATACCTGCAAACATAATGCTCATGATTGTTCTTGAATCCCATCAGTCAAACCGTCATTCTTTCCCAGTAACTAACATGACAAGAGTATGTATAGGACACAGTGTGCTGTGCAGTGTGGTCTGTACATCTGTGTCCCTCAGCAATGCATGTGGAACCTAATTTTCATTTGTGTGGTATTGAGAGGTCATTAGGACATGCAGGTAGGTGAAGGTGAATTATGTTATCATAACAGAAAACTTGAGGGAGCCCTTTTCTATTCTACTGCAATATCACAACTCGATGATGCCACACCCAAGGGCAGACAAATTCCAGTCTCCAGAATGATGAACAACGGATTTCTCTTCTTTATAAATCACTTAGTATAAGGTATTTTCTTACAGCAGCCCCAGCTTGCTATCACACTGTACTTCATCAAACCAAATCAAATCGAATGGCCTTTCTGGAGAGTTCCAATGAACTTAAACTGTCTCTTTTAAATGTCTTTTGGGAGTCACGATGCTTTTAGCACATGAATATTTGTTCTATAATCCACACAGATATAAAGCAAAGGACATTCTTCCCCTTAAGCCAACTTATCCCTTTGTAGCTGATCTGGCAGATCCAGATGCCGTAGTCATTTCCCTAACACAATATGAAATAATCATCCATCATTCTTCCTCCAGCACACTGTCATCAATAAGATTTGGCTGGTCTTTCCAAGAAGAGTAGAGAAACAATCTCAGAAATGAGTCATTATTTATTCCTACACTATTTGTCAAGATCTCCTGGGATGGGATCAGAATACACACATTAACTGAGGCTTCAATTGGGTTATGAGCTAAAGTGTCAGAGAGAGTCCCAGCTAATGTAAGCAGAACATTTATTCAAAGGTTATCAGGCAGCTCTCAGAGTCTGGGAGGGACAGAGAACCAGTCAGAGCTAAGTACATCATTCTGTTATAGCCTTCCTCCCAATTGACACCATGCATGGGCTCTTGCACTCAGTCCCCTGGTGACCTCAGGTCAGGCTAGCTGGCTTTATTGTGACCACCACTCTTGCTTCTGCCGATTAGTGTGACTTCTGTCATCATCAGACTTTGCAGAAAGAATCTGGATAGAGCTCATGTGTTCTCAGGAATATCATATTACTAAGAATACTGGATGGATGCAGGAAAGAAGAGCTCCTGGTTCATGTCCTTATTGTAAAAAATGTTGAGATGGTAAATACAATGTGTTTTGCTTTTCGGTGGAGGACTTTGTCCTGTGAAACTTTCTACTCTCTGTTAAGGAAGAAGTGTACTCAGAGGATAGTTAGCTTACCTAAGAAGAGCAATCATGGATGATGCCCAAACTCATGTCATCTCCACAGTTGCCAAAGGCACCCATTTATGACAGTTGTCTGTGATGATTCTTCATGTCTAGATGCAGCAAATGGGCATTGAGTGTGTTTACTGATTTTATTGACCTCTCTGATGCAAAATGAGCTAAGTATTATAAAACACAGATGTCACTCACTATTCAGTCTGCTTCTAACAGATTTCCAACCCAAACTTCAGATGCAAGTTGTCAGCAATGGGTTCGACAGAGTGAATAGGCTATCTCTTCTTCAGGCTATCCTGGAACGGAATAAATAATGATAACCATGAAGTCCTCTGAAGTAAAGCATAAAACCTATGAGCCTAGTGAGTATCAGTGGTTGCCAGATGAGATGATGTAAGATCAGGAGGACTATACGTGAGCGTGTGGGAGGCAGAGAAGTCAGAGACATCTGAGCCAGCAAGTAAGTCATTAGAATTTCCAGATATTTTCTGCTTCTCTCCTGGCATTTCTGACTTCCTATATTCGTTCTTATATATTGATCATGAATTGTATTCTGAGTGAACCGAGAGAGAGAGAGAGAGAGAGAGAGAGAGAAGCAATGAGGGGTCTTGGAGAAAGTTGGAGATAGGGTGGGGGTGGATATGATCAAGGTACATTGAATTAATGTATGATATTTAAAAACAGTAAATTAAGCATTATTAAAAATAATTACAAGGCACAGTAAAAAATGACAATGCCTAGTGTTGAGTTCATCAGGAGGGAAAAAGGCATGACAGGTGTACTAAATTTGGCAGAGGGGCATGTGTCTGCAACTGTATCACTAGAGAGTTGGAGGCAGGAATCTTGCAGGGTTAAGGACCATCCTGGACTACAGAGTGAGACCGTATTGCCTTAACAAAGATAAAACAAAAACAAGCAAGCAAGAGAGCACCAACTTTCCTTACTTCTCTCTCCTTTTAGCATTTAATTGCTACATATATAAATATTTGAAGTAAGTAAAAATACTAATTTTATTTGCCACCAACCTTTGCAATGTGTAGTGTTGGTTTTAAGTGCTTTAAATAAAATCTTTCATATTTTAATAATTAAAAATTTAGATGTTACTTTTAAATTAGAAAAGTCAAGATGTATGCAAAATCACTGAAATTATATACCATGTGTTAGGAGCTATATATATATACACACAGTTTCTATATACCTTTTATATGTATATATATGTACATGTAGATATTTATCCATATGTGATTTTTTTATGTAACAGTAGAATTGTACCATTTTAAGTTAGTGATTTCTTTTATTATTTGATTTCTGGAGGAGAAATGAGCCCTGGTTGACTATTCCTTCCTTCTTTCTTCTCTATAAGTATTTCTACATCAGAAGTTGGCTATTACAGTAGTACCAAGTGAAGAACAATAGATCTCACGGAGTTGGTTGGTTCCCGCTTTCTGAGTGAGAATAGTTTACAGTGAAAACATGTAACACACAACTTGACCTTTGGGGTCACTGGCCTCATCGGCTGGCATAATCTGTTGCTCACAACATCATAGATGATGCATGCAGATTCCAATGACAGGAAGTGGGGACAGGACATTCCATATTCTTTTAGCACATGCACACTGACCCACCATCAAGCAGAAAGCTGCAAATTCAGATAAACAGCTGTAGAGTTTCAAGCCAACAGCAGTAGGGCATCAGTCACGTAAGCATGTGATTTGTGTCTGGGATCTCGCCATTTCTCTCTGAAAAGCATCAGGCATCAAGCAAGCCAGCATTCTTTTTCAGTAACTCACTTGAGAAGAGTGTGTGTGTGTGTGTTTGTGTATGAGACAGAGAGAGAGAGAGAGATTCTCATGTGTGGTGTTCTGTTTGCTGTGCTCTGCACAGAGCACTCTTGTAAACTTGCTGTTCACCTCAGTGGGATCGAGAGGTTGAGCCTTGGAGGTGATCAGAATATGCAAGTAGTTGAAGCTATGAATGTTGCTATCCTGACAGGAAATCTTGAGACAGTCTCCTCTTTTCCCTCCTAGCACACAGGGGCAAGTAGAATATGCTCCGCACAGGTTTCTGTGACTGAGCATTATAGCATTCCATCTCCTGCTTCCTGATATACGGCTGCACTGGTATTACTTCTTAGCTTGGGAAGTTAGGAAAGGTTCACAGAAGAATCAGAGTCAGTAGTACACTCTTGAGAGTTCTCAGAAGTTAGACTCTTCTCACTGGAACTCGAGCTTTGGCCAAAGATTATTGGGAAAAAATAAACAGAAACAAATGTCCAAATCTTGGGCCATGTTGTTCATATGCATTGAGTTTTCTCAATGTCCTGATGCGTTGAAACTTAAAAGAAGGGGCTTCTCTTAGTCTAGTTTATCTCCTTTCCAAAGTCTACACCATGGTCAACGACATGCATATTCCACACGAGGATTTTGGGATGATATCGGTAGCAAGAGAAGTGGTTTGAAAAATGTGATGAGTATCTACTTCTTTGTGTGTGTGTGTGTGTGTGTGTGTGTGTGTGTGTGTGCATGTGTGTGAGTATTTGTGAGCAATTCAATATGTAAGTTTTAAAATCCCAAGAGTTCTACAACTTGAAGATATCTCTTGCTGAAAATACTCAGGAAGACTTTCATTGGATCCCTCATACTTTGTTATACTCAGTGTCAGTTTCTATTCTCTTAATTTTAAATCTGAAATGCCATCAGTGATTATAAATGCAGCATTGATTTATTAATAGGCTTTACTCAGAAAGAAAAATGAACATTATCACATTAAAATGTCATGTATAATTTTAAAACATATTCAAATGGGGAAAAGTAGTAATTTTAGATCAAAGGAAATGCAGTCTGTATTTATCCCACATATGATACAGCGAAAACCTAGAACATAGGAATTGATGGTTTGAATTTTCTTTATTACTTTACAGACTTTAAGAAATTAGGCAAATTATTACAACCAGAAGATATTTGTCTCATTCTCGTTTTATGTTTGTATTTTGGACGACTTAGTTTCTCTGGTTTCTGTATAACGGTTTTTGATCCACTAGCTCCTGTAGTCTAACAATGACTGACTGAGCATATTCAGGGAGCCACGCACCTTGGACACAGGCCCATCTTGCTGCAGTACATCTACAGCTGACGCTGTTCCGGGTCAGTGGGTGGTGGTTCTGATCTGGATTCCTAAGGACGCCTGCTGCCTGGGACAGACACCTGAATGTATGTCAGTGGCAGACTCCCAAGGCATAGGAGTCAAAGAGGTTTGATGCAGTAATATTGGGGTACTGTGGAATGTCTGAATGTCACTTATGTCAATCAGCCTCTGCCCTTGCCACCATCCAGGGCCCATGTCGCACAGAACCAACTGTGCAGTCACACCTTAGATGACTAAATGCTTCAGAATTCTACAGAATTAAGATACATCTCTTAGTTCCTTGGTCTTTGGTTTAAATCTTATTTCAGAAAAATCTGGAGAAATATGCATTAGATGGACAGACTTGTGCTGCAGCTGACAGGATGAACACTATAGAGGGCAGTTGTTTCACATTCTAAAATATTACTAGGAGTGTTCCAGTCTCTGTGTGCTAATTCACTTATTCCTCACAACGGTCTTATGAGATGAATTAAGTGCTATTGTAACACGTTACAGATGCTGTGGCTTCGATTAGAGAAGCTAAGTAGTGTGGGGGCGGAAAGATGGCTCCCCTGTTAACGGCTTTTACTCACAACTCTTGTTGGACAAGAGATGCTAAATGATTGTCCAACACAATACAGCAAAGTGGTAATTTTTGTCATTTTCCTCTGCCCCCTAACCTATGTACTTTCCTGGTAAAACATGATCACTCTTATCTTCCTCCTACAGAAAGACCTCACGTCTTAAATTCCTTCCGTAGCCTTTATTGGATTTTGGAAGCAGCATCTTCCAAATATATACCTTGATTTGTCACAAGGGGGCAGCCTTAGAACTCTGAGGAAAGATACCCACAAATTGACCATTTGGAGGACACTCAGGTTATCACCCTACCATCATCCCCAGGAATGCCAAAGCCCTAGGGTTGCCAAACCCAAAGCCACCAAGACATTATGCCTGGGATTGTGTGCACACGGGTTCCTCTTCTGCATCCCCAACTCAGCTGTTGACCCTGAGATCTGCCTTATATCCTCATAAATCACAAACGTTAGAACCAATGCACTCTTGTTTTCTTATAACAAATACTCATTTTCTTAAACTCAAGAACATTAGATTTTTTTTTAATCTGTCCTTTGAGGGCTATAGTCCTGACACAGATTAGCATATTCAGCTGAGAGCTCTGAACAATAAACGAAAAAATCCATTGTGAACTTGAAGAAATAATACAGAAAAAACATCAAGTGCATTGCACTGACTAGAGACAAAAGTTTCTCTGTAAAGGTGGTTGGTTAATAATCAAAAGTGTGCATTCTCCTGTGAGGAATGATCAAGCACCCTTAAATGCTTGAGGGCTGCTTTGAGAGACATCTCCAAATGATGCCTGTCACCATGGCAATGGCTGAGCTAAGAGGGACAAAGAAATGAAAGGGGAGTAGTTGAACCACCACCTTCAACAGGTAGAGTGCAAAGAAGAGGCCTTGCCATGCAATTCTGTACTGCTCAGTAGGAGGAAAAACAAAACCCTGTGCATTCTGTAAATTGGGAAATTATTTGTCTGGCAAGTAGCTCGATGGCTTTCTGAGATTAACACAAAATTTATCCTAGACTATTTAATTTGGTTTTAATATACATAATGAAAAATAAATCTACAAACTGGGACATATTTTCCTGCTGGCAACTTCTGCTAAAACAGATCTGTCATTAAGATGGAATACTTCCCACCACAAGGAGCAAAAGCTGGACTCCTTCTCACTGCTCTCTCTCACCTTTGTTTGGTTTTAGGAATTCTACTGCTAGAGAATTACAAGATGAGAAAGGTAATGTGAGCTCTGAGTAGGGATGAGCTCAGTAGCTGAGCAGGGGCCTGGACCGTGCAAGGTCCTGCTGAACAGCAACAAGAGCATGACGGTGATGTCACCTCTGAGAGGTCAGGCTTATTCAGGGTTGTCTCTTGAAAAGCAGAGGCTCTGCTAGGGGCCTGGAGCCTGTGTCTCCCACCATAATCTCTGTCGCTGGTAAACTGGGAACTCCGCAAGCAAGTGAGTCCTGCATGACATAAAGCGTGAGGAAGAGATTAACAGGGTGGAGAGGAAACTCTTTTCAAGAAGATGCACATTTCAATACAACTCACAAACAAACAAGGAACAACTGTAGAGAAATCATGAAAATTGCTCACAGTCTTCTAGGATTTGGTGGTACCCTCTAGAGATAGAATGCCATTGCCTTAACCCACGGGACAAATGGTCACAGATCAGTACACACAGGTGATGCTGTCATCTCACCACAAAGAGGTCAACTGCAGTTTTGAGTATATTTGTCTTCTTACGTGTGAGGCCAGTGACATTCATCCTACAGTCCATTCTTTGCCCAGATTGTTGCATGGAAGTAAATACCTTTTCTTTTTTTTTTTTTAACAAAATGTAAATTTGTGGAAAGTTGATCATAGTAATTCGTGAGTGTGTGTGTGTGTGTGTGTGTGTGTGTGAGTGTAGGCATACACTTGCAATTATTTACCTGCCAATGGTACCATAAACTGCTTCAAGGAATAAAAGCAGGCTCAGTTGGAGGGGCCACAGTACACCTGAGACTGTGATGATTCTGTTGATAGCAATCAGATTGTTATACGTTTTTCAGAAATAGAATACAGTGGCAATTACCAGAATCACTACAGTTGTAGTTGCCAGGACACAGTGAAACCTGCAAGTCATACAAGGTCCACAAGATTAATATCTATGACCAATTATCCTGTCAAACCTTCATACTTCCTTGGCTACTAAGGGAAGATGCAAAGAAGCACAAACTGACCTGAATGCTTCACTGCCTGAGGGAGTACATTGGTCTCTCAGGAACTGGAAGGCAGGTTGTGCCTCAAGGGCCATGGATTCTAATCTAATAAACCAATGACTCATGTCTCTCAAGGCAGCTAGGCCGAGCTAACTCTGTGGTTCTCTGCATATATATACTGATGATTGATCTTATATTTCATATATTTTGTGCATGCTAGGTAAATACCATTGTTCAATATTCCCCACCACCAGGCCTTACTATTTTATTTCTTGAATGTGGCAACATCTACATTAATTGTATCTCTCTTCTGGACATTCATCTCTGAGATATTTCTCTGACTTCTGGCCTCATTTTCTTCAAGTCTTCACTATAATGACAACAGTGTTGACCCCCATTTCATGCATTTCTTCCTACAATTCTCAAATTCTCTGTTGTCTGTCAGAAACATATTCAGCTGGCATTAAGCAAATTTTCCATGTGTATTTTTAATCAGTTCATATATAAATATATTCCATCGGGTTATATTCTTTTATTTGTTCATTGATGTGATAGCTTGCATATGGGTTGAATGTGGAGATCTTGTGAAAACTTCAAAGGGAGAGGATGCTTAAAAGGTCAAAGCAACCATGAACTCCTGAAGTTAGTTCCTGGGAGCTGCAGTCAGAAGAGTTGGTTAGAGTGAACCCCTGTTAGAAGTCAGCACCTACCCTCAACCACTTGCTGGTTTCCTGTTTCTTAGGAGACTTCTTCCTATGTGGTCCCATGCTGTGCAATCGCTCAGTACTTGAACTTTACCAGAGGCCAAAACAAATAGGAATCCTTAGTCTTGGAACAGCAGCCCCTAGACTCGGGTGAGAAATTCCCCTTATTTCTGTAGGCATTGTTCGTTGTAACAATAAGAACAGCGGCAATCCAAAGCAATATGACCCTATATCCCAACGCAAGAGAGTTAGGCTGAGCCACATCTTCCCACAGTCTGGACTTGAAGTTCCTTTAAATAAATCCAGTCTTTTATCAAAATTTACTTTATTTGTATGTATGTATATTTTCTACATACTGGTGAGTGCAGGTATCCAGGGAAACCAGCGATGTGGTTCTCTTACAGGAGACTGTGAGCTGACTCTTGTGGGTGCTAGAAACCCATTTCAGGTCCTCTGCAAGCACAGCAGGTGCTTATGCACTTTTAACACCTAAGCCATCTCTCAAGCACATAGCCACCCTAAATTCAAATATTGCTGCCGTTAAACTGTATGCTTTCTCATGTACTTGTATCAGGTCGCTCAGCAAGGAGCTTAAAATGCAGATTTCAATGCAAAGTCCAGTAGACCATGGGCATGCAATCCCTAGGGTGGAACTTTGGGATCTCAACAGAGTGTTCTAGAGAGTCAAAACTGAACAGCAAAAGATGCAGAAATTGTGGCTTAGCACATTCGGCAGTGTTTTATTGGACATTTAAGAGCTGCATGGTTGTTTCTCAAGCAAAGGGTAAATATAGAAAAGCATTTATTCTCTTCCTGCTCCTGGTCTACCTTAAATGTGAGAAAGAGCTGTAGATGAAGGCCAAGATCTATGCCTGGAGAGTATTTTCTGATCTTCTCTCATGCCTGGATATTACCACAGGAATTTGAGTCGTAGGCTTCAGACTGTTTAAGATTTTCTGTGTAGGGCCAGTTAGTAAATACTTTTGGTTTTGATGGGCAATGTAAAATATTCTGTCATACCATATTTTCACGTGTATACAAACACACACATGCTTTGTTTCTTGAAAAGAATAGAACTAGATCATATCACATAGGTTTGTAAAAGAACAAAATGTAAAGAAAGGCAGGCACGGAGTGGAGCTCTGTTCGTCTGAGCAGCGTGCTGACTCCTCACTGAGCACAGGGCCATGGTCTATGTGGATAATTCTTCGATCTGTCCTTGTACTCATGGTCCTATTTAATGTCTGACAGGAGTGTTCTCATGGAAGAGCATCTCAGAGAAGTCTCCTGGTTATTTGCTGGGCACTGCACAGCATCCTGAGATAGGACTGGTAAAGTTCAGATGGTGTAGCACAATTTCTATTGGGTTACCATTAGGGTAGGGGAAGCCACTTTGCTATTTCCACTCCCATTCTCATTTTGTTCTCTTACCACTCCAGAATTCAACAGCACTGAATTGATCACTCAGTTATTATTATGTTGTTCCCCTTGTCACTTGATACAGCTTTAAGTATCATGGACTCAAATTCAGAGCAAAAGGCAAGCTTGTGTTTGTATGTGTGAGAGAGTATGAACAAAGATATGTAGAGAGAGAGTTAGGTAGAGACAGGGGAAGAAGATAAATACTACTCTCTTTGTAGGACAGGTTGAGTTGCCTAATTCTATATATAGTATAGTGGAATTCTCCTTCTTCCTGACAAACCTGTCCACACATTTCTGCCCACATCCAGTGTTTATCTGTAGTCCTTATTCTCTACATCAGAGATTCTGAGAGTTCTTTCTCCTCACAATCTCCTTTACTTGCAAAATTTGCAGATGACCTAGGTATAGTAATATATACAATATGAGAAAAATTAAAACATTTACTGATAATAAAACATAAACTTATTTTAAATAAGTTTGAAGTATATGCATAATTTTACTATTGATTAAAAATGTGAGTTAATTTTAATTCTGATAAGGTGGAAGTAATTTGTTTTTTTTTTTTTTTTACATGAAGGATTAAATCTGGACCAAATCTTGACAACTACAGGATATAGAGCATTTACAATGTTTTTCTTAGAGTTCATCTATATTTTATTTTGTAATAATTGTGCTGAGAATGCTGATTCACATGGCTGCATGAACAAAACAGCAGAAGTGTATTTAAGGACATTTCTTTTTTTTTAATTATTTTTTTTATTAAGAAAAGAAGAAAAAAAAACATAAACAAAAAACAAGTTTCCACCTCCTCCCAGCCTCCCATTTCCCTCCCCCTCCTCCCACCCTTCTCACCCTCCTCCCCCCCTTCTCCCCCTCCCCCCCACTCCTCTCCCCCTCCCTCTCCAGTCCACAGAGCAGTCCGGGTTCCCTGCCCTGTGGTAAGTCCTAGGTCCTCCCCCCTCCGTCCATATCTAGGAAGGTGAACATCCAAACTGGCTAGGCTTCCACAAAGCCAGCACATTAAGTAGGATCAAAACCCCGTGCCATTGTCCTTGGCATCTCATCAGCCCTCATTGTTCGCCATGTTCAGAGAGTCCGGTTTTATCCCATGCTTTTTCGGTCACAGTCCAGCTGGCCTTGGTGAGCTCCCAGTAGATCAGCTCCACTGTCTCAGTGGGTGGGTGCACGCCTCGTGGTCCCGACTTCTTTGCTCATGTTCTCCCTCCTTCTGCTCCTCATTGGGACCTTGGGAGTTCAGTCCAGTGCTCATGTGTGGGTCTCTGTCTCTATCTCTATCCATCACCAGATGAAGGTTCTATGATGATATGCAAGATATTCGTCAGTATTGCTCTAGGATAGGGTCATTTCAGGTTCCCAATCCTCAGCTGCCCAAGGAACTAACTGGGAACCTCATGTTGGGCACTTGGGAGCCCCTCTAGGGTCAAATCTCTTGCTCACCCTAAAGTGGTTCCCTTAACTAAGAATTGTGGTTCCGTGCTCCCCTATCCACCTTTCCTTTATCCCAATTCTCCTGATTCCCCAAGTCCCCCCTCCTTCCCTTCTACCTTTTCTCTCCCCATCTCCCCTTAAGGACATTTCTTAAATTGCTGACAATTCTTACTTAATGCAAAACCAAGTTTCATTTAATGATGTGCTTTGTCTGTGTGTATGCATGTGTATATACTTGAAGTTCAAGTCAGGAACTCAAAGAGCAATTCTTAAAAATCAAAATTTTGTAACGGTATATAGTCTAAAGATAGCTACCTTCATACTTATACACTTAAGAATGCTGGTAGATTAATATCAGAAGTCTCTGTTTATGTAAATAAATCACTTAATATTTCTAGAAGAGCAGAAAGAATTCTTTGTACAATAAAATCCTTGCAGAGTATGACATGCTCATCTTCTATCTGAATCAAGGTGATTGGGGCATAACTTGCTGGTACTGCTTGGTATGAGGGCATGCACAGTGTAAAGTAAATATTGGGGTGCTCAGAACTGAGGCAGCCCTGAAGTTGTGTGCACAGCATGGGTGAGCACTGCCAACAGTGCCTCAGATACTTTGCATATTTGATTTTGAACTAACTTTCCTTGATTGTGCTTTCAGAAACCTTTCTCTGTGGTCAGAAAGTCCACCACTCCCACATTCAGTGAGTGACCCCTCAGGGAGGGTGTGAGCTATGGTTACAAAACTGTCATCTGAACAACTGCTTTCCCCTGACTAGAGCTCTTTCTATCTTCATAAGTTTCTTGATCCCCTTCTCTGAAGGGCCCAGAGGCCATATTGTTGTCAATGTATGAGAAAAGAAAATTCATAAAAATTTTACCTCCTGCAAATACAGTTACAAAGGATTGTTATTCTTGTTGAATAGTACAAACATATATGGTATTAATATCTTTAATTGTCTATAATTGAAATTTGTCCAAGAGCAAAGAGGCCAGTGGTGAAGAAAAAAGCCTTGTGCAAATACTTCCATTTTTCTAGTAATGTTTCTCATCATTTGCTTTATCAAGCACATCTAAACTTCCTTCCTATGAGATTTCCCCCAACAACACTCACATTCCTGCAAGCGACAAGTGTTATTACACACTAAAAACAACTTTTAAATAAAGAGGTTCCGAGGAAAATATTCACAACATGACCATTCTTTTTTCTCTGAAGATGTAAACAGCCTTTATTTTTTCATCCTTCTTAATTGCATATTTTTTGGTTTTCATGTATGTCTTTTTATCATGTCTCATCATGTGCATGCCAGAGCAGGATTCTCTAGCCTTGGTCAAAGGACAGTGCTACAAGTAGGTATTACACTAATATTTCTTTCATGTCCATCATTAATTACTAATCATCACTCATATCTTAGCCATCCCAATCTCTGGTTTAGCTAGATATGCTCTTGCTGTTGTTTAGAAGGCCATACCAAATATATACAGAAAGGGTATTTCAGAAACAAAAAGAGAAAGAACAAGAAGCGATACTTGAATACACACAATCAGTAACTTTCGCAAAAGGTTTGATGGTAACTTATAGGAAAACTGAAATTAGTTATATTGAGATATAGTGGTGGTGTGGGAGGTCCTTCGGATTGTGTTTCATTTTTTCTTGGTTAACGAATAAAGAAACTGCCTTGGTCTGTTGATAGGGCAGAACTTAGGTAGGCAGAGAAGATGGGAATGAATGCTGGGAGAAAGAAGGGCGGAGTCAGCGAGACATCATAGAGCAGCCGGAGTCAGACATGCTGAATGTTTGCCGGTAAACCACTGCCGTGTGGCAATGCACAGATCAATAGAAATGGGTTAAATTAATATAAGAGTTAGCCAATAAGAAACTAAAGCTAATAGGGCCAAGCAGTGTTTTAATGACTACAGTTTCTGTGTGGTTATTTCAGTTCTGGGTGGCTGGGATTGTTAGGAGCCAATTTCCTCCTAAAATCATTACAGGAACCATCACCCTGGGGAGTCTGCAGAGAACCCCACACCCTTAATTGTGTTAGGAATAGTTCTATTGACAGAGCCTACCCCACACCCAAATTGGCTGTTAATGAGAGCTATCTGTTAGCGGAACCCACCCCACATTCCAAACTATCTAGGGATCTAGGTGTGTCAACTCGTGACTTCTTGGCCTACAGTGACCTGACCGAAGACAACCTCCTACCCACGTGACCAACTCGGACCATGTGACCAACGTGAACCACGCGGCAAGAGCCCAGGCCCCTGTGCCCACCCCCAAACTCTTTACCCTATAAAAGTTGTACCCCGTCTCTAATAAACTGAGGCTTTGACAAGAATTCTCGCTTAGCCTCCTTCCGCTTTCCTAGCCCATTATCTTCCAGGTGGTGCCTCTCCGTGACCCTGGACTAACTGAACTGCTAGGTGGGTTACTAACCCTAGACTGAGTAGCCCACCCAAAGGCAATCAACATGGGATGAACAAGCGGCACCCTCCTCTTACATAGTGGCATTAACTTCCCTACAAGAAAGACATTTAAAGATTGTAAGCACTTTTTTCAGCACGATCTTGCATGTACAGCTTCAATTTTGAATCCCTACTGCATGTCATTAATTCATAAAACATCTGTTCAATGAAATAAAGATGACATATAATTAAGGGATGAAAGGGAAGACATTTTCTCCTGAGCCATACTAATGCAATAGCTGTGTGCCCTGTGCTTTCCAAACATGTATTTAACAACAGACTTAAACAGGAAGAGTAATAATTTTTTAAAAAATCCTTGATTATTCACAAAAAGCAATACAAATATAGAAAAATTAATAAGTTTAATAAAAATTAATTGTTTTCTCTCCTGGTATAACAAATACACCTTCTTAATGAGATCTGTGTTGGAGTTTCAATGTAGAATGCATGGGAATCCTGGTTTTACTTCTTGGGACCTGAAGTACAGAGAGAGTTGCCTGAAGGCCTCTGGATCATAACCAGATGATTTTCTAGCCCTTTGCCCTTTCTCTTCCCAGGATTGTCCTCAGTGTCACTTTGGGGATGCTTTACACACATATTGACAACCATTATCAACCCTTCTAAGGCTGCTCCTGACCATCCCCTGGGCATGACACAGCTGACACTGTGAACAGCGGCAACATTAGGGAGTGTGCTGCTGCACAGGAGGCTCCAGAAGGCTGCAGAAGCTAAGTGAGGTTGTATGAGGACAGTGTAGATTCAGATACAGCAGCAGTGGCTCAAGCCGCTAAGAAGGGCTACCAGATCTTGACAATAGATGGACAGTGAGATAGTTCTAATGAAATATGGAAGCCAGGAGAGGATTCTCTTTCCTAGGTCTAAAGGCATTGTTACAAATAAATAATACATTAATATTTCATTCTTACCTATTCCTTATTATTCATATCATAGCCATTCTAATCTCTGGTTTAAAGCCAGAATGGTTAAGATTGAACTTTCTGTTTCAACTTGTAGTTCCTGTAAAAATTTTAGAAAATTGTTTTCTCTCTTTTTACTTCAGATTCCATCTTCAAGACATCAACAGTAATGAAATCATGTAGATGTTCTATTAAGGATGACATGAGTTCACTTTTATGAAATGGATATTGAGTGGTACATTGTAATCAATATAGAAATTTGTTTAGGAAATATTCAGCAGAGGAAAATAATTGTGTATGCCTCATAATATGATTGTGAAGATGATACAAGGATATGCCACAATTGTACAAGTGATTAACTTGTAGGAAGTTCACAAAATTGTAACTAGAAATAAAATTTAAAAGTAGAAAAGTATTGTGCCTTAGATATACATTATAGGATTTAAACTCATGGACTTTTTAAATTTTTTATTGTGTGTTAAATTTACATTAACATTTTGCTTTCGCTATTCAATGATACTTTATTTTACCATCTTTATAGCATATCTTATAAGATGTGCTATTCATATTATATTCATTTACTTCCACTACTTTAAAAAAGGAATATTTATTTTTACTTCTGTCTCTGTGTGCCATGTATGTATGTGTGAATGTTATGTATGTGCACTGGTCACAAAGGCCTGAAGAGAGAGTCTGATTCCTTGGAGCTGGGGTTACTGAATTGGGATTCACCTGATGTAGGTGCTGGGAATAGAATTTCAATCCTTTGGAAGGCCAGCAAGAGTTCTTAGCTGCTGAATCATGTTTCCAGCTCTCCCACAACTTTCTTTATAAGCAATTGATATAGATATGAATAATTTGCATTGTACGGATCTTGGTTTAATGACACATCAATTTTGTTATATGTATATATATATAGATATATTTCTGATCTTGATTAAGGTATTGTGACTTTGTAGTTCATTTAAAAATGTAATGTGTAATTAAGAAATATAGGTTAATAGTTATCTATAATAGTCAAAATTATAGTCATGTTAGTTAGATTTTCTAGATGTATAGAGATATATTTCAGTTAGATAGGTATTCTTCAAATCTTTCAGAGACCTTCAGAATAGTGCATTTAAATGTTTTTAATACTTAGGACTTTTCATGATTGGTGAGACATGTCTGCTCCTGGAAGCACCGATTACTTCAAGAGGAAGATGGGCATCAAAGAGACTCCTTAGCCATTTGGGTAAGAAACTGCTCTTGCCTGGATTGCTTCACTGGACATGCAGTACCGACAGAGAGATGATTGCTGAACTTGCCTACTGGTGAGATGGTCCTTTGGGGTTCCTGCTTTATGAAAGAGTCTGCAAGACATTCTGCAGGACACAGAAGAAAGTGACTAAAATGTCGTTGAAATTTCCTGCTTCACGGAAAAATCCACTGGATACTATTGGCCTGTAGGCTGAAGATGGATGCCCCAATGCTACAGAAAAACTTTGGGTGACTGTCCAGCTAGCGAGATGTCTCTGTCAATTCTAGAATTTTGGAAGTTGCTTACAATGCACTTCCTGTTTACTTAGGTAATATTATATCCTTCTAGAGTCTTTGATGGAGTTGAAAAATAGTTATTATTATAGTTTTCCTCAGTTATGATAAAAGATAAAATATATATAAATATTGTAACTGTAGTTTTTGCTTGATACCTGTTTTATTATATGTAATTTTACTATGTTAAGGTTAAAGCCTTCCTTTTTGATCAAACAGAAGAGGGGAAATGGTATAAGAGTTCCTTCTGTTTGTGTGTTTCTTTCATTAGTTAATGAATACCTAATTGATAGGGCAGAACTTAGGTAGGTGGAGAAGACAGAACTGAATGCTGGGAGGAAGAAAGGCAGAGAATGAAAGAGACACCATGGAGCCTCCAAAGACAGACATGCTAAATCTTTCCCAGTAAGCCACCACCACGTAGCAATAGACAGATTAATAGAAATGGGTTAAACTGAGATGTAAGAGTTAGCCAATAAGAAGTTAGAGCTAATGGGCCAAGCAGTGTTTTAATTAATACAGTTTCTGTGTGGTTATTTCTGGTGGAAGCTAGCCTAGCGGCCGGGACAAACAAGCAGGCCCTCACCCTACAACAAGCAGTGATCTATGCACACTGTGTATTTTCTCAGTGTGAGTGTGTCGAACTGTTCAGACCATCACAAAGTCATGAAGATAAAAGATGAGTTCAAATAGCCCACAAACCATCTTGTCCTCAGGGTAATACATGCTCACCATGGTGATATCCTCCCACAGGGTGTAATGGAAAATGATACTTAGAAATAAAAATCAAATATAATACATACCCATGATCATCTCCTCTTATAAAAATAAATTTAAATCAAAATGAGAAAAAATTCATTTATTGACTTTGATATATTCACTTTGTTCCCCCATTAATGAAGAGAAATGAGTCCTGATTTAACACAAAAACGGCCATCTGTTACCTTAAAGTTTCTAGAATCTCACACTTAAAACTAATGTTTGTGATTTATAACAATGCTTTTTACTTTTGAAATACACGAAACTATATGTATCTGAAAATACAATGCAAAAACTATTACTTAAGTCTAGTTTGATTCATGTAAAATGGCATTTCCTGTACATAAACTTAATCGTTAAAGTGCACCATTGATTTACACTGCTGTTGCAGATACAGCTAACTAGTCCTACTAAATCATTAGTGAGTTTGCTTTAAAGTCTTCATGGTAGAAGTATGCAGTTATAAATATGCCTTTATACTTAAATCTTTCTGAATTTTAACACAATAAGAGGCTTGCTGCCAATTACTGATCCTTGTAGTGAGGTGTATTGTGAACACTGATTTCAAAATTAATGGCATTATAATTAATAGGAAAGAAGGCAATGGGGAAAGGTTATTGGTTATCCTGTTTGTCTAATTGGGTGCACTGAGAAATGCCCTGCAGAGTAGGAAAGCACAATTCTCAGTGTCTAGTCTAGATTATTTAGGTCACAGATGAGAGACTCAGTGGGTTTGTCTGGTTACTGGCATAAACATGGGGGGGCTGGGACAGCATGATATCCCAGATAGAGGGACAAACACTAGCTGTCTTAATTTTGCTTTTCCTTATAAATAAACTCCTTCCTTATATGTTTCCTTTCTTTTATATTTAGTAGTATACAACTATTAATATTTCCCAAATCTTTCAGTTTTGAGAATGTCCTTCATATATTTTATTGTACTCCCTGATTAAATTTTCTCAGAATATTTCCTATTCTTATAGAGAGTGATATTATTTTAGAGCATGCATCATAACTGCATATACACAGAGACTCAAGGTAAAGACTCAAAGAAAATAATGCTTATTTTCAATAACATAATTCAGGCTGTTTGTTTTTCTCACGTTCTCATATGCAGGTATTTTCAGTACTGAGCAGATTTGCTTAGGTAGTGATGGAAAGAAAAGACTTGCTCTTTATTGTTCCCAAGGAATAAATCTTCAATCACACAAGTTACCATCTCTTTGCAACTTCCTTTCCCACTAATCAGCACATTTTTAGGTGCAACTGTATGCTCACTGGTACCAATAGATCCTTGTGTGTAAATGTCCACCTCTGAAAGCTTCAATGAATACATGGATTTCAATATGGAGCTTGTTTGCTTTTGTTTTTGTTTGTTTTGTTTTTCGAGACAGAGTTTCTCTGTAGCTTTGGAGCTTGTCCTGGAAATAGCTCTTTTAGACCAGGCTGGCCTCAAACTCACAGAGATCTGCCTGCCTCTGCTTCCTGGTGCTGGGATTAAAGGCATGCACCACCATTACCTGGTTTAATATGGAGTTTTTAAGTGTTTGGTTTTGACATTATCCTCAAAGATTCTTTTTCTTTTATTTTTATTATTTAATTGAAATTTTACATACCAACCCTATTCTCATTCCCTCCCCTCCCTCCATCCTCCCCACCCTCACCCATCTGCTTTTGGCAAGGTTAAGGCTTGCTGTGGGGCATCAAAAAAGTCTAACACATTGCTTTGAGATAGGACCAAGGCCCTCCACACTATTATCTAGGCTGGGTAAGTATCCCTTCAAAGAGAGTGGGCTTCAAAAAGCCAGTTCAGACAGTAGGGTTAAATCCTGATCCCACTGCCAGGGGCCCCACAGACTATCCCAGCCATACAAATGGTCCTAGTTTGGTCCTATGCTGGATGGCCCGCTGTCAGTCCAGAATCAGTGAGCTCTCATTAGTTCAGATAAGATGTTTTGGTGAGTTTCCCCATCATGGTCTTAATTCTTTGCTCATATTATTGAATCCTCTGACTATTACATGAAATGACCAAGTTTTAAAATTGAGTTTTCATGCAAAATATTTTATAGTTGCTAATTATATACTGATTAAGTTTTTAGACATAAGCATATTTTCTAATGCCTCCATTTCAATTGGAAGCCCATTATCCTTAGATTTTACATTGTTTCCTTGAGCACAGTTTCAATGCTTTGTTCTCTCCCCTCAATTGGCTCGTACTGATGGCTTATTTGAGATAATATTGGGCTTTCAGAGTTCGTTTGGTGCTAACTAGCACAATGTATTTAAAGATGCCAATTTCTTCTTCTATAGTTAGAGTATAGAGAAGTGTGTGTATATATATATATATATAATATTATAATATACACATATATTTATATATATACATAATACACACATATATGTAATCAATATGTATATATATGCAATCAAAGCCAAAATTTGCATATTATAAGACAGTAGGCTAAACACACACACACAAAGAACTAACATTTTCTTGCCCCAATACTGCTGAGCCTTGCTGAGTTTGCTGCTTGACTCAGAAAGCATTTACCTGAGAAAGATTAATATGAAACTCGTACGTAATAAATATTATTGTCTGCCAAAAAACCATCCATATCTATTTATCTCACCAAACTGCTCACTTGTTAAACAGCTTCTCAAGGTTCATTTTAAACACTCAATTTCTTGTATTAATCTATGAAACTCTTACATTTCAATCTTATAGTTTCAGTAATCTGTGCATTTAAAAGACCAATCACATAACCTAAAGAATTATGAATATATTCTGTGAAGCTCATGTTTCCCTGTAGGTTGGGAGTATGAAAAAGATCTCATACATTTCAAAGTCCATTCTTGAGGAAGAGGCAGGCTGGTTGCTAAAGGGGAGGTGGTTTTAAGTTAACATTACTGTATAGCAATGATACAGACACATTGGGTCAGAAAGACCATGGGCAGCCTTCTAAATTTATTTTGTGTTCCAAAATAAAATCCCTTTGTGTAAGCATAGAATGAACTTCAGGAAACAGAGACCCACTGAGGAAATAGCAACAAAAGATGATTTTTGAATGGATATCTTATTTTTATGATTATAAAAGTTATTCATATAATTTATTTCATAGCAATTACTTTAAAAATAAAAGAAAAATTCTATATTTATTTTTCACAAGACTAAAGATCACATTGATACTAAAAATATTACCCCTAATCAAAATACAAATAAATAATGCAATACATATATATAAAGATAAACACATAATATGAAATACTTCCAAAATTATGAAATTTATTCAAAATGCATTTATGTAAAATATCTTGTAAATATTTGTATAGTGCCCTGTTCCAACAAAAGTGCCAAAATAGACTATTGGAGCTCCATATTTCTGCTTTTTTTTTCTAAATATTACTTGTTTATTTTTGCAATTACTGTATTTAATTTTACTTGTTAATTACTTTTGTAGCTTAATGCTTAAAAATCTGCAAATAACATGATTCAATAAAAAAGAAATAAAACCATTTACTTGTGTGTCTGTATATCAAGTAGAGTTTGCCTATTTGTCTATAAATGTTCATAGAGTTCACTGAGCATTTTTCTACATTTTCTAAACCTTTTTCCTTGTTACACTTTGCTTTGAGAAATGAAGAATTTGTATGTAGATCATTGAAATACTTCTAATCTTATAAACATCATTAATAGTATCAAGTATGTCCTTTTGTTTTTCTTTTTGGTTTTTTTGCAACAGAGTTCAGAGATTCTCTGTGTGACAGCCCTAGCTGTCCTGTAACTAGCTCTGTAGACCTGGCTGGCATCAAACTTAGAGATTCAACTGCCTTTGCCTCCAGAGTGCTGGGATTTAAGGTGCACACCACCATTGCCCGGCTCAAGTACATCTTTAACGGATGTTTTACTTGGAAGCTGAAGTCAAGTCATTCAAGTAGACGAGTAGAGTTCATACCTATCTTAGTGGGACTGACATTGTGCCACCCTATAATTTAATGATAGTTGTTGTAGGGAACGGCAGGGCTGCATCCTGCCACCTGGCTAGCTTTACCCGAAATGATTAAATGGAAACTGTATTCTTTTAAACACTGCCTGGCCCATTAGTTTCAGCCTCTTATTGGCTAGCTCTTACATATTGATCTAACCCATTTCTAATAATCTGTGTAACACCACAAGGTGGCTTACCAGGAAATATCTTATCCTGCGTCTGTCTGGAGTGGGAGAATCACGGCGACTGACTGACTCGGCTTCTTTCTCCCAGCATTCTGTTTTGTTTACTCTGCCTACCTAATTTTCTGTCCTATTAAAGGGCCAAGGCAGTTTCTTTATTTAACCAATGAAATCAACACTAAACAGAAGACTCCCACATCATTTCCCCTTTTTCTGTTTAAACAAAATGAAAGGCTTAGTAAAATTACATATAACAAAACAGTTATTAAGCAAGAATTACAGTTACAATATTTATATCTATTTTATCTCTTATCATAACTAAGGAAAACTATTCATTTTTCAACTCCATCAAAGACTCCAGAAGGATATAATACTACCCAAGTAAACAAGAAATAAGAAAACTCTAGAAATGACAGAGACATCTCACTGCCTGTACAGTCACCCAAAGTTCCTCTGTACCATTGGGGCATCCATCTTCAGCCTACAGGCTCATAGTTTCCAGCAGACATTTCCATGAAGCAGGAAATTTTAAAGACAGTCACTTTTTGCTGTGTCCTGTAGAATGTCTCGTAGATTCTTTCATGAAGCAGGAACCCTGAAAGACCATGGCGTAAATTAACGGCAGACAGAATTTATTATAGAATATTCAGCTTTAATAAGGAGAGGACCTACAAAACTGAGGTTCCTAAGGAGAACAGGAAAACAGAAGGGAAGGCAGGGAGCACACCCGCAATATTTATAGGTAAATAATATCCTCAGGGGATCCCGCCCTTCAAGCAAGATGATTGGCTGGGCTTCCCCTACAGATAGTGCATTGCATTTGTTATTATTGTTTATATTTTAATTAGCTAACTGTGCTTCCTTTCTAAGACTGCTTAATAACTTCTATAATTATTTATTGTTCTGTGTTTCCCCTTACTTGAATGAAATTTCAGATTTTCAAAACCCTATTTCTTTTTTCCTTCATTTTTCAAAAGATGAAAAAAACTTCTAGCTTCACATGTACATGTGCACACACATGTGTTTGTGCACAGAAGTGAGTACTACAGGTGTCCTCAGGGTCCAGAAGTTGGCGTGAGATGATCTAGTGCTGGGATTACCCATGGTTGTGACCTTCCTGACTTGGATGCTGGGACCCAAGCCCAAGTCCTCTGCAAGAACAGTACATGGCTTTACGGCTAAGTCATCTCTCCAGCTTTTGCTTTCTGTTTGGACTTAACTTCCTTGTACATAAAGCTAATATGCATTAAACATAAGTTAAAGGGTGATAAATTCAGGCATGTATGTGAACTCATATTTCTGCAAACACAGTTTGGGAGTGATAAAGTTAGAGAAATTACCCAAATAATTGAATTAATATACAATAAATTAGCTGAAATTTTTGGTAGGAATTAAGGTGTTCTTGATTTCTCTTTTGTCCACATGTTAATGTGAACCACAGTGATATGATATGGTGATTTAATAGTCCCAGTTTTTCTCACTTGTTTGCCTAAAGTTGTCTATATTACTGTGACTTTTGTCTTATGGCACCACTTCATTTATTTGAAATAAATATTTGAAAGACTAGTCAGCATCATTTACAAAGAACTTACTAAGCACAATAATTTAATTTTTATTCTAATTTTCCTTATTGTACAAGATTAGACAGCATGTAGCAATGATCAGTAATTAGTATGTAGTGTAAATTTCTTTTGATTTTTATTAATAGTCTCAGGCCTTCAAATAAAATGTGATTATAAACCTAAATTTATAAAATATTTGATAACTTTTATATTGTATTATGCTAATTATTATTAAACTGCTTATGTCATAGGAAAGGCTAATAAATGAATCAATTAGCCAGTATTAAATTAACTTTATTTTAAATTAAATTAGTATCTCATATAGTTACAGAACAACGTATTCCTAACTATATATTATGGCCTTTATTTAACTAAGTCTTCATGACTTATTTTTCATTTGTTTTTATTTATGTGCAGGTGTGTGTGTGTGTATGTGTGTTGTGTCTTTATGTGTATGTGTACTTGTGAATCCAGGTTGCTGCAGAAGGAGAAGCAGGATAGGTCAGGTACCTTGAATCCAGAGTGAGAAGTTTGTGAGCCATCCAAAGTAGGTGCTGGGAAATGAACACAAGTCTTTTCAATGAATGGCAAGGGCTTTTAACTGCCTAGACATCTCTCTGGTTCACAGTTAAGCCTGTAAATGCATGTCTGGTTTTATTTATGGCAACTTTTACTGTAACACACATATACTTTATTGAATAAAGAATAATTTTATACTGACCTTAAATTAGCTTTTCAGTGTGTATGTGACTGTGGTGTAAGTTGGGCATTGTATGGGAAAAAAACATAGTCCCCTTGTGGTCAACATTTGAGGAGGGGGAGCAGGCAGAATGGAGATGAGTCGTGGGTAAGACCTGAGTTTGGGAAACATGCAGAGCAGAAAACAGCCTACCCTGGGTGCTTCCTTCTTGCTGAGATTTGGTTTTGGATAATTCACCTCTTTTTTTCTGGCAGTGTTGTCTATGTGTCTGTTTGCTTTTAAAACAGTGTTGCTCTGTGAGAAACTGATCCTCACTTCATAAGAGCCATGGAGACTCAGAGCAGGGTCAATTTTACTTGCTTTCTAAAACATCAAAATTCCAAAGATCCTCAGTGGCCCTAGCTTAGTAATCTATATCACAGGACTGACAATAGCCACTAGGACGGGCCTTTATCTATTAAATAAAACCAAAAAGTTAATAGCATTTGATATAATCTGTATAAAGGAAAATATTTTAAGTGGATATAATGAAACTACACATTATTAGTAAATATAAACAATTTTTGCTCACAATATTCAACTGAAAGTATGAAACTGGCAAATTTTCTTTGAGCAATGTTAATATAAGTTGCCATTTCCAAGTTTCTCAGCCTTCAGTAAAATCTATAAAGGCCTTTAGTATTAAACAGATCTATAGGTCATGTGGGAGACTGTTTGCTTCAGTTTCATAGGTTGGTAATTTTGAAGTCATAAAAGTTGCGATAGCTAATGTCAAATTGTTGCATATATTAAGGTTGGTAATTCAGGATTCTTTTTTTATATGTATAACACATTTCTCACAAATCCGTGGTGTGGAAATTAAAAAACAGATAAAGGTCAGACATGACTGTGGTTTAATTTTATTTTTATTTAATTTCTCTGAAGTACCTATGCCAAGTATTTGGAATTGTACAGGAAGCAGTTATAATGTATAAAGCCCCCATGCTTTAAAAGTTGTATTAGATGAGGTTGTCAACAGAATGGAACTGATAGAATAGATATGTATCTATATAGGAATGCATGTTTGTATGTATTGGATTTATTAGAGTGACATGCATCCTGTGATCCAGCTAGCCCGACAATGGCTGTCTTCTGAAGGTAAGTCCAATATTGTATCAGTTGTTCAGCCAACAAGGCTGGGTGTCTCAGCTGGTCTTCAGTATACATCAGAATCCTGATGAAGCAGGCTCTAACATCACTGAAGGAATGCCTTGGAAGTAGGATATATGAATTTGCAAGTGAGAATGTGGGCAAGTGTGCAAAAAGCAAAAACTTCAATATCCTTTATATAAACTTCCATAAGATGTGGGCCCATTTTAGGATGAGTCTTCCCACTTCAAATGATCCATGTAACTAAAATTCTCTCAGAGGTCTACCCAGTTGCTTGAGTTCTTAGTTAATTCCAGATGTAGTCAAGTGGACAACAAAGAATAATTATCATAGAGCTTTATTGTTGTTTGACAAGGAAAAATCTTTTCACATTTCACTTGGTTACTTCATTTCTTTATTTTCTTACCTCCTTCCAGTTTGACCTCCATTTCTTCTTTAATTTTTTTCTTATTTATGCCTAAGAATTCTTGGAAGGTCAGAAACACTGTTTACATTAAAGCAACACCTTAAGGCTGAAATAGACGCTCTCTTGTCTAGTCTGAGTAGTGCCTGAACCAATCTGGGCTCTGGGGTCAGCTGAAAACACTTCCCCTTTCTCCAAAGACCCACACCAGCCTTCTCCTTAAAACACATCTATAAGAACATCCCCCATGTGAAGCTATCACTGAGACAAGTAGGGAAGCCCAACCAGGCTGTGACACAACATGATTCCACTCAACACAAAGCAGTGTTGGCCAGAGAATGAAAGACCAATTCTGAAAGCATATGGAAATGTAAAATCCCTACATGAGCCAAAAGAATGTGTTAGGATCAAAGCTAGGGGTTTTAGAAATTATGCAATACAAAGTCACAATAATGAATGTTGTGAACTAAAGTTAGACAGTGTATCAATAATTAAAGTATTCCAATTTCCACTCTGGGGTCATTCAATATCTTCCGAAGATGTTTGCCAATTTTAGAGATCCCAAGACTATCACCAGAGTTATTAATTCCTAGATGAGTTCCAAGCAACTCCTGTTACATCACAGTTACATGTACACTGAGAAGTTAATTTAAGATCAGTATATAAATATTCTTCATTCAATAAATTATATGTCTGTCACAGTAAAAGTTATCATAAATAAAACAAGACATGCATTTAAGGGCTTAACTGGAATCTAGAGAGATGCTTCAGCAGTTAAGAGCCCTTGATCTGAGTCTAGTTCCCAAGAACCCAGCAAAGCTGATCATCAAAGTCCTAGGGTCCACAGTTTTATAAGTGGATGTGACATTTGTAGGACTAAATGTTATTACATATTGATTATTCCATAGGGAAAGATAAGGCCAAGCACAAGTGTGTTCTCCTCAGCGTAGATCAAGAATGTACCGAGAAGACACACATCTGTGTAAAGTGTCCTTGGAAGAAGGATTCATCATAAAATGAGAAAAACTTCAACATTAATATTTTGAGATGGATACATGAAGTAAAAAATCTTTGTGTATCTGTATCTATATATTTGTGCACATATGTGAAGGGGAAAGTAGAGAGGGAGGGGATGTGAGAGAAAGGGAGGTACAGAAGCAAGTAAAACTGAACTCAGTATGTAGCTCATCCTTCCCCAAACTATTTGCAAAATAATGTTATTGAATATGTAATGGGCATTAATTAGTGTAAGATATAACAGGAATGATTTTCCTTGCCTGAGAAAGTAGTATAATACTTACACGTCAATTTTCTTTCTTTCTTTTTCTTTTTTTTTTAAATTCATCTATGCCTGCATAGGGTGATGTAAACCTTTAATTCCAGTGATCAGAAGGCAGATGCAGGTCCATTTACATAGCTCAAGACAAGAATAATTTATGCAGATAATCTCTGAGCAGCCAAGGGCTACATAGAAAGATATTATCTCAAAAAATAACCTTCATTTATTAAAGTATTGCTTTATAAAAATTGAAGAAAGAAAGTACAGCTCATGGGTACCATTACAGCCAGTAATAACTAAATAAAGTGCACAGAGGCATTGACCAGCTGGAAATTGCACCAAGCAATTCAAGAAGAGAAATTAATACAGGGGTCTAGGAAATCAATCTGCTAAAGAGACTCCCACAGCACTAGGAAAATCACCTTTGATGAAATGACTCTAGAATATTTCTGTGCTGAGCCTCAGGTCACACTGGTTCTGAAATATTTGTTCATTTAGCTAAAAAAAACAGGAGGCCAACCTGAGAGGAACTGAACTGGCTTAATCTGGAAAGAGGATTCAAGAAGCTCTGGTTCAAACATGTTTATTCTTGCTGGATGTCAGATCACAGCTATAGAACCCAATGTGGTTACTGTACTCTGAATCAGGATATGAACTTCTTTTTTGCTTTCATATTTTCCCAGGTATAATCTATAGTATGTGCTAGGTAATTGTGTTTAAATTGATCTGTCCTGAGAAAGCTCTGGGAAAGGGTTGCTCTTTTAATGTTTGGTATGTGCTTACTGACATTTATGTACATGTTCTTCTGAACTCAAGCAACCTTTCTTGAATCATTGCTTTCTTTGTTATATTTCTGTATAAAGTACGATGAAACTGAAGCAAAGTTGCCTACAGCATTAGACTACAGTCTGCCCCATTCTTTCAGGTCCACAGATCCCAGGTTCAGAAGACAAAATCTGCACAGATCGGCCAAAAAGCCAACACTACTCACATATAACAGAATCTATAGAAAAATGTTCACTACAAACACAGCCTACACAAAGTAATTCAGCCTACACAAAGTAATTGAACTGGCCTTTTATAATGAAGATTCAATTCCTCATAGGAAGGTAAGGGCTAAACTTCATGAAGTATATTAAGCACAGACTCCATTTTCATTTCCAAAACAAAGTATACTTTGGCCAAGAAAGTGCACGTACCCATTGCATGCAAGCAATGCTATACACAATTGCTAAGGTAGAGTCCCAGGGTACTAAGATTTCCCGTACATAGGGTGCACAAGAGACATGCCCTCCCAGAAATTGTTTGGATGATGGGTCAGTGTCAAATCTGGTAAGAAGCAAGCCAAACAGAGGCTGCACATTCATAAGTAAGATTACACATCCATGTGTGATTTATTTGGGAGCTGTGTAGTTAAAAGTAAAAAGACCAATAACATCATACAACAGTACGGTGCTCAGACACCAACATGGACTCAGGTATTTGACCAGACCCCTAACCCCCCATACATTTGCACAACCTTCAGTGGTTACTGAAACCATGGAAAACAGCAAAGACCCTTGCGGATGCAGGTCCCAGGAGCAGCCTAGTCCTGAATGTCACCATGTAACAGAGTAGCAGCAAAGAGCACTCGAATCAAATTGGCCCTGGTGGCTGCACAACCCTTGGGCATCAAAATGTTCACAGGTGGTGACCCACACCCCAGGGCATCACAGTGGCTTTGGTGGCAACATATGCATCATTATTTTGACCATGTTAAGATACAGTAGTACTTTTTAACAACATAGTTCTAGTATCAAATGATGAAACTATTTTTATTTGACAAATTTAGAAGAAAATATATTTAGAAAATACATTTTATGCTAATTAAAGAAGCAAAAGCATAAAATTGTTGCTAAATATTGTGCACAGTGTGATTAACATTTAGTAATATTTATTATGAGAAGGAATTTACTACATAAGTTTTATTTTCTCATGTTGACATTTAATAAAGCAACCATTTAGAAAACTATGGGACATGAAAAGCACATTTTCATCTGAAAAGTAGACTTTTTGTACTTATTTCATAGAACTCTTGTCTTCTTCTGACTAGTTCACCTTTCTAGAAGACCAAACCTTTGGATTAAAAACTGGGAAAAGTGATAATTTGATCACTCAGATTAATTAGAAGTTCTTGTGAAGAAACTGAAGAACTGATATAATTTGATTGAGGATTGAGAATGGCTATCAAAGCTCCACTGATGAACCAGCATTCTTCCATCTTAGGCTTGAAAGCCACCACAGAGAAAAGACAAACTAGGCTTATTCCAGTTTATGATTAAACCTCCGTTCCTCAAATATTGGTCTGTGCTCCATCTGTAATGTTAACTACATATGGTTCTGTACTGCCTGTTCCAGGAAATGGCAACCATGTCTTTGTTTTGAACCCATATTGCAACCCCACTTTGTTTTATAAGTTTTTTATGATTACCTTGCTAAGACCACCTTTTAGTCATGTCTTTGTTTCAGGAGGTTATTATGACTAATTTGTTATGCTTAGGTTCTGCTTCTGTAATCCTCCCTATTTTGCCTGCCAAATCTCCCATTTGGAAAGCCCCTAACTTAAAGATACCAAAACTTTGTCTTCCTCATGTTCAATGTTGATCTCTTGAACCCCGCTTTTAGGGAGACAACCTTTGTACATGAATAGGAAAGCATGCTTTAATTAATTTGGCCATGATGACTTGGGTTGGTTGCCCTTTTCCTTGAATCTTTGGGGTTAATACATCTAGTTCATGACATCAGAAGATTGTGACTTTTTTATTTTTAATATAAAATATTTGAGAGAATGCAGTGACTATGCCTTTCTGCAGCTAACTAGGGTTCTTGTTTGAATTATGTTTTACTCTCTGTAGAAATATCTTTGTGAACAGCAGAAAAGGCAGCTAAAAGACCTAAAGCACCCAAATTGCATCAAGGGAAAAACTTATTTTTCATCCCACAGTGGTAAGCTGACTTGTCTCTATTTTTCAAAATTCCCTAGGAATCGAAGGCCATGAATCTGGGCATTACAAAAATGTCAGGGCTCTGCCAATGTATCCCAGGCCAATTTATTACAAGGATCCTTAACTCACTACAGATTTCTTCTGCTTCTCTGAATTATGACATCTGGGATAGAACACTAGAATAAGGAGTCTTTCTGTGATTCTGCTTGTGAAAATACATGTTTAACAGTTTCCATCCCACACATTAGTGCAGTCTAGAAGACTCTCTCCTTTAATACTCACTGGCCAGAGTGGGTAGACATTTGCAAAACATTTACAGCAAAGATACAGTGACCCCTGCAATCAAACTTTCACAGCTCTGTTCTCTGTTCTCAAATTTGAAATGTGTCACATTCTGTATTTTTAGAAGTCCTGTTTCTTGTTGAGAACGTTGTTAAATCCCATCTCTTCCACAGTCTTTCTTGACTACTAAGTTTGAAATCACCTCTTCCCTTTCTACAGGCACTGACTCTCAGTGATGATCTTGTAAAGTACACAACTCCCTGACTACTCTGTGATATTGCCCTTGGTTGTTCTATGTGTTCACAAAGACTGGACTCTCCAAGCAAGCTTGTTAATGCCTATGAATAAAATAATGATTTAAATGAAATACTGCTCCTTTTATCCTTATCTACAGAAACCTCCTTCCCTGGACCCCCGCAAACTTCAAGTTGCATTCACAGATTGAAATAGAGGCTGGAAAACATAACCCATAGGATTCTACATCTGAATGAGACTTTTCCTGAGCATATAAGAGCAACATTTCAATCAGTTGGTTTGGAGCAATGACATAACTATCTTTCTGTCCTTTGTTGAATTAGGTGAGATAGACTAAGAGTTTATAATAAAAATATAAGAAAACAGATGTATAGAGGTGATTCACAGCTAATTAAATGCTCTAATTAAGTTATTTGGGAAGATTTTTATAACAACTTGGCATATGCCAGGTCTTTAAAAGTATTATGCTAATTAATACTGCCTGTTAATAGTTCAATAGTTAGTAGTTCATTCAGACTCTTCTTTTCCTCCCACATTAGCATACAGAACAATCTGATTCTTTCTGAAATTTTGATATATACATAGTTCTGGTTGCTTTTCTCTCACTCTCCCCTATCTTCCTGCCTCCTCACACCTACCTGTAACCTTATGACCCTAGTATTCCTATTTGCATTTTTATATTGCACATGTTCTCTTTCATTGCCCATTGAGTTTTCATAAAGCCTCTTTCCCTTCTCATGTACTCCTTTTTAGTTTCTGTTAAATCTAAGTAAAGACAATTCACCAGTATTCACTTTCTATATAGGTCTGAAGTCCAGCTATGTGTTTTCTCTACTCTCTTCAAGAGAAATGGTCGATATATATGTATACTCATCTGAGTCAGAATGTTGCATCTACTCTCTGTTGGCCTCCAGCTGTACTGAATAAAATACAAGCTCCCCATTGGCTGTAAATCCTAGGAAATAAAGAATATAGATTTCGCACTCCCTGTCTGGGAAGACCACTATCCATCTTTCCCCTTGTTAAATCACTTCTGTTTTCTGAGTTCTTGAAACTGTTTTTACTTTCCTTCATTGCCATATTTCTTATTTGCATTTATCCACTCTTTCTCATTAAATTTTCATGTCCTCAAGGATAAAGATTAATGAGTCATGGTAGACTCATTTAGTATAATATTTGACTTATAATAATCATTATAAATACTACCTAATACATCTGCAAAGACTTTTATGACACCTTCATAAAAGAGCAGTCTATATAAATTTATTGATTCTGTTAGTGAGTAATTAAAGACCAGATACTGCAATATTAGGTGACAACTGAGATACAGGGCAAGCCTGTACCTAATTACAAGAAAAATAATAAACTGTTTTCCACTTACTTAATATAGTCAGGAGAAGATCCTAAAGCTATGGTATTAGAGCACAACAGAGGCATTTAACATTACCAGACTTAGTCATTGGCACAAGGCAGACTGTAGAATCTTCCAGAACTATGCTCCCTGCTGACAGTGGACTTGGCTTCATAATCTCTCTTGGGAATTTACTTCAAGAAGCTACTAGCAATCACTTGGCATTGTTGTGTGAACTGAAGCCCACTTGTCACCAATGAGAGATTCTTATTGCAGATATAAAAAGAACAGAGGGGGCAGGGGAAAAAGAACCCCTTTTCAGTATTATTAACTAATCCAAGTTCAGAATAATCACTCTGATATTTCATCCATTTTTCTATGAGTTGTCAGCCAAGTTCAGAAAAATGAATAACCCCACAAAATTCATGTGAGAAAAAAATTAAGTCCTTCATAAATAAAGCAAATGAATTTTTAAGTAAAGGCTATATAGTCAATATATTAAAGCAAAAGTGACAGGATGTGGTGAGGCATTCACCGCTTTATAGAGAAGAGTTATCATACCCTGCCACTCATGTCCTTATTATGTTTCCCTTTTGCAAGCTGATGCAGTTTGGATGTGTTCTATATACCGCTGAGCATCTCTATGAGTTTAACAAGATTTGATTGCTAAACGAATAAATCGCTTTATATAGTACAGGAAAATAATTGTCAAACTTGAAGATAACTTCAAGAATGTGGAAATGATTTGTAGATTTCAGGCAGTGAGGTAGATGTATCCTGGAGAGCAGTTACTGTCTGTGCTACCCAATGCACAACAACTGTACAGTGAGTTGCTGTCTGTGCTGTACTATGCTGTACAGTGAGTTTCTAGACTTTGTGTCCTGCTTAGCAATGAGTCAGAATCACAGACCTTGTGTTCACATCTCTTCTCATTGGAAACATAACTCATTTCGATAAATCAGTCAGTGCAATAGAATATTTGGTAAGTTTATTGTCAAGAAAAGTAGGCACACTGAAGATCTTTTTCTAGAATTGGGAAGCGATATTTAAAGAACTCTAGTACATTAAAGAGTTCAGGACAGTATCTACCCACTACCAGTGTTCAAAGAGCTTACAGTGGGCAAATAAAGACTTAATTGTAGATAGAGCATTTAGAGCTTAGTTCTTGGTGCATCATCTCAAACGCGTGGTTCTTGCCATTTAAAAAATATTTAGGATTATGTATAATTTTCTTAGCCCCATTAACAAAGATATTTTCACATCACAGATGAGGTTAAAAAAAATCAAGGACCCAAATCACCCGCATTTACTGACTTCATTGCAGACTGGGCGTGGCTGTTGTGGACAATGTAGCTCAGAACATCCTCACTGCATACATTCTTGATTTATCAGGAGAATTCTAACAGGATATGTTCTTGCTCCTCTACTTTTTGTCCTATGCTGGGCACAGAACATTTTTTTAAAGCTGAAATAGAATTATATATTTAAATTGCAATTTTCTAACATGAAGATAGAGTAATTTTAGATGTTCACCTCCATGACATCAGCGTTTCAAAGTTCTACTCTCCATGAAGTAATTCATTTTCCTCCTCTGTTCACTAGCAAATTAGTTCCACTAACCCTCAAAGCTTATTTGGTTCCAGGGCAGAACATCTATTGCCTCCCTTCACAGCAAAGTGATTTGTCCCTTTGAAGTACATAGAAGTAATTAGGTGTCTACATTTTTTTTTCGACTACCAAACCTGTTCTCCCCTCCCTGCAAAGATGAATAGACAAAAGTACAAAACTTTATACAATTGAATCGGGTTAGTACAATATCTAAAGAAGAGAAAATGGTATGCTGAATAGCAGTTTTATATGTGAACTACATTATTTTATGAAAGGACTTTGAAGCTCATTATTGAGTTATAGTACCCTGTTACTGATATATTTATCATACAAGTCCATGGGCCTATGGCTACAGTAGTGTGAGATAATAAATAATGACAACAGATAAGCAAAATTTAATGAATCTGGAAATTTGGTATTATTAATTGTAGCTAACTTTAATTCATATGCTGGAAATTAACCATATTTAGGTTTAGACAACATTTTAAGCTTAGTAATTGGAAAGTTTTAAAGAGATTAAATCACGAATATTACTAGTTATGAATGCCTTGCATAGGCACAGACAGTGTGGTGATTTGAATGAAAATGGCCCCCACAGACTCACAAGGAGTGATCATTATTTTGGATATGGTGTGGTTTTGTTGGAGGAAATATTTCACCTAAGGTGGCCTTTGAGGTTGCAGATGCTCTATCCAGGGCCAGTGTCACGCTCTGTTGCTGCTGTCTGCCGATTCAGATGCAGAACTCTAACGTACTCCTCAAGCACCATGTCTGCCTGAGTGCTGCCACGCTTGCCACCATGGCAATAATGCACTAAACCTCAGAAACTGCCCCAGTTAAATGTTTTCCTTTCTAAGAGTTGCTGAGGTCATGGCGTCTCTTCTCAGCAATAGAAACCCAAACTAAGACAGAGAGAGTCTTGTGGCAGAAATTCTAATTGTTCTTAATAATAAAAACACGGAATTAGATATTAGGGGGTGAAAGCTGAGAGATCAGAAAAGCAGTACAGCCAGTCACTAGAGAGACCTCTTACCTCTGACAAAAAGAGAAGTTCTGTCTTCAGACGGCACCTCAGACCGCATCTGACTCCACCAAACCTCAGACTGCAACTAGCTCCTGTCTCCTCCCACCTTATATTCCTTTCTCTACCCAGCTTTATCTCTTCCTGTTTCCACTTCCCTTGTGCTGGTTCTGTTTCTTTTTGAGACTGGATCAAACTAGTGTTGTTATGGTTTTGGTCCCTTTAAGAGACAAGCCACACCCATTCCCCTCCCCATACGCTGAGGCAGGCTGATCTTCAGCTTCTGGCCTGAGCTCTCTCTCTTTTCCATCTTCCTCTCAGAGAGGCAGCTTCGCTTCTGCCCCTCTCCCCACTTCTCTGCTTACCCCCTTCTCTGTCTCTTCCTCCTCCTCTTCCTCCTCCTCCTCTTCCTCCTCCTCCTCTTCCTCCTCCTCCTCCTCCTCCTCCTCCTTCTTCTTCTTCTTCTTCTTCTTCTTCTTCTTCCTCTCTCTCTCTCTCTCTCTCTCTCTCTCTCTCTCTCTCTCCCTGTCCCCCCTCTTCACCCTTCCTCCTCCATAACTCCCTGAATAAACATTCAACCTCACCCTGCATGTCGTGTCTATCCATGTTTCTGTCTTCTACCCGCCTGCCATGTGTCTCCCTGCCTGGGACTGGCCATTGCTTAGGGACCAGCAGCCATCTCTGCCTGGGGCTCACTGCCTGCTGCCACATGGCCTGCCACCACTGCTCTGAGACCAGCAGCCGTCTCTGCCTGGGACTGGCTGCTCCCAGGGCCCCCTGTCTGCTGCCACATGGCCCACCACCACCGCTCGGGCCACCACTCTGGGACCTGCAGCCATTTCTGCCTGGGACTGGCTGTTCCCAGGGCCCGCTGCCTGCCACCACATGGCCCGCCGCCACCATTTGGGACCTACAGCATTTCTGCTGCCTACTGCCACCAGGGATCTTGCAGCATTTTTAAAAAAAGAATAACAAGTGTAGCTCAGGGTGGCCTTGCACTAACAGAGCTCCTTCTTCAGCTGTCTCCTGAGTCCTGGGATTAAAGGTGTATATCACCACTGCCTGGCCTCTAGGGGCTGAGCTCTGCACTTTGATCTTCAGGCAAGCTTTATTTGTTAAAACAGAAGCAAAATATCACTACAGAGTATAAAAATATATTTCATTGTAAAATTAGATAATATAGTAAAATTGTAAGATGTCATAATTTATAAATCTTAATATATTTAATTTCAGTTTAATTACCAATCCTGACATCTTGATTCCTTAAACTTTTCCCTATACCAAATTAAAATGCAAGGTTATCTTATTAGCAAAAGTTATATTTGCTTATTAACATAGGGAAATTCGAGTCTATACAATTTATATTATTCTATGAATATGACTTTAATATGAATCTTTTTAAAATCCATCAATCTCTAACTCATGAAAACATCACTAAATATCTTTCAGGGTTTATATTGTAACCAGTCCCAGCCACTCTTGGCTCTTTTGTTCTATAATTGTGCATATGCAAATGCACGTATGTGTGTGTTCTGGAGAGTGTATTGATTGGTAATTATGTTTAAGTTAAAACATAGCTATGTGTATTGGAGAATCAGAAAGTACTTTTCTGACTTGAAATATTCTTCATGCTGAAATGCTTCCAGGGATGACAAGCCCATAGCTGGTGTCCTCTTGTACCTGCTCACATTCCCAGCAATGACTTGACCAACGGCAATGGTAAGAGAGCATGTCTCTTGCTCCTGCTTGCATTCAAATAAGAATCTCTGTTCTACAAATGCTGTTAGCAGGCCCTTTGTCATCCTCTCATGGGCTCCTCCTTCCTTGTATATTTTAAAGTGAAGATTTCAAACATGCATAAAGTTTTTATGCATAAAGGTACATTATTATATTTTTTCAAGTTATGCTTAATATATTTATTTATATGCATGACCATAATATTCAAAACCAAGGAACAAACAATTAAACACAGTACAGGAGGCATGGAAAATCAGAGGGAGGTAAATAAAAGGATTTTTTATTTTCATTGAACATTTTTCTCTGCTCTCCTCTCTGTCTCTCCCCTCCCTTTCAACCCTCTCCCAAGGTCCTCATGCTCACAATTTACTCTGGAGATCTTGTCTTTTCCTGCTTCCCATGTAGATGATATTTTAACATGTATTTTTTTCTTCAAGAGTAATTTCTAGAGTTTATACCTTAATGTGAATGTATCTTTTCAAAGTTTGTGCTTATTGCTTATCTGAATGTGATATCTGTCTTTGTTCCTTACACAATAATAAAAAGGTATCAGGTATATTATGGGTATTAGCACTGAGCATTGAATTGCAACATGAATACTATTTTGCCTTGTAAACTTGTTACACCAGAACACTGATTTGTTTCTTTTGGAAATTTTCTTGAGGTTCTTTGACTCTGAGTAATATGTGAGTATTACTGAAATCAGTTTTCAGAACAGACAATAGAGGAGATACAGAGATTCATCAGAAATTAACTTGCCCTTATTTATAATTAAACACAAGAGATAGCTTTAAATAGCACATCAATGCTGGTATGACAAAGCTACATATAACATATTAGGGTGCATAATTCAAAAGTAGAATAATAACACAGAAATTTTGTTGTGTTTCATTTTGTAAGGAACAGAAGGAGTGAGCTATAGAACTATCCCTCCTCAAACACAAAGTGGCTTTCAGACTTTATTGGCAACTGGAATCTCAATGCCAAGTCATAAACATAGAAGATGGAGAATTGTGTTTGGAGCGCATGCCTGGTTAGGAAGAAGAAGGGTACAGTCATTGGATAGTAATGAACAAAGGCGAGACACAGACAGAGGAGAGTGCGCTCACCCATTAACTGAGCTGCTTGATCTTGATCAGTAATAAACATGGCACCTGGGGACGAGAAAGCCTCCTCAGCTGACAAACATCTTCAACACAACAGCCTGCTCTCAGTCCTGCCCCACCCCCCGAAGGCCACTAAGGTCCTGGTCTTCAAAAACTGCTCCTGGAGTCCAGTTTTCAGCTCAGTCCGCAAGAGAAGAGCATCTGCTCTTAGAAACGTACTAGGCTCTGATGTGCCGCCAGTCTGCTCAGCGGTCCCCCTGCGGGTCACCACGCACTGATGACACATCTGAGGACCAAGCAGGTCTTTGTAACCCAAAGTCCCACTTTCCTGGAACTGATCGCTAATGAGAATGGCATAAAACTCACTCTCCTCTGTGGTACTCTTGGAGCCATAGTGAAACAAAATGGAGCAGAATCGGGGGAAGCTCGACATGGTTTATATAAACAAGCAGTCCATGACTTTGTCGGTTTGTCTTTTTTCCTGGGAAAGGCAATATTGGCCAACTTAATCAACTATGTTGATTCTCTATGTTGTCAACAGCAAATCATATGAATTAACTTTCATTAATTAATTAATTAATCAATCATCTCCTGAAAGAGTATTACTCTGAAACTAGAAATTTAACAGTTTTTTATCATTTAACTTTATAATATTCAATGCTGTCATCTACTGCTTTGTAGTTAAATATATTTTTCTTCTTGAAATACTTACACAAAAGCTAAAAGAAATCAAACAGTCCTTCTAATTTGACATGCCAAAGTAAAAAATAATGTCACTGAAATACAACCTAGAGATATTTTCACATATATACATGCACTAGCAGCTCTCCAGCAGGCGTAACATTGACCTGCATTAAACACTTTATCATCTCATTAGTTAAATTGGAACCTTGTACAACGTAAGAAAAAACTTAAAATTAAGATCTAAAACACAAACATAATTGTATACAAAGCGTATTGACACAAATTTGCCAGGGCACCAGAAGCTGCCTTTGATTGGGCAGAGGATCTCCTAACACACACTGGTTATTGGCACCTTCACACAAGCCTCCTTGCTTGAATTACTTTGAAACATAAAAATTATTTTTAAACTGTTGTAAAATGGCTTAACTAAACATGAAAATTGCACGTCCATATACTTACCTGGTAGGAAACCTCCCCCAAATAAGAGCATTCTAGAAGAGGGTTCAGTAAAATAATTTATTTCTTGAAGGCATTGAAGATGTTAAGGTTTAGGAGACAAATAGGCGATGTTATAAGAATCCCGTAATAGTAGCAATGGAAATCATTTCCGTCACAGCCAGTCCTGCCCTAGAGGGCTCACACAACACTCACTCAGCTTAATCACTCCTGTCAAATACTCTCGTGCACTTAAGAAATATATGAAGAAAATTCTTTGAAGTCTTTGATATTAGGATATGAATTGCTATTTGGATTTCTAAAATTTTGACGTGTTTAGAATCAGTCCTGTCTTTGAGGCAAGGGAGCAGAGCCATGTTCTCTTGGAGGTTTTCAGTGCTCACACTACTTTCTTGAGGAGAGATTCCACCTTTCCTTTTTATGGTCAGCTTTACTATTTTACTGTAAAAAGAAAAGAGGTTCTCCTTTCTCAGCACCTGTCCAGGATTCTTACAAGAAATGTCTTAGTATGATAGCAATAATTACTTCATTATGCAACTGTGTTGCTCTAAATTCCTTAATAATACAACTTAATGCCATAATATGATAACTATTGTAATATGCGTAACAAATGAATGTGGTCATGGAGAACAGAGTGATTAGGATTCAATCATGATCGCAATACCACAGTAGAAGATTAATAGAACCCTGAAGAGTATGAGTGTTGACTTTTCCTCCATCGAGATGATTTGTAGATATGATGTTATGTGTTATATAACCAGCCCTAGTGTTGTGGGGCTGTGCTTTCTGGGTTTGTGCAAGCACAGTGCAAGCTTCACACATGGGGTAAACCTGCTACCATGCTCCTCAGGATGTACCTCTGCTCTTAACCTTCCAGGAATAAACTGAAAAGGAAGTACACACGGTGGCCTCTCTGCTGCACAATGATAGTTGGAGGTGTGGGAAGGTTTAAATTCATACCATTTGATTAATAAAAAGCGGGTGTCTGACATCGAAGCAATGGATTGTCAGATGAGCGGGAAGAATCCACATTTCTCATCTAAGTCACAGAATACCTTCGAAAGAACATTTGCTTCTCAGTGAGGTGCAAACATTTCATGCCTCATGCCATTAGTGGGGGGAAGGGGGCTTTGCCAGATGAATTTATAGTCAGCCTCACTTCCTAGCACAGAAAATATCTTTTAGGCTCAGAAAGGATTGCACAAGTCTAACAAGCTGTTATTATGAGCACAAGAGCCAGGAGGCTTGAAAGCAGGGCCTTTAATTTTGATGGTTTATAGCTGTCACCTTTGTCAAGTAAAACAGAATTCAGCAACGCTGACCTCTACTGAGGTTCTTTATCTGCTGTTAAACAATTAGAAACTTGTTTGAAGATACAACTCACTTGTAGAATGCTTTCCCAGCAGCCTGAGGTCCTAAACTGGATTGTTCACCCCACACAAAGCAGGAGCAGTGGTGTATTCTTTAATCTTCACACCAAGGAGGCAGAGCAGGGGCATCAAATGGTCAAGTCCTGGCGGGCTGCAGAGCGAGACTGAGGTCAGCCTTGGCCACATAAAGCCCTATAAAAGGCGATTAGAAAGTTACTAAGAAAATGCTCCCCATATTCAAATCTTTACTTTCTTACAGGAGCCTCTCCCACCCGCAATGGGGCACTGCTAGCAGGGCCCTCTCTTTTATTTTCATTCGGTCTCCTCCTTGCTTTCTCTTCCTGAACTCTGGACGTTGTTCAATGTCTCCATCCTTGTGCCATTGACAAGTATTACTTATCTCAAGATTTCTAAAGTAATTTAATAAAATCAACCTTATCCAGTCTCTTTCATGGAATATCTCTCTCTCTCTCTCTCTCTCTCTCTCTCTCTCTCTCTCTCTCTATTTGGTGGGGGTTTCACTGGAAACATTTATTACTTGTGTATGTTTAATTCTCACCTTTTTCAAAAAGACATCAATTGTAAAGAAAGAGGAGATTTGATGTTTAATTTTACTCTTTATCCCATTTCTACCCACACCATCCTACTAAGATGAGGCATAAAATCATTTTATCATGGGACAATGATTGCTGAATTGATAACATAACTGTTTTCTTTTGCAATAGATTTTATTTTACACTATTTAAATGCCATTTACTTTCACTCACTGGATTTTTTTCCATGATTCATTGGTATTTGTTTTAATTTTAAGTGTGCAACAAATAGAGTGTATTTGAGGAATAAGTTTCCACTACTCTAAGTATATATAAATTATTAGTAATGAATTTGTCCAATTTATATATTTTGCAAATCATACAAAAACAGGATGAGAATAAAGTATGTTTCTCTCTGTCAATGATTGGTATTAGTTCATTGGTACTATGAATTTATATGGTTGTTTTACAAACTTTCTCATTAAACTCTTCTTACCAATTTTACCAATTTTAGCATAAATTTTTTATTAACTGTGTTCTTGCAATATGATATCATTAATAGTATTGCTAATTAAACATCATAGAATTGATTTCTGGAAAAAATATTCTACTATACTCTGTTCCATTTTTATTTCCCTGTAAATCGTCTTGTCTCTTGCTCATTTTGTTTACTTCTTATACACAGAGCCTGATTCCTGGTTATTTTTTCATGGGGAGTAAATTACATTGCTATGGTTAGTTCTTACTGATAATCCTATATTCCTATTATTCTAATAGCTTTAAAATGACATCTAATTCTGAAGAATAGTTGCAAGCAAGTAAGATATTACATTAGACATCCCATGTACCAGAATGAGCTGGTTTCATTTTTATTAATTATTTAATAACCATTATAATCTACAAGAGCAATTCCTTAAAGCACACTTGAGCATTCAAAATTGTGTCTTCCCAATGTTTTGTCCTTTTAAATATACCACAGTTTATTTCTGTTCCATTGCATCAGAGTGGTTTATTACTTTTTCATGGACACCCTAACATCATCAGCAACTATGTTGCCTAAAACAACAGAAACTAATACTGTCACACTTCTGGAGACTAAGTGTAAAACCTAAGAGGCCAAAGAAACAGACTGCAGGCTTCAGGCTATCTTGGCATTATAATCTTTTATAATTTAAATTAATTAATAAATTAATTAAATCTAACTAACAAATAAAATTAGTTGAGATTTTCCAAGTCTTCAGAGTTTGGTTTCTCTTTATTAATAAGTTTCACTCTCTATTTAAATATAGCTCACATCACACTATAAGCAGTAAAGTGAACCAGGACACAGCGTCCACTCTACTTTCAAATCTCAACTAAATGGCTAGGCCAATTGCTTACGAGGTCTAATTTTTTTGGTCTGTTTATCTATCTATCTATCTATCTATCTATTCATCCATCTATATCTATCTATCTATCTATCTATCTATCTATCTATCTATCTATCATCTATTCATTATGTATCCATCTACCTATCATCTATCTGTTTTTTTATTTACAAGAATTCCTAGTCCCTCAGCATCCAATACCATGCATATAATGTCTTTCTGAGAGCCCATAAGAATGCTAATATTTTTAGCAATCAATCCATTCAAGGCAATGTATTTTTTTCCTTCTTGTACCTTAAGTTTTCACTTGTCTTTACTTTACTCCCAAGCCACATACACATTTGAAAGCTATTGGTTATAGGATTACCTTACTACTGGTACCAAAATCTATATTTGTTTCTATGTCTCATTATAAGGACATCATAAAATAAGTGATTTAAAGGAAACAGCATCCTCAAATCCATAAAATCAAAAAAAATATGAAGAAGCCATTATCTAATAGGTTAGGCTTGCTCTGTACACTCCCCTACAGTTATTTATTCAATCTTTGCTGGCTCCAACCATTTTCAATCCTCCATGTGACACTGACATCATTTATTTCTGTGTCTCTGTCTCCATGCGACTTTGTCATTTAGGACTCACCCTAATCTAGTATGATCTCATTTTAAGAAATTATATTTGAACCTATCCTATCTTGAAATGAGGTTATATGGTCAGACTACGAGAAGACATGAATTTGGGTGGCCTACATCAATCCAGGGAAACTCCTGTCAGCCCAAACAACTGTAAGAAATAGCACAGCCAAAATATAAACTGAATTCCTCCAGTGTGCAGAGAAAAATGGAAAATGTAAAAGGTCATCAGACTGTGACAACTTCAGAGCTATAACCATACAAGAGGATGCTGGGGAAGTGATCAGAGACACACACCTCAGGAGCCATGACTAATGATTCCTACAGAGAAAACTTAAAGTGATGTACTGAAAGCTATTGCTTCATTAGGTTTCAGCAAGTTCTCTGTAAGAGATAAATATCACTTTTGAACATTTTGCCTTTAACTCTTATATTTTAAGCTTCTGAATTCTTACGGTGAGATTTCCACTAGGTTTGCATTATGAACATTTTTCTGTACAGAACAATACCACATTTAAAATATATTCATGTATTGTAATATTTAAATGTATTAAAAAGAATGGCAGGTGTTTCTTTACTAAATCTAAGTCTGTGGAAATAACATAAGGCAGGGAATGTAGGTTTGCAATGAAAAGTGAATTACGTGCAATTTACATTTCTTATACCTGCTTCATAGGACACTTGAAATTTATATTGAAGATAGTTTTGAGGCTCAGTGAAGACAAAAAAGCATTCTAATAACTGCTGGTTTTCTAGACTTTGTAGCCAATAGAATAATCTTTTTAATGTAAATCTATATTTGTCTATAATTTTTGGAACATCATTATCAACTGTAAGATATGTATAATCTGTCTTTGTGTTGTTGCTTTCAGTGAAGTCGTGAAACAACTATTTCTGAGCAATGCAGCTTGAGTGAATTTGCTTTCCTGCTGCTAGCAGTGCTGATTCAGGAGCAGGTTTTTGTTTGTTTGTTTTGTTTAATAGAGCTGAATGACTGTCATCAGCTCATAGCCTTCTTCACAACTCAACACTGGTTCTCAGATGACAATCTTATTGGCATCAGTCAGTCCAGTAGGCTAGCAACTTAACTAGCTGCTACACCATGTCTCTGTCCAGATTAGATCCCACGTAGGTGTTCCTCTTAGTTTCATTTCTATTTAGTTGGTGAACAAACGAGGCCCTGTGTGGTATCACGGGGCATATGCTTCATCAATTTTCTGATTCCTTTTATCCCAGGCTTGTTCCATGTTGAAGTTATTTTTCTTTTTATTCCTTTTATTTTTTAGTAGCCATGTTGTTCAGGAAAACCATTTATTTTCTTATCACCAGCCACAGATTAAGTATCTGATTATCCAAATGGCTCCCTGCAATTCTTACCCAAACTTTATATAAGGAAACATGCTGGGGAGATTGGAATATTTCTTGTGAAAGAGTTCTTTGGGTTATGTTTCTCCACCTACTGTGGACTTTATGTTTTAAGATTTGTTTCTAGCCGGGTGATAGTGGTGCACGCCTTTAATCCCAGCACTTGGGAGGCAGAGGCAGGCGGATCTCTGTGAGTTCGAGACCAGCCTGGTCTACAGAGCTAGTTCCAGGACAGGCTCCAAAGCCACAGAGAAACCCTGTCTCGAAAAACCAAAAAAAAAAAAAAAAAGATTTGTTTCTATGTGATTAAAAGGTTTTATAAATAAATCTTTTTCTACTATACTCAAGCCTATGACCTTGGTCCCTGAACACTGAATTTTCTGTGTCTTGCTTCAGTATAGAAACTCTTACCGGTTGAGGTGTGTCATAAGAGTTGTGTAGCTTTGGATAAGATGTTAATCAAAGTGGTAAAACAGCCTCTGGGTTTGTTTGGTTTTTGTAGCTGTTTTGTTTCTAAAGAGCTCTTACTGCAGCTTCATCTTAATCTATTTGAATTTTTCTAAATAGCTGTCTCCTAAAGGAAATATTCAATGCTCTACTAGATAAAACTTCAAAGTATTTTTTCTAAGTCTCACTTTATTATATTGAAAAAGAAGTGTTAATACTTGTAATATTATTTTTATAGACAATAGTATCTTACTTTGTGCTTTGTCCAATGCAGCTTCTGGACTTTGGAACTCAATTGTCCTTCAAAGGCCCATAGTGACATAAAACTACTCATACACTATCTTACAGCACTCACTAGAAATGCAAATTCTAAAACTGTCTTAACTAATTGAATTAGTTAAATTAGACCGTTTTTTTTTTTTCTGGATAGATTCCAGAATACCGTATTTGGACAAGCCGTGTTGGTTACGGCCATGTGAGGTACAAGTCTCCTGCTCTAAAAAGCAAATGTAACTGTTGGTCCTAGTTAAACTTTTGGATCTTTCTCCATTTCTTTTCACAAAGATGTCTCACAGTCAGTGACTGAATCCAGTCAATATATTAAATGAAGTCAGATGCAATTTCGCCAATCAATGCTTGCTGTTAAGTGTTAGGGAAATCGTTTTCAAGTTGTGTCAGTCTGAGACAATCACAGCTGAACAATCCTTCCCATAGTATGACCCCACTCATATGGGTCATATTAACCTTAATAGCATGACAGCTATTGCATACTTCCTTCTCTGTATCCTTGGTAAACATTTCCTCCCAAATTTTCCTTGCATGGCTAATCCTGACTACTGTCAACCTATGAGACCCCAGTTATCCCAAGTAGTTTGAAATAAGCCAGGAATTGAAGAAGTTTGGACTTTTCCTTTCTGCAGGTATAAACTAATGATCAATGCAGGAGTTCTGTTGAATGCTCAAGCCCGATAACCAGGTCCTCAGCTTTCTTTGCTGCCATCACAGCTATCAAAAGATGAGAAAGGCAGCGTGCCTATGAGGAACTGATCAACTCCCTCCTGAGATCATCACATGCTAACTCAACCTATGGCCCAAGTGTTGGTTTTGTAGAAATGAAAGGCAAACAAGGAATTCATTGAGGATGTGTGACTTCTAACAGATAAAGAAAATCAATCTTGTCTGCATTTTCAGCTAGCAAATATAAAAATGTACTTCATGTGGTCCTCCGAATTCCTGAGAACCCGAGTCCTTTATTATTATATTATTCACATTAGTGTCTTCACAGAAAGAAAATCGGGGACCACAATTATGTCACATGATACATTTGCACAGGATGCTCATTGTACAGGATAACTTAGATTTGTCTTTTTTGTGATCTACTTTTTGCAAGGAATAGGGAATAATTTCAGAGAATTGTTGAGGATAGAAAAATCATTAAATAATAAGCATGTACCATCCCCCACTGCATGGTAGATATTCTGACATTACTTGTGAGTATCCCAGACTTCATTGTGGAAATAAAGTCTCTGAAAACAACAGGAAGGTCAGAGATTTCCAGATTACTATTAGATTCTGCCAACTGCCTACATTCCTTTTTCTGATTCTTGCTTGACAGTATTTTAAGTGTCTTTGTTGACTGGCTCTGTTGAAAATATTTTAGAAACATTAGATGAGATTAATAAAGAGTAATTTTCACAATTCATTTTACTGTGACTTATCTTTAGGTTCTAACTTTCATAAAATACACAGAGATTATATGTATAAGTAGTCATATTTTTACATTTGAACACACCTCTGAAAGCATCACCCAGCTGTTGTGTTTCCCAATGTGTTTTATCCCTTCTATTTGATAATTTCCTATGTAAAACATAATCACTATTTTCATTTCAAACACTTTATTTGCTGTTACCAGTTCTGAACATTATATAAATGGAATAACACTATACTCTTTTATGCCACGCTTAATCTATGAAATATGCTTCACAGAATCTATTTTGCATAATTTTCTTACTATTTAAGTAATGTCATTGAAATGACTATGACCACCAGTAAAAGTTAGTCTCTAAACTAAATGTAAATAAACTTTCTGAGAGGAATAATTTAGATTATTTAAATAATATTATTTGTAACTTTCCAGTTGTTAAATTTATAAGAGATTTAGAGTTAAAAATAGAATTGGCTAAGACCTTTGAAAATGTTGGGAAATAGAGAAAGAATTTTCAATGAAATATGAGAATGAATGAGTATAAGCAGGGGAAAAGTGCATGGCATTAAGTTGCTATAATTCCAAAAACATATTTATAGAACCAGCATTTCTTTGGGAAAAATGACTCTGGAGATATAATCCAGTTAAGATGAATCCAGGCAGATTAGGATGGGCCCCGATCTCAGTAGGACTGGTGTCCTTCAATGAAGAGATGAGATACAGATGTAATCTTAGTGATAAACAGTTGAGGTTATCTAGACAGAGTTCTCTTGTGTCTGCCATTTTGTCTCCTAAAGTTTAATTTGTCTGAACTCAACTCCATTTGAAAATTACTATGTTAAACTCCAAAACTGTATACCCTCTATAATTTTGAAATTTTGAGAAGTATGACACAATCTTATCATATCTTCCTCTATTCTTGTCTGGGTGAAAGCTATGCATTGAGAGGAGCACTCTTGCTAGCACATCACCTCATCTGCTTTCCCATTGGTAGGAGTATCTACCTCAGTTACAGATGCCCTTCTTTGTTTCAGGAACTACAGGCAGTTCTCCCTAATTTAGCTTCATTAAAAAATGCAAAGCAGAAGAGCAGCCATACTGATGCTGAGGGCTTTCTTTTATTTTAGTGATGTACTTCTTGATGAACGAACCAAGTGATGCACGGACGCTTAAAAGAAATCCCACACTACCTCAGAAATGAGAACTAGATTGTTATTTATTTAGGGGTAAAACTCACAAATCAGAATTCTTTGCATGAATGGTGGATATAGATCGAATCCAGCGATACAACAATCCGAATGAGCAGCCAGCAAAAAGGAGGGAAGAAAGGGAAGGATACAGGCACTGCATCTGCATATGTAGTATAAGAGGCCACACCCCAGTAGCAGCAAGCTACCACAAACTGCAAGCCTCCCTATAGCATCTTCTGCTTCAATATTATTTTTCAGCTCTGACTAGTATCCTAGCATCCTTGTTGTCACTGTAATGAAACATGTTGATAAAAATCCCCTCAGAGGAAGGAAGTCCTCATTTTCCAGGTCACCATCCATCATAAAGTCATGAAAAAATCTGGAGGCAAGAAACAAGGAGGAACAGTACCTACTGGTTCCCTCCCTACCCATTCCCTGGGTCATGATTAACTAGCATTTTTATAGCCTTGAACCACGCAAGGAATATTGCTGACCACAACTGGGTGGGCCTTCCCATATCAATTAATAATGAAGATAATCCCTTCAGGTGTGCCAAAAGAACATGATTAACAGAGTTCCTCAATTGTACTTCTCTCTCAAATGACCCCAGGTAAGTTGATACTTAAGTCTAATTATTCCAATGAGACAAGTTTATGAATGCATCATGTAGTATTCAGATATAGAATAAAATAGAGTATATAGGGCATCATATATTTCAGAAGCTAAGATACCCATTTTAACCATTTTAATTTAATAAGATTATTTTATCTTCCTAGCATGTTCTACACTGGTCTTGCTGATTTTCAGGTAATGTAGCCAACTTTGTGATGAACTCAAGGCACACATTCTTACTCTTTCTCTTTTAAAAGCCACATTAGATTCTAAGTGACGAGCCATACATGAACGAGAGAAGATTCTATTCATATTTTACACAAGAATCCAGGGCAGACTTGCTGTGAAGTACACCACACATTCTGCTTTTGAACGAAGCCTCTGAAAACTTGACTTTCTTTCTTTGTCCCTCATTCTTTCCCTGGAGCATATGTGACACAGTCTATGTGTACTGCTCTCCCAACTCAACATAACACTTTCACAATCAATGCTTATTCTATCAATCCAAGTGATTTCGTTTTGTTTTCTTCTAGAGATAGTACTTCATTCTGTGGTCAAACCTTCCAAGGAACTTGCAATAATAATTTCACCTCAGTTTTCCAAGTACTAGGGTTACAAACAGGAACCACCATAGTCAACTATAAATATAATTCTTCATCTGAGTGAGTGTTGAGTGAATGGGTGTTGGTGAGGCTAACAATACTATAAGACCTGAGGGTGTGTGATGTGTGTGTGGTGTGTGTGTGTGTGTGTTTGTATGTGTAATGTGTACACAAATAGGAATTGGAACTTGACTACAATATCATCTTTGAGTCAGTTTACTGTTATTGTATCTCTAGACAGATTTCTTTTTGCTGAGTTTTAAAAGTCCAATCACAGCAGCTGTCTTGCAATGTACAGCAAAATGTAGCTTGGTGTAAAGGAACTGTAGCTTAGATTTCAGTAATCCAAGGAGTAATTAAATGAGCTCCAAGTGGTCTCTAAAACAAATATTATAAGATGTCTTTTTAAAAAATATTTGTTTATTTATTTATTTATTATGTATACAATATTCTGTCTGTGTGTATGCCTGAAGGTCAGAAGAAGGCACCAGACCCCATTACAGATGGTTGTGAGCCACCATGTGGTTGCTGGGAATTGAACTCAGGACCTTTGGAAGAACAGGCAATGCTCTTAACCTCTGAGCCATCTCTCCAGCCCTAAGATGTCTTTAAGAACTGTAAAGGACAACCATGCTACAATTCATAGACACAGAGAGGCTAGATAATAAGGAGGGCTCAGTGGGGGGACACTTGAATATCCCTGGGAAGGGGAAATAGAAGAGATTTTGTAGGCAGATGGGGCAGGAACATGAAGGATCAGGTAGAGCATGGATAAGGGGAGCATTGAAAGATATGACTGGGAGGAGGTGTATTTCGGGGTAAGGTAGAAACCTGGTGCAAGGAAAACTCCCAGAAATCTCCAAGAATGATACCTGCTATGACTCCAAGCAATAAAAGGATACATAGCCTGAAGTGATCATCTCCTGTTACTGGGAAAGACTTCCAGTTCAGGCATGGGGCCACCAAGCCAGAGATGTAACTTTTAACCTACAGTTTGTCCTGTCTATGGGATATGCTGAGATAAGGGTAGCAGAAAGACTGTGGTGTGACCAACAAATGACTGTTTCAGACTTAGACCCATTTCCTGAGAGTGAGCCCATATCTTACACTGCCTAAAACACCAGGCCCCAGAGTTTGGATTACCCAGAGTGCTAGAATACAACCAAATATGACTAGAGAAAAAAGTCAATGCAATGATACCTAATAATATTCTGCTATACTCATAGATTGGTGCCTAACCCAATAGTCAGAGAGGCTTCATCCCGCATCTGATGGAAACAGATGCAGAGACCCACAGCCAAACATTAGGCTGAACTCAGGGAATTCTGCTGAACAGAGGGAGGAAGGATTGATTGTAGGAGTCAGAGGTGTCAAGGACATCACATCAAAACCCACAGATCCAACTGACCTGGGGTCTTAGGGGCTCACAGAGACTGAACCATCAACCAGGGAGCCTGAGTGGGACCTACCTAGGCCCTCTGCATATATGTTACAATTTATAACTTGATGTACTTGTGGAACCCCTAACAGTGGGAGCAATGTCTGTCTCTGACTCTTGCTGGCATTTGGACTCTATTCTTCATACTGGGTTGCCTTTCCCAGCCTTAATACAAGGGGAGGTGCTTAGTTGTACTGAAACTTGGTGTGCCTTGTATTGTTTATATCCAAGGGAGGCCTCTTTTCTGAACAGAAATGGAGGGGAGTCAATTGGGGGGTGGGATCTGAGGAGATGGTGAGGGCTGGAAGGATAGGAGGGAGGGGAAACTGAAGCTGGGATGTATAATAAACCAATAAATAATTTTAAAGAACATGAATAAATAAATATACGACATTGTATCATAGTCATTTTGAAAATAAAGTGAATATTGTATTTTTATGGTGTGCTAAAAAGTATGAAGTTTCTAGTTTTACCTGAAATATGATAAAGATAAAATTATTTCATTGAATATCCCATTTCTTTAGCATTAGGTAATTTGAAAGTTTGGCCAATAAATAAAATATTTAATATTGAGTTCAGTATTAACTGCAAAAGCTTAAAATACAAAGAAGAAGAAGAAGAAGATTAAGCTAATTCTTCCACATAAGTTGAAAAATGCAGAATTCAGTTGTATGGTCACATGAGGACTCCCTGGTGCAAGGAGCACACTGGTTCTGAATAATTGCATCATAATGTTTTATAACATCAGGGAACATAATGTGCCTGCAAGAATAATATCTCTTAAATTTTATTGTTTAAATTTTTAATCTGGATGTGTTGTTTCCTTACCGTTCCATCTTGTAAAATAAAAATTCTCAATGCTTTTACACTCTCTACTTAGTGGGGAGACATTAGGACCTGTTTCAAACATGTGCCAAAATGTCAGGAGCAAGACAGGTAAAATGAGCATTACAGAAAACACGCTGTGTGTCAGATCTTTTTACTGTATCATATGATCCCATCTTTCTATTGAACAAGTTGCAGAAATTCACTAATTTGTTAAGTGAATTAGCCTTTTCTTCCATAAGCTTTTAAATACACAGCATGTTCTTATTTTGCTCAAGATTTTGAAAATGCCTTAATTCCTCAGGGACCCATCATCTTACCAACAAAACATACTGTTGTGTTGTAGTGACGTCTGTAGGTGGGCTTTGCTTAGTTCTCCTTCAGAATAAAAGACATTTTAATTCTAGGAATTACCCTACAGTATTGAGCAAGGATGCTGGAAACTTGTGGATAAGTTTTGACTTATGCATGGCATTCTAAACAGTATTTTGCTTATTTAAAAGCCTTTTATAATGCCCTCACAAAAGGGTATTGTTTACTACACAGTCATTGGTTCTATTAGTCAGCAGCAAGATCAGAATTAGGTACAAAATTATAGGTGATGAATAGCATCAAGAACTTGCTGCAATTGTAAGTAAAAAACTAAAGCATTGTTGTCCACTCATCCGATAGTTTTTCCGGATATTTTTCCTGAGCTGGGCATGCAACAAAAGACTTCACGATTGTCAAAATACTCAATTCTCAAAGATCAGGCAAAACGTTGCACGAAGGGAATTTAGAAAATTATTTGCAATAACAGAAGGCCATTATGTTGTACACGTTTATCAAGATAAGTTGGGATTGGTAAAATGGTTAATCTTAGATGGCACATTGGCTGGTCAAAGGAACACTCAGGTATCTGTGAAGTCACTGTGTATGGTAAGTCTTTGAGGTTGTTCCCTGGAAAGATTAAATTCAGGTCAGTGAACTGAGTAAGGAGAACCCTATAACCAGCTAGGAATACAGTTCAAATAAGGCAGAGGGGTAGATGGTACCCTGTCTCCCTCCCTCTGTCCCCTGAGTCTGGGACACTCTTCTGCTCTTGTTCTTCATGCATCAGAACTACAGATCTCTGTTCTTTAGACAGGAATTTGCATAATTGATTCTTTAAATTGATATGTCTTCAGACCCGTGAGACGCCTTGTGTTCAACATTATAGTTGGTGGTGGAATGGAAAAGCATAGAAACCCAGGAGGACACATTTAACACATTAAAAGACACGTTCAAAATTGGAACTTTGTTGTTTCTTGCCTCTTAATCTATTTGACCTTCTTTGAATAATAGTTCCAAGTTAAAAACTTAACATGCAAAGAGATAGAAATTACGATTTAATCTGCATAGAATGTCATGTAAAATCCTACTCTTCTGATTACAAAAACAATTTAGTCAATATTTCTCATTCAACCAAAAGGTGCATTTTTAAACAAACTGAACCAAGGAGAAAAAAACAAAAACAAAACACTCAAACCCTTTCTTGTCTTTCCAGAGCTGGCTTAGTTGACATATGAAACAAACATCACCAATGCCTGCTTCTGGCCCAGGATTTGTTACTTTGGAATTGGAAAGTTTCGTTTTCAAAGTCCTGTGTACACGTGTCCCTGCAGGAAAGAAATGTATAAACAGAGGTGCTGACAGTTTTGCCTTGCTGCATCTGAATACTATTGTACTCCATGGAACATTTCGCTAGCATCTTCATTTCTGTCTTCATCTCCTGTCTACATAATTGATCTGCATGCTGGGCATTTTTGGCTGTGAGAAACTCAAAGGGCTTCACCATGGTGTGTAGAGCTGGTTGCTAGGCAACCTCACCTGTAATGGCTGCTTTGCGCTGCTCTTACTGCTATGTATGCCTTTCTTCTGGAGAATCTAAGTCAAGTACTACTTTGCTACTTTAACAACTTTTTGATTATTAGAGAAGTGTTTAAATGAAGATGTTATATTATGACCTACAAGAGCAATACATTTATATTCTCCACTTTAGGTTTTCTTTTAAAACATCTTATTTCATAGTAATACGTTCCTATTACATGGATGGATCAAATCCTCTTTCCCCTTCAAACAATTTCTCCTGTCTTGCCTATTTTCTGCTCACGACTTCATGATCTCTCTCTCTCCCTCCGCCCCTCATCTCTCTGTATCACTCAACCTGTTGGAGTACCCTGCGCTTAAGGTTGCATTTCGCCATGTCTGGATAGCTCTGCGAGCTCTGTGTAATACGGAGGACTCCCTTTGCAGCAGGCCTTCCTTTCTACCCTATTAAGATAGTGTCTCTAGGCCTGGATGGTTGCCTGACCTTATTTGGAGGATGACCTTGTAGGAAAGCTCCCGCAAAGGCAATATGATTCAGCACAGAAGAGCCCTTTCCCCGATTTGAGTGGGTGCACCATTAACATTCCTCTGTCCTCAATCAGGTATAAATTCCCTTTGTTTGTCAGGCTGTGTTGTGTGGTGTTCCCTGTACCCCCGTCTAGGCTATACAAGTTGGCCCCGTTACCTTAACCGAGCTGTCTCTCCGAAGCTGATTTCTGGAAGTTATTTCCATTGTACTCATGGCCATCTGAACCTTCTTGCAGCTTCTGCCCCCTCTGCTCTTGTGGGATGGTATCCAATGGCTCCGAAGAAAGAAGGAGACCCACATCAACCCACCCTCTTCACTGAGTCCACTCAATGCTGCCAGTTTGTGATTGGGTGTGGTATCTTATCCCGAACGAAGCTGGGGAGCTTCTCAGGGGTGCATCCCTGAAGAAAATTGACTCTTTCTTTCCAGAAGCCATGAATTGCAAATAACCTCTCAGAAAGGAGTTGGATTTCATGATCCCTTTCCCATCCATTCTGGTGTTTGGATGGCTTGATATTTTCCAAATCACCCCCAGCAACTGTGTGTTCATGTGTGTGATTGGGCTTTAATGTTCAGAATATACAATATGTTCTGACTCTCACAGTCTTTCTACACCCTCTTCTGTGATGATCTCTGAGCATTGCTGGGAAGCATGTGACTCCCCTGTCTCATTTGGAGCTGAGCACTCTGTAGTCTCTTATCCTCCGCACAATGACCAGCTGCAGGTCTCTGTGTTCATCACCATCTCCTGTGAAGGGAACCTCTCTAATCAGGGTAGACAGGCGAACTTATCTGTTTAAAGTTATACCTATGTTTTAAAGATAATAATTTAGGAACAGTTTATTATTCTGTCCACTTAGTAGGATAATAATAGTAGGCTGTCCCCTAGGGCCTCTGACCTAGTAAGCCACAGATTTGAGTCTCAGTAGGGATACTGTGCCTGCATGATTTAGTTCTATCTTGTGAAGTAGGCTTTGAATATGTAGTTTCAGGTTTTCACTGTGAACTTCGTTTTTATTCAAGTAACACCTTCATGATTACTGATGGGAGATCTTAACATTTGATTCACACTGTGGATGTGATTACTGGAATGGTTAGCTTTCATTTCCAATTTTTCCCAATCTAGCATCACCTGAGAAAGGGGCCTCTGAGACGTCTGTGAAGGATTTTATCAACCGTGTTCATTAATGTGGTCAGTGATCTGGGGAATCAAAGGCATGGCTTTCTGTGATTGGGAATTCATAGTTCTCTGCTGTCTTCTCACATGCAGGGATGGTTGGTTAGTTCAGGCATGCTAAGTAGTTTCTTAAAGATAATCTGCCGTTATGATCCTGAGTTTATGTCTTCTTGAACTGGGAGGGATGGTGAACAGGCCCCCTTGCAGCCCTGGTAAGGATCTAAAATTGCATGAATATAGATCTCTTGGGGCTTTTCCTGTATAATCAGGTACACAACTGACAATATACCTTTGTTTATTTATGTAGTAGATATCTTATTGTCTGATTTTTATTTTCATCCTCAGTTAATCACCATTCTCTGCTATTTTCCTGATAAGGATATTAATGTGAAGGACCAATGTCAGTTATCTGTATGCAATGGAAGGATCACATGATGACACGATGGGTAATGTGCTATGGAGGCCAAATAAAAACACAGACAGGAAAAGTCATTGTTTTTTATCACAGCGTAGTACTCTAATGTGTATATATTCCATACTTTCTTCATCCATTCTTCCATTGAAGGGCATCTAGGTTGTTTCCAGGTTCTGGCTATTACAAATAATACTGCTATGAACATAGTTGAACAAATGCTTTTGTCATATGATAGGGCATCTCTTGGGTATATTCCCAAGAGTGGTATTGCTGGGTCCAGGGGTAGGTTGATCCCGAATTTCCTGAGAAACCGAAACACTGACTTCCACAGTGGTTGCACAAGATTGCATTCCCACCAGCAATGGATAAGGGTACCCCTTCCTCCATAGCCTCTCCAGCAAAGGCTATCCTTGGTGTTTTTGACTTTGGCCATTCTGACAGGTGTAAGATGATATCTCAAAGTTGTTTTGATTTGCATTTCCCTGATTGCTAAGGAAGTTGAGCATGACCTTAAGTGTCTTTTGGCCATTTGAACTTCTTCTGTTGAGAATTCTCTGTTCAGTTCAGTGCCCTGAGACAGTGGAGCTGATCTACTGGGAGCTCACCAAGGCCAGCTGGACTGTGACTGAAAAAGCATGGGATAAAACCGGACTCTCTGAACATGGCGAACAATGAGGGCTGATGAGACGCCAAGGACAATGGCACGGGGTTTTGATCCTACTTAATGTGCTGGCTTTGTGGGAGCCTAGCCAGTTTGGATGTTCACCTTCCTAGATATGGACGGAATGGGGAGGACCTAGGACTTACCACAGGGCAGGGAACCCTGACTGCTCTTTGGACTGGAGAGGGAGGGGGAAAGGAGTGGGGGGAGGGGGAGAAGGATGGGAGGAGGGGGAGGGAAATGGGAGGCTGGGAGGAGGTGGAAACTTGTTTTTTTTTCCTCCTTTTCTCAATTAAAAAAAAAGAAAAAAAAGAAATTTACAAAAAAAAAAACACAGACAGGGCTGAATTGTCTTGTGAGGACAACTCTTTTGGCATCTGCTAACTGAGATGTAATTAGGCAATCTATCTTAAAAAACTGAGTCATGGTGTATGGTTATTTTTTTTGGGGGGGTGCTCTAACAAATAAATCTTGCCTTAAGATCAGAGGGCAGAGCTAGCCAGTAGTTAACCATAGAGGTCTGGAGGTCTGTATAGACAGTCAGAAAGTGATGTGGCTGAGTAGAGAGAGGAATGTAAGGCAGAAGGAGACAGGAGCTTGACCCCTTTTTTGGCTGAGGAGTTAGCAAGGTAAGAGTTGGTTGTGACCTGCTCCTTTGTCTTTCTGACCTTTCAGCATTTATGGCAATATCTGGCTCCAGGCTTTTAGTATTAAGACCAATTATAACTCGTGCAACGGTTGTATCTATCACCCAGGCAACACCAGCCTTCCTCCCGACTGTCTCTGAGCGTTTATTAATTGTGCTTCAATCTCTCATATACAGTAAGACAGAAGAATATATAAAATCTATAATTCTCAGTATGACATGATGTGGTTAAGTGTGTCTAAAAGTTGTAGCTTTAAGTTAAAAAAGGAAAGAGTGTTAGTTTAAAATTTTACTTTTATCTATTAGTCTTTGATTAATAGGATGTATTTTGATGAAGCATTGTTATATAGAGTTTCCCTGGGTGGTGGTGTGCATCTGTGGGACCAAAGCTGCAGTTAGAAGTCAAACTGCTAAGTTAAATTTGTGAACAAGGCAATAAGAAACCATTTTAGCTATGAAAGGCAGTATCAACTGTCTCAAAATATACATGACATGGATTTCATAGCAGAACAATTGTCAGAAATATATAAGGAGATTATCTGATAACATAAACAATATGCGCAGAATCTACACAATCAGTAATGGAACATCATTTAAAGGCAGTCCAATCTCTCGGGCTATATAGTTCAACATGGAAAAAAAGTTCAACGTGGAGCGAAGTGGTAGGTGTTGAAGACTGGAGCACATGATATCCGTGGAGGAGTAGAGCATCTCAGACTCTGAGGTGTACAGATGGTTTTGGGACAGTCTGTGTCTGGGAAATGCAATAGGACCTCCTGCAAGTAAGAGCTGAAGAACGCGCATGGAGCTGCAGCAAGGTGGCTGCCATGGCCAGAGGATGAGCAATCTGTAACATTTTAAATGATCATAAATCAGATGGAATAAATACATGTAAATGGAAGAACATGAAGTAAGGAATCTTAGAGAGGAAACTTTATCTCTTAGGTGCACACTTGGAAATTTTTTGGAATTTTTTGTTTTTGTTTCTTTCTTTCTTTCTTTTCTTTTTTTTTTTTTTTTTGAGACAGAGTTTCTCTGTGTAACAGTCTTAGCTGTCCTGGAACTAGTTGTTGTAGACCAGGATGGCCTTGAACTCACAAAGATCCTTCTGCCTCTGTCTCCCGAGTACTGGGATTAAAGGCCTGTACCACCACCACCTAGCGCATAGTTGGATGTTTAAGTGTACCATTTTGGCAGATCCTGATCCTTCAATCAGTCAAAACCCCTGAGTTTTAAATTGTAGATTCACTGTTCTATATTCCAGCTGTTCAAATCTAGTTTAAATATTAAGCTGTATTTTCAATAATGAATGTGTAACATAGTGTGGAAAGAACTCTTTTGTGAGAGATGCAGAGTGATTGGACACCTGTCAACTCTGATGATAAGTGGGAAGACCATGTCAGGGATGTGGGGAGAGACAGTGCTGTGTGACAGGGCAGATGCACTGAGAAACACCCAGTGTGTTATAGATGGGGAGCACAAACTCACCAGGGTTGATGATGTTTCTAGATATATTTAATAGATACATGCCTGATATTAATTCCTAGAATTGGTAAGGTAGTTTCTGTCAGATACTGATTTTCTTCTTGAGCTTTGAAAACATACTCAATAATTAGAATACTTATGCTAATTATGATTACTGTGGTCTGATTGCTCTGCCCCTATAAAACTTTTATCCTAAAATATAATCCCTCAAGCTGAAGCAGTAGAAGGGTTGCCTACCAAGATCAATCAATAAATGTCTAAGTGAAAAAATAAATAATAGGAATCCAAACCCCAGTCTATTAATAATAAACTGAGAAGCACATGGGATAGCAGTGTGTCTTGAGGATAAACCCTCATGAAAGAGGTCAGCATACAATGTCATTTCATCTCATGAGAACACAAACAGAAGCCACTCTCTGAACTATTAACTCTTAGGAGGCATCCGTTGGTCAGAGCTTTCAGTCTACAGTGCTGTGAGTGGAGAGGTCCAGTTGCTACTCAGTCCCTGAAATTTCACAGTAGCGACTTGAGCTGAGGAAGGCAGGGGAGAATCATTCCAACCCATTGTTCTACCACTCATTCAAAACATAATCAAATGACATACAATAAATGCAGAGAAAGCCCTCCAGAAAGCTTGTAGAATAGAAGACAAATGCAGAAATTAAGATCAATAGCTAAATGTACTTCCCAGCCCAGTGGCTTAATTAAGATGTCAAAATATCTTCATGCTTTCTCAGCTCTATCTATGCTGATCAAAGCTTTTAGAATCCTATGGAATTATCCTGACACATAGTTATTAACTTGCTCTAGCAAATGAAAGAGAGCTACTAATATTCTGTTGCCAATCTAATTCACACTGCCATGTAGGAATATGTGCATCTGCTCAAAATCTAGATGAAGGAATTCACTGTGCATGGAGAATACATTCCTTTTATATAGTTTAATGGTTTACAAACTGCGAGTATGCCCAAAGATTCTCTAAGAAGCAAAACATTATATTTTTTCTAATTACTTATGAGACAAACATCTCACATACTTACGCAACTATGTGAACATCATGATACACTTATCTCCCTAGCATACACACACACACACACACACACACACATATATATATTTCTCTAGGTCAAGAAAGATTTTTAATATAGCCTCTATGTTAATGAACCCATGTGCTTGTGATCAACAGAGTAGGGTGGATTATGATTCTCTTCTAATTCTTTTATATATTGGTCCAAAATGTTTCCTTTTTTTCTCTGTCCTCACTTAAACACAGCAAAATTTGCTTTAAAAACATTTTTCACTCGAGTTATAATCCAGACTGTGGAAACTTTTCCTAAGGTGGTTGTTCTGCAAGTGGCTTCCATTTGTCATCTTGTCACATAGGTTATCAATCTTCAAGGAAGAAAATTCATAGACATATAACTATGTTGATATATGATGGAATATACAAAAGTTGAAAGAAATTTCTCTGGAATAATCTCCTAGAAATACATCAAGCAAAAGTTTGATGGTTTAGAAATAAATGTTCAATAGGCATGCTTAAACTTTTATAAATGACTATCAAATAACAAACTACACATTTTGAAATATTACACAGAAAACATTCACCTAAATTTATTCAACTTAGAATCATGTAATATGAACATTAGTAAAAACATGATTTTACTCATAAATCTTAAGTTAAAATATTGTATTACTGATCATAGTCTCCTAATTGGGATCACAATTATCTGTAGAAAGTTATACAGACATATAACTTGAAAATAGTTATGAGCCAAAAGTTACTTGGACTTTGTCCTTATTGCATTTTGGCCATTTGTTTTATGTTAGATCTGCTGATAAATTTTTAGCAGTGATTTTGTTTTCGTTTTTTTTGTTTTTTTTATTTTTTATTTTATTTTTTTAAATTTATTTATTTATTAAGGATTTCTCTAGTGCCAGGTTTCTTGCTAGCCCCATAATGGCTCTTTCAATCAAAACATCTCTTTCCTTGCTCTCTGTCTTTGTCGTTCCCCCATCTTGGCTATCCCATTCTCTCAAGTTCTCCTCCCCAATCTCCTTCTTTCTGCCTCTTCCCCTTCTGCTTTTCCTTCTCACCCAACCCCCATGTTTCTAATTTTGTCAGAAGATCTTGTCTACTTCCCCTTCTCAGGAGGATCTAGATATGTTGCTCTTGGAGTTCACCTTGCTACTTAGCTTCTTTAGGGTAGTGAACTATAGGCTTGTTATTTTTTGATTTACAGGTTGTATCCACTTATGAGTGAGTACATGCCATGTTTATCTTTCTGAGAATGGGTTATCTCAGTCAGGATGGCTTTTTCTAGTCCCATCCATTTTTATGCAAATTTCACGATGTCATTGTTTTTACTGCTGAGTAGTATTCCATTGTATAAATGTACCTCCTTTTCTTTATCCATTTTTTGGTTTTGGGGCATCTAGGTTGTTCCCAGGTTCTGGCTATTACAAATGATGCTGCTATGGACATAGTTGAACAAATGGAAATTAATAGAAAGGAATGACTTCCAGAACTGCATTATGAGCCACCATATTCCCATCCCTACTGTTTGTTGCATCAGTTGCTTCAAACATTAATAGAATACTGATGCTCTGCAGCCCCTGAGAGCTCCAGGGATTTTATTCAGTCTTCATCTTCCATACTGAACACCTGCAAAGTCACTGAGGCAATCTATGCTTCCTCATCTGTAAAGCTGATGATAATAGCACCCGCTTTAAGACTGTTTTGAGAATAAAGTATTCAACATAACATGAAACACTTCGAAATATATAAGGTTCAAAGTAAGGATGTGGCTTTTCCTCTGCATAGTGGGGACAACCAATTGAATTCCTGTGACCTGGGCTTATAGGAGCACAGAAGATCATGTGACTGGTGTCTTTTGTCACTGTGTACTCAACAGGGTCATTCACCATGGTGCAAATGAGCTGTCATGCTGATTCATACTGGTGTTGCCTTGATCCTCATTGATCAGGGTATGGCATTTTTGTGTCCCTGGTCAAACTTTAAGTATTGTATTTCATTTATGGACACCATCTATTTGATCCCATTTAGGAATAATTTGCTAGCTCCTGTGTTTAGAACATGAGGACTATTTCTTGTGTATTTACATTCCAGTGTTTAAAATTTAGACACTACAAAACACATGCAACAATTAAATATGGACTTTTCATTAAAATATGAGCTCCCAGTGTGGACAGTGAGAAGTTTTATAGGTGGTGATGGTTTCTCAGCTTCTGGATGGAGGAGGCAAGACTTCACAGAAATGTCTTTGCGTGATTTCATCAGAGATATTCAGCTTGCATCCCACTTGAGGTTTTATTTCCAGACAACTGTGGAAGACACTTCTCCATCTCAGCATTCTCAGTTTCTGCATCATTACTCTTATAGCTCTTGGTATTTGCAGGGTAGATTTAACTGAAGCAGGAATAATGTGGAGCCTCTCTAAGAAGTCTGCTCACAAAATAAATCATATTTGAGGTTCTACACTGTAAGGTCCATTTATGGCAGTGACCAAATGATCAGCAGAATTTGGTTTCTTTTGCAGAAATACTTTATTATAACATGCATATGTAGCTAGCTACAGACAGAAAGGTATATAATTCCACTTTATATCAAAACATCCAATAATAAATAGGTTGCTAACATTATTAATAAATATATGGATCACATAAGCAAACCTTACAAAGCTATTGTGAAAAATCACAGTAGCTTTAATTTAATAAAGCCACAAGCTCTTTTATACTAGACACACAAAGAAACAAGAGCTATGCATTTAATTTATAATGGACCATCATCAATTTCTGAATGTTTTCAAAAATGGTAAGCAGAGGTGCTCTGAGACCCCAAAAGTAAGTGTTCAGATTCTTCTTGCTGTGGGTAAACTGATAGAGAATTCCATAAAAGATATTTTACAGATGGAATATGTATGTATTTAAAAGTACCAATACAACTAAAGTCTCTAATTTAGAATGCTATCATCAGAGTTCAATAACATGATAGATAAGGCTGTACTTTAGCTATTCTGGCTCCTCTGAGGGTCACACAATACAAGTTTGGGATCATTATTCTATTTTATAACTTTACTTAAAATTATTTAAATGGAAAAAATATTGATCTACTACAAGCAATACTTGAAACATTTCATAGATATTTTGGTAGATACAAATTTGCATTTCTTTGTTTGTTTGTTTGTTTTTGCACTGCTAGGGATCAAACCCAAGCCACCCTTTAAAGATGCTGAGAGAGCACCCTACTCCTTTTATACCTTAAATTTTAACTAGAGATTAAAAAAAATACATTTATTCCAAATGGTTGCATTCACATCAAATAAGATGGAAAGAAAAGCATTCAATATCTTTGAAGTTTATAAATACAACATTTCTAAATTGTATGCTACTCTTGATTCAATATTGATATATGGTATTATAAAATTAAATGTAATAGCTGTAGAAATCTCTTGTGAGAGGGACCTTGATTCAATAGAAGAGGAAGTAGTAAAATAATAACAAGAGAATTTTCTGGAATTTGGGTTAGCTCAGTGACAGTAGGTCCCAGTCTTGTATGAAACCTTGTTTAACCTGAAAGAGCAAAAAAACACAATAAATTATGCTCTGTTCTCATTTGGATTGCTTTCAATTATTTTTCATGCCTCATTTTGATTCTTTCTCTCTTGGATCAGTTAATTAATTTTATACTTGTTGCTAAGTTAATGCAACTTAGTGAAAGCATGTTCCTTTTGTTTTTCTCTAAGTATCACATATTTTGAAATCATTTTGTTGCAACAGCTTTACTGTATTTCCTTTTGAAGTCTTCTTCTCCCAGTTATGCTGGTAACTGCTGATCAACTCTTCTTACTAGTAGTTGACCAAACACACACGCAGCTTCTTCCTGTCTATCTGAGTGTACCAAGTCTGGAAGGGTAGTCATTTAATAGCACAGGCAAAATCTCAAATATTTACTCAAAGGGAGACACTTTATAGATGTGATCTAAATAGAGATCATTAGGATGTTTTAAAAGGCAAAATATAATTATGAGACAAAACAATTTTATATTATCTCTTTGCATTCAAAGTAGCAAAACAGTCACTTGTAGCTAGAGTAATCCGAAAATCATTTCTTTATGAAGTCATAAATAGCTTGCCATCCTCCCATACATCCTCTTCTCTCTGCTTTACATCTTTTCCAATTCAACTTCCAGATGTCGATTGAATAAATATCTGCAAGAATAAATTCATAGAACGCGACACTAACAAACTTTTAAAGACTGTGACATTTAGAAAGAAACCGTGGTTCTAGGGATGCAGCTCAATAATAGAGCATGTGAGTAAAAGGTAGAATGTTCTGGGGTTTAGATTCATCATTGAAAAAAATTAAAAAGTGAAAGAAAATTATATTTGTTATAAAACA